>NC_053492.1:433242593-433842593 GCF_905171775.1 Rana temporaria
CAACTGCCCTTAGCTCAGGCATGCAGGCAAGATGGTATGCTTAAAACCCCTCCTCACCTCCTAAAGACTCCTGGGATGTATGCCATAGTTTGCCTAGGCATGGAAATCAGGAATTAACTTAGAAAATGTAAAAAAAACTTAGCACATGTAAATATGATATGCTTTTCTATCTATTTACTAATGCTAGCAGCATAAGGATTAAAAATAGCCAATGTTGATTGAGAGAGTGAAGTTCCGCTATACCAGCTAAATCCAACTATAACTCCCCTAGTCCTAAATATGACCATGCATATTGACTTCTACTTATTCCTAAACTACCCAGATAGCATGCAATTGTGCTGCAAGTTTGAAAATGACTTACTAAGCTATTTCAGCAAGTTCGCATTGCATGACTCCATATCAACTTTTTTTGCAAACATTCTGCAAGTTCTGGTTCAGTTATGTTGTGCAATAGTCTTCCCACCACAGGGGTCGCTGTGGCTAAATGTTTATGCTGTAGACTTGCAGAGCTCTTTCTGTAGACTCACCACTGCAACTTTGCTCTTGCTACAGACTCGCCGCGCAAATTTGCTACAAATTGGAAAAGTCTCAACTAGAACTTGTGCTTCAAGTGCTCTGCAAGTGTACAACTTGCCAGTGAAAATGTGCAGCAAGTTAACAGACTTACAATACAACACTGCCACAAATTTGTGGCAAGTTATCCTTGCCATCGGGGTAACAATTAAAGCTAAACTCTAAGCATATATAAAATACATAAAATACACAAATGAATGCAGCTCTGTATTCAATAATTCATTTTTGAAATGCAAGTAGTGTTGGCATCTAAATTTGACTTGGCATTAGACCTTTGCAGCCCCCTATACATTGGAGCTCAGGGTTACGTAGTTATTCAGGTTGAAAAAAGTCCATCTAGTTCAACCAATAGAAAAAATATTCACAATCCTATAATCCTAGCAAGAGCAACGTTGCAGTGGTGAGTCTACAGCAAGAGCTCTGCAAGTCTACAGCATGAAAAATCAGCCACAGTGACCCCTGTGGTGATGACTATTGCACATCATAACTGAACCAGAACTTGCAGAAGACTTGCAGAATGTTTGCAAAAACAGTTGATCTGGAGTCATGCAATGCAAACTTTCTGAAATAGCTTAGTAAGTAATTTTCAAACTTGCAGCACAATTGCTTGCTATCTGGGTAGTTTATGAATAAGTAGAAGTCAACATGCATGGTCACATTTGGGACTAGAGGAGTTATAGTTAGATTTAGGCCAAGATTTAGCTGTGAGGCCCCGTACACACGACCGAGTTTCTCGGCAGAATTCAGCCAGAAACTCGATCGGAGTCGTATTCTGCCGAGAAACCCGGCCGTGTGTACACTTTCGGCCAAGGAAACCGACGAGGATCTCGTCGGGCCAAATAGAGAACATGTTCTCTATTTCCTCGTTAGTCAACGGGGAAACTTGGCTCGTCGAGATCCTCGGCGGCTTCACAAGGAACTCGACGAGCAAAACAATGTGTTTTGCTCGTCGAGTTTCTCGGCCGTGTGTACGGGGCCTGAAAGCGGAACTTCACAGTTAATCCATGAGATGGCAAAAAAAAAAATTAAAGCATGATCCAATTTTCTCTAGTGGGGAAAAAAATCCTTCCTGATCCCTCAGAAGGCAAATGGATATTCCATGTATCAACTTTTCATTGGTGGGAAAAGGAGGAGCAGGACAAGGATAACACAGTGACAGAAAGATAAGCATATCATTGTGATGCTTCTCCTTCATTGTCCATTCATAGGCTAGGATAGTTCCATGGCAGCCTATGTTCAAAATGGCTTGAATGGTGTCTAAAATGTCTTTGCGCCCTGTATAATTATTAGTACCCTTCACTGGGAACATTTGAACTCAATAATTTGGAGGGTGCTTTACCATATTCCAATACACAAATTAGTAGATTAAATTCTATGAACCAGACTTTATACATTTAGTTTGTAAAGACATCATCATATAAGATTTTACACCAAAACGTTCTTCACATGTATTGTTTTTTATTTTATAGACGTCTTGCTGGCCAACCAGGAAATACCACGTTGCTTACATTGCTGGGAGGAGTCTTGGACTATACAGACATTTCTGATGAATTGCAGCCATACACAACATATGAATACTGCGTCACTGCACAAAATAGTGTGGGTTCTGTAGCAAGCCCTTGGTCTTTAATTCGTACACTGGAAGCTGCCCCCGAAGCCATTCAACCACCCAATGCAAAAGCCACAAGTGCTTATTCTTTGTTTCTTAGTTGGGCCGCTCCTTCAATACCCCATGGTATTATAGTGAAGTATGTAATCATTTATGGTCCTGGTACAAATGATCCAACTCCTACCAAAGCCACTGATACAACGCTGACAGTACCGGTAAGATTTATTTTATGCATATGATAGTTATATATAACTATAGTTGACATTGTTCTGATTTTGATCAGGAGTGATCTGTGCCTTTCTTTTGAAGCAACTTTGTATGCAGTCATTAGAAACCCAAGGTTGCATTATTTTGTATGATATAGCTCAGTACAAAGCCAATTGTATGTGCCCATTGATATGGGATATTCTGTCCACAACCTCTGCAGACAACACCTGGCTGGCCTCAATGAGGGAAGAACCAACTGGCCATGTTGGGTTTTATGACCAGTTGCTATTATTTGCCCCTAAAAAGTGGAAAGTGTCTACTGAATCCCCCCCCCCTCTCTTACATTGGCACAAACTGCCCATCTGCCAGGCATGCATCTGGAGTCCATAAATGGCTTTTCCAAAGAGACACCTACTTTGCTACTTCATTCCACCATCATCCCAGAGTACAAAATTCACGACCTGATTTTTTAGCTAATCTCAACCCGTGCCTCTGGGACAGATCCTACTGTGGAGGAATTTTAGACATAACTAAGAGAGACACAGATGTGAAATTTTGTTTCTGTTTTGTGTCCAGTTTGTCTGAAAATAGATTTTTAGAGATTATAGTAGAAGAGAGTTAGCCTTGTACAAGAGGGCACCAAATGGTCTGTAGAGGGTCTCTGGCAATTTTTTGTGCACATTTACCCAGAATAATTTTTTCAGCCATAGTACACTGCATGGGCAGCAGGTATAGAAGGGTCATAAAGGGAGCTTTTAGGTAAGCCAACCCCCTTACTATAAAATTGGGCAGTTGAAAATGCCTCCTGAGACCTAGTCTGTTTGGGACAATATTGCAGCCTATTGACCTGGAAAATTCCTTAGGCAGCTTCAACCAAACTCAGAATTTAATCCAAAGTAGCTTATTCCAGACTTCGCATGTTAATATAATTTTATCTGAGTATTTATTGAAGGTGAAAGAACTTTACAGAACAACATGCTTTCTAACTCTATGGGGGAAGTTTTTTACCCCATGAGAACAAAAAATGAATGACTAGAGGGCATGGGAAAGCAGGGAGCGTCTAACAGGGGACTATACTAAGTGCACACAACAAAAGGGGAGAAAGAATGTAATGTACCAAGGCACAAAACATAACAACAAAAAAAACAATAAAGTGGACTGTTGGTGGCACAACACCCCCAATCTGATATCATTAGATATCACTATACTAAACATGTAGTTGCACTGCAATTACAATAACATATCAGTAAAGTTCATGAACATGGATAATTCTTGTCCTTTGGACCTGAAAGATTAAAAGAGGGAAAGTACAAGAAACTAAAAAAAAAAATGCAATAATCCTTGGAATAGTGTGTGATGAGTCTTCATATGTGTAGAATTTAAACAGATGGAGCAGTGTTTGCAAGTATACAGTCAGTTCTTTAAAAGTGGCAGAACTTTTATAGTCCCTTTGTGGAATAGGTGGAGTGCTTCTTCTAGGCTCTAAGAACCTCTCAACAAGTCCATCTTTGTGATGTTCTACTTCCAATTTGTGAAGAAAAGAAAATCCTTGCACGATCACTGGGCCAGAAAATTCTGCCAGGTCCCTTTGGCTGTTCTCTGCTAACTGTGTTTCAGGTATATTGACTGAGTTGCCATTGGGTTTGGCTTTTATATCCATATCAATAAATTCTTGATTGTCGTAAGAAAATGCAGGCTTAATGCTCTCAATGGTAGTCTAGAATGTAGTTTACTGGGGCTATTATAATCAATTCTCTAATGTAGCCGTGACTTTCCTGCATGATAGTTTTATTGGAGCACACATGAGGCTTGATGTTTCCACTCGTGGTGGGTCCCAGTATTTATCCAACCTAGATCAGCCTTTTGGGAATAAGGAGCATTGTTCCAACCATTATGCTGGTAATGGGCATTGTGTGCCCTCAGGATGTTCCTACCTAACAGAGTTATGTGGGTACAAGAAGCCAAGTGGCTTAGATGAGGTTCAGAACGAACATTTTTTGGTGTAGGGATTTCCTCCTTGTCATTAGGCAATCAATTGCATTTAAGGAGTAGAGAAATTTGTTTGGTTCCTCTTAAGCCCTGTACACACGATCGGTTTGATGAAAACGGACCGATGGACAAACCGATCATGTGTGGGCCCCATCGGTTTGTTTTCCATCGGTGAAAAAAAATAGAACATGTTTTAAAATTTTCCTATGGATAAAAAAACGATCGTCTGTGTGGAAGTCCATCGGTCAAAAATCCACGCATGCTCAGAATCAAGTCGACGCATGCTCGGAAGCATTGAACTCCATTTTTGACTGATGGTGTGTAGGCAAGACTGATGAAAGTCAGCTTCATCGGATATCCAACGAAAAAATCCATCGGATTAGATTCCATCAGATATCCGATCGTGTGTACAGGGCATTAGTGTTGTTCGTGGTTGTTCCTCAAAGGAACCAGCACAGCAAATTACTGCTTCTGTCATCTAATCATACCTGCTAACTGCTTTCTTAGTTTTTCCTTGGGGGATAACACCGTAACCTTTTTTTACATTAGTCTTTGCCCGAAGTCCTTTGTTGAGTAGCTCAGTACACATTAATGTGACTGCTGTTGCAGTTCATGGTTCTTCCCACCATTGTTTAACATAAGTATGAAGTCTTTACTGGATGTAGAGGTCCGCGGCTTGGACAAAAAGCTCATTCACGCATGTAGCGGTCACATTCTGAGCATTTGACAGCAACTTTGCAGCCCATGGCAACATGCACCAATGATGCACAACACCTGAAGAAAATATCACAACTCCTTAGAAACCCCTTGAATTGTTCCAGGTTATTCCCTGAAAGTACATTTTCTGAGGATGTGGCTTGTTGTGAATTGGACAGTAATAAATTGGATCTTTATGTCTCTTATCCCCTTCATCACTGGTATCTATGGGAGTGTGCGTGATTCCTGCCTTTTTGACACAGATAGCATCTCCAAAGTCCCTGTACTTAGGAGTAGCATTTTTACACCTTGCACATGTGAGGATAGAAGCATTTTATGCCCACAGCAGATAAACGTGGGTCATTCTTGGCCTTGACTATATATCTGATGAATTTCAAAGAAGAAGGAAAAGGGTGGAAAGGCACTTGACTCCAGACCCTGCTGTTGCCACTCATTTTTCTTGCAGATAGAAAGATCATTTTACCACCAAAGGGTTCTTAACTGTGTGCAGTGTCTAAATATCAAATGCCTGGCAAATGTGGGTCGTTCTTTTCAATTTCTAGTTCAAGAAGAAGATCACTAGGTTCCTGAAAGGTTTGGTTGTCTCTGTTGGCAATTTAGGAAAGTCTTGTAATCTTTTGAATAAAGCAAGTACTGTGACTTTAGGGCTTTCATAAATTTTCTCTAATCCCAACCATGTTAGTTTAAGGTCTTTGGTTCATAGATGTGAACAGTTTTAGGTTGTTTGACACATCCAGTAATTGTAGCCCCCAACCATCTGATTAGCAGATCAAGCTTTTGCATGGGTGAGATGCAGAGGTCCTGAACTACTGACCTATATGTTGACCTCCAGCTTCTGTAGTTCTCTGGGAAATAACTGTCTGTTTCAAGAAGCTGGTTTACATTTTTTTTTTTAGGTTTCATAAGGTTCATGTACCTTGCAGGGTCTGATGTATCTGTTCTATCAGGACCTGTTGCTGCAGCTGTTCCTTGAGTATTGTTGTAGGTGGTGATTGCAGTTTCCTGAGATATTGGAAGATAACATTGATTAGCTGAAGGTTTCAGTCCAGGTGAAGGTTTTCCATTTTAGAGTGGTAATTGGAAGCTAGGAGGGTCTGTGATGGCACAAATGTAGCTGTGTAAGTTGTCAGCAACATGGGAGGGAGGTACGTGATTGACCTCTATGGTTGATTCCTGCAGCTTCTTTTAAAGATGGATGTTCTGCAGTGTCATCTGTCCAATTGCATTGTCAGCAGTCTGGCTTAGGACAAATTACAGGTAATTTTGCTGGGTCGTCAATTTTGGTCAAGGTAGAACAATGGAATATCGTTCAGCATGACCGGTTTAGTAGTGGGTCAGTGATGGTCTGGGGAGGCATATCCATGGAGGGACGCACAGACCTCTACAGGCTACACAATGGCACCCTGACTCCCATTAGGTATCGGGATGAAATCCTTGGACCCAGTGTCAGACCCTACTCTGGTGCAGTGGGTCCTGGGTTCCTCCTGGTGCACAACAATGCCCGGCCTCATGTGGCGACAGCATGCAGCCAGTTCCTGGAGGATGAAGAAATTGATACCATTGAATTGCCCCCATGCTCACCTGACCTAAATCCAAAAGAACACCTCTGGGACATTATATTTCGATCCATCAGGTGCCGCCAGGTTGCACCTCAGTCTGTTCAGAAGCTCAGTGATGCTCTGGTCCAGATCTGGGAGGAAATACCCCAGGAAACCATCCGTCGTCTCATTAGGAGCATGTCCTGATGTTGTCAGGCATTCATACAAGCACTTGGGGGCCATGCAAACTACTGAGGACCATTTTGAGTTGTTGCAATGAAATTTCAGAAAAATGGACTAGTTTGCTGCATAATTTTTTCACTTTGATTTTCGGGGTGTCTTTGAATTCAGCCCTCTGTAGGTGGATAATTTTCATTTCCATCAAACGATGTGCCATCCTTTCATTCCTAACACATTACCCAGTCCATATCGGTATAGATATCAAGAATGAGATTTGAGATCTGATATGTTTTCAAAGTGTTCCTTAAATTTTTTTCAGCAGTGTGTGTGTGTATATATATATATATATAATATATATATATATATATATATATATATATATATATATATATATATATATATATATATATATATATATATATATGTATATAAAATTGTTGCTTGATAATATAATATAAAAAAATGTTGCTTGATATAGCTACAATCAATCAGAACAAGCCACTGCTGCCTCATCTCTATGGGTGCCTCTATTCTACACCTCTGCTGTTTGCTGTGTATTCCCTCAGTATCTATTTTAACCATTCGGAACTTCATGACTCGCCATTCAGAAGGCTTATCCCTCTATAAGTGATTTTAGTCTTAAAGAGACTTAGCTGCATTTTGCCTGTGTATTTCCTGCCCTGGATCTTGGAATAATGGTATAAAAAGGTTTTCATAGTGCCAGGAATTGAGTTGTGATTGAACATGAATTAAGATCTTGGCTGGTTTTCCCTTCTGCATTTATGAAGTCTGAACAGAAAACGCTAAGTCTATAACGTGTGATAAGAAAGTCTGATTTCACCTCGGCATTGCTAAATGATTCCACACAGCCTAGTGGAGAAATGTGGATTAATGTGTCATACAGGGATGAATCTAATGTCTCGTATAGGGATATAGGAACATTGCTAGTTCACATTGCTGACATTTGTCATTTACTCAATGGAACATCATGGTATTTTTGATGTTTTTCAGATTTACACTTCATCAGCTTCTTCAAAATAATCTTATCAATTTGTATTATATGGTAAACACCTGGTTTCTGTGACTAATTTGTAAATATATGTGTACATATGACCAGGGTTTTATCTCACCCTCCAAACCGCATGAAATAGTGGATGTGGTCAAATGTCATTAACAGTGGGAGGGTCTGAAAGGGTATTAAAGAGGAGTTCCACCTAAAAATGGAACTTCCGCTTAACCCACTCCTCGCCCCCTTACATGCCACATTTGGCATGTAATTTTTTTGGGGGGGGAGTGGGGGCTTCAGGAGAAGGGGACTTCCTGTCCCACTTCCTCCTTCCGCCGAGGGACTGGAAAGGCGATTAGCTTAATCGCCTTTTCACAGCCCCTCCCTGTAGGCGAGCGCCTGTCCAATCGGACAGTGCCGCGCCGCTCGCGCACTGCCGCTCGCTCATGCGCAGTGGGTGCCTGGCCGTGAAGCCGAAAGCTGTCACTGCTGGGTGCCTACACTAAGAATGAAGACGCCGGCCGGCCGGCGAGGGGGGGCGAGGAGTCGAGCCCTGGCCGGTGCGTCGCTGGAGCCGTGGAGCAGGTAAGTGTTTGTTTATTAAAAGCCAGCAGCTACGCTTTTTGTAGCTGCTGACTTTTAATAAACTTAAAAAAAAGGTGGAAAACCCCTTTAAATACCAGGAGTGCATAGTACAGTACATAGTAGGTGTAGAGAGAGCAGTGTTCATTTTGGCAGCACATTTCAATTTAATTTTTAGTTTTAGGACTAAAATGGCATTTTAGTTTTTGTCCCATTTTAGTCTTCTGCAAGTGTTTCAGTTTTAGTTGTACAGTATTTTGTCGACTAAATCTCCAGTACATTTTAGTTGACTAAAACAAATTTTAGTCGTCTAAAATCGAATGGGTGTAGTTAAATTGTAATGCATTTCTCTACAATTTCCAAACTCATTATATGCTACTGCTGGAGTGAAAATTTTTAACATGTTATTATTTATGGTATTATGGTTTGAACATGCCCTACAGACACAGATTTAGGCGTTATTTTAAGTAAAACCATTTCGGGGAATATATTGCTTTTTTGACAAAAGGGTAACGTAAAAAATAAAATAGAAAAACCTTTTTGCATGATCGTGATGATGCCAGTGCCACCATGCAGTGTATTGCCAGTGGTCACTGGTCAGAGGAGGCCCGTAATGCTTCATAGTGCTGGATGGTGGTCTGAAGGATGGCCTGTAATCCACAGTGTCCTGTGGACATGTCTGACATGTCACACGCTCTGACTCCGCCCTGCTGAGGAAGTTGTCCGGGGGACAGGAATCTGCACCACACGTCGCTCGCTGCTGTCCTGAGAACTCCCTGAGGTCCTTTTTCGGTTACTATATGCCTATTGAATCCGCTAAAGTGTGAGTAGCCTGTGTATATGTTTTTATTCAATTAAACACGTGAACCCAGCGGAAGCTCTTAGATTATTGATTTTTCTCTACTTGCTCCAGTCCTTGATCTTGGCTGATTATATGAGGAACTGAATCACCATCTTGCTCCCTGGTCTCCTGTGCTGATTATATTCTGCTCATTTGACCATATGGTAAAACAGTGGTCTATTGCTGAGGTGAGAGTACCCATCTTTACTGGTGGAGGGATCACATACTAGTTCGGGTGTGTCTACTGTCACTTGGTGAAGATTCCAAAGAATTGGATCGTTGGATTTTTAATTGCTTTTGGACTTTATTGTTTATTATTATTTCACACAATCATTATTGGTTTGCGCTGCACTGTTTTCTATATATTTTATCACTTTTGGATTTTGTGAACGTCCGTTTAAAAATAAATTGGCGGCAAAAAAACGAAAAAAAAAGGCCAGGTCCATACCAGGCCCTTCAGCAGTGAGAGACATGGCGGTGGGAGAAGACGGCAGCTTGAGAAGACGGCAGTGGGAAAGGACGGCTCAGAGCAATTTTTTTAATAAAGGACTTGTCAAAGACCGACTCTTTTTTTTACATTTCACTGCTTTTTGAGGTGAATGGGTAGGGGACGATATACCCGATACCCATTCACATGGGAGGGCGGGATCTGGGGGCCCCTTTCTTAAATAGCGGCTTCCAGATTCCAATAAGCCCCACGGTCGCAGACCCCGACAACCACCATCCAGGGTCGTCGGGAAGAGGCCCTTGTCCCCATCAACATGGGGCAAGGTGCTTATGGGGGGGAACAGAACCCCTCCCCAAAGCACCCATCTGCCCATGCTGAGGGCATGTGGCCTGGTATGTTTCAGGAGGGGGGCGTTTGCTCGTCCCCTCCCTTTCCTGACCTGCCAGGCTGCTTGCACTGCTATAGGTTCGGTATGGATTTTGGTGGGAACCCCACGCCATTTTTTTAAACCATTTGGGGCGGGGGAAATCCATACTAGACCCAAAAGGCCTGGTATGGACCTGGGGAGGACCCCACGCTGTTTTTTTTGGGGGTCTAGTATGGACCTGGGGGGGACCCCACGCTGTTTTTTTTTCACAATTTTTATTTGTTTTACATTTAGCTGTCAGCTTATGATTCATCGGTTGTTAAGGACGCAGCGGTCAGCTTCCCGACCCCTGCTTAGCAACCAGCTATATACAGTGTTAAAATAAAAACTGAATAACACATAAAAAGTCGAATTAGAAACACAACACTTGTATCACATTCCATTGAAGTCTATTACCCACAAATCGTGGGAAAAAAGTCCCTGACCCCTTCCAAAAACGCACTGGACGCAAAACGCATAGAAACCATGTTAAATGGTCTGTAGGGCGTTTCTGCAAACTGCAAAACCTGCTAAAAAACGCATAGGTGTGAACCTAGGGTAGAACCCACACATTGGCCCAGATTCTCAAAGGAGATATGATGTCGTATCTCCAGATACGCCGTTGTATCTCTGAGTCTGGGTGGTCGTATCTATGCTCCTGATTCTTAGAATCAGTTACGCATAGATTTCTATTAGATCCGACCGGCGTAAGTCTGTTACCCCGTCGGATCGTAACTGCATATTTAGGCTGGCCGCTAGGGGCGTGTACGCTGATTTACGCCTAAAAATATGTAAATCAGCTAGATACGCGAATTCACGAACGTACGCCCGGCCGACGCAGTACAGATACGCCGTTTACGTTAGGCTTTTCCCGGCTTAAAGTTACCCCTGCTATATGAGGCGTACATGCGGCGTACCAATGTTAAGTATGGACGTCGTTCCTGCGTCAAATTTTGAAAATTTTGAAAATTTTAAGTTGTTTGCGTAAGTCGTCCGTGAATGGGGCTGGACGTCATTTACGTTCACGTCGAAACCAATACGTCCTTGCGGCGTACTTTGGAGCAATGCACACTGGGATATTCCACGGACGGCGCATGCGCCGTTCGTGAAAAACGTCAATCACGTCGGGTCACAAGTTATTTACATAAAACACACCCCCCTGTTTCACATTTGAATTAGGCGGGCTTACGCCGGCCTATTTACGCTACGCCGCCGCAACTTACGGAGCAAGTGCTTTGAGAATACAGCACTTGCCCGTCTAAGTTGCGGAGGCGTAGCGTAAATAGGATACGCTACGCCGGAACAAAGATACGCCGATCTACGAGAATCTGGCCCATAGTGATTTTTTTTGCACATTACTCATTTACAGATTTTATTTTTTTTCAATTTGCATGGAGTTTAGCTTTAAATGGTAATTGCACAGCTAGCATAATATGCAAAATGGAAGCCGACAGAAACAAGAGAGAAGCTCAAGAAAAGGCCCCTGTCCAACTTAGAAACGAGATTCTTTTGCCATTCAAGGGCTTGTTACAAGGAAATCATACACAGATGACTAATTTTTTTATGGTTCACGGACAGCTAAAGTGAAATTCAGCAGCTGTTCAGGACAAGTGACCACTCTAACGGCTATATTATAACCTCCTAATAGAGAGGCGATTGCGCTAGAGCACGAGGTGAGCTGTGATTATCGGCAGGTGAGTGCTTTATTGAAGTTGAAAAACCATTAACATTGATAGAGTAATTATTTCAACTTGAAAGTAATTACCTCAATGGGTGATAACCACTCCAGCGTTCCGTGATGTGATTGGCCGGCACTGCTGTCAGACCTCGCTGCTTAAGAAAATATTACTACAAAGCTGCTATGTTTCAACTAGTAAATTCACGGTAAGGACGCATTGCTGTAAAAATAAAATGATTTCAGCCTCGGCAAGTTAATTTCCCACTTTATTCCTCGCATAAACCCGGCATTTTTCCTCCATTTAGTCCTATTATGCGTTTTGCGTACTGGTTAAACCCTTTTTGTAATATTTATTTAAGATGCATCTGCTGTACATCAATAATTCACACACAGTTTATATTTTTATTGTTGTGGATCTAAGCAGCAGTTGGAGGATTTTGCGACTTTTCATGGTGTGTGTCAGGCTAGGTTAAGCGATTAAACGCTTACTACACCCATCCAAGCCACAGTAAACTGATTAAATACTCTACAGAAGAGAAGGCTAAAGCTAGAAGGGATAGCTTCCTTCGGATCAAGCTGCATGGTAATGTGTAGCTACAAATAACTGTGCAAATTACAGCACTGCTCGGTCATGTGCGGTTAATTGCCCCGTAGGTACACTTTCAGGGCTCAGTCGTGGGGGTTCACCTCAGAGAGTAGCGATTTGTGATCAATTTAGGTACAAGCAGTGCCGATCCTGACCTCCCTGGGGCCCTAAGCAAAATGACATGGCACATTAAAAATGACAAGCGGGGTGGGGCGCTGACGACAGTGACATGTTACATTAAAGAAAGTTGAGAAGTGGGGGGAGGGGGTGTTCTGCTGTGGGAAATAACTCAGCCAGCGAGTTTAGAAGCGGGGTGAGGGGGCGAAAATTAATTCTCACCAGGCAGGGCCTCTAGTAATTTGGGGGGCCCTTCGCAGCTTTGCATAGTGAGCCTATAGGGAGGATCGGCCATGGGTACAAGAGATCGCAAACTATCATCAATTAAAGTTGGAGTTGCACACAGACATTAGGAATTTCCTATCGTTTTTTTTATTCCATCGGAAACATGTGGGCACTGATAGTAGGGGGACCAGACATCCCCAGTTTCCGGGGACAGTCCCCGGATTGAGGACACTGTCCCCGGACCAAGTCTGTCCCCAGTTTTGTCCCCAGATTGAATTTGAACAGGGGCTTGGGCAATTTCAAAGACAGTCAGTGCAGAGTAAAAAAAAAAGTCTTGATTACACCCCCCCCCCCCCCCCCCCGCTCTCCTGCACCTACTAGCTTAGGAGGGTGTATTTTTTTCCATCATCTGTGCCCTTTTCTCATGATCATGTGCTGGTCGGAGCAGAGGGACTATTTCTCCAGTTTTGGGTGCATGCCCATTCAGCTCTGCTCGCATGTTCTTCTGTCTTGGCTCAAGTCCCAGCCAGCCGCCTGCCTGCTTATCTCCTTGCCTTCCCTGGTGGAGTGATCTTCCTCTGTTCCCCACCCAGTAGTAGCCGGGGCCCGGAGAGTGAGACTTGACAGGCTGTGGGGCAGAAAGTCGCTGATTGCTGCCAATGCTAGTAAAAATACATATGTCCCCAGATTTAATTTTAAAAATCTGGTCACCTTAACTGATAGGCAGCTTTGATAGTCGACAATCATGAGCACTTATGAGCAGGCATTGATGGGCACTGAAAGGCAGCACTGACTTGCATCACTGATGGGCACAGAATCGTCTAACTTATGGGCACAAATTGGCATCACTGGGCACAGATTGGTTTCACTGATGGGCACAGCCTGACATCACTGCTGGGCACTGTTGGGGCTGCACTGATGATCAGTACAGGTCTCCCCTGTGAGGAGATGCCGCTGATCAGCTCTCCTCTCCTCACACACTGTCAGTGTGAGACGGGGTAAGCCGATTAACAGCACTTCCATGTTTACATGTAATTGGCTGTGATTGGACACAGCCAATCACATGGGTAAAGAGCCACATAGGCTGCAATGATGGTCACTGATGAGGTGCCATTGATGAGGAGGCACTAATATGCAGCATTGATGGGTACTGATAGGCAGCATTGCTAGCCGGCACTAATGAGCACTGATGAGCAGGCATTAACGGGCACTGAAAGGCAGCACTGACTTGCATCACTGATGGGCACAGAATGGTCTAACTGATGGGCACAAATTGGCATCACTGGGCACAGATTGGTTTCACTGATGGGCACAGACTGGCATCACTGCTGGGCACTGTTGGGGCTGCACTGATGATCAGTACAGGTATCTCATGTGAGGAGATGCCGCTGATCAGCTCTCCTCTCCTCACACACTGTCAGTGTGAGACGGGGTAAGCCGATTAACAGCACTTCCATGTTTACATGTAATCGGCTGTGATTGGACACAGCCAATCGCATGGGTAAAGAGCCAGGTCATCAGCTCTTTACTGAGATCTGGGTCACGCCATGTCCCAGGGACACAGGGCCCATGTTCGCCACGCTGCTGGACTCCAGGGGCACGTGACCACAGTGAGACTGGGTGACATCATATGATGCCAGCCCAAAACAAGAGAGGATCCCGCCCGCCGTCATTTGTCTATGACGGCGGGAGGCAGTTAAAGTGGCTGTAAAACTCTGACAGGAAAATTTAAAGAGGAACTGCGGTCTGCTGACATAATTTGTAATAAAAACATCTTTGCCATTCTGAAGCTTCCCTCCAACCACTTTGCATATTATTTTATGTATACTATGATTTTGTACTTGTCAAATATGCTGCATAAATCTCCTTCTACTGAGTCTGGCTGCAACCATTTTAAGTGTGGGCAGCTGAAGCTGTTGCCTGTTCAGTTCCTGGATTTACACAGTGGCACACCTCCAGCTCTGCAGCTCTGATTGGCCCTCTTATGACTCACCCCCCCCTCCTTTTCTGGCAAACTCTCAGGAGAGTGAGAGAAAGCTGTGCATGATGTCATAAACCTAGGCTTTTTACCAGACAAGAAACATGAAGTGGGCTGTATAAGATATTTACTGGCAGAAAAAAAAATGTTTTACTACCCAAAGTTACAACAACAAGGGCAGAAGATTTAATAGATGGAAAGTTGAAAAAATGACTGAAGCTGCACTTTAATAAAGCATATCCTTCTATAGTGTCAGGGGCGGCCTTAGGTGTTCAGGCGCCCTGTGCGAGCTAGTCCTGTGGCGCCCCCCCCATCTTCACCCCTCGCCCCCTGGTCACCTAAACATACACAAAGAGGTCCCTTACATCCTCCTCCCCTTCTGTGTGTAGGCTGGCTATATAAAGTAAATACTTTTTATTTTTATCTGAAAAAGTAGATGCATGCAGGGCCAGGGGCTCAGTGTGACTTACCTTTCGGTGGACGGTGCGGCTTTGCATTTAAAAATGGCGCCGCCCGGCGCTTAGATGCCACTGCGTATGCGCTGTCTGTCCGAGAATAGCCAAGCGTTTTCAGGCTTTCCCGAGCAGCAGCGGCGCATGCGCAGTGTGCCTGTCGGGGCCGACAGCAGCCATTTTTTTTTCAGGTGCCTCAGTCCCAGGGCAGGGGTACCTGGCAGCGGCTGCTGCTGTGACTCGTAGGAGTCGGACTCCTGTGATGATCATGTGAGTAACTCACTGCGACTCACATTCTGCGAGCTGTGATGGCCGCACGGCGCCCCTGTTGCCCATGGCGCCCTGTGCGGCCGCACAGCTCGCACACCCCAAAGGCCGGCCCTGTATAGTGTGTACGAGCCTCCAAAGCAGTTAATGTGATATTAGCCTGCTACCTTGTCCCTCTGCTATCTGCATAAGTAATTTCTGACTACTTAAAGTGATACTAAAGGTTTGTGTTTTTTTGTTTTAAAATAACAAACATGTCATACTTACCTCCACTGTGCAGTTCGTTTTGCACAGAGTGGCCCCGATTCACCTGTTCCGGGGTCCCACAGCGGCTCCTCCCCGCATTAGATAACCCCGTCTGGGAAGCTCTCTCCCGAGGGGGTTACCTTGCGGGCGCGCTCCTGTGTCATACACTCCGTGTCCATAGACGCCAAGTGTATGACTCAGCCCCGCCCCCGGCACCCGCATCATTGGATTTGTTTGACAGACAATGGCTGCGCTACTATAAATTTATCCAATCTACGCCAGGACTCAGTGGAGAAGAGGATGCAGGGGATGCACCGAGCAGGTGAACTGGCTAAGGTTAGTAAAACGGGGGGGCTGGTGCTCGCCAGGTGTTTTTGCACCTTAATGCATAGGATGCATTAGGGTGAAAAAACAAACCTTTACAACCCCTTTAAAGGGGTCCAGGAGAACTGCAGCACACAGCTTGTGACTGACAACCTCAGCTGTGCATGTTTTCCAGTAATGCTGTGTGGAGGGAGGTGTGTCTATTCCCTCCACTCAGGTCTCAAGCCTCGTTCACACGCTCAGTTTTCTCGGCAAGAACCAGCAAGAAAACTGCTGGCAGAGCTTTCTTGCCGAGTATACCGAGCGTGTGTACGAGGCTTTCAGGTTTCCCGTCAAGAAAACTGCCTAAAATCTCAACGAGAAAAATAGAGAACCTGCTCTCAATTTTCTCGTTGTGATTCTCTGGAGTGTTTTCCTGCCGAGAAACCAGAGAGTGGGGCAGATTCAGTTAGCTTTTACGGCGGCGTATCTCCAGATACACCGCCGTAATTTGAAATCTGCGCCGGCGTATCGTTACGCCGATTCTCAAAGGCAGATACGATTAAAAAATAGTCTTCCTCCGCCGACGTAACTTGAATGCGGTGGCGTATAATTGTGTGCAATATTACGTTGACCGCTAGGGGCGCTTCCATTGTTTTCGGCGTAGAATATGCAAATTGCCTAGTTACATCGATTCACGAAAGTACGTGCGCCCGGCGGTAGTTTTTTACGTTGTTTGCGTAAGGCTTTTTCGGCGTAACGTTGCTCCTGCTATTAGGAGGCGCAGCCAATGTTAAGTATGGACGTCGTTCCCGCTTCGAAATTTGAATTTTTTACGTCGTTTGCGAATAGGGCTGGACGTAATTTACATTCACGTCGAAACCAATACGTTGTTGCGGCGTACTTGAGAGCAATGCACACTGGGATATGTACACGGACGGCGCATGCGCCGTTCGTAAAACACGTCAAACACGTAAAACACGCCCCCCCTTCCACATTTGAATTACGCGGGCTTACGCCGGCCCCATTTACGCTACGCCGCCGCAACTTATGGAGAAAGTGCTTTGTGAATACTGCACTTGCTCCTGTAAGTTGCTTCGGCGTAGCGTAAATACAATACACTGCACCGCCGTAACTAGGCGCGCAGGTACCTGAATCTGCCCCAGTGTGTATACTTACCTGTCGCCGTGGAAACCTGCGCATGCTGGAAATTACTTTGAAGCTTGCGCGGTAGCTTCCTAGGCATAGGTAGGGTGCAGCAAGATGGCTGCAACGGCATCGAATGTGACGAGCGTATGTTCTTCGTACGCGATGACGTCACCGCGTTCTTGCCTTTCAAAAGAACCGCGGTTCTTTTGAAAAAAGTGTCTGTACACTCGGGCGGCAAGAGATTCTTGCCAAGAATCTCGTTAGGAAAAAAAAATTGGCCCCTGTGCACAGGGCTTCAGATTACAGTCCCTACTCTGTGCTGTGCATTGCGTGACATTCAATCTCCGCCCTCTGCCTGCTAGAGCTCAGAGATGTTGTGTAAAATGTGTGCTTTAGAAGGCTGTGGAGAAGAGAAGGCAGCAGGTTAACAGGTACAATTTGTAGGAGGATTTGTTCCATCTCTGTGTATCACCTGAAACTGGTCACTTCACTGGGTATATGTAAGAGTTTACAAGTTCTTTAATTACGTATGAATCACAAATCTGGCTGAACAAAATTACAAATTCTACGTTAAGTAAAGAGCTCTTGTATATATTTTATTTATAGCTGTTTTCTTGGGTTCAGCACTGGGGTGTATTTTGGAGAGTTTGGAGTAGACTGGATTGTCACTTGCATGTTATAAGGTCATTTTATGTTGTGCCCCTCAACTGTGAAACTTTTTGAAGCAGATGACCTTACAATAATGTGCCTATGCTTCGCTGATCGTTACAAATACCTTTTGTGTTTCATTTTGATTATGATGTTCTTTTCAACAGATAGAAATCATATTAGATGAAATTTGTAGCGCTTATTTAAAAATTGCTGATGATATCACTCAAACCATCTGTTAACACAAAGAACCGGAGTCTGTGGGGATTTGTGTAATTCATTAAAATGATCAACAAGCAAGCGAGAGAAAACTCGGGGGTCAAACCAGACTCGGATCTCTCTGTTTTTCTAACACGTTGATATAAATCGATGCTCTTTGCTTTAATTACTAATTATCTGACACTGTCCTGTTCATAATGGTGCACAACAAGCTTTTAAAGGGCCAGTAAATCCCAATATATAAAGCTGAAGTCCATAGCTGGTATAAAAAGTAGGGCTGTGCAAATTAACTTTTAATTAATCGATTAATCTTTAATCTTTTTGATCGATTAAAATTCTTTTGATTGGTACTCGCCTCTCCGCCGGCTTCTGGGCCTTCAGGGAGTTCCGTCGGAGAACCAGTAACATCACAGACACCGGCAGGGCTTGCCGTGTCCATCTGAAGGGCTCCTTTGCTGTGCCTTCATATCTGCATGCCGGCGGGACCTTACTATCTGTCACACGCAAGGGCTGTTACACTTCCCTCTATCACTTCCCTCTATCAACCTGGGATTCTACAACCATCCACTGGGTGTTGTGTTGGTTCCCTTCATGGGACATCTACATGCCGATGGACTGATGTTAACCCTCCTCATCTGGATTCAGCAGTGGTATCGTTGTACACATTTTTATACCAGTATCATACTTAGCTACATGTTTTTATGACTGCTTTTGGTACCGTTTGGTATTACTCGCACCATTTTTACAGTTTGTCGCTACATCGATTTTATCTCCAGTGCAATATTTATTTTGTTACCTACTTCAAGACTATAAAAGTTTTAATGCTATTCCCATCGAGCGCTGCCTTTGTGTGTTTTTTGTATCCTGCTATCCATTTTTCCAGTGGTTGGTAGCTGCACTGGGAATCAGCCTGCAAGGAGATCAGCTAAAAGTAGTTGGATCTGTATGTGCGTTATAATTAATCGAAATTAGTCGATTAATCGATTAAAAAAAAAAAATAATCGAACAGAAAAATTTTGATCAGTAACAGTCCTAATAAAAAGCCATACTTCTAGTTCTGTTATGGAATAAATTCATACTGTATGTACCCCAGACTGTGTTCATATCCACCTCCTGTATTCCTATGCACAGCAGCACTTAGACCTGTGTCACCCATTTTATACCACCCAGGGGCGGACTGACCATTGGGGTTTTCGGGCACTGCCCGAGGGCCCCATGCCACTAGGGGGCACCATCAGGGTTGCCAGGCTCAATAAGCGTTAATCAGGGGCATACTGGGCCAGGGGGCCGCTATGATGTTTTGTATAAAGTCTGCACCAAGCCTTTTAACATTACGAATGCCAGTCTCGTCAGCTCAGCCTCCATGGCTTGGAGAGGGAGCTCAGTGCACTGTGCTGTCTGTGTCTGCCTGTGCTGATCCTGTTACTCAATATCTCACTCCCAATCCCAATGATGTGAGTGCAGGGTGCTGAAGAGGACCATAATATTTTCCCCCGCCTCTATGTGAACTAGACAATCCCTGTTATGCTTAAGCCAGCAGTCCCACCCAAACTCCACCCCCTGATGTGAACACACACAGAGCCCTGTCCTAGAAGTATGGAAGGTGAGTGTTCAGCAGGCAACAAATTGGAAGACACACACATTAAAGGCTTCAAAATGAGTGAATCCAGACACACACACACACCCGCAGAGCAGGGCTGTCTTTAAGGCAGGGCAAAAGGGCAAGCTGCCCTGGGCCCTGTCATTGTTGCGGGGCCCAAAGCAGCTGCCTCGTACTTGCCAACTATCCAGTTTAAGTTCCCTTTTCCCTTGAAGTTTTAGTCCTTTGCTGTGTCCTGATATCTCAGTGTGAAGTGCTGTTACTAATGCTGCCCAGCTCTGCCCTATTGTTGTGTACAGATGACTCATCTGCAGACCCTGTGATTCATTCATATGTAAATAACTGAGGCAGGCGGCTTTGATACGTAAATAAAGGCAGCATTCATATGCCTCTCTGCAGTGAAGAGATGATGTGCTGTAACCTCTCGCAACCAATCAGTGAGCAGTATTACTGTAACCTCTAGAAACCACTCAGTAAGTGGTAATGATATGGAAACCAATCACAATCACTGCCTGATCTGATACAGTAAAATGATTTTAAGTCTAGCTGATATTTATTGTATGTCTCAGAGCAGGTGGAAAGCAAAATTGCATGGGGGGCCCCAAGAATTTTTTTTCTCAGGGTCCAATCATTATTAAAGACGGCTCTGCCCCAGAGAGTATCCAAACACACCCCCCCCCCCCACTTGACAATTGCATATGTCCCTCCCTTGCCTCTGCTGCTCTAAGCCTCTGATTGCAAAATACTGCCACTCCTCTGAAATGCAATCCTCACATGGATTGCTTTTCAAAGGCATTTGACAGGCGGTGAGGAGGTGATATGTTGCCTCCTCACCACCTGTTATAACCCCCTAAATGCTGCATCTCCCCCAACACAACCACATGCATTGCACGCGATTGTGGGAAAGTTGTAGTGCCATCTCTCTGTTATGGGCCCCAGTGCATTACTTTGCTCAGGGGCCCATAATTGTGTTAAGGTGGCACTGCCTAAAGGCCTTCTTGGTGAAGAGGAGTAAAAAGTTCCCTTCAGTGTCCTATCAAGTGCGGGATGAGGACGAGGACTGAGCGCAGGCCACCCTCCAGCATGGATGATGTCCATGCAGAGGCCAGCTCCATGCCCCACCAGAGGCCGTCCTCCACCAGTCAGAAGTGCCTCCATTAGAACAAAGCAAGGACTATGGTGGAGTGGGAAGGCAGCGAAGGAGCGCAGATTTATACCTTGCTGGGGTGGGGTCAGTTATCAGGAAGTTCTGTGACTTCGCCCAGAATAGGCAAAAAGATGGTGTCTCTTTAATACAAACCCCATCCATGTTGACGCTTTAACATTTCTGGACCAGCCAGGAAATTTCAAAACTGCACCACAGATGCCTTTTTTTAACTGTAATCTACTAACACGCTGCAAGCGCACTGTGCGTTACCATAGACTTGAATGGGAGGATTTTCGATAATTCTGGGTGGGCGTACATTGACGTCCTCCCAGTTCTGACCACCGGGTCCAGAGGCCATTTACTACATAATCACAGCGATTACATGTAAACAAACCGGCGTGATGTCCGGTTCCCCTCTCCCCTCCCTGTACAGTGTGAGCAGCTTTGCATTCATTGAGAAAATGTATAGTGTTCCCTGAATGGTGCCCATATCAAGCAAGCAACCTGCTGTGTTCACAATGCAGCAGGACAGCTGCCTAAGACAACACAGAAGCTAGTGGATATCACTGTAGTAGCAGCATCTACTACAGTGATTTCCAGCTTCCACAGGGATTCCACAGGTATGAGACATACATACCTATGGGTCCAAGGGAACAATGTAAAAATTGTTATACTTAAACTTCATCTTTATTAGATTTTAATATGCATTGGAAATCTGAAAATATTACAAAACAAGAAAAAAATTGAAAAAATACTTTAGTAATCCACATGGAACTCCCATAAAACCATGTGTTACACAGTTGAACTACAAATGTATGACCTGTTCTACTTCCCAAAGGGTTAGTAATTCTGTTTAGCCATTCGTGTAACTGAACCACCTCTTCCTACCTCCAACTTGTTTATTGAACAATGAATGAGCATGGTTACCAGGGCCGCTAATAGGGGGGGACCACCAGCCCTCCTGTAGGGGGCCCGGGCAAACAGGGGGTCCCAGACAGAAGAGGGAATCGTGATCGGATGAAGGGGCAATTACAAAATTACTTCCCTGCACCGATCCCCCTCCCTGTTCTGCCTTCTTCTCACCCCCCCTCTGTACCCCCTGTCACTGTGCTCCCCCCCCCCTCACAGCACTGCTGACTTACCTGTCTTGTAAAATAAATAATAAAATAAAATACATTTTAACATTCTTTAAAAAATTATATAAAGAAAAAAGTTTAAAGATTTTTAAAAACTATTTTAAAAAGGGCCAATTCACACAGGTTGTCTGTTATGTCTGTGTCCGCTAATAATGATTTTAGTGTTTTTTCTTTGTTACATAGTTACATAGTTGGTCAGGTTGAAAAAAGTCCATCCAGTTCAACCACAAAAAAATAAACAAACAAAATAAAAAACACAATACAATCCCATACACCCAACTCCATACCCACAGTTGATCCAGAGGAAGGCAAAAAACCGCAGCAGAGCATGATCCAATTTGCTACAGCAGGGGAAAAAAAATTGCCTTCCTGATCCCCGAGAGGCAATCTGATTTACCCTGGATCAACTTTAGTTACAAATCTTAGTACTCAGTTATATTCTGTACATTTAGGAAAGAATCCAGACCTTACTTAAAGCAATCTACTGAGCTGGCCAGAACCACATCTGCAGGGAGTCTGTTCCACATTTTCACAGCTCTTACTGTGAAGAAACCTTTCCGTATTTGGAGATGAAATATCTTTTCCTCTAGATGTAGAGAGTGCCCCCTTTTCCTCAGTGTTGACCGTAAAGTGAATAACTCAACACCAAGTTCACTATATGGACCCCTTATATATTTGTACATGTTGATCATATCCCCCCTTATTCTCCTCTTCTCAAGAGTGAATAAATTCAGTTCCTCTAATCTTTCCTCATAGCTGAGCTCCTCCATGCCATTTTCATGTTTGTGAAAATATTGTTTTAATATATTTTTGGGGGGCCCTGTCAGGTAGGCATGATTTCTAACAGCAGCCCTGATGGTTACATTACTAATTTGTTGTCCAGTGAGCAGGCAGGTGACATTAGAAGCTGTAAAAGTAAACTCGGAGGGGACAGGGAGGGGGTGGGACGAGTGCTGTCAGATTACATACAGGAGAATCTCCTGTTTACTCGGCAGCCTCTGTAACAGGAAGTCCCGTCTCCTGGGCTGGCATTGGACAACTGTTCAGTCTATCATTAGAGGCAAGACTTTGTATTAAAGAGGCCACTGAGTAAACTGGAGGTTCTCCTGTATGTAATCTGTCGGCGCTCAACCCGCCCCCACCCGCTGTCTCCTCCGAGGCTGCAGATGGGCATTGATCAGGCTGCACTGATGGCAATGGTGAGGCTGCATTCGTGGCAATGGTGAGGCTGCATTCGTGGCAATGGTGAGGCTGCATTCATGGCAATGGTGAGGCTGTCTTCATGCAGTGGTTAGGCTGCATTCATGTCAGTAGTGAGGCTGCATTCATGGCAATGGTGAGGCTGCATTCAGAGGCTGCATTCATGGCAATGGTGAGGCTGCATTCATGGCAGTGGTGAGGCTGCAGATGGGCACTGATTAGGCTGCATTGATGGGCACTGACCCTTATTTTGCTTCACAGTTCTTTATTTAAAATGTATTTTTTAAAATAAATACGGTATATCCAAATAACACGCCCGAGCTCATCCTTAGACTCTTCACCACACACAGCCACAAAGGCAAGACAATTCTTGTTGGGCAGTGTATTAGTTAATTTGCATAAAATGTTAATGGTTCAAAGAATATCAGGCAAAATGGTCAGCCCTCAAGCATGTTCACTTCATCAAATCTGGCCCTCTCTGAAAAAAGTTTGGACACCCCTGAATCTAAATGTTTATCGAATAAAACACTTCACCTACAATAGGTGTCAACTAGGAGACTAAGATATCAACTACGTATTTGGCAGTTTGTCTGGAGCTCCATGAAAAAGGAGCCCTCAATAAAAATGGTAATGTTTTCCCTTTAAAACCAGTCTGCGCTTTTTAGTTGCTCTTTAGAAGACAATTTGCTTTGTGCGGGTTTTCCTCTGGACAGGTGAGATGGTCCCTGTTCCTCATTTTCTACGAGACTGCACACCGATGCTGAAAGTTATGTTGTTCATTTGCTAAAGCTACTCTTTTTGACCCCTCCATCACATACTAACTACCAGTTCAACTCTGAAAAAAAATAAGACATGAAATAATCTAATCTATTATAAATGTCATAAATCTCTATATATTGACCAAGACTCGGCTCTCTAAACTGTAGATATTACATTTCTGACCTTTGACATAGACGGGGATAAATCTTGACCCAGAGGTGGAGGCTTACACGGGATCTGAATTCTTTCAAATGGGGACCTAGTAAATCAAGTCCATTCTGAAAAAACAATTATGTTGGGCCCGGTTAGGTCACAACAAGTTCATTGGCGCATAGTTATAATGTCCACTAAAGCAAACAATTAAGAAGCACCATTCACGGGCAGGATGGATGACTTAGTGGATTGTCACGAGTATGGAGCCTTTCACCTGCGAGGTCGTGGGTTCAAATCAGGCCTTGGTCGTTTGCGGCTGAAAGTTGTCAGCGGTTGATAGCTGTGCACTGGGATGTGAAATAAGATGTCATCCTAGTGCCAGTCTTATTGAGCAAGTGGTCAAGTGATCAGAGAGCTCTGAGCTCACTGGTATCAGCTTTATAAATCTGTGGAAAGGAGTCAGAAGCATTGTGAAATGTGTTTCTTTACTAAAGAATTCCAGGAAAATATGTAAAAATGGGCTTTAGTTCCTGTATATATTTCTTCCAAAGCAACTATTTTTCAATTCAGCTAGTCCAGTTACTTGAAATATGTCTTCATATTGAGTTGTTAACTGAACGTTGGCATCAGACTTACAGTGGGAGTGGCTGGTTTTATGATCTTAGAGGTAAGATGTGGTTGTGGTTTCAGGCCGGGTTCACACTGGTACAACACGACCACTTTGGATCCGACTTTGCCCTGCAACTTGAAGTCCAACTTCAATGAACAAGAATCCAACTTTGATCTCCGACAATACCAGGCACTGTGTCTGGTATGAATCTTTAGAGTGAACTCCACGCAAAATGTAAAAAAAAAACGGCATGGGTTCCCCCTCCAAGAGCATACCAGGCCCTTCGGTCTGGTATGGATCTAAAGGGGAACCCCTGAACCAAAATAACTGCCTGGGGTTCCCCCCAAAATCCATAACAGAACCTTATCCGAGAACACCGCCCGGCAGGTCAGGAAAGGGGGTGGGGACGAGCGAGCAGCCCCCTCCCTTCTGAATCGTACCAGGCCGCATGCCCTCAACATGGGGGGGGTGCTTTGGGGCAGTGATATTCAGTGGTTTGAAGTAGGATCAATGTCAGACCAAAGTAGTGTGTCTCGGCCCACCCCTGCTCTCTCCTTGCTCCATGGCTGTGATTGACCGTAACTGAAGCCAATGGCTCCCGCTGCTTTCTCAGCCAATGAGGAGGAAGAGACCTGGGATAGCCTCTGTTCTTGTGCACATGGCTGGATCGAGATGGGGTTCAGGTAAGTATTAGTTGTTGCGGGTGGGGGCGGGGGGGGGGCTGCACACAGAAGGTTGTTTTTTTTATCTTCATGCATACAATGCATGAAGGTAAGAAATCTTAAACCTTTACAACCACTTTCGGGCTGAAAACTCCTACTGGAAAAGAACAGGGCAGCTCCAGGCTTCAGACTATTTGTGTTCACTCCCTGCCACCAGGGCACCCTCTTCCAGGGATTGGCTGAAATAACATAAATATTCAGCTGCTGAATTGCTTCATCCAGCCCACTACTTTCTAGAACTATCCAGAAGGCAGGGAAAGCAGTTAAACCCACAAACAACGACACTCAGAGCAGTTTAGAGCACTCACACTGTGTCACTGATTACCGAAAAGCCAAAAGAACTAAATTTACCTAACCAACCTAACCACCTATTTTTAGGTGGGTGCTACACTTGGATACTCCATAAATGTTATTATTACCCTTCTTATGTTATACAGTATGGTTGGATGGATTGCTAGGTGTGTGGCTGGGCATAAATTTGCAGATCTGATTCCTGTATCACCAAAAGACTGAAGGATGGTTAGGTATCTGCCCATTTTTGCTCGAATCATCTGCACCTTGATTCTTGTTTGATTATATTTTGACAAGGGACCTTCTCCGGGGAGATGTTTCAACAAAATTTCAGCAGTTAGAAATATTAAATCCTTTGGATCAGCATAACAGCCAAGCATCGTGCCATTTTATAAAGTCATCAATATGTAAAAAAAAATAAACAAGCGCACATCCACTAAATTTGACTAATATGTGAAAAAAATGAAATAGTGTACCTCGTACAGTCCTTAAAACAAAATAAAAAATTATACTAATATTCCAATGTAAAAGGGATTCAGCAAATATTGTGAACATATACTGTATAAGAAATTATATATATATATATATATATATATATATATATATATATATATATATATATATATATACTGTGTATGAACAAACAAAAGTCCATATAAATATATAACAAGAAGTGACCACGATGTGGAGCCTCCAAAATCTTCCAATACTTTCATATACTGATATTCTAAAGCCAGAAGAATAATATCAATGCCGCTTACCAGATATGTAGGATCTCAAATTATAGAGATCACGAGCACCTGTGCATCAGCCTGCCGGCAGGAATACAATCCGCCTATAGTTCAATCCAGGAAGAAAATATTGTTCGGTTGCGGTAAGATACTTCCAGCAAGACACTTGATTTCAAGAGAAAAGAAAGGTTTCCACAAACAGGAATTTGCCCGGCGTAAGCGCGCGCAAGTTAAATGATCACGCCGGGGGCGGGAATCATTTAAATTAGGCGCACTCCCACGCCGAGCGTACAGCGCATGCTCTGTCGGGAAACTTTCCCGACGTGCATTGCGGCAAATGACATCGCAAGGACGTCATTTGCTTCAAAGTGAACGTGAATGGCGTCCAGCGCCATTCACGAAGCACTTATGCAAACGACGTAACATTTGAATGTCGCGACGCGGGAAGGGCGGTATACTTTAGCATAGAAAAATATATATATAATTCCAATGCGCTACTGTGAGTAGACCAAAGTGTGAAAATAGTGTAAATAATATATTAAATGAATAAATATATATATAGAATACCCGGGGCAGCTATATCTAAAAGTGTTCACATAACACAAAAAGTAATAAAAAAGTAAAAAAGTGATAAGCGCTCCAGGTATGTGCAAAATGCAACCAAGGTGTATACGTAAATGAATGAACCACAATCAAAAAGATAAAGTGACCAAGCTCAAAAAGTGCAGTACGTGCCGAAAAATGATTATAAAAAAGCATATAATCTGATGTGATACATAGAGAGGATGTCCAGTCCTCTAGAAGTCCATAAGCTCTGTAAAGCTAACACATAGATATATAAATATAATATACCGATAAACAAAGTGTATATAGGATGGTTTAAAGGTGAGTGAACAAGTGTATAAAAGTGCAACAGTGGTGTTGATGGGACAGTCTAAGGTAGAGATGGTGAGATGCATCCAAAGAAGATATCTATGTAGAAGGTAGCAGTGAAACAATCCTCATTAGTCTTGTAGTGCCCTTACCATGAAGGTGCTATATGTGCGCATATAGGGATATCCCTCCGGGTCTGCGATCGTTCCTGTTCTGGGGACAGTCAGTGTATGTTGTTCCAGCAGCTGTGTTCAATTAAGCTCTCCTGGGCGTGTGTCTCCCGATGTCCTCCGGATCTCCGGTCACCTTTCTCCTAGGGTCACTTGTTTCCAATGTCTAGTAACTGCTGTATACCTCCATAATGTTCTCAGTTGTATTGTTCAGTGGGTAAAACAGTGGGGTGGGGAGAGAAGAAAATAGCCTCCAATGGTGTAGTAGGATTAAGCATCCAAAGGAATTTATTAAGGGTTAAAAAAGCAAGTGGCACACACAGTGCTTAAATAGCAAAATAGCGTATAAAAAACAAAGTACAGACGTGGCGTTTAGAAATCCCCTGATGAAGTCACGAGGTGCGTGACGTAACGCCGTAGGGAGCCGAGTCGAGACCGAGGATTATACTCACACAAGCCGGAGGCTATCAGACGCAAGGCGGCAATTTCAAAACGCCACGTCTGTACTTTGTTTTTTATACGCTATTTTGCTATTTAAGCACTGTGTGTGCCACTTGCTTTTTTAACCCTTAATAAATTCCTTTGGATGCTTAATCCTACTACACCATTGGAGGCTATTTTCTTCTCTCCCCACCCCACTGTTTTACCCACTGAACAATACAACTGAGAACATTATGGAGGTATACAGCAGTTACTAGACATTGGAAACAAGTGACCCTAGGAGAAAGGTGACCGGAGATCCGGAGGACATCGGGAGACACACGCCCAGGAGAGCTTAATTGAACACAGCTGCTGGAACAACATACACTGACTGTCCCCAGAACAGGAACGATCGCAGACCCGGAGGGATATCCCTATATGCGCACATATAGCACCTTCATGGTAAGGGCACTACAAGACTAATGAGGATTGTTTCACTGCTACCTTCTACATAGATATCTTCTTTGGATGCATCTCACCATCTCTACCTTAGACTGTCCCATCAACACCACTGTTGCACTTTTATACACTTGTTCACTCACCTTTAAACCATCCTATATACACTTTGTTTATCGGTATATTATATTTATATATCTATGTGTTAGCTTTACAGAGCTTATGGACTTCTAGAGGACTGGACATCCTCTCTATGTATCACATCAGATTATATGCTTTTTTATAATCATTTTTCGGCACGTACTGCACTTTTTGAGCTTGGTCACTTTATCTTTTTGATTGTGGTTCATTCATTTACGTATACACCTTGGTTGCATTTTGCACATACCTGGAGCGCTTATCACTTTTTTACTTTTTTAATACTTTAGCATAGGCTGCCCCTACTATTAGAAGAGGCAGACTTATGCTAAAGTTGCCGTACGGAAACTCCGTACCTTGCTTGCGCCGGGCACGCTCAAGGTTGTGAATCAGTGGTAGTATGCAATTTGCATACTACACGCTGATCACAATGGGAGCGCCCCCTAGCGGCAAGCGCAAGAATGCAGCCTAAAATCTGCGGGGCATAAGTGCCTTATGCCGCGCAGATTTTAGGCTGCAGTCGGTGTAACGAGGTTCCTGAATCAGGAGCACTCGTTACACCGAAGCAAGTAAGCAATTGCGCCGTGTAACTTATGGTTACACGGGCGCAATTGCTTCTTGAATCTGGGCCACTGATTTTACTGTTGTGGGTTTAGTAACACTTTAAATAATCAATACACATATCATATATAGCATATTGTTCTTATTGATTACAAAATCCCATTGAATACCTTATTATTTGGATTAATTAAATTTCTGAACAAACATCTTAGAAACGACAGCTTGCCCTTTCTAATAATATAGCTTACGTCATGGCTACATATCTGTGCCCATAAATGCCAGCTCTTCCTTTTTAAATATTTCATTTTTTTCAGATGGTTATTATTGATCTCTTGCTGAGCTGAGATCACAATCTGATGACAGTAAGTTTGATTAATGGATTGGCTTCAAAAATAGGACTGAATGGGGACAGAAATCCAAGACTTTCCCCAAATGACAAGGCCAGATCCATCAAGACCCCCAGCTCATTATGAAACACTTATCTAGTATACATGAAATATTAATTGAACTCGGTTTGATTCTGGAAGGGAAAGAAAAGGAATCAGCCTTCCGCTTGGCGTTCTCCACATGCGTTCCAGATGTTTCAGGCTTCCCCCTTGAGGTTCCAAAGAGGGAGATGTATTAATATACTGTATTGATTAGATCAGGACCCCTGACAGTTATATCCAGAGGTACCATCTGGCTGATGTTTGAATTCCGTCACCAAAAACAGGACATGACAAGTTATTAATCTCCCCCCTTTTTTTTTAGTGTAGACGGTCGCCTATCTTCTATAACGCGTTTTTTGCCGTTCTCCGCGAGGCAAAAGCTGATTTGAAGGGTACTGAAATTAAGGTTATTACACAAATTGAACCATATGGTCCAAATATTTCAGCAAGAAAATTGCCAGACAATAAAAATGGCTCCTGACTTCCTAATGGTGTAAATTAAAAGCTTAACCATAGCTCTAACGATGTCCTTCTGCCACGCTTAACTACTGTTACATGAAGGACACAGTTTTAAAAATATTATGGGAGGAAAAAAAAAAAAAGCCAACGCCAACTGCCTGTTTTACAATCTGTTACCATGTCATTAAGAACACTGTCAGGGCTGCATAAACATAATTATACTCAACATACAAGAGGCCGATCTAAGTAAAGTTGAGAACTCACTGAGCAGTGTCGGAACCCATTGTCTAAGCTTCTGAACCAAAATCATTGATGAGAAAGGTGTCGGGAAAAAAAAAAAAAAAGCAGAACGCTCATTAGGATTAAAATTTAATGCAACAGCCAAAGTCATTTTATGAGAATTTAATTTACAGAGCGGCTTATTAAAGAGCATCACATTAAACATGTACTATGAATTAAGGCTTTAATTGGGTTGCTGGCATGTTTAATACTGCACAGGAGCAAGGGTAAGGGACTAGATATACATGTAATTGCAACTGCTACGAGGGACATTTTACTTCACATAGTCCCAGGTAAGGTGATAGGGTACAGAAAACAATACGCCTTTCAGTTAAAGGAAGGTATAGTCGTTTTGTACATCATTTCCTTATTATGGTTGGGGATAAAAAATTATATTTTCTTACAGATATATATTGAAGCCCAGCTTCAGGCACATCATTTTTATCATTTTAATTTTTATTATTTTTCAATTAAATAGACCTCAAGTTCATCTTTGTTTATTTAAATTTTTTATTAAACTTACAAAAATAAAAATGATACAGCACAACTTTGCAGATTGCATTTCATAACCAATAGAAACCAATCAGCTTCCAGGTATTTTGTCAAAGCTGATTGGCTACCATGCACAGCTGCACCAGATTTTGCACTCTCCAGTCTTAGTACAGTAAATAAAATTAGTTATTTTATTTACTGTACTAAGTTCAGTCTAAAAAATTTCCGTTTTCTCGTTGGGAAAATCGGTCCTGTGTACGAGCCATTAGAATGGCCCAGTTAAAGTCCAGACCTAAATCAAGTTGAGAATCTGTGGCAAGACTGGAAAACTGCTGTTCACAGATGCTCTCTATCCAATCTGACAGAGATGGAGCTATTTTGCAAAGAAGAATGGGCAAAAATATCACTTTCCAGATGAGCAAAGCTGGTATAGAAATACCCAAAAAGACTTGCAGCTGTAATTGCAGGGGAAGGTGTTTCTACAAAGTATTGACTCAGTGGGCTGATAATAAATGTACACTACTTTTCAGTTATTTATTTGAAAAAAAAAAATTATGTGCCAATTTGTGTTGGTCTGACACATAAAATCCCAATAAAATACATTTACAATTTTGGTTGTAACATGAAAAAATGCTAAAAAAAATTCAAGGGGTGTGAATACTTTTTCAAGGCACTGTATAAGACCAAACTGTGCTGATGCAGATGCCAGACCAACAAGCTGGCGGTGGGATATAAACAATGTCGCTGGCCTTGGAGTGAGATCTAGGGAAGTATAGTGATTTGGAGGGAGAGTGGGCTTGACACATAATGAGCATACCAGCTCATTATGTGATAACAACAAAACCTGGGGAATGCCCAGGGAAAAACCAAGCCTCCTTACCGACCAGCCTGCAGAACAACCAATGAACCTGTCTAACAGTATGCGTTAAATACAGGGGTTTTGTCCGCACGCATTTGCAAACGCATGCGTAAGCCACAGAGCCGTGCCAAGGCAGCCTGTAATCTGTGGTCCTAACACTAAACAATGAGCGTCCCCACAGTGGAGGCACATGCATTCTATTGGATAGATCAGGGCAGGTAGACTGAAGGGGAGCCACCCCTCCTTAAAGGTGCAGGAGCACATCAAACACCCAGCATATAGCACAATGGCTGCAAAGGTGTTGGTGCACTGCTGGACCAATATAAACACCACAGGTGAAACATAAACGTGTCCACCGCCCCCATCTATAGCTGGCAATCGCAGTAATTATGTGTCACTTACCTGGGATCGAAGCCCCTGAAGTCCGCCTCGGTCCCGTCCACCGCCGCCGCCATGTCCCATCATCGCTATTTCCAGGGCCGATCCTAGGGTCACAGACGCCTGGGTGCAAAAATATTTCTGGTGCCCCCACGTGGGCGTGGTCATCTTACTAACTCCTCCCCTTTACACATGTTTCTATGGCTACGACTCAAACACAGAGATGCTCCCCTAAGAAGTCTTCATTAGTGTCCCCCATCAGAGTCCCCCCCAGCAGGTGTCCCCCATCAGAGCCCCCCACAGCAGGTGTCTCCCATTAGAGCCTCCCAGCAGTTGCCCCCCATCAGAGCCCCCCCACAGCAGGTGTCCCCCATCAGAGCCCCCCACAGCAGGTGTACCCATCAGAGCCCCCCACATCAGGTGTCCCCATAGTTCAGTACTTGTCAAATAGATCCCTGTAGCTCGGGCGCGCTGGGAGCAGAAGCACATTACAGGGGGCGGGGCATACATGGCATCTTTGGTCACTTGGAGGGTGACACTCGGAGAGCATTTCTGGGAGTGCACGGGATGATTGGCAGCAGCTCCGGCCAACCCAGAAGCCTCTCATCACACCGCCTATGGGAGAAGAGCCACGCAGAGGGGGCAGGGCAGACAGGAGACTGCTCCATGCACACTGGACAGAATTAATTAGTGGAGCCTAGTGCCGGAACATGTTTCGGAAATAGGCTCTGCTGTGGTACCCAGCACGGATTCTGGGGATTCTGGGGACAGCGGGAGGTATGCGCTCTTGTCAGTTGCCAGCGGGATAGGGAACCGCAGCACCCGCTATATGCGCTCTGCCTCTGGACACAGGCAAGGAGGAGGGAGGGGAGCACTTTGGGGCTTCGGCGCCCCCACCTCTGTGGCGCCTGGGTGCAGAGCACCCCGTGCACCCTGCCTAGGATCGGCCCTGGCTATTTCCTATTATCGCCGCTTCTGCGCTGTGATTGGCCGGAGCGGCGATGACATCACTCCCGCGCATGCGCTAAAACACGGCATTAACCCCGTTAATGGCATTCACAAAAACGGCACCACTCAGTGCGCCTGCGCCGCTGACAGCGGTCCCCGTTTCTGTGAAAATATCTCCTTAGCCGTGTAGGTTAAGGAGATATTTCTTGCACCTACAGGTAAGCCTTAATCTAGGCTTACCTGTAGGTGCAAGGTTACAACACCTTTAATTTTTATGTATTTTCAGCAGAAAAATAATAGGGGAGCCTTATAGCCCAATTAATTCTCTGATGATTATTATTTTTTTTTATCATAAGAAAATTCGATTTGGCAGGGACCCATCTAGCACCCAGGGTGGAAGTACAGTAGCTTCCTTCCCATTGACTATGACCATTGCCTATACAAGCACATCTCGCCAGTGAGTATATAAAACATACATATTTAATATACAGAAAATAATCTGATTCACTAACACAGCTCAGAATCAATTAGGATAATGTGTTGATAAAAATGAATAGCTATTAAATTCCAGAGCAGGGATGACTTCAGTGATGTAATGCTTTTACTTGAAAACATAGCCTAATGTCACCAATGTAATGCCATACTTAATTTAGAATATTATGTTGTAATTTTAGGCGAAGGCAGCTCTTTTTTAAGTAGGTACCAGCTGGAGAAACTTTAAAAAAGCCTCTAACTGCCCAGTCAGCAGCTCCCTTGAGGTCAATGCTGCTTTAGCTATTAGGAGGTCCTGCACAGGGAGAAGATAAATACATGCAGTCGTTCCCTTCTCACAACTGCTTAGAGCAGCAAAGGTGGAATCTCACGTCTTGTCTCAGCGGCGGGCTTATGTGGCCCAGGAGGACAGCCAGCTAAAGGACGACCACTAAACACTTTAATAGACCCAACTGTTCATGATATCAAAATGTTTTATATTGATGTGCTCTGTACATAAAGTGTATTATGTACTGTGCTTTCTACATAAACAGCATAGCATAACATTGATGGAACCTGAAATACTGTATCATTCACTTAAAGCTGCACTCCAGGCAAAACAGCTAAAAGCACAGATGAAATACATATAAGGGATCTGTTTTATCCTGGACATCCAGTTCTGAGATTTACAAAGCTCTGCCGCCACACAATACAGCCCTGTCTAGAAGGGAAGAAGATCTGAAATGTTCAAGCGTTGCCACCTGTTCGTGATTCACCTGGACAGTCCGGGTTTTGAACTATGTGTCCGGGTTTCTGGCAGACTGAAACCCGGACACATTATTCAGATTGGGCTGTGACTCCCCAAGTAATCAAGATAGTCACACACAAATCTGTTGCCGCCCAGGAGCCACAGGCGGCTGTCTGGTTTGGCATCACTGGGGGGGCAGGGCGATGATGTCAGCAAGAGAAATTTGTCCCTACCCACTGATGCGCTGCGGCACGCTATGCGCACAACATTACTGCTCTCCTTGGGCCACCCAAACTTGTCCCAAGCGGCTAAAGTGTTCTGGTTTGGCTTGAAGAAAGGGTGGCAACCCTGAAGGTGAGAGGTCACAGTAGAGACTGATCCATGATACAGGCAGCAGGATTCACATCATTGTGTCATCCGTAAGCCAAGATCTCAGTCTGGGAAGTAGATGCTGACCCTGGATAATGCTTGAACAAATATGGCTCTGTCCTTCTGAGCAGATGAAGGCATTGGCAAGGGGAGTGCTGTGATCTCTATAGGAGGTAATAAGTAAATACAAGTAATTCCACTGTTGGGCCCTTGTTGCATTGAAGGGAAAACATAAACATGGTAACATGCATTCAGCCCCCCGCCATCACTTTGTTGCCCCCTACCACCTACTTGAATCATGGAGTGCGTCTCCCCTAAGATATCTGTTTCATTTTGAATTGGGCCCCTTTCACACTGGGGTGGTTTGCAGGAGCTATTGCCCCAAACCGACCTGAAACAGCATCTGCGCTGGCAGGACAGAACAAAAAGTCCTGCTAGCCGCATCTTTGGAGCGGTGAAGGAGCGGTATGTATACCGCTCCTTCACCGCTCCTGCCCATTGAAATCAATGGGACACCGCGGCATTGCGGGCGGTTTTAAGAGGCGCATTGCGGGCGGTTTTAATCCTTTCTCGGCTAGTGGGGGTAAAACCGCCCAGCTAGCGGTCGAATAGTGCGCAAAATTAGCGATAAAGCGCCGCTACAAATAGTGGTGCTTTACCGCCACTGCACCTCCCACCCCAGTGTGAAAAGGGGCCTTATGTGGCTCCCACACATTTGCATCATTCATCCAATGACATCTCACATCTCCCTCTGCAGCAGGATACTTGTAGTTCTTAGTGAAGCACAAGTGCAGTGACCTCACAGTCCATTGATACTTCCTCCAGCCCCATAATTGAAGGTCCTTACAATCAAGGTTGCAAGCTCCAAAGCAAAAATGTTATAAGGACCTATCCACACTTGTGCGACTTTGACGCGCCTGTGTAATCTTGAGGTCTGCGGACCTCAAGTCGCATCAAAGTCCGACCAAAGTTGTGCAGGGACTACTTTGGACTTGAAGTAGCACAGATATGAACGGTACTCATTGGAAATCATGGGGTACGACTTTTCATGCGACTTTGTAGTCCCAAGTCGCAGAAAAAGTCGCAAAAGTGTGAATGGGGTCTAAACGCAATTTTTATTTTTATTAACTTGGGTGTATTCAATTTTTGCAAAAGATGAGCCTTTAAAATCAGAACATGTACATGTTTCAGGATCTCAGTCTTGAACTTGTACAGCAATTTTAGAGCTTTGCCGTCATGCCCATCGGCACGGTAGAGGACAGCCTGATTGTTTTCCACTTTAACTAGTCTGGAAGTGTTGTACACAAGGCTACGAAATGAAACACTGACAGAGCAGAAATAATGGGGCTACAGCGTCATTAATCCACAGCAAACTACAGACGCTGTCCTCTATCCAATAGTCATTAATGTTGTTCCATCACATTCTACTTGTTTAATTCCCCCTTTTCCCACCATTACTCCTGCTTTCTAATGGTTTAATCTGTCCCATCTCCGATTACAAAAAAGCAACTGATCTCCTAGCTGAAGCTTGCTTGAATTGTTATCTTATAACAAACTACTTGGATAGTAAAACTGCATTTAGTCACACCATGTTCTGCTTTTTCAAACTGCTAAAGGCTAATTCCACACAAAGACTGTGTTTAAGGTTTGGGTGGACTCTGGTGGGAGGACGAAGTCTCCAGCGCCTTCTATCCCTCAAACCTTCCAGCAATGCAATCTCTGGGGTTTCAGACCTTCTTCTAAAGTACAGTGAGGGAAAAAAATATTTGATCCGCTGCTGATTTTGTACATTTGCCCACTGACAAAGAAATAATCAGTCTATAATTTTAATGGTAGGTTTATTTTAACAGTGATACATTGATTTGCATTTTAATAAGTACTGTATTTGACCCCCTTGCAAAACATGACCTAGTACTTGGTGGCAAAACCCTTGTTGCAATCACAGGCCCGGATTCAGAAAGAAGATACGACGGCGTATCTCCTGATACGCCGTCGTATCTCTGAGTCTGGCCGTCGTATCTATGCGCCTGATTCATAGAATCAGTTACGCATAGATATCCCTAAGATCCGACAGGTGTAAGTGTCTTACACCGTCAGATCTTAGGCTGCAATTCCCGGCTGGCTGCTAGGTGGCGCTTCCGTATCTTTACGCGACGAATATGCAAATGAGCATTTACGCCAATTTAGAAACGAACGACCGCCCGACGCTTTTTTTTTACGTTGTTTGCGTTCGGCTTTTTCCAGCGTATAGTTACCCCTGCTATATGAGGGGTAGCTAATGTTAAGTATGGCCGTCGTTCCCGCGCCGAGTTTTGAAATTTTACGTAGTTTGCGTAAGTCGTTCGCGAATACGGCTGGACGTAATTTATGTTCACGTTGAAACCAATGACGTCCTTGCGACGTCATTTAGAGCAATGCACACTGGGATATTTTACGGACGGCGCATGCGCCATTCAAATAATAAGTCAAAAACGCGGGGTCAAACAAAATTTAAATAAAACACGCCCCTTACATCCCCATTTGAATTACGCGGCCTTACGCCGCAACACATACGTTACGCCGCCGTAACTAAGGGCTTAAGTTCTTTCTGAATAAAGAACTTGCGCCCAAAGTTAAAGCGGCGTAACATATCGGAGATACGTTACGCGGGCCGGACAGATACGCCAATGTATCTGAATCTGGCCCACAGAGTTCAGACGTTTCTTGTAGTTGGCCACCAGGTTTGCACACATCTGTACTCCTCTTTGCAGATCCTCTCCAAGTCATTAAAGCGGTAGTAAACCCGATGTCTTTTTTTTTTTTTTTTAAACCTGAAAAGTAAAAGCCATAATGAGCTAGTATGCACCACATACTAGCTCATTATGAAATACTTACCTTGGAACGAGGTTAGAGGAAATTACCTGGTCCACGCCAAGGCAGATGTCATCTTTCCTCGGCGTGTCTTCCGGGTATCGCCACTCCAGCACTCTGATTGGCTGGAGCGGCGATGTAGTCACTCCCACACATGCACGCGGGAGACTTCTCCCCGGCAAGGTCCGGCGGCTGACGGGCCTTTAGCCGAGGATCTCCACTCCGCTGCTGTCATCGGCGCATTGCGGGGGGAATATCTCCTAAACCTTACAGGTATAGGAGATATTCTTTATACCTACAGGTAATGCCGCGTACACACGGTCATTTTTTGTGATGAAAAAAAACGTCATTTTTAAAAACGTCATTTAAAATGACCGTGTGTGGGGAAAACTTTGTTTTATGTCTTCTGAAAAACGAAAAAAAATTTGAGCATGCTTCAATTTTTATGTCGTTTTTCAAAACGTTGTTTTTTGTGTCATAAAAAATGACCGTGTGTAGCTAAAACGACGTTTAAAACAACGTTTTTAAACCCGCGCATGCTCAGAAGCAAGTTATGACGTGAGCTTGAATGGAACAGAGTGCCGCCGTACGTGCTGAACGTAACCGCGCTTTGCTAGAGCATTTTGAAAAAACGATGGTGTGTAGGCAACGTCTTTTTTTAAAATGAAGTTTGAAAAACTTCGGTTTTTTTTTCATGCTAAAAAATGACGTTTTTTTTTATCACAAAAAACGACCGTGTGTACGCGGCATAAGCCTTATTATAGGCTTACCTGTAGGTTAAAGTGGTAGTACAGAGTATACTACCACTTTAAGTTTTCGAGGCTGACATTTGGTAACCTGAACCTTCAGTTCCCTACACTAATTTTCTATGGGATTAAGGTCTGGAGGCTGGATAGGCCACTCCAGGACCTTAATGTGCTTCTTCTTAAACAACTCCTTTGTTACCATGGCATGTGTTTTGGGTCATTGTCATGCTGGAATACCCATCCACGACCCATTTTCAATTCCCTGTTGGAGGGAAGGAGATTCTCATCCAAGATTTGACGGTACATGTCCCTGTCCATCGTCCCTTTGATGCAGTGAAGTTGTCCTGTCCCCTTAGCAGAAAAACACCCTCAAAGCATAATCTTCCCACCTCCATGTTTGACAGTGGGGATGGTGTTCTTGGGGTCATAAGCAGCATTACTCCTACAAACACAGCGAGATGAGTTGATGCCAAAGAGCTTGATTTTGGTCTCATCTGACCACCACACTTTCACCCAGTCCTCCTCTGAATTATTCAGATGTTCATTAGCAAACTTCAGACGGGCCTGTACATGTGCTTTCTTGAGCAGGGGGACCTTGTGGGCGCTGCAGGATTTCAGTCATTTGCTGCCTATGGTCCCAGCTGCCTTGAGATTGACATGATTCTCCTGTGTAGTTCTGGACTGATTCCTCACCGTTCCCATGATCATTGAAACTCCACGAGGTGAGACCTTGCATGGAGCACCAGACTGAGGGAAATTGGCATCTCCATGTGCAGAATCTCAATAAAAGTATTTTAATAAAAGCATCAACTTACATTTAAAATAACACTGTTCAGCTTCACAAAAATCTTGTACTTCCGGTCTCGGCCTCGAGCAGAGGTGACGTCCCCCAGCTTCTCCTGACGTGTTGCGTCACTGATCACATGACTTCATCAAGGGCGACGTGATCAGTGGCGCACCGCGGCGAGAGGAGCGGTGTGACGTTACTTCCGGTCCGGAAATACCAGCTTTTTGTGAAGCTGAACAGTGTTATTTTAAATGTAAGTTGATGCTTGTATTAAAATACTTTTATTGAGATTCTGGACATGGAGATTCATTTGTATTGCATGTGAGTTTACTATAGGTCATCCATCTTATGTGAGCCACTGGACATTGGATCTTTGCTCGTAATTTGGGACAGAAGACTGGACTGACGTCTGGCAGGCAATTTACAAAGCATCCCAGAATATTTTGGCACTCAAAACCATTTATAAAATACTAGCTAGCTGGTACCTTGTGCAATCATGAATTGTCAAATATATCTCAACATATACTCCATCCTGCTTCCATGGTTGAGGAGGACCTGGGCACTCAACGTACTTGGTAGACCTGTTCCCTAATGCAGTCCTTTTGATCTGATATCTTTCGAATCCTGTCTCAGTTGTTCAGCGTCAGCATCCCAGGTCGCACTTATAAAGTCTGCTCTCCTGAGCTTAACAATTTAAACTCCTGCTCCAAATTATTACCAATGCTAAGCAGACAATTGCCAAATCTTAGAAGTCACCCACACTCTGTCTTCTTACAACTAAACACAGGATAACCCAGGCAATGATCCATCCGAAGGGTGAAACGACATTGCAAGATAGGGTTCATAGACACATCCATGGGTGTTTTTTTTCCTCCGTCCAATTTTCAACAAATCTTTTTTGGAACCTTGACTTTTGGCAGGTTCTTTATGTAATATTGTGTGGACGTTGCAGCTTTGCCAACTCATAAGACCCCAGTTCCTATGTTTTCACACATAGGATGCGGAAACAAGGCTAAGCGATTCAACTGTGCATGAAATAACAAAAAACAAAAAATGTGGCGCTAGAGAGAAATAGAAACTGTAACGGCACCTCAAATGGTAAGGGGTTAACGCCGTTTAGGATATTCCCGAACACAAGGCAGCTACCGACACTCCACAATCCGGCGAACATGACCCATAAGAACCCCCCCATTAACGAGACACACTGCTCTGTTTGAGGTTCAACAGGAATGACCCTTTATTGAGAAATACAGGCTCTTATATACAATTTAGGATACAGCAGTAACCAAATGAACAATGACCCAACTCCATCCACAACATCACACAATGGTTACCTATTGAGCCCCCCCCCCCCCACACAATGCACATCACCCTTAATACATCTCTTTAGCAGACACACTGTCTCCGGGCCTGACCTAATTTACATGAGCTAATTAACTACAGCTGATGACTCAGACACCTGACCTTTAGGCAGTCTGTTAACTTACAATACACATTATTACAGTAGCAGACTTAATTACCACAATAGACAATAGAATGCAATCACACCCACCTCATCACAGCAAGCTTTATAGTACACTACAGCCAACACACAATATATATACAATATATACAATGTATACTGCATTAAATCTGACTAGCACAGATCATAGTGGGGTTCTCATTCACCCTGTGCCCCTATTAGAGACACAGGGTGATTTACACATAAGATGCGTCGGGGAAGCTGAAACAGGAGTATCTCATACTTTCTAAGAGCTTCTGGGTCCCACGGGCCCTCCCGTTACAGAAACCTCTAATCATAAATATAGAAGGAAAAATGTGTACACAAAAGTGAACAAGTGATCTGTGAAATAACACACTGGGAAAGCTCCAGTAAGGTGCCAATAGCACATGCAGTGCTCATTCAATGAGATAAACCATAAATGATTGGATATAGTGAGTAAATAATGAACAATTAATGATAACAAATAAAAAATAAAAAACTGCTATTAATAGCGTAAGTTCATAGAGTAGTCAGATGTTAAAAACCTGGGAACTGGGGTGCAGAAAAATTACAGATGAGTAAAAATTTGAACTATTTTGCTATAGCAGGAGACTGTTTTTCCCAAAAGGGCTTGAGAATGTTACAATAATGAGTGCCTGCAGCTAACAGCGAAGCATTGTGGAGGTTTCTTGCAAGTTTGGGGCTGCATTTCTGCAAATGGAGTTGGAGATTGGGTCTGGATCAATGGTGTCCTCAATGTTGAGAAATGCAGGCAGATACTTATCCATAATGCCCACCAACAAGGAGGATGTAATGAAAAAATAAAGACTTTATTTGAAAATGCCATTAGTGTGTTGATGGAGAGGAACCAAGGATAACAAAATATCAGCAGAGTACTTTACAGAGTAAACTTCAGATTTAAAGTCCAACACTTTTTTGGACAGAACGGATCAAATCTATGTGAAGCTTTTATTTATGGTCTGTGCCACCACTGGGGAGCTTTACCTTAACTTTAGTGAAATCTTCCATACAGGATCATAAACAACAAAAAAAGTGATCCAAAAATAAAATATAAAAGTCAAGGCTGAATTTGTTCTCCCTTCCAACCCCAGTCCTGTAGACACGCGTTTCATAGCTTCATACATTGCTGTAGGTACAACATTTTGGAAGTTAAAAAAAAAAACAACAAAACTCCTGCACCGTCATTTGGAAAGAATACCACAGAGAAGCTCAGGAAAGAACACTGTCAGCAGATAAATAAATTAGAAATGACGGGAATACGTTTGGCGAACCAGTTCTTGTGACCAATTTGTGTAGAAAGTGTCCATACTGAAATCTATTGACATCTGCAGATCAATTCTCATTTTGATTGTATTCCGCCAGCAAAAACCCTTTGACCTATTGTTACTTGTACCCGCTTCAAGCAGGATGCATCATTTATGAATTGCCAAAACGCCAGTGCCTCACTGTAATGTACATATCCAGTAACTGCCTATACAGTATTCACATCCTCAAATGGCCCTTTGTTCATAATTAAAGCCCAACTACAATATAGTTGGATTTTCTTTTTAATAAATAGCCTAGAACAGGGGTAGGCAACCTCGGCCCTCCAGCTGTAGTGAAACTACAAATCCCATCATGCCTCTGCCTCTAGGAGTCATGACTGTGATTGTCAGGGTCTTCCAATGTCTCATGGGACTTGTAGTTTCAAAACAACTGGAGGGCCAAGGTTGCCTACCCCTGGCCTAGAACATAGTAAACAGGGCAGCATTTTCTGCAATACTCGCCATCTCGCGGGCACTGTGCTCCGCAGATCACCACTTTGTGCTCCAGTGCCAGTTCATTCCATTCCATTTTACGTGATCCCAGACTGTCATTGGCATTCTTACTGACAGTACGTCATCATGTCAACCTAATGTCATTATATCAACATAACATCAGTGTTGCTCTTTGCATTACTCTGGACCACCTACTGCCCAGAAAATAGAGAGGTGGAAGAGGATGTCCTTTGACAAGTAATGGGCCAGAACACAGCTGAAAAAAGGAAAGTATATTAGAAAGGATTAGATTAGATTTGGGAAGCTTACCTCTTCCATGAAAAACTTGTTAGTGTCCTACAGGATAAACAATCCCTATTTGAAAGGGTATGGACCCCCTGGCTCTCTTATCTACAGGTCTTGGACATCTGAGTTCGGTATCAGATTGGTGGTCGGATGAGTGTCTGGACAGGTGTGTTCTCACTCTACTTTTTCTTTCTTTGTCTTCTTACTTTCCCTTTTCTTTGCAGGCTCTCTTTATTTCCTTCCTCGTTCTCTTCTCCCTTATTACTTTTTTTATTTTCTGATGCATTGTTGGCCCTAAAGTTGGACCTTTATCCTCGTTTTAAGGTCACTGACAAGGTTTTGCATATGACAAATTACCTTTAAAGATAGGGTGTTGATATACTAGTTTTTTTATTTTCTGTTTTGTTTTGTTTTTCCTATGATTTCTGGATAAAGATACAATTTCACTGTTTGGTGTCATAGAGGTTTCACTTGGTTGACTACTTGCTTTCTCACATCTACTTATGGACTATCCATGGGTTCATAGTGAAACCCTTATCTTTCATCTATTATTGTCACCAACTAACTATGTTGCGTGCCCCAGGACGAAGTCTTATGAGACGAAACGGCGTAGGGTGGCGGCGTGCTGACGTCTAGAAACCGCATACTGTGTCCCGGAGTGAACGGGTTGTGCTAGCCGGCCCGCTATAATTTCACAGCGAATTTTATCTACATTCTTGTAAGTGTGATTTTAATCTTTTTAATAAATTGTTATATGGGTTCACACTATGTAGCCTTTTTCTTCTCCATATTGGTTTCTATCAACATTGATTACCGGTCAACTGTGGGAGAAGTTTTGGCTCTTGGATTTCCTGCCACGTAACCCCCTGGCTGGGGAGTAAGCCATCTGCTGTCAGAAGATCTCTAGTTGGGATCTTCCCTTCTGGTAAGGGACAGTGTGATTGAGAGGTGGAGGTGTCCTGTCTATCCATGCACTTTTCTGAGGTTCATGCAATTTTGATGTCACTATCTGCTTGAATGGGAAAAGGAATTTTCTACTATCAAATTACCATCAGATTCACATTTTGTTGTTTGAACAATAGACTCTCAAATGTTTAATTTTTCTCACAATCAATGTAATATCTCATGTATGGGCGAAAGATTTGTTTTATTTTACTTTGTACTAACACTACTGTAGTATTCACATTAGTTGCGCAGCTATTTTTCCATTGCTTCATGAGGACTGCCTGCCCAACCTGAAGTTGGGCTGTTAAGTTTACCTGTCTTGTGTAGGGTGGACATTCCTTGGCCTGTCTACTAAGCATACTATGTAAGCCTTTATAAGAACTGGGCTATTTTTTTTATTTTTTTTTAACTTTTATTGCATCTATCCACAGTTGTACAATACAGAGTAATAACAACAGTGAACAGTATCCCACTTCACCCCAGTCCCACTAGCAGGCACAACAAAAGAACAGTTGTCTCAATGTAAGTCCGGGGAGTGAGATACATTATATGCCACAGGGGTAACTTTTATTCCGGCCACGTGGAAGGACCAAAACATTTTTTCTATTTTGTTTCAAGAAAGCTTGGGGGATAAACTATCAAAGTCACAGAACTAGAAGAATAGGAGGACAACAGAAGAAAGGCAAAAAAAGGGGGACAAGAATAACGTACATGTGCAAAGTCCCAGCGGAAGTCGAGGGCCCTCCCCAATGTGCCAACCGTAACCATTGTTAGCAAAGTAAGTGCAGTAGTCTTGGGAATAGAAGAAAGCTAAAAAAAAAATGCTCTTCCTCCCTCCGCTTCATAGACATGCTAATGCCCTGTACACACGATCGGTTCGTCTGATGAAAACGGACCAATGGACCGTTTTCATCGGACGAACCGATCGTGTGTGGGCCCCATCAGTTTTTTTCTCATCAGTGAAAAAAAATAGAACCTGTTTTAAAATCTTCCTATGGTTAAAAAAACCGATAGAAAAAAAACGATCGTCTGTGGGGAAATCCATTGGTCAAAAATCCACGCATGCTCAGAATAAAGTCGACGCATGCTCGGAAGCATTGAACTTCATTTTTCTCAGCACGTCGTTATGTTTTACGTCACCGCGTTGTACACGATCGGATTTATAACCGATGGTGTGTAGGCAAGACTGATGAAAGCCAGCTTCATCGGATATCTGATGAAAAAATCCATTGGTGCGTTTTCATCAGACGAACTGATCGTGTGTACAGGGCATAAGTTCCTCCATCAGTTGGGTCTCCTCCGTCACAAAGAACCATTGACCTATCAAGGGCTGTTCAGTACTGCTCCAACTCTAGACTACACAGACCCTAGCCGCATTGATCAGATGGACTAGCAGTGGAGTTTAGACATTGGGGCCAAGTGGAGGAAAAAAATGCCTCAGGAGGATTTGCAAGCTAGACCTAGGCTATTTATCCTATAAAGTCTACTTTCCTGCCAGTCTGTAATTGGACATTAAAAAGAGAAGCAGCACACTAATGAGCTAATCTCTCTGCCAGTCTGCTCTCCTCTCCTTTTAGCAGGCGTCTTGCACTGCAGCACATATAATTGGCTCCTTGTGCTGCTTCCCCTTCCCCCCGAGCTCTGCTGTACAGTACACTGATATAAAGCTAAATGTATGTACTTATACTGCTTGCATTTAAAAAATGCATTTAACAGTGCATTAATGATTACAAAGCTGCTTTATTTTGTCTTTTATGTATTTCCAGAGTTCAGATTACAATTTAATTGGTTGGCATGAATAAGTGGTTTAGTAGGTAGGCAGGGGGTAGATGATTGGGTCTTATTATAATCAGCTCTGTGGATATAAAACCACTCATATACAAACCTCAGTAACATGCCGAAATCAACAGTTTCCACAACCTGGGAAAATAAGGGTTGGAGAGGTCTGGTTTGGATCCAGTGACTGCAGTTCAACTTTAATAAAAAAACATTTTTAAATAATAGCATGATTTGAAACCACAATATGAATTGCAGAGCAGCTCCAACACTGTTGTGATGTAAGTCCGCTACCTCCTCCCAACTCGTTTCGTCCTATAGAATGATCTCAGCCCCTGCAAAACAAAATCCATTGGGCAGAGTTAGATGACTGACAGAACACGCTGTTAGATAGGTATACTGACAGCGTCCGCTGTGTGTGTTTTTCCTGGCTGCATTGAACTTTACCGTTTTGGTATTTCCAAGAAAATTGTATCTCCTACTATACCATTGGAGCTTTCTCATTTTATATTTTTTCTGTCATATGGGAGAAAATTCATGACACTGATTAGGAGCGGTGGAAGGTTCAGCAGCACAGGAGCCCCAGATTTCCTTTTTGGATATATGTGTGTATTAACCTCTTACAAGGTCCTGAACGTTCACCTTGATCGTCAAGTGGTGGTTGATGGTCGCACACTCTGATCCCTCTGAGCACAGATTTTGACCTCTTTTACGAGGTCCTGAGCATTCACCCTGATAGTCTGGTTGTGGTTGATGATGGTCGCACACTCTGATGAATGAATGAAAAACTTATAAAGCGCGGCGTATGCGAACTGAATCGCTTCTGGGCGCTAGTTGTTCATGTCTCATGATATCAAAAGAGCAGAGTTTTGATCCGTCTTCTGAAAGTCAGGTGGTTTTCCTCCAACCGAATGCTGGTTGGTAAAGCGTTCCATAGTCTAGGAAGCAAACCTTCTTTCTCCTTTGGACTTGTATTTGGTTTTTGGTACCCTGACCAGATTTTGGTCGGTGGATCGCAGAACGCGATTCGAATTGTGAGGTTCTATCTTGTCGCAAAGATATTGCGGAGCCTTCCCATAGATGCACTTATGTGTCAGGCAGAGTGCTTTAAATGCAATTCTGTCTTTTACTGGCAGCCAGTGAAGGGTTCTCAACGAAGGTGAGATTGATTCCCATTTTTTTTTCCCAGTCACCAGTCTGGCGGCCGTATTCTGAACGACTTGCAGACGGGAGATTTGGTACTTTGGGAGTCCGAGGTACAGGCCCAACAGATGGTGCGCTCCGCTGACTACTGACCCTATTTGTGCGTCCATTGTCATGAAGGTGTCGAAGATGACCCCGAGAATTTTGACTTTGGAGCTAGGGGTGATGATTTGGCCCAGAATGGGCGGGGGTGTCCAGGTTGTTGCCAGTTGACTCTTTCGGCTGGCGTGAAACATAAGGAGTTCTGTTTTTGAACTGTTGAGTTTAAGATAACTCTTAGTCATCCAGTTTTCTATCAAAGAGAGACATTTCTCTAAACTGAGATGATGATCCTTTTTGTTGCAGATGCGAAAATACAGTTGCGTATCGTCTGCATAAGAGTGATAGAGTAGTTCTTGGCTACTGATAATATCAAAGAGAGGGCGAAGATAGATGTTGAAAAGCACCGGTGACAGGGGGGATCCTTGGGGGACTCCACATGACACCGTGCGCTTTTCCGACGTGAAAGAACCCAATTTAACTGTTTGTGATCGGTTTTCAAGAAAGGAAGAAAACCATGGTAAATCACCTTCTGCGACTTCTGCTACCTTGGCTAGTCGCATCAGTAACAGTTTGTGGTCTACCGTGTCAAAGGCTGCGCTTAGGTCCAGCAGAACCAGGAGACAAGATTCTCCTTCGTCTCCGGCCTCGAGGGCATCGTCCCATATTTTGAGTAAGGCCGTTTCTGTCCCGGGTCCGGGACGGAAGCCTGATTGTAATGGATCCAGTAGACTGTGGGTATCTAGATGCTGTTGCAGCTGTTGTACCACTACTTTCTCCATTATCTTGGAGAGAACATTTAGGCCTGTTATGGGACGGCGGTGAGTTGGGTCCTTGGGATCCAGGTTAGGTTTTTTCAAGATGGGCTGGATTGTGCCCTCTTTCAACAGGGATGGCACTGTGCCTTCCTTAAATGACTGGTTTATAAGCTGTGTGATGGGTGGTGCCAGGATGTCGGCACATTCCTTCAGCAGTTTGGTGGGGATGATATCATTGGGCGATGTGCTGTTCCGCAAAGCACCAATGATATTTTTTGTGGTATCGATGGAGATCGGTTCCAGAGTGAACTTTGTTGATTGTAGAGCGTTTCTGTGGGTGTTTTGTGGTTAATTGACGGTGGGGTTGAGGGGGGTATTGTTTTGCATGATGCTTTCCCGGATTCTTTCAATTTTGTTGATGAAGAAATCCGATAGTTCATTGCAGAACTCTTGGGTGTCTGAGTTGGGGACTTCAAGACATCCTGGATTCATGGTCTGGGTGACCATCTTGAAGAGTTCGCGGGGGCGGTTTAGGGCGCTGTTAATCGCCATAGAAAAATGATGTTTCTTGGCTTTGAAGATTTCTTTACGATATCGTGTTGTTATTGCCTTGTAGATGATGAGGTGATCTTCTGAAGGGCTTCTTTTCCAGGCGGCTTCCGCCCTTCTGCGCTCTTGCTTCAGAAGCGACAGCTGGTTGTTGAACCAGCCGGACTTTCTTTTTCGGATGCAGGCTTTGCGTTTCGGTGCTACTAAATCGGCTGACTGTAGCAGGGCTGCGTTTATGGCATCCAGTGTATCTGCGGCTGTTTGATGTGGATGGATTGTTTTGATTCTGTTTCCCAAGGTAGATTTGAAGAGTTCCGAATGGAGCTTCTTCTGAGATCTAGCCCAGTGTATTGTCACCGGCTTGGGTGCTTTTATCACTGGGGGAATTTTGGAGATTATGAAATTAATTGCATGGTGGTCTGTCCATGGCAATGGTTCATTTTCTAAAATGCTTATTTTCAGATTTTGTCTGAAAATTAGGTCGAGTGTGTGACCTGAAGCATGTGTTGGCCCGCATATAAGTTGCTGTAGCCCTAATCCCTCCAGGTGATCAATGCAGGCGTCCGCAATGGGATCCTGTGCGGAGTTGGCCCACAGATTAAAGTCCCCGAGCAGCAAAAGGTGTTTGCTGTTAAGGGTATAAGTGGATATAAACTTCGTTAATGATGGCAAAAACTGCGATTTTGGCCCAGGTGGCCTATAGCAGAGGAGACTGTGAACAGTCTCCTGGGGGGAAGTTTGAAGTTGAAGAGTAAGGGTTTCCATGAATGGAAGAGGATTTTGAAGGGCTGGCTTAGTGATTGTAATGCGATTCTTGTGGATCACCGCCAGGCCTCCTCCTCTTTGCCCTATTCTGTTTTCCGTTATAATGCGATAGTTTTCTGGCACCAATTCTCCGAGAATGGTGTTGCAGTCGTCTGAGAGCCAGCTTTCTGTAATAAAGAGGCAGTCTAGATCGTTTTGTAGTAAGAAATCGTGGATTTCTAATCGGTGTTTTACTGCCGATCTTGTGTTGATCAAAGCACATGATATGTGCTCGAGCTGGGTTAAATAGTTAAAATTTTTGATCGTCGATCGTCGATCGAATCTCAAAAGTTGCTCTATTTTTAAGGCCTTTTTGGTGATGGCTGGTAATGCTGTTGCGAATTGTCTCAGACCCCGAATAGAGTCCGCAGAGTATCGCAGATTAGCCATTGTCGCCAGTCACATTGTCGTCAGTCTTTCCTAATTGCGGCGGCCGCGAATGAGGCCTGGTCTGGTGCGGATGCGGGAAGAGCCGCGAGACGCCGGACGTGATGGGTGGAAGACTGTCCAAGTGAGCCGTCACTCGTTGAGTCTTCTCTCCCCGATTGGTCCAGAGGAAGGCGAAAAACCCCAGGCGTGCTGTGCCAATCTGCAGCGATCGGGGGATAAAATTCCTTCCTGACCCCTTAACGGCGATCGGTCCAACCCTGGATCAATTGGCTAGGGGGGTGTGGTGGACCCTGCCTGGCTGCACTATCCCTGGGGAGAGCCGACTCGTTTGAGAGCGTCCTGCTCTCACTATCCCTGGGGTGAGCAGACTAAGATGAGAGCGTCTGCTGCACCGCTGAATCTATATAGCAAGAGTTCCAACTTTATTAGCTGCAAGCTTGTTCTGGATCAGTGATTGAAAAAAATAATGAAGACTCCTGTCTTACCTCCTGTTTCAAACTCCTGGTTTTTAACTCGCACTTTTGATCAAAGAATGCACTTCTGATCAGAGAGTCCACATGTGAAGCCACCATCAACTGATCTATCTGAGCACAGATTTTGACCTCTTTTACAAGGTCCTGAGCGTTCACCCTGATTGTCTGGTTGTGGTTGATGATGGTCGCACACTCTGATCCCTCTGAGCACCGATTTGGACCTCTTTTACGAGGTCCTGAGCGTTCACCCTGATTGTCTGGTTGTGGTTGATGATGGTCGCACACTCTGATCCCTCTGAGCACCGATTTGGACCTCTTTTACGAGGTCCTGATCGTTCACCCTGATTGTCTGGTTGTGGTTGATGATGGTCCCACACTCTGATCCCTCTGAGCACCGATTTGGACCTCTTTTACGAGGTCCTGAGCGTTCACCCTGATTGTCTGGTTGTGGTTGATGATGGTCACAAACTCTGATCCCTCTGAGCACTGATTTGGACCTCTTTTACGAGGTCCTGAACATTCACCCTGATAGTCTGGTTGTGGTTGATGATGGTCGCACACCCTGATCCCTCTGAGCACCGATTTTAACCTATTTTACGAGATCCTGAGCATTTACCCTCATTGTCTGGTGATGGTTGATGATGGTCGCACACTCTTATCCCTCTCAGCACCGATTTTGACCTCTTTTAAGAGATCCTGAGCGTTCACCTTGATTGTCTGGTGGTTGTTAATGATGGTCACACACTCTGTTCCCTCTGAGCACCAATTTTATCATATGTTGATTGGCCGGAGGTAAAAACTGAATATTATGAAGACCCCGATTAAGGTGGTGCTTATTTATAGCCCTGCAATTCATAGTTTGGTTTTATCAAGGATTTCATATATAGTTCCTTTGTCTAGCTGCTTTTTGTGTATTAGCATGGATTGCTGTTTTTGTTTTATGTTTTAAATATGTTTTGAAATCTTTTGTCTACAGATGGCAAACAAATAGCAATGATTGTTAAAAGTCCCTCTAGTCTTTTTTTCATACTGATAAAATATAAATGATTGTCCAAAGTTGGAGTCCTTGATGGTACTTTGTAGGTTTGTATTTCATCATGAATTAAGACCCGTGCGAGGTTCTTCGAGTTAATGGTTTGGCTCTGCATCGCGCTGTGATCAGTTCCAGTAGATTGTCCGGGCTTTTAAAACCATAACCCCCACAAGTCATGCTGATGGACTAATCTGGAGGGGTATCAGAGCAATCATTTTAATCAAAATAAAAGAGAAGGAAAACTACAATGGAGAGACACATGACCAGCAGCATGGAAAAATGTACATTTCAAAGCCATTTTCTGTTTAGCATGTTCATTCCACTATTAATATGATTTCTTCAGTGCCATCCTGCTCTCCTGTCTGTGACTAGAAGAGATTATGTTCAATGTGGACACCCACTTCAGATGACTTTCACCAACTGTCATTGGAAAAAAAGAAAAATCTACATAGATAATAATACACTGTTCTTTTTTAAAAAAAAACTTTAATGAGAAAAAACAATTTAATCCTGAACATTCCAAATGTCTGGCTGTCATACTGCCCACTGGTTTCATTAAGCCACAAGCCCAGAACAACAATGCAGATGACAATTTAAAGTGTATCTAAACCCGAAGAACAAACATGTACATTATTGCAGCTTACCAGCAATTTAGACGCCGTGGCTGCATTTGTTTTCTTTTATTTTAAACAGTTTTTCTTTATTTTTACCTGGTGATCCTGCCAGTAACACACTTCCTGTTCTATAGTGACAACCAGGGCTCAAGTCCTGGGGGAACGCGTGGGAACGGAGTTCCTGCACTTTTTTCACAGCAGGAACGCAGTTCCCTTTGCAGGACTAGAGCAGCCGAAAGCAGCCGAGCCGCCCAAGCCAATCCTTCACTAAGCGGCGATGCCCAGCTCGAGTCACTGTCAGGGGCAGGCGAACCTTAGTAATCCTTTATGTTACTGGCCGCTTCCTGTATATGGATTCATCGGGTAGTGTGTGGGTATTCTGTCACTTCCTCGATGCCACAATGTCTCCTGGGAGCTTTTGTCATTGTTCCCAGGAGACATTGCGGTGGTCTGCCGCAAATTATCGTGGGATTTAGAAAGAACTTGAATCGAAAAAAAAAAAAACAGTTTAGTAATTATGCATAACTGTGAACATGTCCAAATAGGGCCCAAAGTGTCAATATTTTGTGTGGCCACCATTATTTTCCAGCACCACCTTAACTGCCTTAACCCTCTTGGGCATGAAGTTCACCAGAGCTTCACAGGTTGCTTCTGGAGTCCTCTTCCACTCCTCCATGATGACATCCATTCCATTTGAGGATGCCCCACAGATGCTCAATAGGGTTTAGGTCTGGAGACATGCTTGGCCAGTCCATCATCTTTACCCTCAGCTTCTTTAGCAAGGCAGTGGTCGTCTTGGAGGTGTGTTTGGGGTCATTATCATGTTGAAATACTGCCCTGCGGCCCAGTCTCCAAAAGGAAGGGATCATGCTCTGCTTCAGTATGTCACAGTACATCTTGGAATTCATGGTTCCCTCAATGAACTGTAGCCCCCCAGTGTTGGCAGAAATAATGCAGCCCCCAGACCATGACACTCCCACCACCAATGCAACTGCACTTGCAAAGTCTATTTGCCTTTAGTAAATCAACCCGCGAATGTCCGATTTGTCCGCCGCAATATCGCAGTCCCGTTATAAGTCGCTGATTGCCACCATTACTAGTAAAAAATAAATATGTTCCCGGATTTAATTAAAAAAATCTGGTCACCTTACATTAGAACTTACTGTATATTTCAGTAATTGGGTTTCTATACACTTTATTGCCTTTTTTGATTGTCTCTGGGTCTGAACATTAGAACATAGTTGCTTTCTGCTAGAAAAAAGTAATGTTGCACATTCAGAATTTACCTGGTGGTGGTAAATTGATAAATGTGGAACGCTCTAATATTTATAATCATATTCACACAATGACATTAAACATTCCTGTGGCCTATCATGTGATAAATAATGTACCACAGCAGAGGCACGTGGGGTAATCTTTGTATATTTACATCGGGCCAGATCCACGTAGATAGGCGTAATTTTAAGCAGGCGTAGCGTATCGTAGTTACGCTACCCTGCCACAACTTTGAGAGGCAAGTGCTGTATTCACAAAGCACTTGCCTCTAAAGTTACGGCGGCGTAGCGTAAATGTTCCGGCGTAAGCGCGCCTAAATCAAATGAGCAACAGGGGGGCGTGTTTTATGTAAACTAAGCATGACCCCACGTAAATGACGCTTTTTTCGAACTGCGCATGCGCGCGCATGCTCAGTATCACGTCGAATTTTCAAATTAAATTACGCCCGCTCAATGCCTAGACAACGTGAACGTAATTTACACAAAGACCTATTCGCAAACGTTTTACGCAAACTACGTAAACAACAGAAAATTCTACGCTGTCCCGACGTCCATACTTAACATTGCGTACGCCTCATAGACCCAGGGGTAACGTTACGCCGAAAAAAGCCTTACGTAAACAACAAAAAAAAAATGCGCCGGCCGGACGTACGTTCTGAGAATTGGCGTATCTAGCTAATTTGCATACTCTACGCGGAAATCAACGGAAGCGCCACCTAGCGGCCAGCGTAAATATGCACCAAAGATCCGACGGCATACTAAGACGTACGTCAGTCGGATCTAACCCCCATTCAGGCGTATTTTGTTTTGTGGATACAAAACAAAGATACGCCGGAGCAAACTAGAAGTTACGCGGCGTATCAATAGATACGCCAGCGTAACTTCTTTGTGGATCTGGCCCATCATATTTATTTGTAAGACACAATGGGGTGGATTTACTAACAGAAAATAGACTGTGAACTTTGCAAGAGCAGCTGTACTCCTTTTGCCCAGAACTAAGGGCCAGATCCGCAAACGAGATACGACGGCGTATCTACTGATACGCCGTCGTATCTCTGTTTCTAACTATGTGACTGATTCATAGAATCAGTTACGCATAGCTAGCCCTAAGATCCGACAGGTGTAATTGAATTACACTGTCGGATCTTAAGGATGCAATTCTAGGCCGGCCGCTAGGTGGCGAGGCCATTGCGGCCGGCGTAGAATATGCAAATGAAGATTTACGGCGATCCCCGAACGTCCCGAACGGCCCGTCGATCTAAATCTAAATCTAAATCTAAATCTACGTAGTTTCTGTCGGGTTACGCCGCATAAAACTAGGGCTGAGCCCTAGTTCTCCTAAGCCATGTTAATACGTCGTTCCCGCGTCGAAATTTAAACATCAACGTCATTTGCGTAAGACGTCCGTGAATGGCGCTAGACGCCATTTACATTACCGTCTAAGCAAATGACGTTGGTGCGACGTCAGTTAGCGCAATGCACATCGGGCAATTTACCCGACGGAGCATGCGCAGTACGTCCGGCGCGGGAGCGCGCCTAATTTAAATGGGACTCGCCCCATTCTATTTGGCCCGCCTTGCGCCGGACAGATTTAAGTTACACCGCTGCAAATTTCCAGGTAAGTGCTGTGGATCGGGCACTAACTTGGACAATTTGCGGCAGTGTAACTTAAATGGGAAAAGTTAAGTTACGCCCGCTATTTGTGGATCTGGCCCTAAATGTGCTGATTTTCATCATCCAATCACGTGCAAGAAAAAATGCTTTTTTTTTTTGTCCTTTAACTTGATTGGGTATTTTTTGCAAAGTGAAGCTTTACTACATTGCATTTGCTAAGGAAAAGTGTACAGTCCTTTTGCCTTTAGTAAATGCACCCCAATGTCATTTCACTCAGAACTCATTGATGAAGTTCTCTTTAAGTACTTCAGCTGCAAAAAAACAAAAAGTGTTTGATAGTATTACCACCTAGGGGCGGAATGGACTCTCTTCTCAGGAATAAAACCTAATTGAACAGGTGCTGCTATTGACAATATACATATGTTTTTGCTTTATTGCCCACATGCTCCATGTTTCTTCTGGTAAGAGATAGTTCTAAAACGTCCCCAGGCAACCGGCAGTTTTCTATATAATCTGTTGGAGGTGATCACTATTTGCATTCCGGAGGAGATGTCCCTAATGCTATTGTGGTGCAGATTTTACCCAAACCCTTCTATATATATTCTACATTATTCATCTTCCATGTGTTTGTCCGGCATCGTGTGTAAACAAACCATTCATCATACACGGCTAGGCCCCTCCATGTGCTGCGAACACCGTCTACATTTTTCATGAAGATACGTCGCATATTATAAAAAGATTAGGATGCCGGAGAGGCTTGATGGATTTTAGACAGCCTTGTTATGCTAATAACAGGAGGTGCTTGGTTAGTTATATTGTAAAGGTGCTAAAGCAGGCATGTTTGTACTTGTACTGTTCATAAAAGTTGGAACCCTCCCAAAATGGCCCCACAATTGGGACTATATACAAATAGGTAGATTCAGGTACGTTCGCGTAACTTTGCGGCGACGTAGCTTAAGGAATTTAAGCTACTCCGCCGTAAGTTAGCGAGGCAAGTACATCATTCACAATGTACTTGCCTGCTAAGTTACGTCGGCGTAGCCTGAATCGGCGGGCGTAAGGGCGCCTAATTCAAATGTGTTTGAGGGGGGCGTGTTTTATGTTAATGGCGTTTGACCTCACGTTTTTTACGTTTTTTTTAACTGCGCATGCGCCGGGCGCCTACATTTCCCAGTGTGCATTGCGGCTAAGTACGCCGTACGGGCCTATTGATTTCGATGTGGACGTAAACGACGTAAATCCCGATTTGCGGACGACTTACGCAAACGACGTAAAAAATGTGAATCTCGCTGCGGGAACGGCGGCCATACTTGACATTACTATTCCACTAGGGCTAAGCTCTAACTTTAGGCGGCCTATCTCTTACGTAAACGGCGTAAAAGTACTGCGTCGGCCGGGCGTACGTTCGTGAATCGGCGTGTCAACTCACTTACATATTCTACGCCGACCGCAATGGAAGCGCCACCTAGCGGCCATCCGAAAAATTGCAACCTAAGATAGGACGGCGCAAGCCGTCTTATCTTAGATATGTTTAAGCGTATCTCTAATTGAGCATACGCTTAAACATAAGTTGGCGTAGATTCTGAGTTAGGTCGGCTTATCTACTGATAAGTCGGCCTAACTCTTACTGAATCTACCTAAAAGAGTCATGTAACAAACTATTTCTACACCTGCTTTACATGTGAACATCTGGACCTAGAGTGTATGTTATCCTAATGCCCCGTACACACGATCAGACCTTTGTCCGACCAAATTCACATCTGTAAAATCATCGGAATTTCCGATGCAATTACTCCGATGGGGCTTAGGCCCTGTACACACGGGCAAGAATCTCGTCAGGAAAACAACGTTGTTATCCCTGACAAGATTCTTGGCAAGAATCTCTTTCCGCCCGAGTGTACACACTGACCTTTCAAAAGAATCGTGGTTCTTTTGAAAGGAAAGAACGCGGTGACGTCATCGCGTACGACGAGCATGCGCTCGTCACATTTAATGCCGTCTCTGCCATCTTGCTTCACCCTACCTATGCCGTGGAAGCTACCGCGCATGCGTCAAAGTCATTTCGACCATGCGCGGGTTTCCACGGCGACAGGTAAGTATACACACTCTCGGGTTTCTCGTCGGGAAACAGGCCGACAAGAATCTCGACGAGAGAAAAGAGAGCAGGTTCTCTTTTTTTCTCGTTGAGATTCTGGCCAGATTTCCTGACGAGAAACCTGAATGCCTCGATGCTGGTTTTTGCCGAGAAAACCGGTCGTGTGTACAAGGCTATACACACGGTCGGAATTTCCGATGCAAAAAGTCCATCTGACAGGGCATAAATGTATAGCTCAGTTATTGTAAAAAATACTGTGCTATTTCTCTCCAGAATAAAAGCTGCTAGCACCACAAATGACAAAACCTTGTGTAAAAATACTAAATAATAATCCTGCAGCGCTAATATAATATATGAACCATAGAAATACCATATGCATAATACAATGTTAATAATCAGTGCAATAATTAAAAAAAAAGTGCTAAGTGCATAGGAATATATATGAAAAATTATATAAAATATATACAGGTGGTCCCCGGGTTACCAACAAGATAGGGACCGTAGGCTTGTTTTTAAGTTGAATCTAAGTTGGAACAGGTAAATTTTTTAAGCGTCGCTCCAGCCAAAGAAATCTATTATTAAGCTTTTTGGATAGCATAGGGAAGGGTTATCACCCCTGTAGCATTTGTTTTACAGTCTGTGCCCCTGTTCAGAAGATTTCACCTCACTTTCTGTCCCAATGACAATTTGATTTAAAAAAAATTGGGTTATTAGGGAAACAATGATTGGTGATAAAGCATCAGTAGAGATGCTTTTTTCCCATATTAAAGCGGGGGTTCACCCTAAAAAAAAATTCTAATATTGCATGGAGCCGACCTATGAGACTGACAGTATGCTGTTGTTTTTTTTTTTTCTTGCGTACATACCATTTTAGGCCTATTTTCACCCCCGGCTTTCCCGCAGGAGTGGGCGTTCCTAATCACAGGCCGTGATTGACGTGCTTCCGACCGGTGCATACTGCGCGTCACGAGTTGCCGAAAGAAGCCGAACGTTGGTGCGCAGGCGCCGTAAAGAGCCGCACCGACGTTCGGCTTCTTTCGGCAACTCGTGACGCGCAGTATGCGCCGGTCGGAAGCACATCAATCACAGCCTGTGATTAGGAACGCCCACTCCCGCGGAGAAGCCGGGGGTGAAAATAGCCCTAAAATGGTATGTACGAAAAAAAAAAAAAACAACAGCATACTGTCGGTCTCATAGGTCGGCTCCATGCAATGTTAGAATTTTTTTTTAGGGTGAACCCCCGCTTTAACGCTTACAGGAAAGAATTTCCCTTCCTAGGGGTAGATTTCCTCTCACTTCCTCTTGTCTCCCTCTGTTTGTAAGGCGGATGTTTGTAAGTAGGGGACCGCCTGTACAGTATAAAGAGGTATGTTAGTCCAAATGTATAGTATAGGAAAAGACTAATTAATCAGTCCCAGTGTCGTTTTGATAGCTTACATGCTAAAACAGGTGCCCATTGTGTTGGGACATCAAAGAATTAGATCAGGAGAATTATTGCTCTCACTCTAGGCCAGAAACCTAAGGCCTATCCCGGGGACATCTGGCTGCTAAGCTATTTGAGAGCCTATCCAGAAGTAACGCAGGGTTGGGACTGCGGGCTTAGAGTCGGAAGTAGAGGGGAAACTAACGGAGACCATTGTGAGTAAGCTGAGGCCAGTACCAGAGCAGACTTCTTGCCAGCCGGGGACACTCAAGAAGTTGGAAAGCATCAGCAAGTGCTAAGTCGGGGACCCAGCGGTACAGCAGAGGTGACACTTGTGGAGCATCAGTGAGTGTGTCTGCAGGGGTGAAGCTTGAGGAGTATCTGTGAGTGCCAAGCCAGGGACCCAGCAGAGAAGCGGGGGTGACGCTTAAAGAAAGATACTGAGTGCTAAAGTGGAAGAGCTCAGGGGTTCCAGTGGCTAGTGGATCTGAAGTCTAGTGAAAGAGACTGGGAGCTTGTTGAGTGAAGGCCCACAGTAAGAGAGTGTGTGGAAAGCTGAGGACCATTTGTGTTGCAAATAGTTATTAGTAACAGCTACAAGATTGTTGCCATAGGAGACAGCGGTCTTACCTATACATTAGTAGTGTCCGGCTGGAGGCCTTCACCTGTATAGCACCAATAGAAGTCTCGAAGTCTGCCAATTAACATTGCATCTACCTAAGGGTGTCCTGGCCCTAACCCTCTCTCCCACAGTTCGGTTTAAGAGACAATAAATCTGCATTCTAAAAGTGTCGCCAACCCTTTCATCTTGCATTACACCTTGCCTAGCAACCCACTCTACATGGAAGGATGTCAGCTGTCCCTAAGTCTGGAGGTCACCATTAGGCCTCGAGGGGCCCGGGACTACATTATTATTATTATTAAACAAATTCCCCTATGTGAAGATTATTTTGGTGACAGGTTCTCTTTATTGAGACATCCGGAGTCTAAAGGCACACACGATCACAAAATCGTAAGTAAAATTTCAACCGATGAACGATCTGCCGATTTTCGGATCGTTAGTACTGTGCTTTCGACAGCCGCTTCCGAATTTCCGGACGACAAAAACTGGATGGGCAGGCTATAAAAAATGTTGGCGGATATGAACACAACGTCCGATTTTTGTTCAATTAGTACAGTTTTCGCCGAAAACAAATAGTAAGAGCAAGACTACACATACAACACATACAAAATAATTCAACACATTAACGTATTTATTGGCGTATACCACACACTTTTTCCCCCTTAAAATAAGGGGAAAATTGTGGGTGCACGATATACGCCGATCCCCGCTTCCCACACTGTGTTTGAACGCCGCCGCCGACATATACCGAGCGCAGTACACTCGGGTACACTCGGCCAGGCTCGGCTCCCCTCGCGGTCACGCCCTGTGCGGCACAGGGCGTGACCGCGAGGGGAGCCGAGCCTGGCCGAGTGTACCCGAGTGTACTGCGCTCGGTATATGTCGGCGGTGGCGTTCAAACACAGCACAGGAAGCGGGGATCGACTCAGAAACAGCGCGGGAGAAGCGGGGAGGACACCACCAGGGCCGCCTACGGACGCCGGACCGGACAAGGCCGCCGATGGACGCCGGGCAAGACACCGACGAGGTGCATTTAAACTGTGAGTATTTTTTTTTTCCTGAAATTTCCCTTCCAGGTTGGGGGTGCGAGCTATACGCCGGGACGCGTTATATAAAGATAAATACGGTACATTACTTCTGAAGTTGAATTTGGTCGGACGCAAATTTTCCTTATTGTGTAACCTCTTCACTTTCGATATAAGACTAGCATTCCACAAAAAAACTGATGAAAATGTGTCCAATAATCTGATCGCGTGTACCGGGCTTAAAAGACCTCAGATGGCTCATCTGTCCTCCAGTGAATCTAATGCAGTGCAGATAACACATGAGGCCTCGTACACACGACCAAGAAACTCGATGGGCGAAACACATCGTTTTGCTCGTCGAGTTCCTTCTGAAGCCGTCGAGAAACTCGACAAGCCAATTTTCTCCATTCCCGTCAAGGAAATAGAGAACATGCTCTCTTTTTGGCTCGTCGAGTTTCCCGACAGTTTCCTCAACGAAAATGTACACACGACCGGTTTCCTCTGCAAAAAAATATCTCCCAGCAAGTTTCTTGCTGGTTTTTGCCGAGAAACTCGGTCGTGTGTACGAGGCCTTAGATTCTTTCCAGTCATACAGGCTGGGGAAATTGAAAGCAAAGGGGTATATAAAAAGTCCTTTCCTTGTCAGCAAGAAGAAGGGAAAGAGAGCAGATGGATGTTCACTTGGCTCCCTCCCCTCTACCCGGTGGCACCTGCCATATAGTTACATAGCCAGGTTGAAAATACACTAATCCATCTAGTTCAACCAATTAAAAAAGAAAATACATAATATGCTGATGGCCATGTGGAGCCCGAAATGCATGGCGGGAGTGTAATTCTACTAGTGTATGGCCAGCTTTGGTGAACATTCTGAATCTACTATGTGTCACCTCATTATATTGCAGTATGTCCAATAACATGAATTACTTTTATATGTACTCTATATGATATTATTATTTCTATGTGTATATCTCCATATCTATAATACTTATTCTTCTGTAAAACAGGGAACATCATATGAAGCTAAAGTATTTGGTCTGCTTCCTTATACAACATATCACATACGTATTGAGGCTGCCAACAGTGCCGGGAGTGTGTCCAGTGGATGGACATCTGTACAGACCTGGGAATCTCCACCAAGCGGATTGAATAACATCTCCGTAGAGAAGAAAGAAAGTGGCCGGGCATTGCTGCTACAGTGGTCAGCACCTGAGAGAACCAACGGCATACTGCTGGTATGTCACTGTGTAGGAATAACATTTTAAAATTGCCAGGAAATGTCATTGGCAGCTTCTTTAAAAAAAAAAAAACAGCACACAGACCTGTACAAAGCACTTCTATATATTTCAGTGACCCTTTGTAGGAGTATGTGTACTGTTTTTTTAGTTTTTTTGTTTTCTGTGTAAGAAACTGGAAATTCATTTTCATTTGTTGGCAATTTAACCACTTTAGCCCGGACCATTTGGCTGCCAAATGACCGGGCCACTTTTTGCGATTCGGCACTGCGTTGCTTTAAAGCGGGAGTTCACCCCCAAATCAACTTTCTGACATTAGTTCCAGCATACTGCTAACATCTGCAGTATGCTGTTTTTTTTTCCCGCTACTTATCGTTTTATGAGCCGTTGTTATCCGGCTCCAAGCGGGGAATCCTGCGGGGAGTAGGCGTTCCTAAGCGAAGAGGAGTTGATTGACGGGCTGCTAAAGCGCGTCACGGCTTCCGAAAATACCCGAAATGACACTCGGGTGTTTACGGCGCCTGCGCCTGCCATGTAGAGCTGACTGCGCAGGCGCCGTAAACACTCTCGGGTATTTTCGGAAGCCGTAACGCGCTTTAGCTGACCGTCAATCAACTCCTCTTCGCTTAGGAACGCCTATACCCGGAAGCAATCCCCGCTCGGAGCCGGATAACAAGGGCTCATAAAACGATAAGTAGCGAAAAAAAACAGTGTGCTGGAACTAATGTCAGAAAGTTGATTTGGGGGTGAACTCCCGCTTTAACTGCCAATTGCGCGGTCGTGTGACATAGCTCCCAAACAAAATTGACCTCCTTTTTTTCCCCACAAATAGAGCTTTCTTTTGGTGGTATTTGATCACAGTTTTTATGTGTTGCGCTATAAACACAAATAGAGCGTTAATTTTGAAAAAAAAGCAATATTTTTTACTTTTTGCTATAATAAATATCCCCCAAAAATATATAAAAATTATTTTTTTCCTCAGTTTAGGCAGATACGTATTCTACATATTTTTGGCAATAAGCGTATATTGATTGGTTTGCGCAAAATTGGTTTACGAGGAATTAGGTTGCAATCAAAACTATTTTATCACTTACATGTCTTTCATTTTTGTCCAGATGTACAACATCTATAGTGATGATAACCTGGAATACAGTGGCCTGGCTCAGCAGTTTTTATTTCGTCGTCTTGAACCTTTCACAGTCTATTACTTGGTACTTGAAGCTTGTACTTCCGCTGGCTGCACCCGAACATTTCCTCAACGTATCCAAACAGAAGAAGCTTCTCCGTCCTCTTTGCTTCCCCCTAATATCCTATCCCTTAACGCCAGCCACATCACACTCTCTTGGTCAAATCCGACCCAACCAAATGGGCAAATGATTCGCTATGAAGTAATTAAAAGGTGCACTCAAGAGAACTCTCCGGACAACAAGAAAAAAATTAACGAAAATGTTGTTTTTAAAGAAACGAACACAAAACAGAAGGCGTTTACATTTACAGATATTGGTCTACACCCATGGACGCATTATGAGTATAAGATTCGTGGGTGGAACTCTGTTGGGTACACAGATAGCCCATGGATGGTGGCTCAGACTAGTCAGGCGGCTCCTGGTCATCTTATTCCTCCAAAGGTATTTCACATTGATAATCCCAATCAAATCATTATCCAGTGGACAAAACCAAGAGATGAAAATGGCAATGTTCTTTATTTCAGATTGCAAAAGAACAACCTTACATTACCTTTTAGCTTTGATAGTGCAACATTTAATTATACAGACAAAGATGTTTTGCCTTATACTGAGTACACATATTCAATAACAGCCTGCACATTAGGTGGCTGCACCACCAGTATCCCTACTGCCATAAAAACTCTAGAAGGGCCACCAAAATTTGTAAAACCACCTATTGTTGAGCCTCTCAGTTTCAGTGAGGTCAATGTGATTTGGAATCCACCATCCGTGTCCAATGGAGAAATTACAAAGTACATCATTCAAATAGATAATGAGACATATTTTGCTGGGAAGAGATTGTCCAAGTACATATCCAACCTATTACCTTTTACGTTATATAACATCAACTTGGTGGCCTGTACTAGCGGAGGCTGCACAACTAGCTCACAGACTCACTTCCGAACAATGGAAGCTCCGCCATCACACATCAAACCTCCAATTTTTACAGTCACAAGTGCCCAATCTATTAAAATATCATGGCAAAGCCCTGACAAGGCCAATGGGGAAATCAGAAATTATGAATTATATAGAAATGACCAGCTAATTTATGCTGGCTTGGATACTCATTATCATGACTTTGGCCTCCAACCTGGGACAGAATATACATATGTCATCCAAGCAACGAACAGCAAAGGGAGTTGCTTAAGTAGTCCTTCCAGAATTAGAACCCACCCATCTTCACCTTCTGGGATGGAGCCACCTCAACTACAAGCTGTAAGTGCCCATGAGATTCTAGGCACTTGGCAAGCACCTCTGAAGACCAATGGGGAGATACTCAACTATACGCTCTTTGTTCATCACCCAGCTGAAATGAAGGTCACACAGTACCATTTTAACAGTTCATTTGTTTCTCGGACTGAACATTCTTTTGTAGTAAAGAATCTGAACCCATATACTCAGTAAGTTTAAATGTGTTAACTTTTCTTGTATACGATCTTACAGTTTCTGAATTTCTGGTTTATGATTTTATTTTTTTATCTCTGTCCTTTTTCCATGCCTCTAAGAAAATTCTTAACCCAACCCCTTTCTGCCTGTTAAATAGTCATTATTAGTCCAGAGTCTGTCTTCAGTTGTTCAAAGTTGTTCTTCAGTTTTTAGCGATCCTGTCACTGATGTTTTCTCGGCAGCAACAGGATTACTGGCGTGACATGACCCTAAGTGAGGGAAAATCTTTTTAATGGAGCCTTGGACAGGAGTCAAAATTTGTCAGAGGCTCAAATCCTTCCACACACTATTCAAAATTTTGAAAAAGTTAATACATAAAGCATAGTTTACGGACCCACCTATGTTTTTGATGTGTAGTCTAAGGCCTTTCCCACTTTTGCAACTTTTCCTGCCATTTGTGTCAGAGTTGCATGACAAGTTGTACCCCGATTCCCAATGATAACCATCATTCATGTCTGTGCAACTTGAAGTCGCACCGACTTCAAAGTAGTTCCTGTACTACTTTGGGTCGACCTTTACACTTCCTGAAATCACAATAAAATTGCATTAAAATTGCACGCATTGTGAAAAGGGTCTAATGAACTAAACCCCCTTTCACACTGGTGCTGCCCATAGCGTCAGCGGTAAAATATCGGTAAAATGCCGCTATTTTACTGTCCGATTTGCAGTGCATTTCGGGGTGCTAGCGGGGCACTTTTAACCCCCGCTAACAGCCGGGAAAGGGTTAATACTGCCCACAATGCGCCGCTACAGTGGCGTATTGCCAGCGGTATGGCGGCGCTGACCATTAATTTTAATGGGAAGGAGCACATTACGAGCGGTGAGTTCAATGCTCGTAATGTGCTCCAAAGAAGCTGCTGGCTGGACGTTTCCTGACGCCCTGCCAGTGTACTGCTCCAGTGTGAAAGAATAGAGCAGCTGTTTAAGGGTGGATTGCATGCGCTTTTTTTAAAGCTATTGCACCTGCAAAACGCCCTCAGTGTGAAAGGAGTCTAAGCAAAGTTTCCCCCCTCTTTGTATATATAAAATCTGTATTAAAAAAAAAATGTAAAGCTCAAGTTTACTCGACTTATATTTTGCTTTATCCCTAGCTGCACAGATGCCTCCTGTAAAGGCAACGTCATTATTGCCGTCATAGAAATATTGGGCCAGATTCACAAAAGAGATACGACAGAGTATCTCAGATACTCCATCGTATCTCTCAGAGTATCTATGCGACTGATTCATAGAATCAGTTACGCATAGATATCCCTTAGATCCGACAGGTGTAATGGACTTACACTGTCGGATCTTAGGATGCAATACCGCGGCCGCCGCTGGGGGGAGTTCGCGTTGTAAACCAGCGTCGGGTATGCAAATTAGGAGTTACGGCGATCCACAAAGATTTTTCCCGTTGTTACGTCGTCGCAAGTGTTAGATTTCCGTCGCAAAGATAGTGCACCTTTAACATGGTGGAAAAGTACTCCACCATGTTAAAGTATGCCCGTCTTTCCCGCGTCGCTTTTGAATTTTAAAAAAAAAAAATCTTTTTCCCGGCGTAAGTGCTTTGATGACGTCACGATTCTCAAAACGTCGGTGCGTCGTAATTTCGCGCAAAGCACGTCGGGAAATTTGCGACGGGAGCATGCGCAGTACGTCCGGCGCGGGAGCGCGCCTAATTTAAATGGTACCCGCCCCATTTGAATTGGGCCGCCTTGCGCCGGACGTGTTTACGATACACCGCCGCAAATTTCCAGGTAAGTGCTTTGTGGATCGGGCACTAAATCTGAAAACTTGCGGCGGTGTAATGTAAACGGGTTACGTTACGCTGCGCCCAAGCTAAACTATGAGATCTCATGAGATCTTGCAGTATTGTCAAACTGCACATGTGCGTGATAGCTTCATCTCCTGCAAGCGATGTACGACACTACAAGCAAAAAAAAAAACCCTACCCGAGGTCCGCAAATTTGTATGCAACAGATGCATGTAGGGTTGCATGGCACATGCAGAAGGTAAAGCTGCGGAGCTGCGCTAATCACAGGCAGGGAGACATTTCCCGATCTCTGCAGCCGAGCATCGGGACAATGTCTCCCTGCCTGTGGTTAGTGCAGCGCCGTGCAGACTTCCTGGCGGGCTCTGCACGTGGAGTGTGCGAACACGACGGAGCTTATCCCTACTGATCACATGCACTCTCCCCCCAAAAAAACTCTCTAGCAATACACACCAAACTGAGCATGTGCAGAGTGACTCCTAAAGCTCTGTACTATCAGCAGATGGATTGGGGAACTGTGGAAGAAGAGCAGGATCAAACAACCTTTTTACACAATGCACAGAATAAACCCCTTAGGTTTCACAGTGAGTATAACAAGCATGCTTTGCTGCATATACACACTGCTTTTACTGTTGTGGGTTTAGTAACACTTTAAGTACACCATAATTTGTGTTTTTTCACACAGTGTAAGAATTTTTATTTGACCTGGAATTTTAGATTATTATTTTTTTCCAATCCCCTATATAAGAAAGCTTAGACTTGGAGAGAAAGAAGCAGCACTAGGGGCCAAAAATTTGTGCTGCAATGATAAATGAGTGAAAAACTGGGTGGAGAGAGCAGAGTCAGGCCTCATACACACGACCGAGGAACTCGTCAGGCAAAACACATAGTTTTCCTTGTCGAGTTCCTTGTTAGGCTTGTTGAGGAACTCGACAAACTTGCTTCGCGTACACACTGTCAAGACAAAATCTCCTCGTTCTCAAACGCGGTGATGTACAACACATACAACAGCAGGGGAAGTTCGATTCCACTGGCACAACTCTTGGGGCTGGTTTTGATAATCTCATGTGTTTGCGTGTTAAAGCGGGAGTTCACCCATAAAACTATTTTTCCCCTTAGATTCCTGCTCGTTTTGTCTAGGGGAATCGGCTAGTTGTTTTAAAATATGAGCTGTACTTACCGTTTTCGAGATGCATCTTCTCCGCCGCTTCCGGGTATGGGTCTTCGGGAGCGGGCGTTCCTTCTTGATTGACAGTCTTCCGAGAGGCTTCCGACGGTCGCATCCATCGCGTCACTAGTAGCCGAAAGAAGCCGAACGTCGGTGCGGCTCTATACTGCGCCTGTGCACCGACGTTCAGCTTCTTTCGGAAAATCGTGACGCGATGGATGCGACCGTCGGAAGCATCTCGGAAGACTGTCAATCAAAATAGGAACGCCCACTCCCGCAGCCCGTACCCGGAAGCGGCGGAGAAGATGCATCTCGTAAACGGTAAGTACAGCTCATATTTTAAAACAACTAGCCGATTCCCCTAGACAAAACAAGCCTCCATCTTAGGGGAAAAAGTGTTATGTACCCCCGCTTTAAGTAAAAGTTTGTTAAGAGACGATTTGCACTTTTCAGTCTGTTACAGCTTGAAAAATGTGTTATCTCCATTACAAATGCTACTTTTACTCCCGTCTCATACTTTATTCTGAGCTAGCGTGGGTTTCTTAGCATACACACGCTCGAGTTTCTCATCGGAAACCAGCCCGACGAGGAACTCAACGAGCCAATTTGAGACTCCCGTCGAGGAAAAAGAGAACTTGCTCTCTTTTTTGCTCGTCGAGTTCCTCGACAGTTTCCTCGATGAAAAATGTACACACGACCGTTTTCCTCTGAAAAAACGCTCTCCCACCAAGTTTCTTGATGGATTCTGCCGAGGAAACTGGTCGTGTGTACGAGGCCTCACAGAGATGGTCAGTGTGTTGCTTCTCATTTCATAGTCTAGTCAGAGTCTAGGGGAGGAACAAGGCCTTGTAAACTGCATCACTGAAAAATATGTATATTTAGCTGTTCAGCCCTGAAAAAAATCTGATAACATTTCACTGGTGTTAATTCCTTTTTTTTTGGTTTTTACTATTACACAATATCCATTCTCTTTCTCATTTTTTAAGGTATGAAGCAAAAGTTGAAGCTTGCACTATACTAGGATGTGCTGTAAGTGAATGGGCAACCAGCCATACACAAGAGGCTGCTCCAAATTCCCAGCCCTCCCCTCTAATAAATGTCCAGACCCATGGCCACGCTCCATTTTTGGCTTGGAATGGACCACAGTATCCAAATGGGAAAATCCTCCTCTATGAAGTTTATCGACGAACATTGAATGATTTACAAGAGGTGACTCCCACAGAACTGGTCTACAATGGCTCTTCCTTGTCCTTTCAGGACATGACATTGCTGCCGTTCACAGAATATGAGTATAAGGTATGAAAATGTTACAGATTTGGCAATTAAGGGATCATTTTAAAGGAATGCTGTTTCCTGTGGGCACTTATTGAGAACGGAACAGATATATACAGTAGGTTGAGAGATAAACTTTTAATAGGATTTTGTATTCAGACTGAGTTTCCATTGATGTACTTATATATATATATATATATATATATATATATATATATATTTTCACTAATCAGAAACATAAATAATATATTATATTATATAGCAAAATGTTTATCAACATTTGACCATTACCCTTACTTTATGACTAAAATCTATTATTATCCCTCTAAATGATGGAGTTCAGGTGTTTCCAGTGAAGGATTATATTAATGCTGCAACTTATATACTATAAGTAGTTTTAGACAATTGTGTGTGTCCAACATTGTGGCAACAGGTTGGATGGCTGCTCTCTGTTGCAGTATCCAGCACAAAGCCAACTCTATAAAATAGACATGTGCACAACAAAAAACTTTGTTTTGTTTCCGTAGATTCGTAATTTCGTAAGACGCGAGTTTTCATATTCGGACTCGTTTGTATTTTCGTTGATACTGAATGATTCGTAATTCTGTCGAATTTATTTTCTTTGATTCTAAATTCGTAATTTTGTTAGATAATAATTTTAGTTTATTCGGTACACTACTTGTAATTTAGTAATTGTTACTTTTGTGAGATTGCCTTTTCCGTTGATTCGTAACATTGTTTTGTTTTCGTTGATTTGTGTCTACTACGTGCTTCGAATGCATTCGTACTTTTGTAAATACATTGCGGTCATTCGTAATGATTCGCAATCTTGTATTTTAGTTTTGTTTTCAACACTAGCTTCCGCCCCTGTATGCCATTTTGAGAGGATGTATCTTGCTTAATTTCTAATAAGTCCTGTAGTTACTCCCAGTCCACTCCCTCAGTCACGAGACCTGACTCAGTCTCCTCCTCAACTGAATCTAAAAATATTCAGGAATGCATTATGACTCAGACACATAAGAGATAAGCTGATTGGCTAAGATATTAAGTAAGATACAGTGGGGATCGAAAGTTTGGGCACCCCAGGTAAAAATTTGTATTAATGTGCATAACTAAGCCAAGAAAAGATGGAAAAATCGCCAAAAGGCATCAAATTACAGATTAGACATTCTTATAATATGTCAAAAAAAGTTAGATTTTATTTCCATCATTTACACTTTCAATATTACAGAAAACAAAAAAATGGCGTCTTCAAAAGTTTGGGCACCCTGCAGAATTTATAGCATGCACTGCCCCCTTTGCAAAGCTGAGACCTGCCAGTGTCATGGATTGTTCTTAATCATCGTCTGGGAAGACCAGGTGATGTCAATTTCAAAGGTTTTAAATGCCCAGACTAATCTGACCTTGCCCCAACAATCAGCACTGTGGGTTCTTCTAAGCAGTTGTCTAGAAAACTGAAAATAGTTGAGGCTCACAAAGCTGGAGAAGGCTATAAGAAGATAGCAAAGTGTTTTCAGATGTCAATATCCTCTGTTCGGAATGTAATTAAGAAATGGCAGTCATCAGGAACAGTGGAAGTTAAAGCAAGATCTGGAAGACCAAGAAAAATATCAGACAGAACAGCTCGCAGGATTGTGAGAAAAGCAATTCAAAACCCACGTTTGACTGCACGATCCCTCCAGAAAGATCTGGCAGACACTGGAGTTGTGGTACACTATTCCACTATAAAGAGATACTTGTACAAATATGGTCTTCATGGAAGAGTCATCAGAAGAAAACCTCTTCTACGTCCTCACCACAAAAATCAGCGTTTAAACTTTGCAAATGAACATATAGACAAGCCTGATGCATTTTGGAAACAAGTTCTGTGGACGATGAGGTTAAAATATAACTTTTTGGCCGGAATGAGCAAAGGTACGTTTGGAGAAGAAAGGGCACAGAATTTAATGAAAAGAACCTCTGTCCAAGCATGGGGGTGGATCAATCATGCTTTGGGGTTGTATTTCAGCCAGTGGCACAGGGAACATTTCACGAGTAGAAGGAAAAATGGATTCAATAAAATTTCAGCAAATTTTGGATGGTAACTTGATGCCATCTGTGAAAAAGCTGAAGTTAAAGAGAGGATGGCTTCTACAAATGGATAATGATCCTAAACACACCTCAAAATCCACGGGGGATTACATCAAGAGGCGTAAACTGAATGTTTTGCCATGGCCTTCACAATCTCCTGACCTCAACATACTTGAAAATCTATGGATAGACCTTAAAAGAGCAGTGCGTGACAGACAGCCCAGAAGTTTCAAAGAACTGGAAGACTTTTGTAAGGAAGAATGGGCAAAGATACCTCAAACAAGAATTGAAAGACTCTCGACTGGCTACAAAAAGCGTTTACAAGCTGTGATACTTGCCAAAGGGGGCAGTACAAGATATTAACTCTGCAGGGTGCCCAAACTTTTGCAGACGCCACTTTTTTGTTTTCTGTAATTTTGAAAGTGTAAATAATGGAAATAAAATCTTTTTTGACATATTATAAGAATGTCTAATCTGTAATTTGATGCCTTTTGGAGATTTTTCCATCTTTCCTTGGCTTCGTTATGCACATTAATACAAATTTTTACCTGGGGTGCCCAAACTTTCTATCCCCACTTTACATCACTCGCTACACTGCCCATTCGAAAGAACGATTCGAGAACATGAAATTATCAACAGACAAAGAAACTAATTTACGAACATACGAATGAAAATACGAACATACGAAATTACGAACATACATATTAAAGTGAATGTAAACCCGGAATTTGTATTTTTTATTTTTTTTGCTGTCACAATGTAGAGTAAAATATTTCCTATCATCTGTGCCCAGTCTTGCCACAAAGAGTTAATTCAGCTCTGAGCAATCCTCTTTTCTTTTTTCAGTGAAATAAACGGACACACTGGAGAAAAATGTTGTCCGTTCTTCCCCCTTGCTGTGAATGACAGGTTATTTACATATCTCATACAATAGCCTGGAGATAGGCAATATTTTTTAATTCCCACCATCACTCCTTTTCTGAAGTCATGTGGTTATTTTTCTGGATTTTGACTGGATGTTAGTGATCATAGCAGAATTTAGTGTAAGAAATACACAGGACAAAATGCATGTTGACAAGGGGAGTGTAGAGGTGGGCGGAGAGTCTACTGACATCACGACTCCACCCACTGAGCTCCAGACAACAGACCCACCCACAGAATCTGCAGTTTTTCAGTTCTTATAACAGACAGAGGGGAGACATTTGACAGGTAAGGATCCTTATAGATCAGCACCATGGCAGTAGTTTAGAAAGGATGAGAGTGGCTTTACATCCACTTTAAGAGTAAACTTTCTTACACTGTCCATTCAAAAGAACGATTCGAGAACACGAACAAACGAAATTCCGAACATACAAACAAACGAAATTCCGAACATACGAATGAAATACGAAATTACGAACAGACAAAGGATTGAAAATACGGAATGCAAATCATTTGTTATAGATGTCATTTTCGTTCTTTTACTGTTTCGGTGTTTCGTATTTTTGTAAGTTCGTATTTTCGCATGTTCATTATTTTGCTCATTTGTAATTTCGTAATTTTCGTATTTTGGTTCTTTCAGCTATTCGGATGTTCGAATTGATCCGAATGTACGAATACTAACAAATTTGTATGAAAATCCATTTGTTATGAACCGAATCGCACCTGTCTACTATAAAGACTTGATTGATGAGTTTGGTGTGGAGGAACTCAAATGTCCTGCACAGAGCCTGGACTCAACCCTACTTAATATCTTTAGGATGAATTGGAACTACAATTGTGAGTCGGGTCTTCTCTTCCAAAATCAGTACCTGACCTCACAAATGGCTAAATGGGCACAAATGTCCCCAGACACGCTCCACAATCCTGTAGAAAGCCTTTAAGAAGAGTGGAGTGTTATAGATGCTGAGGGATAAAGTGGAAGGGGTAGCTCAAAATGAATGCCCATGGTTTTAAAATGGGTGTCCAACATGCAACATCACTGGAAGCTCAGATAGCTCCATGCCCCTTGTAGACCATGCTTAAATATTGAGTGTGACTGTCAACCTCCTTCCAGAAGCTGTTGTCAGTCAAACACTGCTGGGTGATGCAGGGCCGGATTTGCTCTCCCTCCCGCCCCAAGGCCAGGTTCCACAATGCACCCCCTCCCCGCCAACCAAACCCCCCCCTAATCAACGGAGAATGTGCGGCACGGTTAGTTCAAATATGTTTTGTTTGTTTTTTAACTTTTTTATCACTTTTTGTATTTTTATTTATTTGTAGCTTGTCGCTTACTTTTTGTATCATTTTCTTATTATTTTTCTTATTCTTTACTTTTTTATTTTATTAATTTAATTATTATTTCTTATTATTTATTTATTTTTTATAAAAAAAAATTCCACTTAACTTTTTCTGCTATCACACAGGAGAAAACAATTTCCTGTGTGATAGCAATTGGAGGTGACATGTTCTCTTTATTGACCCTGTCACCTCCAAAACAGGAGTCCTAGCACTGTGCTAGAACTCCTGTCACAGCTGAGATGGGAAGAGCACAGCTCTCCCCTCTCACTGTGTACATCGGCAGCAGGGACAGGAGACAGACTCGGTGGCCAGGGGGAGGACAGAGTCCCGAAGACAGAGCCAGCAGAGAGAGGTATGTGGGGTGGGGGGGAGAGGGGAGGACGGACGGGAGCACATATTTTACAAGTGATTTTGGCGACATCGCCGCAATCACTTGTTAACGAGCGAGTGGATTCCCCCATAACTTACCGCCCTTAACTGTATGTTCAGGGCGTCGGGGGACTCCATGCCACTGCCGCCCCTTGGAGCCCTGCCTCCCCAAGGCCTGGCCTCAGTGGCCTTGTGGGAAATCCGGGCCTGGGGTGATGCAGGAGGCATGGTCTTGGGCTGGCAATTAGGATCCTATGCTGCATATCAGCATGGCTGCTTGTAGTGTTCCTGTAGAGTTGACCATACACTGGCAGCAACTGTTGATCAAGAAAAGTTTTCCAACATGTCTCTTTAACAGAAGTCGATCAAATACACTGGCTGAATTTTGATCAGTATATGGCCAGCTTAAGTGTGGACGCAAAGGTGACAATGCTAACATTGCATTGGGACCTGGTGGTTAGCATTGTCACGCTATCACAGAAAGCTCTAATGCCGCGTACAGACGGTCGTTTTTTGTGATGAAAAAATTTATCATGAAAAAAAACGAAGTTTTTCAAACTTCATTTTAAAACACGACGGAGCATACATACCATCGTTTTTTCCAAAAGTTTGAGCAAAGCGCAGTTACGTACAGCACGTACGACGGCACTCTGTTCCATTCAAGCTCGCTTCATAAATTGCTTCTGAGCATGCGCGGGTTTAAAAACTTTGTTTTAAACATCGTTTTAGCTACACACGGTGATTTTTTATGACACAAAAAAACAACGTTTTGAAAAACGACATAAAAAATTGAAGCATGCTCGAATTTTTTTTGGTCGTTTTTCAGAAGACATAAAACAACGTTTTCCCCACACACGGTCATTTTAAATGACGTTTTTAAAAAATTTAGTTTTTTTTCATCACAAAAAGCGACCGTGTGTACACGGCATAAGAGAAATCGAACTGAAATGGCCAAATTTCCATCAGTGTATGGCCAGCTTGGGTGTGCATATGAGGTTGTCACCAGGGATTTTTTTCTCAGGGAATAGGTGCAGGTACTCCATTCTTCCAACTCACCCCATTGTCCCTGCCCCCTACCCTCCTCCAAGCACTGTCTCTTGGATCCACCCCCTACACACCTTCCAGTACCATCCTGTTTAGAGAATACAGAAGCAAGTAATTTGTATGTAAATTGATACTGAAAACAAAAGCAATAAAATAGATCCCCTGCAGCTGACAACAATAGACCCCCCCCCGCCCAATCAATAATAGACCCCCAGCAACAATAGATCTGCCCAGCAAAATTAGAGCCACCACAAAAAAATACCCAGAAACAATAGATGCACTCTAGCAACAATAGATCTCCCAGTAGACAGGAACAATAGACCCCTCCCAAAACAGTAGATCTCTCCCAGCAAAAATTAACCCCACTCTTGCAACAATAGATCCTCCACCAGCAACAATAAACCTCTCCCTGGCAACACTAGATCCCCCACAACAACAGATCCCCACAGCGACCATAGATCACCTAGAAGCCAGCATCAGTAGACCCGCCAGCACACTCTAGTAGCCCTTGCCATTACATATATTCTGTCCTGGAGGTGCCGGAACTGCATTCCCCCACGTTCCTGCGGAAAAAAAGCCTTGGTTGTCACCCTATAAAAGAAAGCCCATAGAAAGAGTACAGACAGATAAGATCAAATGGCAATAACAACGCCATTGTTAAAGTGGAGGTTCACCCGAAAAGTTAATTTTTAACATTAGATTGAGGCTCATTTTGTCAAGGGGAATTGGGTAGTTTTTTAGAATTGAAGCAGTACTTACCGTTTTAGAGAGCGATCTTCTCCGCCGCTTCCGGGTATGGGCTGCGGGACTGGGCGTTCCTATTTGATTGACAGGCTTCCGACAGGCTTCCGACGATCGCATACATCGCGTCACGATTTTCCGAAAGTAGCCGAACGTTGGTGCGCAGGCGCCGTATAGAGCCGCACCGACGTTCGGCTTCTTTCGGCTACTCGTGACGCGATGTATGCCACCGTCGGAAGCCTGTCAATCAAATAGGAGAAGATCGCGCTCTAAAACGGTAAGTACTGCTTCGATTTTAAAAAAACTACCGATTCCCCTTGACAAAATGAGCCTCAATCTAATGTTAAAGTTTTTTTTTTCAGGTGAACTCCCGCTTTAAGAACAAGGAAACAAGGTTTCACCCCAGTACTGAGAATTAAAAAATGTACAATGGTACATTTTGGGTTTGAATACACTTTTAATAATATGTATACTAATGTGAGAACTGTCTACGTTCCTTTTTCATGAAATAAAGAGCCAGTTTTCCATTTAACGATTTATAGTACTAATTCACCAAAACATCTACAGCGAGTCCATTCGTTGGCAGCGTTTAGCTGACCTGTTTAGGAGCGGTTGGCCAGAGTGCCACAGGGCAGCCATTTATTCACTGTGGATGAATTGATATGATTTCCTTGATTGTGTATTTTTATTTATGAGACATAATTTATGAGCGGTGAAAAAGCAAACTAAGATGAGTAATGACTGGAGGGAGTCGGGGACATAAATCAGGCGTAGCTGAGCATGCCGGTGATTTTGATCGAATCTATTGAATCAGCTATTGCCCTTAGCTATTAAAGATATTGGAAAGACCTTTTAATATCTCCTTATCGCTCTCGTGGGAAAACCATAACTATTTCATTACGGACCCATAGGAAACAGATTATTAAATGACTTGCCTTCAGTGTTTTGTTTTGTGCTGTTATTAATGGCTTTGTGGAGTGTTTTCTCACTCTGCGCGTTACGGACGTGTTTTACAATGATAAAGGGGGCTGTTTAGAAAAAAAGTGAAGTCATTCAGGTTTGCAAGTTCTCATAATTTCATCTAAAGGGCTATTTTAGGTAACGGTTAAAGGGGTTGTAAAGGTACAATTTCTTTTCCCTAAATAGCTTCCTTTACCTTAGTGTAGTCCTCCTTCACTTACCTCATCCTTCCATTTTGCTTTTAAATGTCCTTATTTCTTCTGAGAAATCCTCACTTCCTGTTCTTCTGTCTGTAACTCCACACAGTAATGCAAGGCTTTCTCCCTGGTGTGGAGTGTCGTGCTCGCCTCCTCCCTTGGACTACAGGAGGGTCAGGACGCTCTCTATGTTGCGGATAGAGAAAGGAGCTGTGTGTTAGTGGCGTCCTGACTCTCCGGTAGTCCAAGGCAGGGGGCGAGCACTACACTCCACACCAGGGAGAAAGCCTGGCATTACTGTGTGGAGTTACAGACAGAAGAACAGGAAGTGAGGATTTCTCAGAAGAAATAAGGACATTTAAAAGCAAAATGGAAGGATGAGGTAAGCGAAGGAGGACTGCACTAAGGTAAAGGAAGCTATTTAGGGGGGAAAAAAATGAACCTTTACAACCCCTTTAAAAACAAGTTGGCAAAAAGCTAATTCTATTTAGCAATCACAGGACCCGTGTAAAGTCAGAAGTACACCTTTAAGTGGACCTTTCCTTATCATTACAAGTCTGCATAAATACCTAAAAGGTCGAGATACAAAGCAATGGTATAATTAAAAAAGGTGTATCGAGTGGCGGCTTGTGCTATATTTTTTTGGGGAGGGCAAACAATCTACTGGCCACCCCTCCCACTCCATCCCTACCATCACACAGCAGTGCACTCCAGCATACATTGCTCCAACCTCTGCAGGCACACACAGAGCTCATATCACCAGAGGCGGCTCTAGGCTTTGTGAGGCCTTAAGCAAAACCTAGACACAGGTAGCCGTATTCAGGTAGAGCGGCGTATCTTAGATCGGCGTAGCACATCTCATTTGTGCTACGCCGACGTATCATAGAGAGGCAAGTACAGTATTCTCAAAGCACTTGCTCCGTAAGTTATGTCGGCGTAGCGTAAATGGGCCGGCGTAAGCCCGCCTAATTCAAATTAGGAAGGTAGTGGGCGTGTTGTATTAAAATTAACCGTGACCCCATGTAAATGAATGGCTGAACGAACGGCGCATGCGCGCGCATGCTCAGAATCACGTCGCATATACTCCCTAAGATACGACAGCTCAATGCCTACGATGTGAACGTAACCTACGCCCAGCCCCATTCACGTACGACTTACGCAAACGACGTAAAATCCGATGGCAGATCTGACTTAGACCAGATATTTGGTGGTTTATCTTTACGCCGGACGTACGCCTTACGTAAACGGCGTAGCTTACTGTGACGGGCGCAAGTACGTTCGTGAATCGGCGTATCTAGGTCATTTACATATTCAACGTATAAATCAATGGAAGCGCCCCTAGCGGCCAGCGGAAATGTGCACCCAAGATACGACGGCGTAGGAGACTTACGTCTGTCGTATTAAGCCAGAATTCAGGAGTATCTAGTATGGAGAATAAGGCGCATAGATACGACGGCGCATCTGTACACTTACGCTGCGTATCTGTAGATATGCCAGTGTAAGTCTTTCTGAATCTGGCTGAGGGGCTCCACTCGTGCCCATAATGGGTAAAAAAAATCAAGGAAATAAAAATGGCAGCAGAAAGTTGCATGGATCTAGCACACAGTGATTGAGCAGATTATAGCCTAATTATAGAGCCGCCTCTGCATATCACCGTGTGATTACATCGTTGCTGTTGGCGAAAAGGACTGTGGAGCTGCACAGAGGGGATCTAGGGAGTTGTATCACAGTAAGTTTGTAAAGTCGGATCACCCCCTCCCCCCCTGTCGATTGGTCACCAGCCCCGTACTTACCGTATCTAGGTCGCCGGCAGCGATTCCTCCGGGCAAGCAGTTTCACCCTGCATCTCCACATCCTCTGCTTCAGGGCGGCTTCCCCTGTGTCTCCTCCTCCTCGGCGGCCTATACGATCGGTTCTCTGCTTCCTGATTGGCCCGGGAGGAGGATCGGGAAGACCATAGTGATTCGCTATTGTCACACGACTGGGTGGGCTCAGTTACTTAACGTGCATGCACTTAGCATGAAAAAAATTGTAAGGTAAGATTGTTATGTGTTTGGTGAGCTTTAGACCCCGTGTGAGGTTTTTATTGCTGTCTGTGACTCTGGTTTATTTTCAAAGAAAATAGAAAGCTAACATAATACCCTAAAAGAATAATACAGAGCATATAAAAGAAAAAGAGCAGAGGTGATACAATACCCTAAGTCAGGAGTGCCCAACCTTTTGATGAGTGAGGGCCACTTAAGCGACTTGGTAAACGGTTGCGGGCCACAATGAGCGAAGCGGGTGGATGGCAACCCACTCGGCTCTATAGAGCCCACTCTACTGTCAGCACAACAAACTCGCAGGTAATAGAAGTCTATGGCTCAGTGCAGGTAACCCGCAGGTGCACTTTTCTGTACCTGTGGATCAGTTTGAAAGCAGCCCAGTAACCACTGCAGAACAGATATGCCCATATATACACTGGGGGCCAAATCCTCCAAATTTCCTGCCTAACTTAACTTTTCCCATTTAAGTTACACTGACTTAAAATTTCTACCTAAGTGCCCGATCCACAAAGCACTTACCTAGAAATTTCAGGCCGTGTAACTTAAATGTCTCCGGTGCAAGGCGGTCCTCTTCTGCAGGGGGCGATGACAATTTAAATGAGGCGCGCTCCCGCGCCGGCCGTACTACGCATGCTTGTGACGTCATTTTCCCGACGGGCAGCGCGCGAAATTACATTACGTCGGGCTTTGTGGATTGCGACGGGACAATAAAGTTGCGTCGGGTAAAAAAAAAGTTTCGCGCCGGGGAAAAAAATTCAAAATTAAAAAAAAAATGCGGCGATCGAAAAAAAGATCTGTTTTTACAAGGTGTTACTAGTTTACACTTTGTAAAAGCAGAACTAATTTTACGTATGCAAACGTAAACTTACGCAGAAAACACAAAGCTGAAAAGCTTTGTGGATCTCCGTAAGTCCTCATTTGCATACGCAAAGCGGCATTTCGACTCGAAATGCCCCCAGCGGCGGATGCGGTACTGCATCCTAAGATCCGACAGTGTAAGTCTCTTACAGATGTCGGATCTTCTGCCTATCTTTGGAAAACTGCTTCTGAGGATCAGTTCCAAAGATAGGCACAGGGATACGCAGGCTGAACAGCAGTTCCGCCTGCGTATCCCTTTTGAGGATTTGGCCCTGGGATTTTAGTAATAGACTCGATTGTATTGCATCCCAGAGCAGGAGGTCGCGGGCCACATCAGAGGGCTCCGCGGGCCACTGTTTGGGCACCCCTGCCCTAAGTCCTTCCTTTCTGGTTCTGTATGTTGACTAGCTTGCCATTACCTTTTTGAAGCGGAGTTCCGGCCACAATTTCACTTTTTAAATATAAATACCCCTGTAATACACAAGCTTAATGTATTCTAGTAAAGTTAGTCTGTAAACTAAGGTCCGTTTTGTTAGGTTGTTACAGCATTTAGACACTTTATAAAATAGAAATTGACTGGGGCCATCTTAAGTGTGGGCATCATGAAGCCAGACTGTATGACTTCCTGGATTTCAGCCTTCCAGATCTCGCACATGCTCAGTGCTGCACAGGCAGTGTCAGATCAGGTTTCAGCACCTGTGCTGTCCAAGTCACATGATTCTTTGAGACTGGGGAGTGCACAGACTCCTGGAAAGTTACACCCACTACATTCCCAGGAGTCTGTGCGGTGCATTAAGCACCTAGGTGCAGGAAGTGGGAAGATTAACTATTCTGCCTAGCAACAACACTTTGAAGGCATCTAAAAAAAAAAAAAAAAAAATTCGTAAAGGACTAATGACATTTTTTTAAAACTACTGATGTAATGTTATTTTTATGGGTTAAACTCCACTTTAAAGCATTTTCAGACACAACCCACACAAACACCGCCTGTGTAGTCCTCTGTCCAATAAGACGCCATAAGAGGCCGTTCTTCAAAATCACCAGGAAGTATATTCTTGTTGCTGTCTCCACCAGGTGGCAGCATTAGTCCACGAACCACTGCTTTAACCCAGGTCATCTTCCAGTAAAACCAGGCCTTGGATGTTGCTGTAATTCAGGAAATCGGTCATTTTAATTTATATCTCCCCAGGAGGTCTTAGCCATGCCTCCCAAAATTTTGAGATGGAAATGAGGGACACCTACTAGCAAACTGATGTAGGCGTAGGACACGCCCTCTGCCACACCCCTTTAGGCTCCATTCACACTAATGCTTTTTTTGGTGCATTTTGCAGAAATGCAAGGAAATTTTTTAACATGGTTTCCTATGGAACATGTTCACATCAATGCTTTTTTGTCCTTCTGCGTTTTTGGAAAGGGTCGGGGACTTTTTTTCCAGCAAAAAGCAGCGTTTTGCATGCAATAGAATTCAATGGACCTGCATCCAAAACGCATTTTGCAGCGATTTTGCCGCGATTTGCGTTTTTTTTTCAACCTGTTCATAGCTGGTTGTTAAAGGAAATGTAAAAAATAAAAATTACTGGCAAAAAAAAAAAAAAAAAAACGCAAATCGCGGTAAAAAACGCAAAAAGCATTGCAAAAACGCTCAAAAGCAACATGCATAGGTGTGAATCGAGCCTAAATGGGAAATATTAAAAAAAAAGGTTAATTTTAATTTTTTTTGACCACTAATATTCCTTTATATTGGCTTTTACAATTGACAAATGCAGCTATTTAGAATTTGGATAAAAGATTTAGCACCAGGAAACACTTTTTGAAAGATAAAAAGTGCATTTTATACACAACTATATAGATCAGACCAAAATGAGGGACAAATGAGGCCCCGTACACACGGTCGGACCGAACCGATGAGAATGAACCGAAGTTCAGTTTTATCGGACCAAACCGACCGTGTGTATAGGCCATCGGTCTGTTTCCCTTCGGTCCAAAATTTTAAAACATGCTTCAGAAACGGAACCGATGGACCGCTGCCCCATCGGACCAAACCAATGGTTAGTACAGAAAAGCATCGGTTCAAAACCCGCGCATGCTCAGAATCAAGTCGACGCATGCTTGGAAGCATTGAATTTAATTTTATTCAGCACGTCGTGTGTTTGACGTCACCGCGTTCTGACCCGATCGGATTTTGGAACGATGGTGTGTACGCACATCAGACCATCAGGCCACTTCAGCGGTGAACCGATGAAAATGGTCCGTCGGACCATTCTCATCAGTTTTGTCCAACCGTGTGTACGGGGCCTGAGGAGGAATGAGGGACAGAGGGATATTGCTCCAAATCAGGGACAGTTGGGAGCTATGTCTTAGCTGATGCTCTTCTACGCCCCATACATCACATCAGAAGGCCTATGCAAGAACATCCTTTAGGAGATGAATTCCCATTTATGACTCCTTGTTACAAACACCCTGCTGGGTATACTTGCTGTGCTGGCACTCCAAGACGACTTCCAACATAGACCAAATGGCTTTATTAACCAGGCAGTAAAAATCCATGAATGTCTGATATAAAAAATATGTTGACTTCCAACAGGTAATAAATACCACTGTATGATTTAAACATTACTTAACATGCATGCACTTAAAATGAAAAAAGGTGAGGTTGCTATGTATATGGTAAGCTTTAGACGCTGTGTGAGGTTTGTATTGCTCTCTGTGACCCCATTTCTGTTTGTCTACACACATAATGTAAGCGTAGATTTTTTAGAGTTGTCATTAAAGGAGAAGTCCAGCCAAAGCTTGTTTGGCTAGGCTTCTCCTATGAATCACAAGAGTGCAATTTGTTTTGCACTCCTGTGACCCATTTTCAGCGGAGAGCAGACTGAAGTCCGCTCTTTGCTGATGTCACAGAAATCAGTCGAGGCACCGCGTCATCCCGGCCACGGAGTTTGGATCCCCAAGGTGCCTGGACTAATACCCGTCTCAGGCTGTCAGCAAGCCACTGAGAGCCTGAGACGGCTGCTCCCGCCCCTCCACAGCTCAGCGCTCCAATGAGCGAGGAGGAGCAGAGTGGAGAGCTGCTTATTGACAGTCAGCAGCTCTCTGCTCTGGGAGTTGTGAGAAGCCTTTGGCGATAGTTTCCAGTGCAGAGGTGTCGGGGGACAGATGCAGCTTCGGACCGATGCTGCATCCACCTAGGTAAGTTCAAACCTGTAAAAAAAACAAAAAAAACAACCCATACTTCTCTTTTAAAACAAGAATGGAGGAGAAATCTTCCAATGAGGACAAATGTCTACAGTGGGAGTTCCCTTGACCTTGGTGAAGTTTCCCCCCCACTTCCGGGTACACATCCCTTAGGAAGTAAAGGGAGATTTTTCAAGCAGGGCAACAAAATAGCCTGATAGGATTTTAAAGCGGAAGAAAAACCATCCATAAAACCAGTTTTATTTATGGCATGAGCCGGAAATGTAACACTTCTATTGGTTGGGCTCTCAACTAAACTGTCAAACCATCCAATGACTGGTGTCATAACTGATCACATGTGCAGCACCATGGCAATAGCATGGGGCACTATTCCTCCCATTGACACCAAAGACAAGGCAGTAATCCTCCCATTGACACCAAAGATGGGGCACTATTTGTCTTACTGACACCAATGATGGGGTACTATTCCACCTACTGACACCAATGATGGGGCACTATTCCACCCACTGACACCAATGATGGGGTACTATTGCTTCCATTGACACCAATAATGGGGATACTTTTCCACCTATTGACACCAAAGATGGAACACTATTCCTCCTATTGACACCAATGAGGAGTCACTATTCCTCCTACTGACACCAATAATGTGGCACTATTCCTCCTACTGACACCAATGATGGGGCACTATTCCTCCTCCTACTGACCACAGGGATTTTTTACTCCCACCGATGCCAGGGCATTTTCTGCTCTCACTGGTCACAGTCTGGACAGTGCAATTTGGCACATGGAAAAGGCCACAATATTTACACCACAGAACTGACATAATTGTTAATCCCCCCCCCCCCCCTCCATATGTCACAAATCTTTATCATGTAAATGTGGCATCGATCCACTGAGACAATCTCTAACAAAAGAAAATAAAAGTTTAAAGTAAAATGTAAATATATTTTTTCTTGTGGAAAAAAACTAGAGAACACGAAAGCTTAGTAAGGAATACGTCTGAGAAAATCGCTTAGGCAGTCTTTTTGTATTGCTCTTTAGATCTATCATTCTGATTGATCACTGTGTAATTGGCCATTATTGAGCCTAATTTAACCCCATAATCTCCCCCATCCATCTACACTGTCTATTGCTACTGACGTCCCGCAAATAACTTACACATGCAAATGGGGACCCTGTCTGACCTTTTATGATATTCGTGTTTAATTATACAAATGATATTTGATAAATAAGATTACACCTTCTTCCATATGTTTATTCACTCCTTGATGAAGGCGAAATTTAATTTTCATGCAGATCCGTGGAAAATCTGCCTAATAAGTGCTGAGTTCTTAGTTCGTTTAGGCGGCAAATTAGTTTGTTTCGATTGCAGGCTGAATGCGGAAGATTCCACTTATGAATCGTCTAATGGAGTTATAAAAGAAGTCATTCCAAAAGTAAAAGCTAGCATTTACTCTATACATCTATGGCTACATTGATTTTTAAAGCTGAACTCCAGGCAAGTCGCTAAATACACAAATGATATACATATAGGGCTGGATTCACAAAGAGTTACGCCGGCGTATCAATAGATACGCCGACGTAACTCAGAATCTAAGCCCGTCGTAAGTTTAAGTGTATGCTCAAACCTAGCTACAGGAGATACACTTAAACCTAGCTAAGATACGACGGCCTGCGCCGTCGTATCTTAGGGTGCAATTTCCGCTGGCCGCTAGGTGGCGCTTCCGTTGATTTCGGCGTAGAATATGTAAATGACTAGATACGCCGATTCACGAACGCACGCTTGCCCGTCGCAGTAAAGATACGCCGTTTCCGTAAGAGGTACACCGCGTAAAGATAAAGCTGCCCCCTAGGTGGCGTAGCCAATGTTAAGTATGGCCGTCGTTCCCGCGTCGAAATTTGAAAATTTTATGTCGTTTGCGTAAGTCGTCCGTGAATGGGGCTGGACGTAATTTACGTTCACGTCGAAACCAATACGTCCTTGCGGCGTACTTTGGAGCAATGCACACTGGGATATATACACGGACGCCTCAAAGATGCGCCGATCTACGTGAATCCAGCCCATAGTATAAGGAAGCTGTTTTATCGGCCCACCCAATCCTGAGATTTACTCAGCCCTACTAGACAGGTTTCTGATCTCAATTTTCTCTACCACAGTTAAAGGGGTTGTAAAGGTAAAAACTTGTTCCCCTAAATAGCTTCCTTTACCTTAGTGCAATCCTCCTTCACTTACCTCATCCTTCGATTTTGCTTTTAAATGTCCTTATTTCTTCTGAGAAATGTCACTACCTGTTCTTCTGTCTGTAACTCCACACAGTAATGCAAGGCTTTCTCCCTGGTGTGGAGTGTCGTGCTCACCCCCTCCCTTGGACTTCAGGAGAGTCAGGACGCCCACTAACACACAGCTCCTTTCTCTATCTGCAACGTAGAGAGCGTCCTGACTCTCCTGCTAGCTCCCTCTCCCCTCAAGGGATGGGGCGAGCACCACACTCCACACCAGGGAGAAAGTCTTGCATTACTGTGTGGAGTTACAGACATAAGAACAGGAAGTGAGGATTTCTCAGAAGAAATAAGGACATTTAAAAGCAAAATGGAAGAATGAGGTAAGTGAAGGAGGACTGCACTAAGGTAAAGGAAGCTATTTAGGGGAAAAAAATTACCTTTACAACCCCTTTAAGCAATAAAGCCTTGTGATTGAACAGTGAAAGAGCATCAGCAGACTGATGAAGTCATCGCATTCTTCTCAGCATTCTCCTTGTTAGCAAATGTACTATATAGTACATTGTAGCAAAGCCTGATTGGCACAGACTTCCTCGACCCCCTCACCAGTCCTCATCCTGCTGTAAAGGGATGATAGGGATTATGAAGACAGATTAGGATACTTATAATAGCTGCATTTAAAAATACATAGAATCATTTCGAATGAATACTTAAAGTGGTTGTAAACCTTCGTGTTTTTTAACCTTAATGCATCCTATGCATTAAGGTGAAAAAACACCTTGCAGTCACCAGCCCCCCCGAGCCCCCGTTTTACTTACCTGAGCCCCAAATCTCCATGGGCGCGATCCTGCGTTGCTTTCCCCCAGTTCCTGACGGTTCTTCATTGGATGGCGCAGCCATTGACTCCCGCTGCTGTCAATCACATCCAATGACTCGGCTGCGGGGGGCGGGGCGAGTCATACTATAGCGGCTATGGACGCCGATTGTATGGCACGGGAGTGCGCCCACAAGCTAACCCCCTTGGGAGAGAGCTTCCCAGAGGGGGTTAGCTCTTGCGGGGAGGAGCCGCGAGAGCCGCCGTGGGACCCCAGAAGAGGATGATCGGGGTCACAAAACGAACTGCACAGTGGAAGTAAGTATGACATGTTTGTTTGTTTTTTTAAATAATTTGCGAACCTTTACAATACCTTAAACTGCATTTATTGATATTTTGCATCTCTGCCTGGAGTTCAGCTACAAGGCTGCATTCACACTATGGCAGCATAAGAACGCGTGTAAATTGGTTGCTGTGCCATTCATTGATAAAAGCACCCCAAACGTATAAATAAAACATGCAAATGTTCATGCAAAAAAACTCTTGGTGTTGGCAAAGCTTGATGCTCAAAAAAGAACATGGCCTACTTTGCCACATTTGTTGCCATTTGCATTTTGCCACAGCTGCTGTGCATGACGCCTTGGGTATACAATGGATTGACCACCATGAGAACCATGCCTCTTGTTGGGTCTTCCTACCAGTTGTTCCATAATCCACTCCTATGCAGCAATTGAAGGCCAACCATTTTGACGTCTTTCCAGTTTTGATCAGTCCAGCACAATTATTTTATCCTTGCGATGTGTGATGGAATGAGACATGTGAACACCTTCTGGTGATTAAGTTAAATGGCTTTTTGATTCTTCAGTCTTTCTCAACATAAATTTTATGGCTATAGGGCCATATTCTCTTCTAAGGCCGTCCTATGTTTAAGTGTATTCTCAAACTGAGATACACTTAAACATGCCTAAGATACGACGGCCTGCGCCGTTGTATCTTAGGCTGCAATATCTACGCTGACCGCTAGGTGGCGTTTCCTTTGCGGTCAGCGTAGAATATGCAAATGACTAGTCACGCCGATTCTCTAACGTACGCTTGCCCGTCGCAATTAGGCTTGCGCGCCTAATTTAAATGATCCACTGATGAGTCTCCACTGAAGCTTTCCCACTTACTTTACCGTCCCCCGGTTAGTGAAGCGTCTGCTCTGGTACTCCTTCAGAACTTCATCTCTTCCAAACTTGCCTCTGGTAACAGGAATGGTCATCCCTCTGGCAACTGCTTCTCCTTTACCTCCGGCAAACGAACAGGCACCCCTCGGGCTGAGCCACTAACACATGTAGTTCTGCCCCAGGCTTCGGGCTTATCCTTTGCTACTCTTCCTTTGCGGAACCTTGAATTACTGAATTACTGAATTACTGGATAGGCCTCAGGTTGGCCCAGCAACCAAATGGGCCTCAAGCTTCAGGCCTAGCAGCCAGGAGATGTCTCACACACATCCACCCAGGCCGCAGCCCTGGGCGGGAAGAACCCTAATTAGCTGAATCCTCCCGAATAAATAACCTATCCTAGCATGCAAAGCGGGCAAAGAAACTCCTGCTAATTGGCTGAGACAATGTATTTTTCCCATCGACTGAATTCACTGCAATCCATTATTCTAATGCCAAAGGCAACAGTGCCACCTATTGACAGAAGAGAGAGACTACAAATTAAACTCAGACTTAGGACAGGAATCAGTGGATCAAAGACTACCAATTAGCCAGGCTAGTTACACCCTAGCACAACTAGATTTTTTAGCAACCCTGTTTAGGACCAGGGTGCTACATGGAATAAAGGGGATCTCAAGTCCAATACCCTGTCTACCCTATAGTGCTTACTAAGAGATACATTTATTATGATCCCTTCAATCCATTTTTATTACATGGAGCAATCTTTCTTTGGATCTGGCTGACTCATGGAACCCCGCTATTTCCAGGTGTCTCTGGCCCAAACAGATCTTGTTTGCAGTTTGTGAGAAGCCATGTGGGGGACACAGTAAACATGTGGAAGAAGGTGCTCTGGTCAGATGAGACCAAAATTGAACTTTTTTTTTTTTTTTTCTTTTCCTCCTCTACGAAACCTTTTTTCCCCTTGCCCTTCCCAACCACTTCTGGTCTTATCTGTAAGGACCTAATGGATGTATTTCAGCTCTAGTTTAATAGCCTGGGGAGGCCTTACCCTTGCCTCCCACCCCTCGCGGGTCTAACGCTACACAACTTTTGAGACAACCTAAGGAGATATGTCCTTTGGGTTACGAATTAGACTGTTAGAATTTGTTACCTAAACAGACCAGGAATTCTCTCAAATTTCCTCTGATATGTACTTTTCAAGTTTACCCCCACATTGCCCACAGTTTTGCCCCCGTTAGGGGTGGGTTAAGTGGGGGGTTAACCCTGCTGGTCGTTATGGGCGTTACTGTCTTCTTTTGGCCCATAGGTTAGTCTTGATAACCTCTATCACAACAGACAGTATACAGCTGACTCTCCTGCTATGATTAATACCATATTGTCTCATATGTAGATTCTTGATTAACCTCTTTTATGCCACTCAATAACATAAATAATGATAAACTGTACACCTATGTATATATTCCACACTACTATATGTATGTAGTACCGTTTATGCTCTGTGATTGCCACAAACTGCTTAATAGTTGGATCGACTATATTGCTGTAATGTTTTATGATTTAATAAACTTCTATTCTGGAAAAAAAAAAAAAAAATTGAACTTTTTGGCCTAAAAACAAAATGCTGTGTGTATCGCAAAACTAACACTGCACATCACCCTGAACACACCATCCCCACCATGAAACATGGTGGTGGCAGCATCATGTTGTGGGGATGCTTTTCTTTAGCAGGGACAGGGAAACTGATCAGAGTTTGATGGGAAAATGGATGGAGCCAAATACAGGGCAATCTTAGAAGAAAACCTGTTAGTCTGCAAAAGACTTGAGACTGTGATGGAGGTTTACCTTCCAGTAGGACAACAACCTTAGATATACAGCCAGAGCTACAATGGAATGGTTTAGATCAAAGCATATTCATGTGTTAGAATGGCCCAGTCAAAGTTCAGACCTAAATCCAATTGAGAAAATTGCTGTTTACAGACGCTCTCTATCCAATCTGACAGAGCTTGAGCTATTTTGCACAAAAGAATAGGCAACAATGTCACTCTCTAGATGTACAAAGCTGTTAGAGACATCCCCAAAAAGACTTGCAGCTGTAATTGCAGTGAAAGGGGGTTCTACAAAGTATTAACAAAGGGGGGCTGAATATAAATTCACCCCACACTTTTCACATATGTATTTGTAAAACATTTTGAAAAACATTTATAATTTTCCTTCCACTTCACAATTATGTGCCACATTGTGTTGCTCTATCACATAAAATCCCAACAAAATACATTTACGTTTTAAGTTGTAACATGACAAAATATGAAAAATTTCAAGGGGTATGAATACTTTTTTAAGGCACTGTAATCTATATTGGCAAGAAGGGCTGTTAATCTTAAAATAAAAACATGTTTCCATCTCTTCTTCCTGTGTAAGTAGGAAAATTGTTGGTTTTAATGCAGTAGACATAGAGCCGTCTTCTGTGCGGGGGGTTTTACTGATCCCCCACGGTATAAATCAATTATTGAACCTGCAGCGAGGAAACCAAAGATGTGCTCAATTCAGAAATTTGCCACCTAAATTGATCGTTCACCTTGAGAAAGTATAGTTAAATTATTGCAGAGTGACAAGGAGCTCAATACACAGATGTGTAAGTACAATGCGTTAGCAGGATTGCTGGGAGCTATTTTTAAATGAAAGATAGATAGACAGAGTACTGTCCACTAAAGTTCTGCAAAAGGAATGATGGTGGTGGGGCTTAGCACTGGGAGAGGGTGGGGTTCATCTTGACTTGAACAGAAGTCGAGGCGCCATGTTCAGCCTGGCCTTTGGATTCAAGGAACTCAAAAAGGACACAGACTATCACAGGTCTGTGTACTTTATCACTGGTGTTATGTTCAACATACATAATTATACATTATAAATATATTCATGATGAATACACTTGTGATACACGCAGGCCCGTTGTGACAAGGCAAGCAAACCAAGCAATTGCTTGGGGCCCCAAGCTGGCCTGGGGCCCCAAGCAGGGCCCTTGCCACGCTTCCTATAAATGCTGCAGCCGCCTGAGCGCTCTATAGAGAGCCTCAGGCGGCTGCAGCACTGCTGCCTCTCTCATCACTTCTTCCCCTTCCCTGTAGCATGGCCAAGCTCCTCTTCCTTCCTCTTGTCAGTCAGTTTCCTGTTCCCCGCCGGACTGATAGGAAGTGCACACTGAGTAATCACTTCCTGACAGTCCGGCCGGGAACAGGAAACTGAATCTCCTGCCACGTGGTATGGTGGGGGGGGGGGGTAAAAAGAATATATGGAGGGGAGGGAGGGGAGTAAAAAGAACATGGGGGGGAGGGGAGTAAGAAGGACACAGGGAGGGGGAGGGGGAGTAAGAAGGACACAGGGAGGGAGGGCGGAGTAAAAAGAACATAAGGGGGAGTAAAAAAAAACATAGGGGTGGGAGTAAACAAGGGGAGGGAGATGGCGTGTGTGCCGGGGGGGGGGAGGGTTGGGGGGCCACCATGTCCATTTTGCTTGGGGTCCCCAAATTCCTTCAAACGCCCCTGGATACACTGTAGATGCTGTCAATACATTTGTAGAGACAATAGGCAGGCATTAATTTATAAAGTGTGAGATTCCTAAATTATTTACACTGGCTCTATTGGTAAACTGTGTTCTGATTTCCTTGTATCTTCCGTTCATTATTGCAGGTGCAGGCAGTAAATTCTGCAGGAAAAACCTCCAGCCCCTGGACCCGCTGCCGAACCAACCCAGCTGCCCCAGAAGGGTTATCCAGCCCTGTATTCCATGCAGTGTCTGCTATATCCGCTGTGGCAAATATAACCCCTCCAACTAAAGCCAACGGTATAGTGACCTTGTACCGGCTGTTCTCCAGAAATGATAAAGGCATGGACACAGTGGTAAGTGCTTATCATTCCAAGCACCTTCATAAGACACAAATGTAGCCTGTTACCTGGGGGGAAGTGCATAATGTCTGGACTGCATTCTAAATAAAAGTAGACCCTTAGAGTAAGCTACTAGTAGTGGGAACCAAGAGTTAGTGGCGTAGCGTGGGGGGCAGCCAGTGCGGTCGCTTTGGGCGCAATGTTTAGAGGGGCGCTGACATGGTTGCCGCCACTATATGGCAGCCCAGGCAGCCGCCTTAGGGCAGCAGCATTGGGAAGGGCGGGGGGACAATAAATTCCAAATCCCCAGCCACTTGCTGGCAATTTTCATTTTGAAAATACCTGTCCCCCCAGCAGGCAAACTAAAACCTCCACCCTGTGTCTGATAGGAGTGAGGGCACAGCGTGAAGGTTTTAGTTTTTCCTACTGTTTAGTTGCCGTCACCAAGAAATCAGGGAGAATGGATCCAAGCATACAGAGGAGGGCGGAGCCATGGGCAGATCTTGATCCCAAGTGTGGGCAGGGAGTAAGTGCCACGCTGTGTGGGGGGGTGAGGCCTGAGGTGCCAGTGGAGGAGGAGTTCAAGGTGGCGCAGCCTCCCGACTGATTGCTCCAGCTGCCACATGTCCTGCTGGAGATATTTTCCTGGTTGCGTGGGACACAGCTAACCCACCTGTCCCTGATGCTGCAGGACCCGTGAGATGTGGGAGGATTGTATGTGTGATCGGGAGGGGAGGTGTGATCAGAGTGCAGAGAATCTGGGGATGTGATCAGAGTGGGGGGGGGATACTCGGGGTGTGATCAGGGTGGGGGTATCCAGGGGGGTGATCAGAATGTGGGGATGTGATCAGGGTCACAGTATCTAAAAGTCCACGGGTTAGGGGGCGCAAATTACTTGCCTTGCCTCAGGCGCCAACAACCCATGTCAAGAGTAACATACATGGGCAGATTGGACCCCAAACAGTTCTCCTCGTCTACACGCTCATTGATTATAGGGTGGTCAATTTTAAGGAATGGGATTGGACAAGTATAGGCTGTTGAGCAGCAAACCCAGGTATAGATCATAGATATAATAGGACTACAACATTGTACAGTGTCACCTTTTCCTTCCCATGCATTTCATCAAAGGAAGACTTTCTCAGGAGATCCACTTGTGGGTTATTTACATTTATTTTCTCATATTTATTTTTTAATCATTTGCTGAAAGATTTGTTAAAAATATTTACAGTATAAAGTTGAAAATTTATTTTTTTAGTAGATGTATGGTTAATAAACGAAAGCTGAACACTAGGCAAAGAGCTAAGTGCACAGATAAAATAGTCTCAGGACTCGTTCACATGTGCTTTGATCTCTGAAGAGCAATCCACATTTGCATAGCTCTTCAGAGAGAATTTGCTAGCCAGTGAGAAGGCGTTGTATTGTCTCCTCAATGCTTACTTTGACCCCTTGAACCCCATACTAGCATGCCACAACTGGGGAGGGGCAAGGCTGTACTGGGACAAAAATGTGGCCCTGGACTTCATCCAGACCAGCCCACTTTAATTTTGAAAACACAAACAAAAACAGTATATAAACTATACACAATTGCGCAAAAAAAATAAGTAAAAATATTCCACTGTAAGTATAAATAGCTTTTTTTTCAGGGTCCCCAGAGAGCCCCTCTTAACATCAGGGTCCCCAGAGAGCCCCTCTTTACATCAGGATCCCCAGAGAGCCCATCCTTACATCAGGGTCCCCAGAGAGCCCCCCTTACATCAGAGTCCCCAGAGAGCCCCCCCATCTTACATTAGAGTCCCCAGAGAGCCTCAGCCTTGCATCAGGGTTCCCAGAGAGCCTCCCCCTTACATCAGGGTCCACAGAGATCCTCCCCCTTACATCAGGGTCCCCAGAGGGCCCACCACTTACATCAGGGTCCCCAGAGAGCCCCCCACTTACATCAGGGTCCCCAGAGAGCCCCACACTTACAATAGGGTCCCCAGAAAGCCCCCCACTTACATCAGGGTCCCCAGAGAGCCCCTCCTTACCTTGGAGTCCCCAGAGAGCCGCTCCTTACATCAGGGTCAGAGAGAGGGCGGGCAGTGAAAGATGATGTAATCTCTCTACTGCCCGTGGCTGCACAGTGAGGGCGGAACAGCAGTGATGCAGGGCGGGCAGTGAGAGATGATGTCATCTCGCTGCTCTCTCACTCGCCCGGCTCTCCCGTGCTGCCCACCTCACAGCTGCAGAGAGGCCAAGGTCCGGTAGTGGGCTGCGGCCCTGTGATTGGGGACCCCAAATACTCTGGCTATAGCCCCAAAAGCCACCCCCTAGCCACTGGCTGTCACTGAAATCAGCCCACTGAGCCATCGGCTTACCGGGATGGCCAGTACATGCCTGGGGAGGGGTGCTTACAGAGCAGCCCCATTCACTTAAATAGGCCGTATTCAGTAGGAGCTACAAAGGGTATAATTCTTTCCATGCCTGTTACCTCTGGCGGTAGCGGTAAAACTGCACTTAACCTTGGGATTTAAATGCCCCCACTGCTAGTGTCAACGAGCCCACATGGGAGCTGTTTTACCTTAAAAAAGTTACAGTAACCTCAGAAAGAGCAGGAGAGCTATTTATTTTTTTCAGTTGCAGTTAAGTAACACAACAGTATAGGTCTTTTCCCTCCCCAACCTGAGACTGAACAGTGAAAGAAGAAGCAGCCGAAAGAATGGTTCATCTCTCTGTCTCTCTACTCTCTCTTCCTATCAGCATGCTCTACTTCTTCCACTGTGAGCTCTGCTGCAGTTACTGCAAGAGGCTAAAAAAATAAAAAAAATAATGATGTATTAATAAATATAAATCTGCATTCATGTGTGTTTTTTATATCTGCCTGGAGTGCATCATAAATGAACAGGCTACAATTGCTGCATGTTCTTTATCTGCCCCCAATATTTTATAATTATATATTCTTTTAGCTCTCTGAAGGAACATCAAACGTACAAGTGATGTACGGCCTGAAGCCTTTCAGCAACTACTCGGTTGGTGTTGAGGCCTGCACCTGTCTGGCTTGCTGTAGTAAAGGACCCATCGCTCAACTCACCACTCATTCAGCTCCGCCCACTAACCAGCGCCCTCCGCTCATAACACACAAAGCTTCAAGGGCAGTGTCACTGCGGTGGAGCCAGCCGCGGTCACCAAATGGCATTATTCAAAAGTAAGTGTTTCATTTCTGTGACATTTAGAAATATCTTATAATTAATTAACTAAATGTCATATTTCGCTCAAGCTCCTTATGAATGAACCGCTGGCAATGCGTTTTTAATCACTTCCTGCTGTTTGCCCATGAGAGGTATGACAGGATCTGTACATTCTAAAGGCAGGTTTGGTCATGAACATTTGTCTTCGTTTGGAGTCATTTCATTTTCAAGTTCATTTTTCGGTGAAATAGACAGCAAGTCGCATCCTCTTGTCACGTCCCCCAAAGAATGACTTTCCTTTACTTTTAGCATACATGTCAAATATTTACACTTTGTAAAAAAATTACAATAAAGTCAAAGCGACACTAAGCAATATCTTTGTCCCTCCAAAAAATAATACATACACATCCACTACTTAAAAGGGTTGTAAACCCTCATATTTTTTCACCTTAATGCATCCTATGCATTAAGGTGAAAAAACACTGTGAAGTGTCTGGACAGCCCTCCCCCCGTTTTACTTACCTAAACCCCGAATTTCCGCGGGCGCGATCCCGCGTCGCTCTCTCCAAGGCTTCTCGGCTCTTCATTGGATAGATTGATAGCAGCGCAGCCATTTGCTCCCACTGCTGTCAATCAAATCCAATGACGTGGCCGCCGGGGGTCGGGGCCGAGTCATACACTCGACGTCTATGGACGCCGATGTTTGACACAGGAGGTAACCCCCTTGGGGAAAAGGCTTCCCAGAAGGGGTTATCTAATGCGAGGAGGAGCCGCGAGAGGCGCCGTGGGACCCCAGAACAGGAGGATCAGGGTCAATCTGTGCAAAACGAACTGCACAGTGGAGGTAAGTATGGCATGTTTGTTATTTAAAAAAAAAAAAATTAACCTTTAATATCACTTTAATGATCCTTGCAAGAGAATGCCGACCCGCAGAACAGTATGTAATGGCAATCATTTATTTATTTCTTTTTATTGCTAAGTACCTGATTTTAATCTAGGCCTAAGCAATTTCATCATTAGGCAATTCCCTAGGATTCCTGGGATATTGGCAGTATCTATCCCAGACGTCCTAGGGAAAGCTAACGTGGTATTTTGGTGTGTTGATTGCATTGGTGTGCGCAGCCTATTTCATTAGGGTGTGCACCCCAGAGCACAAACACACATGAGTGTATATCAGCAGAGCAGTGGACGGTGTCAGTAGAGCTGAGGTTGGTGTCAGTAGGGCAGTGGACGGTGTCAGTAGTTTTTCATTTTTATTATTTTCTTTCATTTTTACGATATTATTTTTTATTAATACAAAAAAAAAAAAAAATAGAAGCCCTGTTATGAGGCTTTGGTGAAATATGAGGGGTCTAAACAGACCCCTGATGTCTAACTTTTGAGACAGAAAAAGAAACTGAGGACAGAGATTTCCCAGTCCCTTTCTCTGCAGACTGCAGTAACCATAGTTTAGTATGCTTCAGTTAAGAATGCAACCCATTCACTTAGGTTGCATTCAGTGGGTGCTACACTCACTGAATGTGACAGGGGGTATAATTCTTGTTGTAGCTGCAAAGCATTGTGGCTGAGGCATGTGTACACCCCTAGCTGCTGCCTCTGCAGCTAAAGGGTTAGTGGTTGGGGAGCAATAAAACTGCAACTTAACCATGGGGTTTTATTGGCCCCCCAACTGCTAGTGTAAGCATGCTGAAAACAGTTTCAGAAAATGAAAAGCAGTCTCCTTTTCTTTTGTTTCTTAGTCTAAACCAGTGGTCTCCAAACTATGACCCTTTGCTCGCCTTTATCTTGGGGTACTTTTCCTCCCACTAATGTAAGACATTATTCCTTCCACTGACACCAACAATGTGGCATAATTCCTGCTGGTGGCATCCATGACAGAGCATTATTTCTCCCATTGACACCAACGATTGGGCACTATTCCTCAAACTGACACCAATGGTAGGTATCTATTTTGCCCACTGACACCGGCCAATGGGTCACTATTCCTTCCACTGATACCAATAATGGAGCACTATTCCTCCCACTGATACAAGTGATGGGATACTATTCCTCCCACTGATACAAGTGATGGGTTACTATTCCTCCCACTGACACCAAAGATGTTTTTTATTCCCACTGACGCCAGGACACTAAACTGGACCTTTGTTTAGAAAGTTTGGAAACCCCTGGTCTAAATCTGCATAAAAAGCAGATCTCTTAGGCCTCGTACACACAATAGGATAGCCAGAGGACAACGGTCTGAAGGACCGTTGTCTTAGGTTAACCGATGAAGCTGACTGATGGTCTGATGTGCCTACACACCATCAGTTAAAAAAATGATTGTATCAGAACGCAGTGACGTAAAAAACGACGGGCTGAAAAAAACGAAGTTCAATGCTTCCAAGCATGCGTCGACTTGATTCTGAGCATGCGTGGGTTTCTTTAACCGATGGTCGTGCCTACTAACAATCGGTTTTGACCTATCCTTAGCAATCCATCGGTTAAATTTTAAAGCAAGTTCCTATTTTTTTAACCTAAGGTTAAATAACCTATGGGGCCCACACACGATCGGTTTGGACCGATGAAAACGGTCCTTCAGACCGTTCTCCTCTGGCTATCCTATCGTGTGTATGAGGCCTTACTGCCTCTAGTTCTCAATTCAGTAGTGTTTTTGCCAAAATAATTATATGGGTGTGGAGCTTATCCAAAACGCTCCACCATTATGGTGTTTCTGAAGCAACATGATGTCTAAATACAATTCTGCCTACTCGAGGACAAGAACCAACACACATAGATTTATTGTTTGTGCTAGTTAGTGGACTAAAGCAGTGGTCAACAACCCTGTCCTGCAGGGCCCACTAACAGGCCAGGTTTTATGTTTTATGTATTACCTTGGGGAGATGCAGTCTAGAATACTGCAAATGATATCAGCTGTGATGTATTTCAGTTATCTTGCAAACCTGGCCTGTTAGTGGGCCCTGCAGGACAAGGTTGATGACCACTGGTAAAGGACCCCTTTACTAGACATTGATTGTGGATCTTCATATAACAAGCTGTGCCAAATTTTGGTGCATCACCGGGATGATCTTTATGTATTCCTTTACCATTCATAAGGATATCCTGAAAACTCAGCTTGCATTAAAAAAAAAAGGTGGAGAGGAAATAATATTTTTTTCATGTTTTAATTTCTTGTTTTTAAGAAAGTTCATTGAATTTTGAAATATTTGTATTTATTTACTGCTGATAGGTATGAAGTCCACCATCAGATGATCTGTCCCCCAACCATTGGTATGGTTGGAAATATGTGTATCCATGGCCCACTGGAAGTTATATACTCCGGAACAGAGGAAGCCTGCAATGTTACACACCTCCAGCCCTTCACCACCTACAGTTTCCGTGTTGCCTGCTACAATTCAGAAGGAAGTGCCACCTCCGAATGGATCAACTGCACAACTTTAAAAGAACGTATGTAGCTTAGAACTCATGTAAAAGGGATTTATAGTTGGACCTGTAGAGGTCCAACTCATCCTACCCTGCTGAGTTAGAGCTTTCCTCTCAGCGGTGAGCATGAGTTTTGCTGATTGAAGATCTATAGGTCAGACTGAGCAGGGGCCCTCAGAAAAGGCATTGCGTTAACACAACGGTGTAAATGCAACACATGGTATGAAGGGGGCCTTAAACCGCAAAAAGAAAACTACAAAAAATGTCTCCCTGCAGGCTAATAGCATAATGTGCTAGTATGCATTGAATACTAGTACATTATGAGAATCTTACCTTAGAACGAAGCCCTCCAGCGGTTCTCAGTCACCACTGACAGGGCTTCATTTTCACCCACTCTTAATTATGGGTTCGCAGGCTTTGGCTGTTTGAATGGCCGAGCCGTAATGACATCACTTCCAGGCATGCATGTGAGAGTCATGGCCATGGCACAGCTCTCTCAATGGACAGCACATCGTCCATTGAGAGCGCAGTGGGCAGTAAATATCTCCTAAACAGTGTATGTGTAAAAGATATTTACTATACCTACAGGTGAGGGGTAGTTTAGGCTTACCTCTAGGTACAAATAAACACGGGGTCTTTACTACCACTTTAAAGCAGTATTAAACTCCCATTGTGTCTTTTTTTAAACCCCCCTACCTGTATTGCCTGGTTGCTTAGCTAACATAAGTCAGGTCCATAAATATTGGGACATCGTCACAATTCTAATCTTTTTGGCTCTATACACTACCGCAATGGATTTGAAATGAAACAAACAAGATGTCATTTAACTGCAGACTTTCAGCGTTAATTTGAGGATATTTACATCCAAATCAGGTAAACAGTGTAGGAATTACAACAGTTTGTATATGTGCCTCCCACTTTTTAAGGGACCAAAAGTAATAGGACAATTGGCTGCTCAGCAGTTCCATGGCCAGGTGTGCGTTTCTCCCTCATTATGCCATTTACAAGGAGCAGATAAAAGGTCCAAAGTTCATTTGAAGTGTGCTATTTGCATTTGGAATCTATTGCTGTCAACTCTCAATATGAGATCCAAAGAGCTGTCAGTATCAGTGAAGCAAGCCTAGGCTAAAAAAAAAAAAAAAAAAAACCATCAGAGAGATAGCAAAAACATTAGGTGTGGCCAAATCAACTGTTTGGAACATCCTTAAAAAGAAAGAAAGCACCAGGGAGCTCAGCAACACCAAAAGACCCAGAAGACCATGGAAAACAACTGTGGTGGATGACCGAAGAATTCTTTCCTTGGTAAAGAAAACACCCTTCACAACAGTTGGCCAGAACAAGAACACTCTCCAGGAGGTAGGTGTATGTGTGTCAAAGTCGACAATCAAGAGAAGACTTCACCAGAGTTAATACAGATGTTTCCACATAAGATGTAAACCATTGGTGAGCCTCAAAAACAGGAAGGCCAGATTAGAGTTTGCCAAACAACATCTAAAAAAGCTTCACAGTTCTGGAACAACATCCTATGGACAGATGAGACCAACATCAACTTGTACCAGAGTGATGGTAAGAGTATGGAGAAGGAAAGGAACTGCTCATGATCCAAAGCATACCACCTCATCAGTGAAGCATGGTGGTGGTAGTGTCATGGAGTGGGCATATATGGCTGTCAATGGAACTGGTTCTCTTGTATTTATTGAAGATGTGACTGCTGAAAAAAGCAGCAGGATGAACTCTGAAGTGTTTCGGGCAATATTATTATCTGCTCATATTCAGCCAAATGCTTCAGAACTCATTGGACGGTGCTTCACAGTGCAGATGGACAATGACCCGAAGCATACTGCGAAAGCAACCAAAGAGTTTTTTAATGGAAAAAAGTGGAATGTTATGCAATGGCCAAGTCAATCACCTGACCTGAATCTGATTGAGCATGCATTTCACTTGCTGAAGACAAAACTGAAGGGAAAATGCCCCAAGAACAAGCAGGAACTGAAGACAGTTGCAGTAGAGGCCTGGCAGAGCATCACCAGGGATGGAACCCAGCGTCTGGTGATGTCATCGCGTTCCAGACTTCCGGGTTGTAATTGGCTGCAAAGGATTTGCAACCAAGTATTAAAAAGTGAAAGTTTGATTTATGATTGTTAATCTGTTCCATTACTTTTGGTCCCTTAAAAAGTGGGAGGCACATATACAAACTGTTGTAATTCCTACACCGTTCACCTGATTTGGATGTAAATGCCCTCAAATTAAAGCTGGAAGTCTGCAGTTAAACCACATCTTGTTTCATTTCAAATCCATTGTGGTGGTGTATAGAGCCAAAAAGATTAGAATTGTGTCGATGTCCCAATATTTATGGACCTGACTGTAGCTCGGTTCCCATGCTGCTATCTTGGTCCTCTTCAGTTGGCTGCCCCGTGGGGGGTCAGGGAGCCAGTTCTGGATACCATGTTAGGCCTGCTGTCTGGTCGCTCTGAGTCCCTGGTCCTGTGCCCCCCTGGGAGATGTCATGTGAGTATTTCAGGAGGGTGCAGGACCAGAAACTTGTCGTTCTATTCTAGGCAAGAATAACGAAAAATTGAAAAAAATATATATATATATATATATATATATATATATATATACTGTATATACAGAAAAAACGATTGCAGTTGTGGAGGGGTGGGAGGTTCGAGAGGAACAAACTCCATTTTTGGAGATACGGTAAGTTCCACTTTAACCACTTTATTACTGGGCACTTAAACCCCCTTCGTGCCCAGACCAATTTTCAGCTTTCAGCGCTGACGCATTTTGAATGACAATTGCGTGGTCATCCAACACTCTACCCAAATTATATTTTTATCATTTTTTCACCACAAATAGAGCTTTCTTTTGGTGGTATTTGATCACCTCTGCGATTTTTATTTTTTGCGCAATAAACATAAAAAGACAGAAAATTTTGAAAAAAAAACACAATATTTTTTACTTTTTGTTATAATAATATCCCATTATTTTTTTAAAAAAAAATAAAAATTTCCCTCGGTTTAGGCCGATACGTATTCTTCTACATATTTTTGTTAAAAAAATCGCAATAAGCGTATATTGATTGGTTTGCGCAAAAGTTATAGCGCCTACAAAATAGGGGATAGATTTATGATTTTTTTATTTTTTTTTTTCTAGTAATGGTGGCGATTTGCATTTTTTTTGTCAGACCTGCGATATTGCGCTGGACGTATCAGACACTTTTGACACAATTTTGGAACCATTCACATTTATACAGCGATCAGTGCTATAAAAATGCACGAATTACTGTATAAATGTGACTGGCAGTGAAGGGGTTAACACTAGGGGGTGAGGAAGGGGTTAAATGTATTCCCTGGGTGTGTTCTTACTGTGTGGGGGGAGGGGACTGACTGGGGGAGGTGACTGATGCTGTGTCCCTATGTAAAGGGACACAGATCGGTCTCCTCTCTCCCTGACAGGACGTGGAGCTCTGTGTTTACACACAGAGCTCCACGTCCCTGCTGTCTCACCGACGATCGCGGGTGTCTGGCGGACATCGCGCCTGCCAGGCACACGCATCGGCTCCCGAGCGATGCGCCGGGCACGTTGTTTCCCCGCTGCGCGCCCCCAGCAGCGTGCACGGGGAATGACAACAACAGGACGTCCAGGGACGTCCACCCGGCACTTGAAAGACGCGCTGTGGACATCTTTCGTCCATAGCGCGGATCCCAAGTGGTTAATGTATACCTATTAATTGTGTATGTTGCACACAATGCCAATATTGTGACGGTATTTTGAACAGTTGGTTTTCCCAGGCCAAAGGTTAGTTATGAGGAAGTTTACTAACAGGTTTCTTATCCCCACCCTAAGTGGACAGAATTATAAACCGAAGAATAACGCATTCTTTGCAGCTCTGATTGTCATGCATCTTTAAGATACTTGATGGAATTGATGCAGTCACCATCTCTAATGTGTTTATAGTTGATGAGAGACGAAGGACCATGTCCTTGGCATGAGCGCAAAGTGGTTTTCTTTTGGATTTAGTATGAATGAACTGCTTCTCCATAATAAACAAGTGTTGGGAAGTATTGATTGATGAGTCAGCAAAATGAATTATTATTCACAAATTGCTTTTTAGGAGGCGTTTTAACAATCAGGAAACATGCTAATGGCCACAGAAAAAAAGGAGACAAATTAGCGGCTGACATGGCTGCATAATTCACTTGCCAAGACGACCACTTTAAAGAAAAATTTATTTACTTCATAAAGTCCTTTTTGCTCCATCCTCATAAATACTCAATTTGTCCAATCCTGTTTATCTTGGAAAGTGGAGCAAGTCATACTAATTAGGATGGATAATTTATTGATATTTACTTAAAGGGAATTGTGTTAATTTTTTGTTGAGAAGGCGAAAAACAGTCCCTTCTAGCTTAGCTATACTCAGGATCAGTGTTCCAACCAACATTGTTACAGATCCTTGCCTGCAGATGTACTGGAGATACTGAAGCAGGCCATGCTGGTGGACTTGTGGTTAAGGAAGGAAAGGACTGCCTGATATAGTTTTATGTAACTGTGTTGTAATTAGAGGCTCTGCACCACTTGGTGTAAGCGGAAGTAGAACAATTATTTAATAGCACAAATCAGGCAGGCCAGCCAGTTCAACCATTGCTTATAACAGTCTTGTAGTACATAGACTAATAAAGGAGCAATTTCGTCACAACAAGGTTACCCTTTAGTGAATCACTAATGCCAGTTGGGAACCACTGTAATTCTGTGGTGCTCCTGGGCTCAGGCCAGACATTCAAATATTTACATAATTATAAAAAGTTATAAATAAGCTTTAAATCAAGCCCTCACTAACCATTGTAACTGCAAGCACTGTGGATCAATTAATCATTAAATTCCAGAAGTGCTTAACCACTTCAATACCAGGCACTTACACACCTTCCTGCCCAAGCCAATTTTCATCTTTCAGCGCTGTCGCAATTTGAATGACAATTGCGTGGTCATGCTACACCGTACCCAAATACATTTTTTATCATTTTGTTCACAAAAACAGAGATTTATTTGGGTGGTATTTAATCACCTCTGCGATTTTTTTTTTGCGCAACATCTAAAGAAAAACAAAACAAGTTTTTATTTTTTCTGTAATTTTTTTTTAAAATAAGTAAGTTGTCTTCTTCAATTATGGGCACTGATATGGCTGCACTGATGGGCACTGATAAGGTGGCACTGATGGGCACTGGTGATGGTCACTGATAGGCGGCACTGATGAGCACTGATAGGCGGCACTGGTATGCAGCACTGATAGGCACTCATAAGCGGCACTGATGGGCACTTATAGGCGGCACTGATGGGCACTCATAGGCAGCACTTATGGGTGGCACTGATGGGCACTTATGGGTGGCACCGATAGGTGGCACTGATAGGTGGGCACTGAGAAGGTAGCACTAATGGACACTGAGGGGTGGCACTGATACTTTATGCTGTGCCCATGTTGCCAGTCAGTGCCTATTTGTGGGCACTGATTGGCATCTATTGAGAAGATTTTTTAACATGTGGATGGCCATGTGGTACATACCTGGCCATCCACATGTTGCCCCCCTCCCTGGTGGTTCTGGTGGTCCAGTGTGGGCATCCGTGTGGGGGCTACGCTGATAAACAATCAGCGTATACCCCCCCTGTCAGGAGAGCCGCCGATCGGCTCTCCTCTACTCGCGAGTACACGCGAGTGAGGAAGAGCCGATCAACGGCTCTTCCTGTTTACATCATGATCAGCCTTGATTGGACACGGCTGATCACGTGGTAAAGAGCCTCCACCGGAGGCTCTTTACCGAGATCGGAGATGCAGGGTGTCAGACTGACACCCCGCATCACTGATCGCCCACGGGCACGCGCCGGCATGTTATCCTGCTGGCAGAGGCGGCTCTTTAATTAGGCAAATTAGGCGGTCGCCTAAGGCCTCGCACTCACAGGGGCCTCGCCGCCACCTAACTTGCCCTTAACGCTGCTGTGCTGTGCTTAGGCAGCGTGATTAGTCCTGACTCAGGAGCGGGGCCACCAGCGTCCCTAACAACCAGTAAATATCGGTGAAACCACCCCTTGTGACGTCAATGACCCAGCATGCCCTCAGTCAATGTGGTCACAAGGGGCGGGTTCACCAGGTGACATAACTGGCCGCCTTGTTAAAGGGGGCTTCCAGATTCCGACAATTCCCCTGCCCACAGACCCCTACAACCACCGGCCAGGGTTGTGGGGTAGAGGCTTGTCCTTGAATTATTTTACCCATCATAGGCGTGAGTGGGGCCCCATGTCATGTTTTGCCTAAGGCCTCACAAAGCCTAGAGCCGCCTCTGCCTGCTGGACGTCAATGGACGTCCAGTCAGGATAACTGAACCACCTCCCGGACTTCAATTGTCTATTGACCGGGCGGGAAGTGGTTAAAGCGGTGGTCCCGCAAAAAAAAATATATATATATTAAAAGCCAGCAGCTACATATACTGCAGCTGCTGACTTTTAAGAAATGGACACTTACCTGTCAAGCGCGCCCACGACGTCGGCAGCTGAAGATGAGCAATTGCTCGTATCTCTGCTGCCCCCGCCGCCATCCTCGGTGAGGGAATCAGGAAGTGAAGCCTTGTGGCTTCACTGCCTGGTTCCCTACTGTGCATGCGCGAGTAGCGTGGCGCTTTCCCAGTGGTCCCCGCTGTCTCCTGGGACCAGTGTGTTTCCCAGAAGGCAGCAGGGGGGGGGGACAGGAAGTGGAGTGACTCTCATTTTGCATAGGAACAAGTTTGCTTTCATAAATAACAGTTTTTAAACTCATTCAACTTTTTTTTTAAACAATCTATTGAGGCAGATACCAGCTTCCTGTGGAAGCGGCTCTATTCCCACAGCACTTACAGTAAAGAGTCCTTTCTACATGTGGAAGATAATCATTAAATTTAGAATCTTGTGTTTTCGGGTTTAAAAACTTCTGATTGTTGCTTCATTTTAATTATTTTATTGTTTTAGAGCCGGAATACAAAGCCATTTTTAATGTGTTGAGTAATATAACAACAATATTTGTGGACTGGCGGCTCAGTTTTCACCTTCATGGTCTGCTAAAGGAATTTGTACTAACGGAGAGAGGAGAGCGCCTGTACAGTGGACTGGACACCAGTGTCCACATCCCGAAGACCTCAGACAAAAGTGAGTGTTTAATGTGTACTCTTCCGGGGCTAACGTCTTTCCAGGCTCTCATACTGATCCTCTTGCTTCATCTCAGCAAAGTTAAAAAATTGTGTCGTGCATGCATGTATTGAGTTCCTTGTCATTGTCATGCAGTTTTTGGATTATTTCCACCAATAAACAATCAATCAATCTCACCATATTGTGTTATTATAGGCAGTAATGGGAAGATTACCTGGCATGCAGTATGATAATGTCATGAATATGAGAAGGACATCTAAAGAAGCTACAAAATGAAGTCTAGAGTAGGGACAAGATGGAGCCATAAAGCCCAGATCCGGGAAAATGGAAAATGATCCCTTGCAGTGGGGCTTACTTCCAAACTGCCATTCAGGGACACCCCCCTCCTTCACAAAAATTTGCCAATTTTAAAGTTTTTCAGGAGCAGTGATTCTAATTATACTAATACTAATTCAAGTGCAACAATAAAAATGAACAATTCCTCTAAATATAGTGCCTGGGGGATCCCCTTAGTCTGCCTGTAAAGTGGTGCATGTGTACCATGTATAGAACAGGCTGCAGCAAAACTGAAGTTTCTAAAAAAAAAAGTCAAATCACATTTAAATTGACTCACGGTTGCAATTGCATGCATCCGGCTATTGAAAAAAAGCAAAAAAAAAATAGTGTCCTCCCCCAGTCCATGCCAGCACCCACGGGCTCTACCCCCCCCCCCCCCACCCCCACCCCACCCCAAAGCATCACGTCCCCATCTTACCCTGGCTGGTGGTTGTGGTGGCATGCAGGCAGGGGGGGTTATCAGAATCTGGAAGCCCCCAAAGGACCCAAAGGGTCTGGAATGGACTGGGGGAGAGGGACCCCACGCCGTGTTTTTATTTTTACTTTTTTTTTACTGGCAGCTTTATTTTTTATTTAGCTGTCAGCGGTAAAGTGCATTGACAGCTGAAAACTCATCAGTTGTTAGGGACGCCGGCTTCCCAGCCCCCCTCTCTCATCGGGTGGCTGTGTCAGTTTCATTCCGGGACACTGTATTGTCCTGGAATGAAGGTGCCCGGGACCCGGGACAGAACTGCAAAATGCGGCAATCCGGGACACGTGGTCACCCTAGTGGGGCTAGGTTTTGGTCTTGATAATGTCAGGACCCCCCTGAGTGTGGTGGAGAAGAAGCTGTGGGGACTAATCTACTTACCATGGGGAGCAGAGCATCGGGTAAGTAAATAATGTTCCCTTGGACCAAAATGAGCAATTAACCCTTGCAGTACAGGCACAGACTTATGCAAAGGACAATTTTTTTTAGTTGTCCAGAGTTGGGTTTTAACCTCTTGATGCCAGTCTCACGCATATATACAGCTACTCGGCAGGTAGGCCTGAACACCCGCATATATGTGGCCCAGTGTAAACCGCTTACCGTGCTGTGAGCGCAGACCCTGCACACTCCCAGCATGGCAGCCAGCAGCAGGGCTGGACTGGGACAGAAATTTGGCCCTGGACTTCATCCAGACTGGCCCACTTTGACAGGTCTCTCCCCTGGCGGCCAGACAACTCCTGCACCCCCCCCCCCTGGCCACCCAAGCTCCCTCTCTACCTTCACTAGCCACTAGCCTTTCTACTTTATTAGAGTAGAACGGCTGGTACTGGTACCCTTATAGGCAGTACCAGTGGGGAAGCTAGACATTATTTCACCCGTAGCAAAGAATCAGTTTGGTGGCCCCTTATGGGACATGATTAGGCAGAAGTGAGAAACTCCCAGGCCATAGCTGTTGAGTCAGCTGTCTGTCCCCTCCCCCCATGCTCCTCTGTCATCCCCCCTGCTCCTCTGGTCCTCCCCCTGCTTCTTTGTTCCCCCCAGGTGAGCTCTGCGGGGAGGGAGAGACAGAGGAGTGGAGGGGGGCGGCAGTCCGCTGTCACTGAAGCCGGCCCACTGAGCCATCGGCCCACCAGGAAACTCCCTGTAGTCCCAATGGCCAGTCCATCCCTGGCCAGCAGGGATCAGCAAGCTCCCAAAGCATACTTGCGATCAGGAGCTTTCATCATGTGACCGCTGATACAATCAAGAACAGCAGTCACATGACCCAAATGCCCACTTCCGCCTCCCGGCTTTTAGAACTGTTAAAGGGCCAGGAGGCGGTCGGTGCAAAGGGGTTAAATGTGTACATGATAGATGGAGCTTAAAGGGTCAGTTGACTCCAAATTAATAATTTAGTTGGAGCATTATGGACTTTTTTTTTTACATTATCATGCTCCAATCAGTTTTTATTGAAGGTGTACAATAAATTAAGTGTTGTTCGAGGTTTATACAGTTTGTGAAATAAATGTGAATTGCCCTGCTGATATTCTGTTCATAGAGTGACATTGGGCTCCATTCACAGAACCAGATCACATGGGGTTATTTCCCAAATACCACAAGCAATCCTGAAAATGACAACTCACTACTGCTTTATGCAGTATTTGTGGCATATAGCAAAAAGGCTTGGCAAATACTTCATAAAACAGAAGTGAAAGTCAATTCATAAAAAGAAATTGTATGCAGTAAATAAGTAGTGAGATATTTAAGGAACCAGAAGCCGCCGGTATCCTTAACAACCAGTAAACAACCTGGTTGTTAAGGAGAGGGCGGTTGGCCACCACGTCCTTAACAACTGATGAGTCATCAGCTGTCAGCTGGACTCTCCACTGACAGCTGAACGTAAGCAGGGCCAGGGCCAGCGACAGCAATAGGCAGGTCAGGCAGCTGCCTAGGGCGCCAGGGTTGGGGGGGCGTCAAAATACACTTGCTGGGGATTCAGATTTTTAAAATTCCTGTCCCTCCAGCAGGCAAGCTAAAACTTCCACCCTGTGCCCCATAGAAGAGAGGGCGCAGCATGAAAGCTTTAGTTTGCCCGCAAGGATTAGGGTGTGGAGCCGGGGAAGGGATCCCGGTGGCCGGGGGATGCCAAGGAGGGGCGAGGCTTGCCATGAACAGCTCTCCCAGAGGGGGTGTTCCCTGTACTGTGGCCGGACACCGGGCTCTCTGCTCTGTCTGTTCTCCGCTGTCTCCCTCCTGTCCTCAGGTAAGGTGTGTATGTGCGGGGACAGATCACGTGTCACCGATCTACTGAGAGGATACTGGACTGCTAAGGAGAGCATTGAGTACACAGACCGCTCTGCTGAAAGTTCATGGAGAGTGATTGGTGCTCTGAAACATGTAGAAGGGGAGTGTTCTGCAATGTGTAACTGATCAGTGTTCAGCAGGGTGTAGATGATCAGTGTTCTCCATCAAGTAGAGGCTGAGTGCTCTGCAATGTGTACACGATCAGTGTTCTGCAGGGTATAGAAGACCAGCCTATCCTACCCTAGCCTGTTCATTTACTACTCTAACCTGTCCATTTACTACCCTAGCCTGTCTATATACTACCCTTGTCTGCCTGTTTACTACCCTAGCCTGTCCATTTACTACTCTAGCTTGTCTATTTACTACCCTAGTCTGTCTATATTCTACCCTAGCCTGTTCATATGCCTGCAGACCGTGGCTGGCATGAGGAAGCAAGCGGGTGCTGCCCAGAGGCGCCGGTGCAGGCCTGCGGACCACGGCTGAAGAAATAGATGGAGAGACGCCACTAAAATCTCCACCACCACCACCTCCACCGTATACATTGGCAGGACAATGGGGGTGGGGTCAGGGAACGGAGCCAAGGGGGCGGCAATATGAGGTTTCGCCTAGGGGGTCAAAAATCCTTGCATCAGCCCTGAAAGTATGAATTTTGAAGGAAACCCCCATGCCAAAATGTAAAAACAAAATGGCGCGGGGTCCCCCCCCCCAATCCATACCAGACTCTTCTGAGCATGCAACCTAACAGGTCAGGAAAGGGAGGGGACGGACGAGCGAGCGCCCCCCCCCCCCCCGAACCATACCAGGCCACATTCCCTCAATATGGGGGGTGCTTTGTGGAAGAGGGTCTCTGCCACCCCCCCCCCAAATCACCTTGTCCTCATGTTGATGGGGACAAGGGCCTCTTTCCCACAACCCTGGGCGGTGGTTATGGGGGCCTGCGGGCGGGGGGGGGCTTAATAGAATCTGGTAGCCCCCTTTAACAAGGAGGCACCCAGATCCAAGTCCCCCCTTTGGGCACCCCCCCAAAAAATTGTAGTGTAAAAAAAGGCAGACATTTTTGACAAGTCCTTTATTTAAAAAAAAAAAAATGTCCCCCCGGTGTAGATCCATCTTCAATCACAACACCAGCCTCAAGTGTCACTTGCCCGGTGACTGGGCCCTTGCATGGCTCTGAAGCTTTGCCATATGTGTACCATGTGACCATGTGAATAAAGCTTTGGACCCTTTTGAGGAATCCTTGGTGTGCCAATGACATTTCTACACTTTGATTGTCTACGGTTTCCAGCCGGTGGTCATTACAGCACCCAGCATTACCATTTTCAGGAACGTGTGCACAGGGAATATTACACTTCATCATAGTTCTATGTGCAATACCATGTGTCTCCAAGCAACCTGCCTCACAGGAATTCAAAAATATGATATTAAGCTATTTCCTGTGCTGGGACAGATGTTTTTAATTGATCTAAAGCAGGAAATACCACATTGACCACTAGATGGCAGTAAGTATTATAATAATTTTTTATGATACTTAGCGCCATCTTGTGGCCAAATGTAATATTTCCCATTCTAAATCAATGAAAAATGTTTGCCCAGCATAGGAAATAGACTTTCATTATTTATTTATTTTGCCCCATTCATACAGAACAAATGCACAGGCACTTTCCCTGGGCAATGTCAATTTAAAAATGAATTCTTGATTTAGGCGTTTGCCTTAAAACACTGTATATATCTATAAGATATCTCTATGCTATGAAGGTGTTTCAACTGATAAAATAAGTAATTTGTATTTTTTCCAGCATTTTACTTTCAAGTGAGATGCACAACAGACATGGGAAGTGTGAGCACCCCGATTGTAAAATATAACTCAGCCACTGGACTGGGTAAGTAGCTGCTTATTTATAGTTTTGTTGTATTAGGGAACACTTGCCCATACCTCCCAGCAATTTGAGATGGAAAGGGGGAAACCTACCAGCAAACATATGTAGGAGTGGGACACGCCCTCTGCCACACCCCCTTAAAGGAGAATTAACCCCCAAAAAAGGTTAATTAAATCCACAAGGGCTTTTTTTTTTTTTTACCACTACTATTCCGTTATATTGGCTTTTAAAATGTACAAATGCAGCAATTTAGAAATCAGATGAAAGGTTTAGCTCTGGGAAACACTTTTTGAAAGATAAAAAGTGTATTTTATATACAACTATATAGAACAGACCAAAATGAGGGACAAATGAGGGGGAACGAGGGACAGAAGGACATTGCTCCAAATCAGGGACAGTTGGGAGCTATGCATACCTTACCTACCATACTTACACAATTACCCATGTATGTATGTATTGTGCGCAGCTCAGTTTATAGGTGTGTTTTTCTGCAGAAGAGACATTGCGTGTCTCTTCTGTGATAAATAGCCTAGCTGCTCACAGTTTTTGTATAATGCCTTCAGTCAGTTCCAATTTAAAGCGGAGGTTCTCCCTAAAAAACAACTTTCTACCATGCCATCCAGCATACTAGCGTCAGCTACAGTATGCCTTTATTTTTTTATTTTTTGCGCTGTACTCACAGTTTAATGTATTAGTTTTGTTTCAGACTCCCGCGGGGAAAGGCGTTCCTATGAAGAGGGGAACATGATTGACGGCCAACTATGGCGCGTCACGCTTTCTGAAAATAGCCGCAGTAGGACTCGGGTCTTCACGGCGCTATACGGCGCCTGCACACAGACTAGGGAGCTGACTGTGCAGGCGCCGTATAGATCCTAGTCCTATTTCGGCTTTTTTCGGGAACGCGTGACGCGCCATAGCCGACCATCAATCATGTTCCCCTCTTCATAGGAAAGCCTACTCCCCGCGGGAGTCTGAAACTAAACTAATGGATTAAACTGTGGGTACAGCGCAAAAAAATAAAATAAAGGCATACTGTAGCTGACGCTAGTATGCTGGGTGGCATGGTAGATAGGGTTGTCCCGATACCACTTTTTTAGGACCGAGTACAAGTACCGATACTTTTTTTCAAGTACTCGCCGATACCAAATACCGATACTTTTTTTTAAATGTGTCCCCAAATGCAGCCATGTCCCCACACATATGCAGCCATGTCCCCCCACATATGCAGCCATGTGCCCCCATATATGCAGCCATGTCCCCCCATATATGCAGCCATGTCCCCCATATATGCAGCCATGTCCCCCCATATATGCAGCCATGTCCCCCATATATGCAGCCATGTCCCCCCCATATATGCAGCCATGTCCCCCCCATATATGCAGCCATGTTCCCCATATCCCCCATATATGCAGCCATGTCCCCCCCATAGATGCAGCCATGTCCCCCCCATATCCCCCATATATGCAGCCATGTCCCCCCCATAGATGCAGCCATGTCCCCCATACCTAGATGCCGCTGCAACGCTGCTGCCGCCGCCGCTTAGTTAATACGGGCGGGGAACATTACAGCTTTCATTTGAATAGCTGTAGTGTGCCGCGCCGCTTATAGACACTCCCCCTGCTCGGGATTGGACAATTCCGAGCAAGGGGGAGTGTCTATACGCGGCGCAGCGGGAAACACTACAGCTATTCAAATGAAAGCTGTAATGTTCCCCGCCGTATTAACTAAGCGGCAGCGGCGGGGGGGGGGGTATGGGGGGGCTAAGTATTCTGCCAGGCATCGGGGGCATTTGCGGCAGTACAAGTACTCCCGTAAATACTCGGTATCGGTCCCGATACCAATACTGGTATCGGTATCGGGACAACCCTAATGGTAGACAAAGAATTTTTTTTTTTAGGGTGAAGCTTTAAGGGGAAGCGGTTGGGGGCTGGTAAAAACATGGCTCAACCATACAGGCTTTTTTTTTTACCGCCCCCCCAACACAAGTGTAAACGATCCCTAAGAGAAAGCACTTTTAGCAGTCAGTCTCTCTTCTGTAGAGAAGCCAGTCTCTTAGCTGTAAGCTCTCAGCCATTCATCTATCTGTCTATGGTGCTTGCATTATCTTTATGACTTCCATCGACGCGGTTATATGCAGTTATCAGTGAGCGCCGTACTATGCAGCAGGATCCGGTGTTTATCCTGGTAAATGAAGATGCCAAATAAAGGTTAGAATTACTCAGGCAGAGGATGGCAGAGGGAGCATGTAAGTCAGCTTCTGACATATTCTATTTGTGGGCATGAAGGGGGAGTGTGACACGTCCCTCTGTAGTCAGTGTAAAGATTGAGCTCTACTCATTTCATGTCTCATGAATCAGTCTCTTTTACAGCACCTCTCATATGAAAGGCTTCTCTCCACTACAGCCAGACAGAATAATAAAGAGCCCACGGCCCCAGAAAGGGGCTTCTTTTCATTTTGGAATCTTCAAAAGAAAGTTGGACAATAAATGTATTTTCATTTACTAAGCAGAAGGCATCAGCCGCACGTGGGCGTGGGATCTGTGCGGTGATACACCTGTTTACCTGCCGTAGAAATAGCCCATGTCTATTGGCTTGATAAGATTCTTTAGGATGGATCATAATTTTTAAACACCTTGGCCCGGATTCACAGACACTTACACTGACGTATCTTGAGATACGCAGCGTGGGGCAGATTCATATAGATCTGCGGATCTTTAGATCCGCTAGATCTACCTGGTTTACGATCCGCCGGTGCAATTTAGCGAGGCAAGTGCATGATTCATAAAGCACTTACCTCGCAAACTGCACCGTCGGATCCTAACTCCCCCCGGCGGAATGCAAATTCCGCGGCTAGGGGGAGTGTACAATTTAAATCAGGCGCGTTCCCGCGCCGATTTAACTGCGCATGCGCCGGGGCGAAAAAGCCCAGTGCGCATGCTCCAAATGACGTCGCTACGACGTCATTGTTTGCGGCGGGTACGTCGTTTGCGGCCATTGGTATTCCCGATCGCGGTACGCAAACGACGTAGAAAATTTAAAAATCGGCGCGGGAACGTCGGCCATACTTAACATTAGCTACCCCTCATAGAAGCAGGGGTAGCTATCCGCCGGAAAAACCCGAACGCAAACGACGTAGAAAACGAGCGACGGGCGGGCGTACGGACGTGAATCGGCGGTTTTCCTCATTTGCATATGCGACGGGTAAAAAATCGCGACGACACCTAGCGGCCGGTGGGAGATTACAGCCTAAGATTCGACTGGTGTAAGTCAATTACACCAGTCTGATCCAAGGGAGATCTATGCGGAACTGATTCTTATGAATCAGTCGCATAGCTCCGACGGTGGGATCTCACAGATCCGACCGTCGGGTCTCACAGATACGACGGCGGATCAGGAGATCCACCGGCGTATCTATTGATGAATCTGCCCCCGTAAGTGCACAGATGCGCCGTCGTATCTATGCGCCTGATTCTTATTAGAAGATACACCTGAAATGTGGCTCCATCTGACCGACGTAAGTTTCCTACGCCATCGTATCTTGGGCGCATATTTACGCTGGCCGCAAGGGGCACTTCCATTGATTTACGCGTCGAATACGTAAATGACCTAGATCCGCCGATTCACGAACGTACTTCGCAGTAATATACGCCGTTTACGTAAGGCGTAAGGCGTACGTCCGGCGTAAAGTTATTCCACCATATAGGAGGCGCAACCCATGCAAAGGTATGGACGACGGAACAGCCGTCGTATTTTACGTCGTTTACGTAAGTCGTACGTGAATGGGGCTGGGCGTAGGTTACGTTCACGTCGTAGGCAATGAGCCGTCATATCTTAGGGAGTATATGCGACGTGATTCTGAGCATGCGCGCGCATGCGCGCGCATGCGCCGTTCGTTTGGTCATTCATTTGCATGGGGTCAAGCTTCATTTAAATGGATCACGCCCACTACCTTCCTACTTTGAATTAGGCGGGCTTACGCCGGCCAATTACGTTACGCTGGCGCAACGTAGGGAGCGAGTGCTTTGTGAATACTGCTCTTGCCTCTCAGAGTTACGTTGGCGTAGCGCATATGAGATGCGCTACGCCGGAACAAAGATGCGCCGATCTACCTGAATCCGGGCCCTATTGTATATCTTGACGTTGTGTCATTGTGAAACAGGGCTGTGATCTTTTGGCAGCTTCTCACCAGATTAGATATTTTTGTTACAGTGATAATAAACCCAAAAGCAAACATTTATAATATTGCAAGCTTAGATGGCTGCATTCGTTTTCTTATGTAGGTTTTCTTTCTTTAATTTTCCTCTGGTAATCCAGGCTGCAAGCATAGGTGTGCACAGCCGAATGCATTAGGGTGTGCCCCCCAAAGCGCAAACACCCACTACCGATCACTCACGCTGTTAAAGAGGTTGTAAAGGTAAAAAAAAAATCCTAAATAGCTTCCTTTACCTTAGTGCAGTCCTCCTTCTCTTACCTCATCCTTCCAGTTTGCATTTAAATGTCCTTATTTCTTCTGAGAAATCCTCACTTCCTGTTCTTCTGTCTGTAACTACACAGAGTAATGCGAGGCTTTCTCCCTGGTGTGGAGTGTGGAGTGTCATGCTCACCCCCTCCCTTGGACTACAGGAGAGTCAGGACTCTCTCTACGTTGCAGATAGAGAAAGGAGCTGTGTGTTAGAGAGCGTCCTGACTCTCCTGTAGTCCAAGGGAGGGGGCGAGCATGACACTCCACACCAGGGAGAAAGCCTTACATTACTGTGTGGAGTTACAGACAGAAGAACAGGAAGTGAGGATTTCTCAGAAGAAATAAGGACATTTAAAAGCAAAATCGGAAGGAAGCTATTTAGGAAACAACCTTTACAACCCCTTTAATTCAGAATGGGAAGGGGCCAGTAAATTACATATTTATCAGCCCCTTCCCTCACTCACCCTGAAACATCCCTGCAGCAACAGCAGGCAAGAGAGGAGAAAAGTCAGTAGTGCTGTCGGTGGAAGGCCTAGGGCAGTAGGGGGAATCTGTGCTGCACAGGGTGATTAGGGAGGGCATGGGCACACCTGGCATCAGTATGTTTTGCAACAATAAGGTTGTGAAGATCTTGAGAGAGCTCTTTGCTTTTACCCATCATGAGATGTTTCCTGTGTGACAGCTTAGTAATGAGACACCTTGTTATAGGCCATCAGTTGAGACTGAACCAGCTGATATTAATTTACACTGACCAGGAGCAGGATTGCTTACTAATTACTGATAGATTTCAGCTGGTGTCTTGGCTTTCAATACCTTTTTGCACCTCCCTTTCTTCGTGTGTTCAATACTTTTCCCGTCCGGATCTTTTGGAGTTTTCCATGTAACAGTGGCAGACTTCCTTTTGCTAATGGAGGAACAGTGTTGTTACCCAAGCAAAGAATTACAGAGTACCTTCCCCACTTTTTCCATAGCAAAGAGCAAAGGTAATTACTAGGCTAAAGTGGTTGTAAAGGCAGAAGTTTTTTTTTTATCTTAATGCATTCTATGCATTAAGATAAAAAGCCTTCTGTGTGCAGCAGCCTCCCCTCTGATACTTACCTGAGCCTCACCTCTATCCAGCGATGTCCACGAGTCCATCTGCCATCCGAGACTCTCCCTCCTGATTGGCTCTGACACAGCAGCGCCATTGGGTCCCGCGACTGTCAATCAAATTCAGTTGGCAAATCAGGAGAGAGGGGGGCTGAGCCGAACGGCAGCTCAATGTCTGAATGAATACATGGAGATGCAGCACGGCTCGGGTGCCCCCATTGCAAGCTGTGTGCTGGAAGGGCACTCGGCAGGAGGGAGGGGCCAGGAGAAGAAAAGAGGGAACCGAGAAGAGGAGGATCCGGGCTGCTCTGTGCAAAACCAACTGCACAGAGGAGGTAAGTATAACATGTTTGTTATTATTTTTTATTTATTTTTAAAACAAGACTTTCAATCACTTTACAAGTGGAGTTCCACCCAAAAATTGAACTTCCGCTTTTCCGGTTCCTCTCCCCCCTCCGGTGTCACATTTGGCACCTTTCAGGGGGAGGGGGGAGCAGATACCTGTCTAATACAGGTATTTGCTCCCACTTCCGGTTATAGATCGCTGAAGATTTTGCGGCTATCTACGCCATGTCCAGCCCCTTCTTTGCCCCCCCCTGTCTTCTGGGAGACACACAGGTCCCATAAGACAGCAGGGACCAGTGAGGACACGCAGCGCTACTCACGCATGCACAGTAGGGAACCAGGCTGTGAAGCCACAAGGCTTCACTTCCTGATTCCTCTACTAAAGATGCCGTCGCTTGCACCGGGAGCCGAGGCACAGGTCGGCTTTGGGTGAGGACATTGTGGGCGCGCTGGACAGGTAAGTGTCCATATATTAACCACTTATGGACCGCCGCACAACGATATACGTCGACAGAATGGCACGGCTGGGCACTAGGGCGTACAGGTATGTCCCCTTTAAGAACCCAGCCGTGGGTCGCGAGCGTGCCACCGGCTGGGTAGTAAAAAAAAATATTAATAAAAATGCCATAAAACTATCCCCTATTTTTTAGACGCTATAACTTTTGCGCAAACCAATCAATAAACGCTTATTGCAATTTTTTTTCTAACAAAAATATGTAGAAGAATATGTATCGGCCTAAACTGAGGGAAAAAAAAATTTTTTGTATATATATTTTTTGGGGATATTTATTATAGCAAAAAGTAAAAAATATTGATATTTTTTTTCAAAATTCTCGCTTTATTTTTGTATATATCGCAAAAAAATAAAAACGGCAGAAGTGATCAAATAACACCAAAAGAAAGCTCTATTTGTGGGAAAAAAAAGGACGCAAATTGGGGCCTGGTCCTTTAGCTGCAAAATGGACCGGGGCTCAAGTGGTTAAAAGTCAGCAGCTGCAGTATTTGTAGCTGCTGACTTTGAATTTTATATTTTCGGCCGAACTCTGCTTTAAAGGAAAACATGTTTTTTGCTGAAATGACTGTTTACAGGGTATAGAGACATAATAGTTAACTGATTCCTTTTAAAAATGATTAAAAATAGATAAAAAACAATCATATAATGTACCTGCAGTTTTAGTTTCGTTTTTGCATGTTGTTTCCTGGTTCTCTGATGTACAGAGCCACAGAGCCAATACAGGGCAGTGATGGTTTGGAAAACGAAACTGATCGGTGCTGAGGGGTTTTAGACACACAGGGCCAGATCCACAAACAAATTACGCCAGCGTATATATGGATACGCCGCGTAATTTTTAAAATGCCCTGTCGTATCTGTGTTTTGTATCCACAAAACAAGATACGACTGAATCTGGGCTCGATCCGACAGGCGTACGTCTTAGTACGCCGTCGGATCGTAGGTGCATATTTACGCTGGCCGCTAGGTGGCGTTTCCGTCGAATTCCGCATCGAGTATGCAAATTAGCTAGATACGGCGATCCACGAACGTACGTCCGGCCGGCACATTTTTTTACGTCGTTTCCGTAAAGGCTTTTTTCGGCGTATAGTTACCCCTGCTATATGATAGCCCAACTATCCTATGTTAAGTATGGCCGTCGTTTCCGCGTCGAATTTTGAAAATGTTACGTCGTTTGCGTAAGTCGTTCGCGAATAGGGCTTTGCGTAGAATGACGTCACCGTCGTAAGCATTGGCTTGTTCCGGTTTAATTTCGAGCATGCGCACTGGGATACCCCCACGCACGGCGCATGCGCAGTTGAAAAAAACCTAATTTACGTCGGGTCAAGACGTATTACCATAAAACACGCCCCCATCTCATCCATTTGAATTGCGCACCCTTACGCCGACACAGTTAGACTACGCCGCCGTAACTTACGGCGCAAATTCTTTGAGAATACGGGACATACGCTGTAAGTTACGGCGGCGTAGTGTATCTGAGATACACTACGCCGGCCGTAAAGAAGCGCCGCGCTTCGTGGATCTGGCCCATAATAGTTAACTGATTCCTTTAAAAAATTATTAAAAATAGATAAAAATCAATCATATAATGTACCTACAGTTTTAGTTTAGTTTTTGCATGTTGTTTCCTGCTTCTGTGATGTACAGAGCCACAGAGCCAATACAGGGCAGTGATGGTTTGGAAAACGAAACTGATTGGTGCTGAGGGGTTTTAGACACACAGGCCCGGATTCAGGTAGATTTGCCCCTTATTTGCGGAGGCGCAGGACATCGTTTTTGCCCTGCGCCCCCGCAAATTTACTGCGCAACCCGCGATTCGCGGAGCAGTAGCTCCGTAAATTGCGCGTGCGCTGTGTAAACTTGCCCTGCGTAAGGGCGCCTAATGTAAATGATCCCATGGGGGCGGGAATCATTTAAATTAGGCGCGCTCCCGCGCCGAGCGTAGAGCGCATGCTCCGTCGGGAAACTTTCGCAAGGACGTCATTTGCTTCAAAGTGAACGTGAATGGCGTCCAGCTCCATTCACGAATCACTTACGCAAATTACGTAAAATTTGAACGTCGCGACGCGGGAACGACGGGTATACTTTAGCATTGGCTGCCCCTGCTATTAAAAGGGGCAGCCTTACGCTAAACACGCCGTACAGAAACGACGTAAATTGCGTACGCAGGGCTCGCGCAACATTGTGAATCGGTGTTAGTATGCAATTTGCATACTATACACTGTGCACAATGGGAGCGCCCCCTAGCGGCCATCGCAAGAATGCAGCCTAAGATATGCGTGGCATAAGAGCCTTATGCCACGCAGATTTTAGGCTGCAGTCGGCGTTACAATGTTCCTGAATCAGGAGCATTCTTAACGCCGGGGCAAGTAAGCAATTGCGCTGTGTAACCTATGGTTACACAGGCGCAATTGCTACTTGAATCTGGGCCACAGTAATCACACCTCCTTGATTAGTGACCACAGAGAGAAAGCTCCCAGTACTGTGGTTATCAGAAAACAGACAACAAGGAAGTGTGGAGATCAGAGAAGAATTACAGCAACTTGAGAGCAAAAACAAACAATGAGGACATGAAAACAGCACTGCATTAAGGTAAAGGAAGCTATTAAGATAAAAAAAAATTCCTTTACAAACCCTTTAAGGCTCAAAAGAATCCTTGGGATTTCAGTGCAGTAAAGGCAATTTGCTGTTCGTTTTCTACAGCAAGTTAAAAGCTTACTGGATTTTTGGCAGGATCAATGGGTATTTTGCACAAAATGCTTTAACCCCTTAACACCCGCCGCACGACTATTTACGTCCGCAGAATGGCACGGACAGGCAGAAGGACGTATATATACGTCCTTGCCTTCTAGCGGGTGGGGGGTCCGATCGAGGGACGCCCCCCCCCCCCGCTACATGCGGCGGTCGGGTTCCCTCGGGGAGCGATCCGGGACGACGGCGCGGCTATTCGTTTATAGCCGCTCCGTCGCGATCGCTCCCCGGACCTGAAGAACGGGGAGAGCTGTATGTAAACACGGCTTCCCCGTGCTTCACTGTGGCGGCTGCATCGATCGAGTCATCCTTTTTCTAGGGAGACTCGATCGATGACGTCAGACCTACAGCCACACCCCCTACAGTTGTAAACACACACTAAGTGAACACATAACCCCTTCAGCGCCCCCTGTGGTTAACTCCCAAACTGCAACTGTCATTTTCACAATAAACAATGCAATTTAAATGCATTTTTTGCTGTGAAAATGACAATGGTCCCAAAAATGTGTCAAAATTGTCCGAAGTGTCCGCCATAATGTCGCAGTCACGAAAAAAATCGCTGATCGCTGCCATTAGTAGTAAAAAAAAAAAAAAAAAAAAAAAAACTATCCCCTATTTTGTAAACGCTATAAATTTTGCGCAAACCAACGCTTATTGCGATTTTTTTTTACCAAAAATAGGTAGAAGAATACGTATCGGCTGAAACTGAGGGAAAAAAAAAATTATATATGTTTTTGGGGGATATTTATTATAGCAAAAAGTAAAAAATATTGCATTTTTTTCAAAATTGTCGCTCTATTTTTGTTTATAGCGCAAAAAATAAAAACCGCAGAGGTGATCAAATACCACCAAAAGAAAGCTCTATTTGTGGGGGAAAAAAGGGCGCCAATTTTGTTTGGGAGCCACGTCGCACGACTGCGCAATTGTCTGTTAAAGCGACGCAGTGCCGAATCGCAAAACCTGGCCTGGGCATTTAGCTGCAAAATGGTCCGGGGCTTAAGTGGTTAAATGGTATATTTAACGGACTAAAAGGAAGCAAATAGGAGAAGTTCATTGTCGGGGGTTACATACCCTTTAAGTAAAAAAGTGCAACATAGTTAAAGCAAACTGCTGTGCTGAAAGAGCCGGTTTCATCATCACCAAGACGTATTTGCGAATGTAGCGCACACAGTGGGAGAAGGCTGCCGTTTATCAGCCAGATATGAGGAGGGGTATAATGACCTATTAGTAACACGATATATGGAGATGCAAATGTGCAGCCAGCCATAACGATGGAAAATAAATATGTGCAGATTAATAACTAGCAAATAATAGGGCTGCGCTGTATATGGGAGACAGTCCAGGAGCCGCAGTAATAGGGGGCTATTGGAGCGGAACAGTATAGAAGCTATTTATAAGAGAAAAGGCTTGGTGGGACAGGACGCTGGTGAGACTCATTTTCTCTCCCTGGTCTCTGCAGAGGAAAGGACAAAAGCTTGTGGATGGCTTTTAAAAGAAAGTGACAGTGTATGTTTGGTAAGGTGTTCATTTTCTGCCATTACTTATTAGAAAAAAAAAAAGCTTTCTATGTATTATTTTTAAAATCTTTAAAGCCTAAAAACTAAACTTTCCGCTTAAATCAGCTAAATATTTTCAGGGTGCATTACAACAAAACACGTGCAAATTCTTACCATTTGTTTTCTTTAGAAACCAGCCACAGCCAGTAGAAAAGTCTGTCCCCTGCCAGCATGCTGCAGAGAACCCCTGCTCTCTGTATGGAAGCAGTGGTCTCTCTACAGTGGTCTGACATGCTCCTGGCTGAGTCCAATCTGTAGGGAGCATGAACTTTGTTGACTGCTGATCATAGGGTGACCACGTGTCCCGGATTGCCCGGGACAGTCCCGCATTTTGCAGGTCTGTCCCGGGCGCATTCATTCCAGGACAATACAGTGTCCCGGAATGAAACTGACACAGCCACCCCCCCGGGCCAATCTGATGCTCCCAAAAAAAAGGGCGCCACATCACCACTTTACTCACTGACAGTACTTGTCCTGGCCGGGAATGCCTGGAGGAGCACAATCCCACCCCCTGCTTGGGATTGGAGAAATCATAAATCCCGCCTCTTGTGTCCAATTACTGTGCTGTGATTCGTAAGAGCACAAGCTGATTTTTGGGAAGGGAGGGTGTCCCTGAATGGTGATTTGGAAATGTGGTCACCCTACTGATCAATAGGGCTAATCAGGGCTGGACTGGGACAAAAATTTGGCCCTGGACTTCATCCAGACTAGCCCACTTTGACAGGTCTCTCCCATGGGGACCAGACAACTCCCGCACCCCCCCCTCCCGGCCACCCAAGCCCCCTCTCCCCCTTCACTAGCCACTAGCCGTTCTACTTTGTTAGAGTAGAACGGCTGGTACTCTTATAGGCAGTACCAGTGGGGAAGCTAGACATTATTTCACCAGGGGCAAAGAATCAGTTTGGTGCCCCCCCTTATGGGACAAGATTAGGCAGAAGTGAGAAACTCCCAGGCCATAGCTGTTGAGTCAGCTGTCTGTCCCCTCCCCCATGCTCCTCTGTCGTCGTCCCTGCTCCTCTGGTCCTCCCCCTGCTTCTTTGTTCCCCCCAGGTGAGCGCTGCGGGGAGGGAGAGACAGAGGAGCGAAGGGGGCGGCGGTCCGCTGTCACTGAAGCCGGCCCACTGAGCCATCGGCCCACCGGGAAACTCCCTGTAGTCCCAATGACCAGTCCATCCCTGGGTCTAATGCCTCGTACACACGATCGGACTTTCCAACGGGAATTGTGTGATGACAGGATGTTGACGGATAATCCGACCGTTTGTACGCTCCATCGGACAATTGTTGTCGGAATTTCCGACAACAAATGTGTGATGTCGGATTATCCGATCGTGTGCTCCGAACCAATGCTAACCATAAGGCAACATTAGCAGAAGTTGCCCAAAGGGTGGCGCTAAAGAGCTGAATAACCACATAGTTTTGTGTATGTTGGCCAACAATGTTTTGCCGTTTGTATGCAGAACAAGTTCATGGCCAACGCCCTTCGCACAAAATTCCACGCATTTGTCCGATTTTTTGTATTGTTTGATCGACGTCCAGTTCTATTGTTTTGTCGATTCTGACACTGATCATTCAGTTTTTTCACACTGTGTATGGTCATCGTAGGCACACGAAGAACACATTGTATGATCAATTTTTTTCCCGCCAAGACTGATCCACTTAAGTCGACTGAAACCACCCCAATTTGTCTTTCATCTCCACCCTTTTTGTCTCATTTGACTGATGTCTGATCGAAATCATCACAATTTGACGCTTATGGTTTGGCCATTCTATTTTTGCCTTGCTTGATCAATGTCCTTGTAGCACCCTCTAGTGCACAGGTGTCAAACACAAGGCCCGCGGGCCGATTCCGGCCCTCCAGGCCATTTCATGTGTCCCTCTCACCTCTCCTGCAGCTGCAGGAGAGCTCCAGAGCCTTACTTTCTGCTTTCAAGCAATGGATCCAGCTTCTTCCCAGCAGCAGCATAAGGACAGGGGGGTGCGCTGTAATGTAAAGGAGAGTGGGGGACTCAACTTCTGATGGTGGGGTGGCTCTTGACATCTAATATATGGGGAGGGGATGTGCTGGACATCTAATCTTACAGATACAACCGGCCCTTTTGAGGGAAATCATAATGCTGATGCGGCCCCCGATGAAATTGAGTTTGACACCCCCGCTCTAGTGCGTGTGCTAGTTGTAGCATAGGTTTTTGTAAGGTAGGCAAAGTTAGTTAGCTTAGGGCTAAGCCTGAGCTGTTAAATCTGGGTTTGGGTCATAGGCATGCGCAGGGGGTGTGCCAGGTGTGCCTGGGCACACCTTCTTCACTATGAGTGGTGCCAATTCCCACAAATGCCTGGGCTTCCCCCGTGTTCCGTCCCACAATGCTGCTGGCTTCCCTCCTTTCTTTTCCCCCAGGCTGCCACAGGGGATGTTTCAGAATGGAGAGCGGGGGAAAGGGCTAGTAAATACAGTCTATGGGACACGAACATGAAAAATCTAAATTGCTAATTTTAAAGTCTTAGGCTTCATTTCCATGGACGTTTTTACAGCCACTTTCTTTAGCCTTTTTTACAGCTTAAAAACCTGTCCATGTTTATTTATTTATTTTGAGCTGGAGCTCAAAAACGCAACGGTAGCGTTTTTGAGCGTTTTTTAACGTCTGCCGTTTTTACAGCTCTACTCTGGAGCTTCAGAACACCCTGGTCCTGCGTTTTTTTTACAGTTTAAAAACGCCTATGCCATTTGCAGCTCAAAAACGCTTATGTGGGCATGATGCCATAGAATAACATGGACAGGCGTTTTTAAGCTGTAAAAAACGCTCAGAAAAGTGGCTGTAAAAACGTCAGTGGAAATGAAGCCTAATATGCAAGTTATTGCCAAAAAAAGTGTATGGAGACCCGTGTACTCCCCCAGGGGACATTATTTCAGGAGCAGTGATTTTAATAATGCTTAGAGTGAAACTATAAAAATGAAATATCCCTTTAAATATCGTGCCTGGGGGGTCCCCTTAGTCTGCCTGTAAAGTGGTAACTGCAGTAAAATTGTATTTCTAAAGAAAAAAATATATTTAAAATTGCTCACGGCTGTAATGTATTGTCGGCTCCTGGCAATATCGATGGTCCCCCCCAAGTCTATACCAGGCCCTTCAGGTCTGGTATGGATATTTAATGCTTTGCTTTGACCAATCATCAGACGTCACAGTGCATTATGGGGTGTTCCGCAGCGTTTGAACTTCCCACGAACGCCCCATATGTTTGGTTTGTTTTAGAGTTTTGTTGAATAAAGAACATCCAGTTAAATCAGGGGTGGGCAATTATTTTTTCGATGGGGCCACATGAGAAACTAAAAATATTTTGGAGGGCCGGGCCAAAAGGCTAAACTCAATACTGCATAAAATCATTTTTATTTCTTTATAAAAAGCAGTAAATATCATTGTTGGAAAACTCGCACGAGTACTTGTTATAGACATGGCACAGGAGGGGGACAGAGGCTGGGGACATGACACAGGAGGGGGACAGAGGCTGGGGACATGACACAGGAGGGGGACAGAGGCTGGGGACATGACACAGGAGGGGGACAGAGGCTGGGGACATGACACAGGAGGGGGACAGAGGCTGGGGACATGACACAGGAGGGGGACAGAGGCTGGGGACATGACACAGGAGGGGGGACAGAGGCTGGGGACATGGCACAGGAGGGGGACAGAGGCTGGGGACATGGCACAGGAGGGGGACAGAGGCTGGGGACATGACACAGGAGGGGGACAGAGGCTGGGGACATGACACAGGAGGGGGACAGAGGCTGGGGACATGACACAGGAGGGGGACTGAGGCTGGGGACATGACACAGGAGGGGGACTGAGGCTGGGGACATGACACAGGAGGGGGACAGAGGCTGGGGACATGACACAGGAGAGGGACAGAGGCTGGGGACATGACACAGGAGAGGGACAGAGGCTGGGGACATGACACAGGAGGGGGACAGAGGCTGGGGACATGGCACAGGAGGGAGACAGAGGCTGGGGACATGGCACAGGAGGGGGACAGAGGCTGGGGACATGGCACAGGAGGGGGACAGAGGCTGGGGACATGACACAGGAGGGGGACAGAGGCTGGGGACATGACACAGGAGGGGGACAGAGGCTGGGGACATGACACAGGAGGGGAACAGAGGCTGGGGACATGACACAGGAGGGGGACAGAGGCTGGGGACATGACACAAGAGGGGAACAGAGGCTGGGGACATGACACAGGAGGGGGACAGAGGCTGGGGACATGACACAGGAGGGGGGACAGAGGCTGGGGACATGGCACAGGAGGGGGACAGAGGCTGGGGACATGGCACAGGAGGGGGACAGAGGCTGGGGACATGACACAGGAGGGGGACAGAGGCTGGGGACATGACACAGGAGGGGGACAGAGGCTGGGGACATGACACAGGAGGGGGACAGAGGCTGGGGACATGACACAGGAGGGGGACAGAGGCTGGGGACATGACACAGGAGGGGGACAGAGGCTGGGGACATGACACAGGAGGGGGACAGAGGCTGGGGACATGGCACAGGAGGGGGACAGAGGCTGGGGACATGGCACAGGAGGGGGACAGAGGCTGGGGACATGGCACAGGAGGGGGACAGAGGCTGGGGACATGACACAGGAGGGGGACAGAGGCTGGGGACATGACACAGGAGGGGGACAGAGGCTGGGGACATGACACAGGAGGGGGACAGAGGCTGGGGACATGACACAGGAGGGGGACAGAGGCTGGGGACATGACACAAGAGGGGAACAGAGGCTGGGGACATGACACAGGAGGGGGACAGAGGCTGGGGACATGGCACAGGAGGGGGACAGAGGCTGGGGACATGACACAGGAGGGGGACAGAGGCTGGGGACATGACACAGGAGGGGGACAGAGGCTGGGGACATGACACAAGAGGGGAACAGAGGCTGGGGACATGACACAGGAGGGGGACAGAGGCTGGGGACATGGCACAGGAGGGGGACAGAGGCTGGGGACATGACACAGGAGGGGGACAGAGGCTGGGGACATGACACAGGAGGGGGACAGAGGCTGGGGAAATGACACAGGAGGGGGACAGAGGCTGGGGACATGACACAAGAGGGGAACAGAGGCTGGGGACATGACACAGGAGGGGGACAGAGGCTGGGGACATGGCACAGGAGGGGGACAGAGGCTGGGGACATGACACAGGAGGGGGACAGAGGCTGGGGACATGGCACAGGAGGGGGACAGAGGCTGGGGACATGACACAGGAGGGGGACAGAGGCTGGGGACATGACACAAGAGGGGGACAGAGGCTGGGGACATGACACAGGAGGGGGACAGACGCTGGGGACATGACACAGGAGGGGGACAGACGCTGGGGACATGACACAGGAGGGGGACATGACACAGGAGGGGGACAGACGTTGGGGACATGACACAGGAGGGGGACAAACGCTGGGGACATGACACAGGAGGGGGACAGACGCTGGGGACATGACACAGGAGGGGGACAGAGGCTGGGGACAGGCAGCCACTGTTTAATCAATAACAATTGATTAAACAGTGGCTGCATGTGATGGCACAGTGGCTGCGTGTGATGGCACAGTGGTTGCGTTTGATGGGCACAGTGGCGACAATTGATGGCACAGTGGCTGCGTGTGATGGGCACAGTGGCAACAATTGATGGCACAGTGACTGCGTGTGTTGGCACAGTGGCTGCGTGTGTTGGCACAGTGGCTGCATGTGATGGCACAGTGGCTGCGTTTGATTGGCACAGTGGCTGCGTGTGATTGGCACAGTGGCTGCGTTTGATGGGCAGAGTGGCTGCGTGTTATTGGCACAGTGGCTGCGTGTGATGGGCACGGTGGCTGCATGTGATGGGCACAGTGGCTGCATGTGATTGGCACAGTGGCTGCGTGTGATTGGCACAGTGGCTGCGTGTGATTGGCACAGTGGCTGCATGTGATTGGCACAGTGGCTGCATGTGATTGGCACAGTGGCTGTGTTTGGGAACAGTGGCAACAATTGATTGCACAGTGACTGCGTGTGATTGGCACAGTGGCTGTGTTTGATGGGAACAGTGGCTGCGTGTGATTGGCACAGTGGCTGCGTGTGATTGGCACAGTAGCTGCGTGTGATTGGCACAGTGGCTGCATGTGATTGGCACAGTGGCTGCATGTGATTGGCACAGTGGCTGCGTGTGATTGGCACAGTGGCTGCGTGTGATTGGCAGAGTGGCTGCGTGTGATTGGCACAGTGGCTGCGTTTGATGGGAACAGTGGCTGCGTGTGATTGGCACAGTGGCTGCGTGTGATTGGCACAGTGGCTGCGTGTGATTGGCAAAGTGGCTGCGTTTGATGGGCACAGTGGCTGCGTGTGATTGGCACAGTGGCTGCGTGTGATTGGCAGAGTGGCTGCGTTTGATTGGCACAGTGGCTGCGTGTGATTGGCACAGTGGCTGCGTGTGATTGGCACAGTGGCTGTGTTTGGGAACAGTGGCTGCGTGTGATTGGCAGAGTGGCGACAATTTATGGTGGCACAGTGGCTGCGTGTGTTGGCACAAGTGGCTGCATGTGTTGGCACAAGTGGCTGCGTGTGTTGGCACAAGTGGCTGCGTGTGTTGGCACAAGTGGCTGCTTGTGTTGGCACAAGTGGCTGCGTGTGACCCCTCCCGGCCCTGCCTACAGTTATCACCGCGGCGGGGAACATTAGACAGCGTTCGTTTGAACAGCTGTTTTCCCCGCTGCGCATAGACACTCCCCCTTGGACGGATCTGTCCAATCGCGAGCAAGGGGGAGTGTCTATGTGACTCCCCCTTGCTCGCGATTGGACAGATCCGTCCAAGGGGGAGTGTCTATGCCATAGACACTCCCCCTTGGACGGATCTGTCCAATCGCGAGCAAGGGGGAGTGTCTATGTGACTACCCCTTGCTCGCGATCGGACCGATCCGTCCAAGGTGGAGTGTCTATGCACGGCGGGGAAAACAGCTGTTCAAACGAACGCTGTCTAATGGGTGGGCCGGATTAAAAGGTCCGCCGGGCCGTATACGGCCCGCGGGCTGTAGTTTGCCCAGGTCTGAGTTAAATGGTACTGTGTATAGCTACCATAAGGCAGAAGCTATTGATGGGACCATCATCAACATCCATAGTCCAGAGTGATTTATAACGGTCACACATTTCTTTAACCTCTTTAAAGGGGTTATAAAGTTACAATTTTTTTTCCTAAATAGCCTTACCTTAGTGCGGTCCTCCTTCACTTACCTCATCCTTCCATTTTGCTTTTAAATGTCCTTATTTCTTCTGAGAAATCCTCACTTCCTGTTCTTCTGTCTGTAACTCCACACAGTAATGCAAGGCTTTCTCCCTGGTGTGGAGTGTCGTGCTCGCCCCCTTCCTTAGGCCCCGTACACACGTCCGAGGAACTCGACAGGCAAAACGCATCGTTTTGCCCGTCGAGTTCCTTGTGAAGCCGCCGAGGATCTCGGCGAGCCGAAATTTGCCATTGAACAACGAGGAAATAGAGAACATGTTCTCTATTTCCTCGCCGAGGTCCTCGTCGGCTTCCTCGGCCGAAAGTGTACACACGGCCGGGTTTCTCGGCAGAATTCAGCTCTGAACCGAATTTCTGGCTGAATTCTGCCGAGAAACTCGGTCGTGTGTACGGGGCCTCAGACTACAGTAGAGTCAGGAAGCTCTCTACGTTGTAGATAGAGAAAGGAGCTGTGTGTTAGTGAGCGTCCTGACTCTCCTGTAGTCCAAGGGAGGGGGCGAGCACGACACACCACACCAGGGAGAAAGCCTTGCATTACTGTGTGGAGTTACAGACAGAAGAACAGGAAGTGAGGCTTCCTCAGGAGAAATAAGGACATTTAAAAGCAAAATGGAAGGATGAGGTAAGTGAAGGAGGACTGCACTAAGGTAAAGGAAGCTATTTAGGGAAAAAAATTAATTGTACCTTTACAACCCCTTTAACCACTTAAGGACCGCCTCCTGCACATATATGTGGGCAGGTACATCCTCTTTAAGTGCCCAGCCATGGGTCGCGACCCGGTCCGAAGCTCCGTGACCGCGGGACCCGCGGACCCGATCGCCGCTGGAGTCCCGCGATCGTTCCCCGGAGCTGAAGAACGGGGAGAGCTGTGGGTAAACGCAGCTTCCCCGTTCTTCACTGTGGCGCCGTCATCGATCGTGTGTTCCCTAATATAGGGAACCACAATCAATAACGTCGCACCTACAGCCACACCCCCCTACAATTAGAAACACAGATGAGGTCACACTTAACCCCTTCAGCGGCCCCTTGTGGTTAACTCCCAAACTGAAATTGTAATTTTCACAGTAAACAATGCATTTTTAATGCATTTTTTGCTGTGAAAATGACAATGGTCCCAAAAATGTGTCAAAATTGTCCGAAGTGTCCGCCATAATGTCGCAGTCAAGAAAATAATTTGCTGATCGCCGCCATTAGTAGTAAAAAAAATAAAAATAATAAAAATGCAATAAAACTATCCCCTATTTTGTAAACGCTATAAATTTTGCGCAAACCAATTGATAAACGCTTATTGCGATTTTTTTACCAAAAATAGGTAGAAGAATACGTATCGGCCTAAACTGAGGTAAAAAAATGTTTTTATATGTTTTCGGGGGATATTTATTATAGCAAAAAGTAAAAAATATTGCATTTTTTTAAAAATTGTTGCTCTATTTTTGTCTATAGCGCAAAAAATAAAAACCAGAGGTGATCAAATACCACCAAAAGAAATCTCTATTTGTGGGAAAAAAAGGACGCCAATTTTGTTTGGGAGACACGTCGCACGACCGCCCAATTGTCAGTTAAAGCGACGCAGTGCCGAATCGCAAAAACTGGCCAGGTCCTTTACCTGCCTAAAGGTCCGGGTCTTAAGTGGTTAAGGTCTCGTTCCCATCTGAGTGATGCTAATGTGTATTTGTTTTGATTTTTTATTTATTTATTGCATGTTTTTGGAGCGACATTATTCATTTGAATGGGTCTCTCTCCGCTCCAAAGAGGCACTAAAAAAGCCCATGCTTCAAATTTTGGACATGAGTCAAGCACGTATTGTCGCGTGGAAACAGTGCCACTGCTACCCGTGTTTGGGGTGCCCCTGAAGAAATGCCATTAAGAAATAATTATGACGTGGGTCATTATTTCTTAATGGAAATTATTATTTTTATTAAGAAATAATTATTAATAAAAATAATAATTTCCATTAAGAAATAATGACCCACGTGTTTTAGTGCGTTTGCAGAAATATACATCTTCCTGAATTTCTGCTGCACCCAAGTGTGAATGGGGCCTAATACTTCCCTATTCATACAGACTGAATTTTACAATAACTCTAATTAAATTTTTTATAAAGAATTACATCATTAGAACGTGTTAATTACTTTATTGAGACAATAAAAATAAATAAATTATGGTTGATTTAATTAGTAAATACTCACAATATATTGTTCTTCCTCTGCATAGAATTATGAATGTATTGTGTTGTTAATATTGTATTTAATTAAATGTTATAGTTAGTATATAGTGAAATTGATCTGCTGTGTGGAATAAATATAACGTGGTTTAAGAAGGAAACCCAATAAATATCTTCAGTTCCGTCTTGGTTCTCGCTGCGTCTTTAACCTTTTCCATACTGCTGTAGTGACACCTATAGGTTTATATGTTTCTGACAGCCAATGATTTTAGAACAAAGCAAACTAAAACCTCTGTGATTGCCTGCATAAAGACACAAGAGAGATGAACGCTGAGAGCCTAAGCTACAAAGTATTTTAGATATTCTTCAATTAAAGGGCACACAAAGCAATGGCAGGGATTGGCATCGTAATTTGATTTTAGCTTTTGTTTTTAGATTAAAAGATGATGTCTGTTCTGGGTGCACAGCTGGGGATATATACAGACTAAGGGCCAGATTCTCAAAAGGCTTACGACGGCGCAACGCCATTTGCGCCGTCGTAAGTCCTAATCTGGCCCGGCGTATCTATGCGACTGATTCTTAGAATCAGTTACGCATAGATATCCATTAGATCTGACAGGCGTAAGGCTCTTACGCTGTCAGATCTTAGATGCAATTTTTTTTCCCGCCGCTAGGTGTCGCCGACGTCGTTTTCCCCGTCGTCTATGCAAATTAGCTATTTACGCGAGATCCCCGAAACGTACGCGCGGTCGACGCAGTGAATTTACGATGTTTCCGTAGCATTTGCGACGCGTAAAGTTGCCCCTGCTATATGAGGGGCAACCAATGTTAAGTATGGCCGTCGTTCCCGCGTCGAAATTTAAAAATGTACGTCGTTTGCGTAAGTCGTCCATGAATGGCGCTGGACGCCATTTACGTTAACGTCGAAATCAATGACGTCCTTGTGACGTCATTTAGCGCAATGCACGTCGTGAAATTTTAGGGACGGCGCATGCGCAGTACGATCGGCGCGGGAACGCGCCTAATTTAAATGATCCACGCCCCCCTACCTGGATCATTTGAATTAGGCGGGCTTGCGCCGCAGGATTTACGCTACGCCGCCGCAACTTTACAGGCAAGTGCTTTGTGAATCAAGCACTTGCCCGTAAAACTTGCGGCCGCGTAGCGTAAACGAAATACGTTATGCCCGCATAGTTTTACGCCAGTATACGAGAATCTGGCCCAATATGTTACATAGCTGGGCTATGTACATACAATATATTTTATTAGGTAGAGAGTTTTCTCTTTGCTGAAACTCCAACAAAAATCAAGCCTTTTTAGCAGAATGTCCCCATTATGAAATTTTAAAATACAATGCAGTCAATAGAAAGGGCAAAATGAAGGAGTTTTTGGTAGAAGTTAAGGATGCAACATGCTTTTTTTGGGGGGGTCTTGAGGGTTGTAGATGCTCCTTTTTATTTCTTTTAAATAGGATTTGAGAGTTTTATTATTATTTTAATTTTGTTCTGTTTGTTAGAATCACATTGGCTGTCAGCATGTACACAGTAATCACATACATGGCTTTTTTTTCTTTTTTTATTGCACGAAAGGCTTTGCTTAAGTGTGATCAGAAAACAGGTTTTTTTTTTTGTTTCGTTTTTTTTTATTTCACCTAAGCAGTCTGCATTGCAAATTATGAGGCTAATTTATTATTTCAGCAAATGGTAAAATGGCAATTACCCTTATAAATGAAAGCGGTATTAAACAAAATGTATTAACCACTTGCTTACTGGGCACATATACCCCCTCCTGCCCAGGTGAAATTTCAGCTTCCGGGACTGCGTCGCTTTAACTGACAATTGCGCGGTCGTGCGACGTGGCCCCCAAACAAAATTGACGTCCCTTTTTCCCCACAAGTAGAGCTTTCTTTTGGTGGTATTTGATCACCTCTGCGGTTTTTATTTTGTGCGCTATAAACAAAAAAGAATGACGATTTTGAAAAAAACTACAATATTTTTTACTTGTTGCTATAATAAATATCTAAATTTTTTTTTAAAAAAAAACTTTTTTTTCAGTCTAGGCCGATACGTATTCTTCTACATATTTTTGGTAAAAAAAATCGCAATAAGCGATTGGTTTGTGAAAAATTATAGCGCCTACAAAATAGGGGACAGAATTATTTTTTTTATTTTTTTTACTAGTAATGGCGGGATGGCGACATTATGGCGGACACATCGGACACTTTTGACACATTTTTGGCACCATTCACATTTATACTGCAATCAGTGCTATAAATATGCACTAATTACTATATAAATGTGACTGGCATTGAAGGGGTTAACACTAGGGGGTGAGGAAGGGGTTAAATGTGTATACTGCTTAGTGTTCTAACCGTGGGGGAAGGGAGGTGACTGGGGGAGGTGACCGATCTGTGTCCCTATGTACAAGAGACACAGATCGGTCTCCTCTCTCCCTGACAGCACCGCTGTCTGTGAGAGCCGGCAATGAGAAATGATCTCATATGTAAACATATGAGATCATCTCTCATTGGCCGCACAGATCGCCTAGCAAACGGCCACTCCGATTGGCCGTTTACGGCGATCTGTGATTGGCTGTGTCCAAGGGACACGGCCAGCACAGAGTTTCCCCGTTGCGCACTCGGGAGCACGCGCGGGGATCGAGCAAAGGGGCGGACGTCAATTGACGTCCACTTGGATTTTCAGGTCCGCGCTGTAGCCGTCATTCGGCTATAGCGCGGGCCTCAGGAGGTTAAAATGCAGCTTACCAAATCTTAGGCCCCGTATAGACGAGCAGACAGTCCGATGAAAACGGTTCGCCGGACCGTTTTCATCGGACATGTCCGCTGGGAGATTTCGGTCTGATGGCTGTACACACTATCAAACCGAAATCTGCGCGGACAGAGAACGCGGTGATGTAGACGACACCGACCTTCTCTATCGCGCGAGTTCAATGCTTCCACGCATGCGTCGAATCAATTTGACGCATGCGCGGGATTTCTGTCCGCTGGTTAGACGTACGGCGGGATTAGACGTACGGCGGGATTTCTGTCCGCCGGACAGTTTGCCAGCGGACATGTTTCTTAGCATGCTAAGAAACATTTGTCCGCTGGAAATCTGTCCGCTAGCCTGTACACACGATCGGATCTGTCCGCTGACACTGGTCCGCGGACCAGTTTCAGCGGACATGTCCGGTCGTGTGTACGAGGCCTTAGATGTGATGGCTGCATTCATTTTCTTTTTTTTCTCTTGTTTAATTTATTTATTTTTAACCTCCTCTACAGACCAAGCTGACCAAACAAAGTAGCAGTTAGAGTGTTGATAAAACAGGGGTGCTTACAATGAACAGCTTTCATTTTTTCACCTAAAACCTTTATCCCACAAGGGGAAAAAAACTGTTGCTGCAACTACATATAAAGTGTTAGCTGGAGTTCAGCTTCAATTTGTTAAAGTGATTCTAAAAGTTCATAAAAAATTTTTTTTAACCACTTCCCGACCGCCCACTGTATATATACGTCCTGTTTTTAAAGATGGATATCTCGGTAACGGCAGCAGCTGCTGCCACAATCGAGGTATCCATCTTTACAGTGGGCGGCCGTGTAAACGATAACGGCGGTCTCCGCGGCGGATTCGCCGCAAGATCGCCGTTATCGGTGGCGGGAGAGGTACCCCTCCCGCCGCTCTTCCGCGCCCTCCGCCGCTTACCGGAGCCGTCGGTAGCGGCGGAGGAGATCGGATGCTGCTGCCTGATGTGTGAGGACTTGAGTGAGGGCAAGATGGCCCCCACCCGTCCTCATAGCTTTGCTGGGCGGAAGTGACGTCAAAACGTCAGTCCCGCCCAGCCTCTTAAAGAGACAATTTTTTTGTTGTCATTTTTTTAAATTACAAATTTTCCTTTTTTTGTGGCACCGCAGAGGGGGATGGAGGCAGGGGGTGATTGGAGGCACCGCAGAGGGTGGGGGATGGAGACAGGGGTTGTTGGTGGCACGCAGAGGGGGATGGAGGCAGAGGACAATGGAGACAGGGGGCCTGGGGGAGATTGGAGGCAGGGGGAGATTGGAGGCAGAGGGAGATTGGAGGCAGGGGGAGATTGTGGCACCACAGAGGGGGGTGAAGGCAGGTGGTGTTGGTAGCAGAGGGGGATGGAGGCAGGGGGTGATTAAATAATTTGCCCTTATTATATCGAAAATAACAAAAATATGTTTTTTTACCTTAATATCTACCTTAAATCACATTGCTATTTGCCTAGCATACTTGTTTGTAGCCTAAATACTGAAATTTGCACCTAAAAATTTAATTTAGTAACTTTTGTGAAATGCCAGTAAAAACGTGGCTGCGCCAGTAAATTTCGGGTGTCGTGCCAGTAAATTTCAATCTGGTAGGTTGCACTGGTCCTGCAGCCTCATAGGACAGTCAGAGTAGAATGAAAACTCCTCCTACAAGCTTTAATCAGTCACTGATAGAAGTCACAAGACTGCTATATACTGCTGAAAGGGTATTTATCAGTTTATATTTGCTATAATATCTCCATGTTCTGTGTACTGTGGGAGACCAGATATAGTGAATGCAGGGTCCTGAGTTTAGTAACACTTTAATTGTCCAAGCACATAACAGGAGGTGAAACATGTTTATGAAACCACTCTGTTCCACTCGTTAGAGCTAAGGAAGTACTTGGATCACAGCTACACAAAATAATGTGTAATAAGAACAGGTAACGAATTCTCATTATTTGTGGGAATGACCAATTGTCTGTAATAGTTCCTTTTTTGGTCTATAGCTTCTGACCATACAATTGAAATAAAGCACATTAGCCGTCTTTTATATATAAATATTGTATCTGCTTCAATATTGGATTAAAAAAATGTCTATTTACAAAACAGGACAATACCCCCGTAGGAGTAAAAGTGGAATGTACATTTAAGAGAGTTTGATCATTCAATGCTGCTTTTAATTAGCTGTGAGTTAGCTTTATAATTGGATAGGTACAGTGGACTTTGCCAGTTAATTAAAGTCAATGGCAGTTAAGTCTATTGAGTAAATATATATTATTTAATGGGATAGTTATATGTTCCTCTCTCTCTCTTTAGCCCCCGCGCACTCAATTCCTAGCACAAAGAACGGGACGGAGGTGAAAGGAAAGGCTGTCTATACGGAGATGTGGTTTATAATCCTGATGGCCTTGCTGGGCTTATTGCTGTTGGCGATTTTTCTGTCCCTGGTGCTGCAGAGGAAGCTGACCAAACAGCCGTTCCCAAGGGAGCGTCCTCCACTAGTTCCTCTACAACAGAGGATGTCGCCGTCAAGTTACTCCGAAAATGAAACCTACGCGGTATGTATGTCATTCCAGACCTGATATATTATTTAACCCCTAGGCGCCGACCACGCGCGAATATGGGGCCTCTTGGCGGCAGAGGGGCTGCATATATTTGCTTTGCTTAGTGCCGATAAAGCTGTGCCAAGAGTGTGTGGGAACAGGGACCGGTGGCTCATGAAAGGTTCTCCGATCATGTGACCGCCATGACAGCCAATTGCGGTGGTCACAAGCCCTGGCTCCAGGAATGCCAAACCCCTTAAAGATCTGGCGAGATCGGCATCAAGGGTATAAAAGACTTTTAAAGCGTTTGTTACCCCAACACTTCATATGCCTGATATGTCCCTGCTGTACCACGTACTTGTATGAGAAAGTATCCTGTTCTCTTTGTATTGCTTCCTTTATGTGAAATCCCTGGTGTTCCTGCCAGCCCCTCTGCTTTCCTAATAATCACTGACCACACTAAGCAAGAGAACACATGGTGGTCAGTTCTTTAGCTAGACTGGGAACTCAGCCTGCTCTCCTCCAGTGATCAGACTTGTCCTGACACGCCCCCTTTGCTCAGACATTCACTGGGAAACTCAGTGTGCTGCTGTTTCTCCTCCCCCAGCTCTTATGTAGCTGAACACAGTGTGATACAGTGGTGGCCATAGCCGCCAAGTGTATCACTCGGCCCCGCCCCCCAGAGCGCCACGTCATTGATTTGATTGACAGCAGCAGGAGCCAATGCCTGTGCTGCTATCAATCTCCAATGAAGAGCCGCCTCAAGCTGGGAGAAAGCATCGCGCCCATGGAGTTTCGTGGCTCAGGTAAGTAAAACGGGGGCTGGAGAGTGCAAGGTGTTTTTTCACCTTAAAGCAGATATGCCACTAGAAAAAAAATATTAAAAGCCAGCAGCTACAAATACTGCAGCTGCTGACTTTTAATATTAGGACACTTACCTGTCCTGGAGTCTAGCGCCGTCCGCAACAGAGGACGAGCGATCGCTCTTCTCTCTGCTGCTCCCCCCGCCATCCTCAGTGAGGGAACCAGGAAGTGAAGCGATCCGGCTTCACTACCCGGTTCCCTATGGCGCATTTGCGAGTTGCGCTGCACCGCTGATTGGCTCCCGCTGTGCTCTGGAAGCCGAGTGTTCCCAGAGCACAACGGGAGGTGACGTCATGCCCGGAGAAAACCCGAAGCTGTGTGGCCGGAAGTGGGTGCAAATACCTGTCTTTAGACAGGTATCTGCACCCCCTCCCCCCTGAAAGGTGTCAAATGTGACACCGGAGGGGGGGAGGGTTCCGATCAGCGTGAGTTCCACTTTAGGGTGGAGCTCCGCTTTAATGCATAAAGGTGAAAAAAGAGGAAGCTTCACGACCCCTTTAAGGGTACTACATGGTTAGCTCAGGGCCTTAGATCATGCTGACAGGCCATATCTGCAGAAAACAGTGCCTATGGCAGTGGTGAGGCAAGGGAAGCAGGTGTGCCCGCCCCTCTAATCCATGCACCCAGCCCCTAATCTCCATGCAGGGCGCCGGACGCATGGATTTCAATGTTTTTTTTTTTTTTTTTTTTTTTTTTTTTTAAGCACATGATTAGAGCCTGAGGCCTCACCTCCTGTCTGTTTCATTGCCATTGCTTCCTCCTTTCAGATCTCCTTGCCCATTGTCATCTTTTTTTGTTTGCATGGGGTGTCGTACGAAGGAGCTACATTATTTTAACACGCAACTCCTACTCTTGACATCTTACAGGAGCCAAGAGTCAGGCCCCGTACACACGTCCGAGAAACTCGACGAGCAAAACACATTGGCCCAGATTCAGGTAGAGCCGCGCAATATTTGCGTGGGCAAAGGGCAACGATTTTTGCTCTGCGCCCACGCAAATATTTTGATTTGCCCGCGATTCACGGAGCAGTAGCTCCGTAAATTGCGCGGGCGCTATGCTAATTTGCCCTGCGTAAGGGCGCCTAATGTAAATGATCCCGCCGGGGGCGGGAATCATTTAAATTATGCGCGCTCCCGCGCCGAGCGAACAGCGCATGCTCCGTCGGGAAACTTTCCCGACGTGCATTGCGGCAAATGACGTCGCAAGGACGTCATTTGCTTCTAAGTGAACGTGAATGGCGTCCAGCGCCATTCACGAATCACTTACGTAAACGACGTGAAATTCTAATTTCACGAGCGGGAAGGGTGGCTATATTTTAGCATTGGCTGCGCCTACTATGAGTAGGAGCAGCCTTATGCTAAAGTCGCCGTACGGAAACTCCGTACCTTGCGTGCGCAGGGCCCGCGCAACTTTTGTGAATCGGTGTTAGTATGCAATTTGCATACTATACACAGATCACAATGGCCGCGCCCCCTAGCGGCCAACGCAAGAATGCAGCCAAAGATATGAAGGCATAAGGAGGCTTATGCCTGTCATATCTTAGGCTGCAGTCGGTGTAACGAGGTTCCTGAATCAGGAGCACTCGTTACACCGGAGCAAGTAAGCACTTGCGCCGCGCAACCTATGGTTGCGCGGGCGCAAGTGCTTCTTGAATCTGGGCCATTGTTTTGCTCGTCAAGTTCCTTGTGAAGCCGCCGAGGGTCTCGGCGAGCCAAGTTTCCTCATTGAATAACGAGGAAATAGAGAACATGTTCTCTATTTGACCCGACGAGACCCTCGTCGGTTTCCTCGGCCAAAAGTGTACACATGACCGGGTTTCTCCGCAGAATACGGCTCCGATCGAGTTTCTGGCTGAACTCTGCCGAGAAACTCAGTCGTGTGTACGGGGCCTGACATGAGGCACAGCCACTTTACAGTAAAAAAATTAAATAAAAAATAAATGTGAACAGGAAGGAAAAGCGTTTTTTGTTTTAATTTTTTTTGACATGCAAAGTCCCTTTGACCAAAAAACACCTTCTGGTACCAATGCCAATTGGCCTAGTTTTATTTTCTGCGTAATGTTGATTTCTGACGTCAAACACATTCCAATAAAACAAATACAATTCTAAATCTCAGGTACATGGGAAAACATCCAAGTGCATCTGCTTAGAAGTCTCTACTCTTCTGTTCCTCTGACTCTTCTCTCTCTTTTCCTTCCTTCCTTCTGTACATTGCCATCTAGAAACTGTCTGATAGTCAGCAACTTGCTCTGCCCCCTTCAGCGGTTCAAGCCTCCAACCCCGGCAGTTGTGCTGAAAATCGACTAGAAAAGGTAGGAAACTGCAGACCATTAAATAAGAACTAGAGAGTGGAACAACCTTTTAAGGATTACCCGGTGTTGGCACAGATACCATACCTTGATAAAAACTTCTGCCACTGATGCCGACATAAAAAAAGTCCTTCTTGACTTTCTTTATCCTCCCTGACTTTTCTTTCTCCCTAACTTCCTATCTCCTTTATCATGTCCTACAACCCCAATTCTAAAAAAGGTGTAACATCTACATTAACCCTTTCATGACTAAGCCTATTTCTGACATTTGGTGTTAACAAGTTAAAGTGGAGTTCCATCCTGAACATTTTTTTTACACCAAAAATCTAAAATAAAATAAAAATTAAAAAAAATGTACTTACCCAAAATAGCGGAAGTCCTTAATCTGCCTCTTCATCCTCCGCGTGGATCTTCTTCCTCGGTTTCTTCTTGTGAATGGGGCGCGCTGCCTTCTGGGAACTATGGGCCAGATTCACATAGGTTAGCGGATCTTTAGATCCGCCTAACCTATGTGATTTAAGATCCGCCGCCGCAAGTTTTTGAGGCAAATGGTTAATTCACAAAGCACTTACCTCAAAACTTGCGGCGGCATATCGTAAATCCCCCGGCGGAATTCAAATTCCGTGGCTAGGGGGAGTGTAGTATTTAAATCAGGCGCGTCCCCGCGCCGATTTAACTGCGCATGTGCCGTCCGTGAATTGCTCCCAATGACGTCGCTAGGACGTCATTGGTTTCGGCGTGAGCGTAACTTGCGTCCATCGCTTTTGTGAATCGACTTACGCAAACGATGTAAAATTTTAAAATTCAACGCGGGAACGACGGCCATACTTAACATTGGCTGCGCCTCATAGATCCAGGGGTAACTATACGCCGGAAAAAGCCTAACGCAAACGACGTAAAAAAAAAAACGCCGGGCGGTTGTTCGTTTCGGAATCGGCGTAACTGCTCATTAGCATAATTGTCGGGTAAAAGATAGGGAAGCGCCACCTAGCGGCCGGCCTGGAATTGCAGCCTAAGATCGGACGGTGTAACACAGTTACACCAGTCGGATCTTAGGGATATCTATGCGTAACTGATTCTATGAATCAGTCGCATAGATACGACCGGCACAACTCAGAGAAACGACGGTGTATCAGGAGATACACCGTCGTATCTCTATGTGAATCTGGCCCTATGTGTATCCCAGAGAGCAGCCGGCCCATTCACAAAGCGTCGCGCTGCTCACGAATGCGCAGTAGGAAACGGGCAGTGAAGCCGCACGGCTTCACTGCCTGTTACCCTTATTGTGGATGGCTGCACCTGGAGCTGCCAGGATCGAGGGATCGGCCTCGGCGGGGGCCGACATCGCTGGCGATTAGGACAGGTAAGTGTCCTTATTAAAAGTCAGCAGCTACAGTGTTAGTAGCAGCTGACTTTTAATTTTTTTTTTTTTTACCGGACCTCCGCTTTAAAATCCATATTCTTTGCTAGAAAATTACTTAGAACCCCCAAACATTATATATATATTTTTTAGCAGAGAATCTAGAGCAGGAGTCCTCAAATGATGGCCCGTGGGCCGGATCTGGCCCGCCAGTGTGATTTACCCGGCCCGCGGACTGCCTCTTTAATATCGCAGCAATCCCCCCTCCCCTCTGCTACTTTTTTATCACACAAGATGAGAAACACGACAGGTCAGGACCAGGGGCGGACTGACAACTCATGGGGCCCCCCGGGCAATAGGAGATTATGGGGCCCTCGGGCAATAGGAGATTATGGGGCCCCCAGGCAATAGATTATGGGGCCACACAGTATACACACACACACACACACATATAGTATACATACACAATATACACACACAGTATAGATACACACACTGAAAAGGTACTGGAGAGGCGGGGCAGCTATAATCTTGGGATTTTTAGACCAAAAGGATGTCGGTAAGGGACATTTCAGGAACAGATGTAAAAAACACACATTTTTACATACTCTCCATGGTTTTACTGAGGCTGGCAACCGTAATGGAGCCCCCTAGTGGCATGGAGCCCTCAGGTAGTGCCCGAATGGTCAGTCCGCCCCTGGTCCGGACAGGGTCTTTTGAGTTAAGCAGCGGGGCGGTTTCAGCAAACACCTGCCTTTCACTAGCAAAGTCCTGCCCTTTGTCCGGACTTGCCATGCTTTGCGTCTTGTGTGATTGAGGTAGCAGAGAAACGTCACATGGTATTTGTGCAGCAGTGTTTTTAAATGCAACTTTTTCGGGAAAATCACTTTAATGAAAAAAAAAAATGAAAAAGTAAAGTTAGCCCAATTTCTTAGTATAATGTGAAAGATGATGTTGCACCGAGTAAATAGTTACCAAACATATTACGCGTTATAATTGCATGCACTCGTGGAATGGCGACAAACTACGGTACCTAAAAATCTCCATAGGCGACGCTTACATTTATTTTTATACGGTTATTAGGTTAGAGTTATAGAGGAGATCTAATGCTAGAATTATTGCTCTTGCTCTGACGATCGCGGCGATACCACACATGTGTGATTTGAACACCGTTTACATATGCAGGCGCAAATTCCGTATGCGTTTTCTTTGTTGCGCGATTTCGCGGGGATGGGGGCGTTTTACCTTTTTTTTTCTTATTTATTTTTACATTATTAAATTGTGTTTTTTTTTGTTATCACTTTTATTGTTAACAAAAGTGTATGCAATCTTTTGAATACAAGTATATCCTCCCTGATTTTCAAAATCCTCTCCAACTTTCTATATCTTGTCTAACTTCTTATATTCCCCCTAAATTCTATTTTATCAATAACATTTATTAACCACTTCTGGATCGCCCGCCATTGTTATATGTCGCTACTTTAACCACTTCCTTACTGGGCACATATACCCCTTCCTGACAAGGTGAAATTTCAGCTTCCGGCACTGCGTCGCTTTAACTGACAATTGCGCGGTCATGCGACGTGGCTCCCAAACAAAATTGACGTCCTTTTTTCCCCACAAATAGAGCTTTCTTTTGGTGGTATTTGATCACCTCTGCGGTTTTTATTTTTTGCACTATAAACAAAAATAGAGCGACAATTTTGAAAAAAAAACAATATTTTTTACTTGTTACTATAATAAATTGCCCAATTTAAAAAAAAATTAAAAATTTTCTCAGTCTAGGCGATACGTATTATTCTACATATTTTTGTTAAAAAAAAAAAATCGCAAGAAGCGTCTGGTTTGCGCAAAAGTTATTGCGCTTACAAAATAGGGGACAGAATTATTATTTTTTATTATTTTTTTTTACTACTAATGGCGGCGATCAGCATTTTTTTTCGTGACTGCGACATTATGGCGGAGACATCGGACACTTTTGACACATTTTTGGCGCCATTCACATTTATACAGCGATCAGTGCAATAAATATGCACTAATTACTGTATAAATGTGACTGGCATTGAAGGGGTTAACACTAGGGGGTGAGGAAGGGGTTAATGTGTACCCTGAATTGTGTTACTAACTGTATGGGAAGGGGGGTGACTGGGGGAGGAGACCGATCTATGTCCCTATGTACAAGGGACACAGATCGGTCTCCTCTCTCCCCTGACAGGACGTGGAGCTCTGTGTTTACACACAGAGCTCCACGTCTTGTCCCTGTAGCCGCCGATCGCGAGTCCCTGGCGGACATCGCGGCCGCCAGGCACTCGCATCGGCATCTCAGCGATGCGGCGAGCGTGCGCACGCCTCCGCCGGACGCGCGCCCGCGCCGCTGGCTGCACGCGCAGGCCGTAAAAACACGGCCACTCAGAGATGTAGAGCCACCCTGCGGCCGTACAAAGTCGTACGGCCGTCGGGAAGTGGTTAAAGAGGACTGCCGTTGTTATGGCAGCAGCTAGCTACAATAACCCCAATATCCTCTTCAAGAGCGGGCGGTCTGGTTTCAGATAAAAGTGGTGTCTGCGGAGATATTGCCGCAAGATCATTTTATCGGCGGTGGCATGGAGACGAGTGAGGGTGAGATGACCCCTACCCATCTCCATACCACTGCAGGGTGGAAGCAACGTCACTTCCAGCCAATGCTCTTAACCACTTAAGGACCGCCTCCTGCAGATATACGTCGGCAGAATGGCACGGCTGGGCACAAGCACGTACCTGTACGTCCTCTTTAAGTGCCCAGCCGGGCGTCACGCGCCCGCGACCTGGTCCGAAGCTCCGTGGCCGCGGGACCCGCGGACCCGATCGCCGCCGGAGTCCCGCGATCGGTCCCCGAAGCTGAAGAACGGGGAGAGCTGTGTGTAAACACAGCTTTCCCGTACTTCACAGTGGCAGCTTCATTGATCGTGTGTTCCCTGATATAGGGAAACACGATCAATGACGTCACACGTCCAGCCCCCCTACAATTAGAAAAACATATGAGGTCACACACAACCCCGACAGCGCCCCCTAGTGGTTAACTCCCAAACTGCAATTGTCATTTTCGCAGTAAACAATGCATTTTTATAGAATTTTTTTGCTGTGAAAATGACAATGGTCCCAAAAATTTGTCAAAATTTTCTAATGTGTCCGCCATAATGTCGCAGTCACGAAGAAAATCGCTGATCGCCGCCATTAGTAGTAAAAAAAAAAAAAAAAATGAATAAAAATGAAATAAAACTATCTCCTATTTTGTAAACGCTATAAATTTTGCGCAAACCAATCGATAAACGCTTATTGCGATTTTTTTTTTACCAAAAATAGGTAGAAGAATATGTATCGGCCTAAACTGAGGAAAAAAAAACGTTTTTTTATATATTTTTGGGGGATATTTATTATAGCCAAAAAGTAAAAAATATTGAATTTTTTTCAAAATTGTCGCTCTATTTTTGTTTATAACGCAAAAAATAAAAACCGCAGAGGTGATCAAATACCACCAAAAGAAAGCTCTATTTGTTGGAAAAAAAGGACGCCAATTTTGTTTGGGAGCCACATCGCACAACCGCGCAATTGTCAGTTAAAGCGACGCAGTGCCGAATTGCAAAAACTGGCCAGGTCCTTTACCTGCATAAAGGTCCGGGTCTTAAAGCGGGGGTTCACCCTTAGAGGGCACTTTTCCCCCTTAGATTCCTGCTCGTTTTTACTAGGGGAATCGGCTATTTATTTTAAAATATGTGCAGTACTTACCCGTTTACGAGACGCATCCTCTCCGTCGCTTCCGGGTATGGGCTTCGGGAATGGGCGTTCCTTCTTGATTGACAGGCTTCCGAGAGGCTTCCGACGGTCGCATCCATCGCGTCACGATTTTTCGAAAGAAGCCGAACGTCGGTGCGCAGGCGCAGTATAGAGCCGCACCGTTCGGCTTCTTTCGGCTACGAGTGACGCGATGGATGCGACCGTCGGAAGCCTCTCGGAAGACTGTCAATCAAGAAGGAACGCCCATTCCCGAAGCCCATACCCGGAAGCGACGGAGAGGATGCGTCGGAAGAAGATGCATCTCGAAAACGGGTAAGTACTGCTCATATTTTAATATAAATAGCTGATTCCCCTAGACCGAACGAGCAGGAAGCTAAGGGGAGATTTTTTTTTTTTTTTTAAATGGGTGAACTCCCGCTTTAAGTTGTTAAAGAGACTTTTTTTTTTAAATAAAAAAAAAAGAAAATTTGTATTTCATCTTCGTGTGAATATGAGATCTGAGGTCTTTTTGGCCCCAGATCTCATATTTAAGAGGACCTGTCATGCTTTTTTTCCTATTACAAGGGATATTTACATTCCTTTTAATAGGAATAAAAGTAACAAAAAAAAAGTGTAAAAAAGTAAAATAAAAGAACATTTTTTAAATGTGCCCCGTCCCGACGAGCTTGTGTGCAGAATCAAACATATACGTGAGCAGCGCCCGCATATAAAAAAAGGTGTTTAAACCATACATGTGAGGTATCAACGCGATCGTTGGAGCGAGAGCAATAATTCTAGCCCTGGACCTCCTCTGCAGCGCAAAACATGCAACCGGTATAATTTTTTAAACGTCGCCTACAGAGATTTTTAAGGGTAAAAGTTTTTTGCCATTCCACGAGCGGTCGCAACTTTGAAGCGTGACACATTAGGTATCAATTTACTTGGCGTAACATTTTCTTTCACAATATATGAAAAATGTGGCTAACTTTACTGTTGTCTTATTTTTTTGCTCTTGTAAGTCTTCTGCGCAAATACAGTGTGACAAAAACTATTGCAATGACCGCCTCATGTGTTGGATCACATGAGTGCAATTGGTTTTGCACTCCTGTGACCCATTTTCAGCAGAGAGTGGATGTCCGCTCTCTGCTGATGTCACAGAAATCAGTCCAGGCACTGCGTAATCCTGACATTAAAGCCCTCTGTGCAGCGATCGCGGGTGGCCGGACATCGCGGCCGTCTGCCTTGTGCAGCAGCTCCAGCATCACATGCCACCTATCACAATTTAAGCGGCCGTTATACGATTTGCGCAGCCCTGCCAACCTGCTGAATTATAATGATGGCGGCTGGTCGCCAAGCGGTTAAATGTATTTTTAAATTGGTCATTAAAAACGGTGTGTGTGCTCCAGAGCATTTTTATTGACGTGAAAAATGGGCATTAAAAATTTAGAACATGCTCTATTTTTTCTCGTTGTTTTTCACGTCGTGAAAAACGGATGTGTGTACGCTTTAACAATGGGGGAAAAAAATGTGCATGCTCAGAAGCAGGTTATGAGAAGGGAAATTTGAATAATCAGCCCAAAGGGTGTCGCCAATCGATTGGAACTTCCCCTTTATAGTGCCGTCGTACGTGTTGTACGTCACCGCGCTTTGCTCAAGCTTTTTATTTTCACGATCGTGTGTAGGCAAGGCAAGCTTGACAAGAATCACGTTGAGAAAAACGGTCGTGTGTACGCGGCATAAGAGATCTATGTATAAACAGTTCTCTCAATGAATGGGACACATCCACTCACCGACATGAAACTTAAATTATTCTAGAACTATCTTGTATGATTGAAGCACAATCTAGTGGCCAAAATTCATTTTTTCTGGATCGAGGTACTCAAAAACAAATTCCACATTTTGGCCACTGGATGGTGCGTCGATCATACGAGATACAGCAAATTGCATTGTAGCTTAGCAGATGTGTGTCACATTCGTTCAGCAAACTGTTTATACAAAGACCTGAGCTTCCCGAGAGGAGAGAGCATGTAAAGCAGTGTGGTGCTGTTCCCTCATCATCTGATTATTGATACAGGTACTTGCATAGTGCCGACAATTTATGCAGCATTTTTACATATACAGTACATATTGTACAGTCACATCACTCTCTGCCCTCAAGGAGCTTACAATCTAAGGTCCCCAAATCACATTCATACATACACATACTAGGGCCAATTTAGACAGGAGACAATTGACCTACCAGCATGTCTTTGGAGTTTGGAAGGAACCCAGAATACCTGGAGGAAACCCACACAGGCACAGGGAGAACATGCAAACTCCAGGCAGGTACTGCCATGGTTGGGATTCAAACCAAAGACCCCAGTGCTGCTAGGCTCTTAGCCCCTGTGGGGTGGGTCCTGGACCTGACTGTATTGCTTACTTGCAGTAAAGTCTGCAGGGAAGTGAAGGACCTGGATTTACTGTCTGGATCACAAGGCTAAGATCATAAGATTGGTTGTAACATGTGCCTAGGACTTGTTGCATCTGTCTCTCGCAATCCTTCTTCCTTAATTCTGAGGATTCAGGCTATAGTAGCTGATCAGCTCTGTCACCTGAGACATGCCTAGGCGATCAGCACCAATCACAGGACCCTTAGGCCCCTTTTGCAGACTTGCAGGGGTCAAGTCCTGGGAACTCCCACTCAAGATCCACTCCCCCACCAAAAAAAAATGATACGCTCATGATATGCATAATTACTAAACCGCATGTTTTTTTTTTCCGATCCACTGTACCTTAGTAATCCTTTATGTTACTGGCCGCTTCCTGCATATGGATTCATCGGGTAGTGTGCGGGTATTCCGTCACTTCCTCGATGCCGCAATGTCTCCTGGGAGCTTTTGTCATTGTTCCCAGGAGACATCGCGTAGGTCTGCCGCGAGTTATCGCGGCATTTAGAAAGAAGCAAGTTCAGTGACTCGAGCTGGGCATAGTAAAGGATTGGCTCGGGTGGCTCGGCTGCTCTAGTCCTGCAAAGGGAACGGAGTTCCTGCTGTGAAAAAAGTGCAGGAACTCCGTTCCCATGCGTTCCTGCAGGACTTGAGCCTTTCAGACTTGTCCCTATCATCAGTTCAACTGCTAGAGTCCTTAAAGAAGAAATTCATCTTAGAAAAAAATATGCATTTACAATTTGTTTTGTAATGGAGAGCATTGTATCCATAATCTGCTAATGCCACGGTCCTGCAGACTATCTGGTCTGACTGTCGATACAGCCAGGCAGTTACACTGGGACAGGAAGACTTAAAGCTGAGTTCCATCCAAAAGTTTTTGACATATACCTTTTTCCACCTTCTGAAGGAGGCGCCGTTCCTCAGAAGTTCAGCCCCCCTCCTCCTTGCCCCACCACCGTGCCAGTTAGAAAGTGCAGCACTGGGGGGCCGACATCACGGTCTCCCTGGACAGTTAAGTGTCCATATATTAAAAGTCAGCAGCTACAGAATTTGTAGCCAACTTTTTTGTTCCCCAGGCCGGAACTCCTCTTTAATGAACTAATACAGCACTCGACCTCACCGGTAGTTCATTAAAGCGGGGGTTCACCCTAAAAACGATTTTCTAACATTACATCCAGCTCACTCTCTACATTGACAGTATGCCAATTTTTTTTTTTCCGCTGTACATACCTTCGTACAGCTATTTTCTTCCCAGCTTCCGGGTAGGGCCTCCCGCAGGAGTGGGCGTTCCTATCCAGCAGGTGATTGACGTGATGACAAAAACAACCTCCCCTCGTCGCATAAGGAGCGCCACGAGTTGCCGAAAGGAGCCGAACGTCGGTGCGCAGGTGCCGTATAGCACCGACTCGCCGTTTGGCTTCTTTTGGCAACTCGTAACGCTCCTTATGCGACGGGGGAGGTATTTTTTGTCATCACGTCAATCACCTGCTGGATAGGAACGCCCACTCCCGCGGGAGGCCCTACCCAGAAGCTGGGGAAGAAAATAGCTGTACGAAGGTATGTACAGCGAAAAAACTAAAAAATTGGCATACTGTCAATGTAGAGAGTGAGTATCATGTAATGTTAGAATTTTTTTTTAGGGTGAACCCCCGCTTTAAGAACTACAAGCCAACAGCCGCAAAGGCTGTTGGACCTTGTAGGTTTTTTGGTGTACAGAACCAGGTGGATGATGTTTTTTGTAGATTGTGACAGCTAGCAAGAGGGAGAAGATCCCCCGCCAGCTGTCAGCCCCTGGGGGTTTGGAGGGAGCAGGGACCGGTTCATCTGTAACATGTTACATCTTACATCCTGAATATGGGTGTACAAGAGGTGAACTTATCCTTTAACCACTTGAGTCCTAGATCCATTCATTTACAGACAATTTGTCTCTTTACATCTGTTTTTCGTCCAATCTGTTTTTTTAATTGAAGAAAAACAGGGCTTTGATCTGTTCCAAAAAATGGATATTGATGGAAGCAGATGATCATCTATTTACATCGGTTTTTCCATAAAGATGCATTGATGTCCATTTTTCATCCATCAATGCATGTGTGAAAGGGGCCTAATACATTGTACACATGACCGGTTTTCACGACAAGAAAACTGTCATTTCTTATATTGGTCGTGTGTATGCTCCCTAGCAGTTTTCTCAATGAAAAAACTGCCAGCAAAAAAAATTGAAACCAGCTTTTTTTTTCTCGTAGTGTTTTCCGACAGTTTTTTTCTCATCCCGAAAAACGGTAGTGTGTATGCTTTTCTGAGGGGAAAAAAACACACATGCTCAGAATCAAGTATGCAGCCCAAAGGGTGGTGCCATTTGAAAGGAACTTCCCCTTTATAGTCCCGTTGTACGTCACCGCGCTTTGGTCGGAGGTTTTTTTGCATGAACGTGTGTATGCAAGTCAGGCTGGAGAAAAATTTCATTTTTTTTCCTGCCGAGAAAAATGGTCGTGTGTACGAGGCATTATGCCGCGTACACGCGATCATTTTTCAGGATGAAAGAAAACGTTGTTTTTCATCATGTCCAAAAAACAAAGTTTTTCCAACTTCATCAATAAAAACGACGTTGCCCACACACCATCGTTTTTAAAACATGATCTAGCAAAGCGCGGTGACATACAACGGCACTCTAAAGGGGAAGTTCTATTCGCCTTTGGGCTGCTTTAGCGGATTCCTTGTTAGTAAAAGACGATTTGCGCTTTTTTGTCTGTTACAGCGTGATGAATGTGCTTACTCCATTATGAATGGTAGTTTTACCAGAACGAGCGCTCCCATCTCATAACTTGCTTCTGAGCATGCGCGGGTTTAAAACTTTGTTTTAGTCCACACACGATCATTTTTTACAACCCGAAAAACAATTTTTTTTTTAAAACGACGTTAAAAAATGCAGCATGTTCAAATTTTTTTTTTTTGAGCAGCCCACACACGATCATTTTAAATGACGTTTTTAAAAACGTTTTCTTTCATGCCGAAAAATTATCGTGTGTACGCGGCATTAGACTACGATTCTGTATTTATCTGGAAGTAGTACCAGATCTCAGGCCTTTTGAAGGATCATGCCAGTAAAAAGAAGAGACAATATCTGATTTTTTTTTGTCTTTAGAATGCTCTGAATTTGAGAACATTTTCATTTTATTTTAAACTGTATATAAAATAGTTGGCTCTCTCACCAACCTTATTCCCTAAAGGGATGCTTTAATATTCTAATTCACATTCCTCTGGATGTGATCATCTCAATGCAAAATATGTTAAAACTTATGGGCAGCCTTGGAATTCTTAGTAGTGCCTTATCCTGTGTTGATGCAAGACCATCAAGTCTAATCCCAAAACATAGAAAGAATATATGAGAAACTACACCATGCACAAATCTTCGTATACATTTTTCCCCATATGAAATACCCTTGTAAATATATTTGTCTTCCTTTCCCATAAAACGTAAAAGAAACAACTTTCATAATTTTCCCGGGAGATACAGTTTGCAGACCTCCGAAAAATGACAAATATTCAGAGAATGTTATGGACCTATTACCAAAGAGTTAAACATAAGCACATATAATACATATGGGTCCAGATCAACTCTCCAGGCTTGCATATTGGATAGAATTTCGCACCAGTATTGGTATAAACTGTTCAATACCTACTGGCCGACAACACCGGTGTAGAGGGTCAACCACGAAGAATCAGCAGCAGGATAGCAGCGTTGTCGGTTTTGAGTCCACAACAGGAGGACTGGCAGGAACAAGTAAAAACTTGAAAAATAAGGTGATATTAATGATAGATTTGTTATAGCGAAGACATGTTTATTTTTGTATTTAGCTGAAGTTCTACTTTATTGATTACAGGGCTGAATTATTTTGTGCCCTTTATAGTTGCCAAGAGTTCATTAAAATACACTATACGTTATCGGTTCATTGGATAGCTGTAGAACCCCAGAAAATTCCAGCTTGCTGAACCTTTCACAATTCCCTGACTGATGAAGGCTAAAGATCATCAAGTAGAAAGGAACTTATTCAAATACAACCTACTTCAACTTACTTATGTTTCTATTGTTATCGGCTACAAATGAAAATGTACATATGTATATGGGCCCGGATTCACGTATCTGGGCGCATCTTGGTGCGGGCGTAGCGTATCCTATTTATGCTACGCCGCCACAACTTAGACAGGCAAGTGCAGTATTCACAAAGCACTTGCTCCATAAGTTGCGGCGGCGTAGCGTAAATTGGCCGGCGTTAGCCAGCGTAATTCAAAGTAGGCTGGTAGGGGGCGTGTTGTATTGAAATGAATCGCGACCCCACGTAAATGACACGCCTAATGAACGGCGCATGTTCAGTATCACGTCGAATTTTCTCCCCAAGTTACGCCGGCTCAATGCTTAGTCGACGTGAATGTAACCTACGCCCATCCCCATTCACGTACGACTTATGCAAACAACGTAAAATACGACGCTGTTCTGACGTCCATACCTAACATGACTTACCCCTGCTTTATGAGGGGTAAAGTTACGCCGGACCGACGCCTTACGTAAACGGCGTAGCTAAATCCAACGGGCGCAAGTACGTTTCTGAATCAGCATATCTACCTTATTTGCATATTCGACGCGGAAATATATGGAAGCACCCCTAGCAGCCAGCGTAAATATGCACCTAAGATACAACGGCGTAAGAGACTTACGTCAGTCGTATCTTAGACAAATTCTGGCGTATCTGATTCTTTGAATCAGGCGCCAAGATACGACGGCGCGGATTCAGACTTAGGCTGCATTCACATCTAGGCAGACAAAACGCTGCGTTTTGTCCCGCGAATTGTGGCGATAAATAGCGGCATTTTGTACCGCGATTTGCGGCGACAAAACGCCGCGATTGTCAGCCTAGATGTGCCCCTAGATTGTCCCTCTATGGAGATGGTTCCCATCTCTTATGCCGAACGCCGCCTGAAAAAAAGGTCCGGGACTTTTTTTCAGGCGGCAGGCGTGGAGATGTGAACCATCTCCATAGAGGGCAATGTTAAATCATCCCTCTGGCGTGTCGGGGCGGCAGCGGGCGTCACACTACAGGCGACAAAACGCCTAGGTGTGAATGGGCTCTTACGACGGCGTATCTGGAGATACGCCGTCGTAAGTGGTTTCTGAATCCGGGCCATGGAGTTTATGAAAAACCTGCAGGAGACAGTCTCAAAGCACTGACCTAGAGTCAATGAAGCTGCAAAAGTGCTAAAAGCAGAACTTTACCCAGAACGGAACCAAGCAACAGAACTTGAAAAAAGATAATGCTATTTAGCAAGGAACATACATTCAACATTAACAATTATGCTACCAAAATAAGTGTGTGCTGTAAATTGCCTCCAGAATTGTTCCTTTATTTCTTGCTGGAGGCTGCCATTTTGCTGAAAGGGGTTGTAAAGGTTTGTTTTTTATTTTCTAAATTGGTTCCTTTAACCTGCCTGGCGGTATTCCCGAGTCTGACACGGGGTTAGATTTTCCTGCTGCGAGCGGTAACCCCGAGCCAGACTCGGGCTTGCCTCGCTAGATCCACAGGCTTGGTTTACTTACCTTGTCCCTGGATCCAGCGATGCCACCGCGCTGTGTGAGCGAGCGGGACCTCGCTCGATTCACACAGTGCCTCTGTGTGACGCCGATCTCCGTTCCCTGCGACGTTACGACGCACGGGGACGGAGAACGGCGCCAAATTAAAAAAAGTAAACAAACACCTTACATACAGTATACTGTAATGTTATAGATTACAGTACTGTATGTAACAAATACACACCCCCCCTTGTCCCTAGTGGTCTGCCCAGTGCCCTACATGTACTTTTATATAATAAAATACTGTTCTTTCTGCCTGCAAACTGTAGATTGTCCATAGCAACCAAAAGTGTCTTTTTATGTCAAAAATAGTTTTAGATCAGCTAAAAAACAGCGATAATAAATTATAATCACTTGCAGAATTGTGCGATCGCGATTTGTGGGGAAATTCGTCATAAAAAAATAAAAGTAATGACAGCGACAATTCTGCAACTGAACAAATTTCAGTGATTTTGATTTGATTACATTATTGAATAATTTTTATTATAATTATATTATTATGTTATAATTATTTATAATATTATAATTTATAATTTTGTTTTTAAAAAAATGTCATACCCGGGATGCCTATTAGACTCTTGTTTGGTCAGATTTAAGTGAGTTATTTCTAAAAATTACAGGCCTAGAGTATAAAACACCAAATTTCCTCCAAATAATGGTACCGCTTTCAGCATGTTTTTTCTGAAAGAATCATACCGCCAGGGAGGTTAAGCTAGTGCATTGTTGGTTCACTTACCTTTTCCTTCCATTTCCCTTCTAAATGTTTTTTTTCTTTGTCTGAATTTCTCACTTCCTGTTCCTCCTCAGTAAGCTTGCCCCCATCATCCGAGCCGCTCTGGCTGGGGGTTAGTCAGCGTGCTCGCCCCCTCCCTTTGGACTACATACCTGCGGGGAGACGCTGTGAACAGGATTTTTTTCCTGCAGTAAAAATAATCCTTTCACATTTTACTTCCTCCACAATGACGAGACTTTCAATCATTTTCTATCCCATCAACTCAATTAGGACATAGGCTGCAAACAAAATCTAACAGATGTTCCATCACTACCATGAACTAAAACAATAAATGTTTGCTGTAGATGTACTGTAGGGCATGCTAAAATCATATGCTAAAACATTGAGAGACCATTTTAGCATGCGTGAAGTGCACTTTAAGGTCTGTTTGCATCTTCATTATTTAGGACCGCTGTCCTTTTAACCAATGGTAAGGCAAAAATCACTAACTTCCTTTTATTTTTTTCAAACCTCAGAGTGATTTTGTGCCCGAATTGTCTGGTTCATCAAATCGGATTATGCTAAAAAGTTACATAATGCACCTTGAGGTATGCTAGTGTTGGCTTGTGCCTGGTTTGGGTGTGCAGTGTTTTGTACAGTAAAATCTTTCTTCTATTAAGCATGACCTGTGTGATAGAACATGCCCTCTGCACATCGCCCCCCATCTCTCTCAGCTCACCTGTTTGGCAGGACAGATACTTCCAATACAGCTCTGCCTGTTAAAGTGGATGTAAACCGGAATTCTTTATTTTTTTTATGTCACAATGTAGAGTATAAGATTTCCTATCATCTTTGCCCAGTCTTGCCACACAGAGTTAATCCAGCTCTGAGCAATCCTCTTTTATTGTTCAGTGAAATAAAATGGACTTATAGAGAAAAATCTTAGTCCGTTCCGCCCCCTTGCTGTGAATGATAGGTTATTTACATATCTCATGCACTAGCCTGGAGACATGCATTATTTCTTAATGGCCACCCCCACTCCTCTTCTGAAGTCATGTGGTTACTTTTCTGGATTTTGACTGGATGTTAGTGATCATAGTAGAATTTAGTGTAAGGAATACATAGGAAAAAATTGCATCTTGACAAGGGGAGTGTAGAGGAGGGAGAAGAGTCTACTGACATCACGACTCCACCCACTGAGCTCCAGATCCACCCTCAGAATCTGTAGTTTTTCAGTTCTTATAGCAGACAGAGGGGAGACATTTGACAGGTAAGGATACATGCAGGAGGCATCTATATTCTTATAGATCAGCACTATAGCAGTACATTAGAAAGGATGAGAGTGGCTTTACATCCACTTTAAGTTAACCAACTTGTTGCCCTGCCCCAGACTGACTCTCTACAGTTCATAAACACATTTAGTGATACAAATCTGAAACGGAAGTTATTGCAAGGGTTAAAGGGCTCACTTAAGGTGATTGCTCATACATCACTGGTCTAGACTATTAATACTTACCTATTGCAGTGCCTGTACACAACACACCTGGAAATGTAATGGGCACAGAAGTTTATCTGGGCAGCATAGTTCTGAAGTGGGAAAAATGCTAAGGACTTGTCTGCTGCCAAAAATAAACATTTCCTTTTTTCTAGCAATTTCATTTCTTGTACACTGCCTATGATCAGTGTTGTGTACACTTCTGTAAGATACAACTAGCTCCTCCCTTTCTTAATTGGTAGAATCCACCTGTTCTGCCTATGACAACATGGCTGCCGCACCAACACCCCTCTACAATGTTTTTTGCAAACGGTGTCTACTGTAATACACAAACATGATTTCCTTTATTTTAGGGAATATCGGACATAAAGATCTCTGGAATGGAGGCTCACACAAGTCACAACACCATGGTGGTCAGAAAGACAAGCCAAGGCCAGATCAGCCACAGTTTTTCACAAAATTCCTTGTACCGCAGTGCCAGCCAACTGATCTCTTCCCACGATAAGAAGTCCATTTTGGAAGGCTCTATATGGGATAGTGTTATTCAAGGACATGATAGCGGAATGGTAAGTATATTGCACGCTTTTAAAAGAGGTTTAAACCCAGGTTTCTCAGCGTGCTTGGTCCCGATGATACAGTGAAAAGCAATAGAAATCATGTCTTGCAGCCATTTGAGTTCTAGGTTTGACACCAAACATAGTCTGTGTAAAGTTTGTATGGTCTTCCTGGACTCACCCTTGAGAAAAGTCAATCAAGGGGAATAGGATTACCTTGTACAAAAGATCCATATATTAACCACTTGCTTACTGGGCACATATACCCCCTCCTGCCCAGGTGAAATTTCAGCTTCTGGCACTGCATCGCTTTAACTGACAATTGCGCAGTTGTGCGACGTGGCTCCCAAACAAAATTGACGTCCTTTTTTCCCCACAAGTAGAGCTTTCTTTTGGTGGTATTTGATCACTTCTGCGGTTTTTATTTTTTGCGTTATAAACAAAAAAAGAGCGACAATTTTGAAAAAAATAAATCAATATTTTTTACTTGTTGCTATAATAAATAGCCCAATTAAAAAAAAAAAAAAAAAACACATTTTTTTCTCAGTTTAGGCCGATACATATTCTTCTACATATTTTTGGTAAAAAAAAAATCGCAATAAGTGACTGGTTTGCAAAAGTTATAGCGCCTACAAAATAGGGGACAGATTTTTTTTTTTTACTAGTAATGGCGGTGATCTGCGATTTTTATTGGGACTGCGACGTTATGGCGGACACATTGGACACTTGACACATTTTTGGCACCATTCACATTTATACTGCGATCAGTGCTATAAATATGCATTAATTACTATATGAATGCGACTGGCAGGGAAAGGGTTAACACTAGGGGGTGAGGAAGGGGTTAAATGTGTACCCTGCATAGTGTTTCTAACTGTGGGGGAAGGGGACTGACTGGGGGAGGTGACCGATCTGTGTTCCTATGTACAAGGCACACAGCATCGATCTCCTCTCTCCCTGACAGGACGTGGATCTCTGTGTTTACACACACACAGATCCACGTCCTTGTCTGTGTAACCGGCGATCGCGGCCACCAGGCACGCACATCGGCATCTCAGTGATGCGGCGGGCGGGCACGCGCACGCCCCCCGTGGCTGGAGGCCGGAGGCCGTATATAGATGGCCACCCGGCAATTGGGATCCACACTGCGGCCGTAGAACGTCATACGGCCGGCAGCAAGTGGTTAAAATCAGTTTAAATCTGTTCCAGGGTTCACTCTGTGCTCAGAGGGTAAACGGTTTATACTTCTTGGAAATTACTCTTTATTGAAGGAGCTGTAAGAATGTTGAATAGTCTTCCACATGAATTGATGAATTGCTTTAACCACTTGGGATCCGCGCTATAGACGAAAGATGTCCACAGCGCGGCTCCCAAGAGGACATCGAGTGGACGTCTTTGGACGTCCTGTTTGTTTGCATTCCCGTGCACGCCGCTGGGGTGCCGATGCGTGTGCCTGGCGAGCGCGATGTCCGCCGGGTACCCGCGATCGGCGGTCACAGCAGGGATGTGGAGCTCTGTGTGTAAACACAGAGCTCCACGTCCTGTCAGGTAGAGAGGAGACCCATCTGTGTCCCTTGTACATAGGGACACAGCATCGGTCACCCCCCCCCAGTCAGTCCCCTCCCCCCACACAGTTAGAACACACCCATGATACACATTTAACCCCTTCCTCACCCCCTAGTGTTAACCCCTTCACTGCCAGTCACATTTATACAGTAATTAGTGCATTTTTATAGCACAATAGTGTCAAAGGTGTCCGATATGTCCACGGCAATATCGCAGGCCTGACAAAAAAAAAATGCAGTTTGCCACCATTACTAGTAAAAAAAAAAAAAAAAAATCATAAATCTATCCCCTATATTGTAGGCGCTATAACTTTTGCGCAAACCAATCAATATATGCTTATTGCAATTTTTTTTAACAAAAATATGTAGAATACGCATCGGCCTAAACCAAGGGAAATTTTTTTTCTTTTTTTTTTAAATTGGGATATTATTATAACAAAAAGTAAAAAATAGTGTTTTTTTTCAAAATTTCCAGTCTTTTTTTGTTTATAGCACAACAAATTAAAATCGCAGAGATGATCAAATATCACCAAAAAAAAGCTCTACTTGTGGGGGAAAAAAATTATAAAAATATAATTTGGGTACAGTGTTGTATGACCGCGCAATTGTCATTCAAAATGCGTCAGCACTGACAGCTGAAAATTGGTCTGGGCACGAAGGGGGTTTAAGTGCCCAGTAATGAAGTGGTTAAAAAGGGCTGGGCATGTTACTAAATGCAAAAATTATAATAGTAGAAAATTGACCCTATAGAAATCTAATGGCCTTTTGAGGATCAGCAAAGAATTGTTTGAGTATATTGGATCATGCAATCATCTTTATCAACTGTGGGGTTTAGGGTTCTGCTGATGCAAGATTTGTCTTTAATTTTTCTGGTTACATTTCATGGGATGTACATACTGTATATGTTTTTTAAAGTGTAACTTTAACAATCCAGGAACATACTGGTAGGTATATTTACAGCAGTACTCTTTCTTACCCTGCCATGGCTGGTCCCATGCCCATGCAGAAAATAGACTGGTGCCGCCATGCCAGTGACCTGGCCCTCCAAAAAGCAAACAGCCACTATAGAGACAGCAGTATTGTTGCCTAATATCTTTAGTAGAAGAAAAGAACCCGAGGTCTAGGACACAAGCCTGTCACTAGGTACCAAGGGCCAGATCCACAAAAGGGATACGCCGGCGTATCTACTGATACGCCGTCGTATCCCTGTTTCTATCTTTGGAACTGATCCACAGAATCAGTTTCCAAAAGATAGGGAGAAGATCCGACATGTGTAAGAGACTTACACTGTCGGATCTTAGGATGCAGTACCGCATCCGCCGCTGGGGGCATTTCTCGTCGAAATGCTGCTTCGGGTATGCAAATTAGCACTTACGGAGATCCACGAAGCTTTTACATTTCGTTTTTTCTCCGTAAGTATTAGTTTGCAATCGTAAAATTAGGGCTGCTTTTACAAGGCCTAAACTGTTTAGGCCTTGTAAAAGTAGACCCTTCTATCCCGCGTCGCCGTCTTTTTTTTTTTCAAATTTTTTTTTTCCCGCCGCAACTCGTATTTTTTTTTTATGCCTGTCGCGATTCTCAAAACCCGGCTCAACCTAAAACCGCGCATAGCACGTCGTGAAAATGATGTCGTGAGCATGCGCAGTACGGCCGGCGCGGGAGCACGACTAATTTAAATGGGCCCCATTTGAATAGGAACGCCTTGCGCCGGCCGGATTTAAGTTACACAGCCGAAAATTTCTAGGTAAGTGCTTTGTGGATCAGGCACTTAGGTAGAAATTTTCCGGCCGTGTAACTTAAATTGAAAAAGTTACGTTGCGCCGGGTTTTTGTGGATCTGGCCCCAAGTTTCTAAAACTCTTACTGGAGAAAAAACCACTGCGGTTTCTGTTCTGCTGGGAAAACAGCTCCTCCTGTTGAATCTGACACCCATCAAATAGGAAGTGATGCCTCCCAAATGGGGACACAGCAATGCATCTAAAACTAAAAAAATAAACAATAAAGCTTTGACCCATAAAACAATACACACATACCATTTTAAATCTTATTGTTTTGGGTGTTTTTTTCTGTTTAGGGTGTGGATGATGAAGATCTCGTGAGTACCATAAAAAGCTTTAGTACAGTAACCAAGCAACACACAGCCTTCACCGATACACCTTTGTAACAGACAACCAATGAGCCAGAGGTATGAAGATACCATCATTGTTCTACCATTGTGATATGGAGGTAACCAACGACCAACCAAGGGTTTGGAAGACAGGGCAGGGCCCTGAAATATGCTGGTAGTGAAGACAGATGGAAGCGCACTGGTGACGTCGTAGCATCTGAACTGTAGACTGCGCACTCATCTCCGTTGCTGGCCATGAACTGCTGCTGTTGGTGGTCTTTCCTTTGTCTGGGGTATAAGCAAATGTTTGGCTTCCTGTTAGTTGGGGGTATTCAACTGTATGTATTTCTTAATATAATAAAAGTTTTGGGCTGCTTTAGCTTTATGTTGTTTTTTTTCATACCACCATATGTAATAACCCTCAGTGACCAGTTTCCAGTCTGCCAGCATTAACCCATCAGTGATCAGCTCCCAGAATATGAGCATTAGCACCCAAAGGACAACTCAGGCTGTGGATGCTTTGTGAAGAAAACTGTAAGGCCTTGTACACACGAGAGGATATCCGCTGGAAACGGTCCGCCGGACCGTTTCCAGCGGATAAATCCTCTGGCGGATTTGGATCTGATGGCTGTACACACCATCAGATCGAAATCCCCGCGGAATACATCCGCAGTGACGTGTCGCGCCGTCGCCGCGACGACGCTGGAAGGTAAATACTTCCACGCATGCGTCGAATCATTACGACGCATGCGAGCGGACGGATTGATCCGGTGAGTCTGTACAGACGACCGGATCAGTCCGCTGGACTGGATTCCAGCGGATAAATTTCTTAGCATGCTAAGAAATGTTTATCCGCTGGGAATCCGTCGGCTGGATTTTTATCCGCCTGAAAATGTCCGCTAGGCCGTACACACGACCGGATCTATCTGCTGGAACTGATCCGCGGATCAATCCCAGCGGATCGATCTGGTCGTGTGTACGGGGCCTAAGACTTTGCACATCTAAAGTGTGTTCAGCAAATTTAACCTCTTGCCGACCGCGGATGTACTGTGGCATGTCAGCTCTATTGCACAAAACGACGTACCTGTAGGTAGTTTCTTGTAATAGCCACTGAGGGCACACACACTGATTGGACAGATGGGGAGCCAATCAGCGGGTCACCCGCGATCATTCCCCAGAGAGGCAGAACTGCGATCTGCCTATGTAAACAAGGCATATTGCCATTCTGACAGGGAAGATGAAAGAGCTCTTGTGTTTCTGCTAAGCAGGAACACCAATCCAGTCAGAGCAACACCCACAGATACACTTAACCCTTTGATTGACCCTGCTGTTAACCCCTTTCCTGCCAGTGTCATTAGTACAGTAAACATGCATAATTTTAGCACTGATCACTGTAATAATGTCAGCAGTTCCCAAAAAAGTGTACGTTAGGAGTTCGATTTGTCCGCTGCAATGTCGCAGTTCCGCTAAAATCACTGATCGCCACCATTACTAGGGGGAAAAAAATGGTCATAAAAATATCCCATGGTTTACCAAAAATATGTAGCAGAATACATATTGGCCTAAATTGATGAAGAAATTCGATTTTTTTTATTATTGGGTGAGTTTTATAGCAGAAAGATACTGGTACAATCCGACCTCCATCTGGGTTGTCTTTCAGCCGATAGGTCCATCCATAGGCACACTAGGGTCCATCTGGTTAAATTTCCTTTAGCAGAGCAGTCCCAATGATTTGCTGGTCAATTACCATCATCCCTCCAAGTAAATCTCCAGGAAATATCAATGGAACGGGCAGCTAGAATTGTGAAGTTTTCATTGTGCTTAGAAAACTGAGCAGAGTGCAATGCTACCTTTAGCTCAATGATTTCAGTACATGAGCGCTCTACTTCTAGTGCCTGCTATTTTATGAATGGAATACGCTGCAATAGAAGGTCACTCAATTTGCATTTATTCATAGGGGAAAATCCTGTTTAGGCACTCTTCACTGGAGAAGGTTTTAGTTATTGGAAGAGTTCCCCCTCTATCTAGGGGCAACAGACACATTTTGACACTCCCATCACTTTATGTAGACTATGGTCATCGTGATTCTCAACTTTATGACAGCAAACAAGCACACATACATTAAAATGAATCTTTTAATATGTCCTTACTGGATAATGTAAACCGAGTTACAGAGTGAGAAAACATACATCACATATTGTAAAATCAGCTCATATTACATGGTTTTATATATATATTTATACTTTGTTATATAGTGCTTTTATAGAATGGGATCATCATAAAATCTATTTTTTGCAATTAGTTGAGGGACACACGAGTCCAAGAATGTTGAGTTAGAATGCCATGTAAAGCAAGATTTGTACACCAACTGTCTAGCCCAGTACAATGCCTTCTACTCGCAGCATGCCTCAGTTTGGGAAAACAGTACCAAGAGTATGATCATAGACGAGGGGAGGCTTGTGTCCCTCAACAATTAACTACAAGACAGGCTGATGGGACATCCAAAAGCAGTCCAACTGAGGAGTGGGCAACAGCAACAAAGAGGCACCTGAAGAACCTTATGCTCCAAGCTGATGTAGGAAGACACCTGAATATCAACCTGATAGAACATGTGAACAGAAGACCAGGTGGCAACTTTGTAATTCTGGAAACAGTAGCTTAATGCCAAAATGCCCAAGAAGCACCCACAGATCTAGTAGCGTGTGGCTGGAACAACTCCAGGTGTAGCGACCACACCCCAGGGTTTAAACATTGCAGTCTTAGAAAGTCTGCCTGCCAACTGTTCACACATTGAATGTAAAAGGTGGATAAAAACTAGAAAAAAAAGTTCTACTCAGGGCAGAATTCTTTCTAGCTTTTGCTAGGGCTGGTTGTCCCCTGGTGTTTAAATGGACGCCACTGTGGTGGTATTTGTCTGACCGATTTCCAAATAGGACAACCCTCAAGTTGGGAAGTCCAGCATTGAAAAGACAACCAATCCTCAAAAGCTCCAAAATGTTAATCAGGGACAAGATTCTTCCAATGTCCAAGTCCTCCCCAGCTTAACGGACTGTCATCCATTGTAAAGATCCTTCTCAAGACATGAAAAGGAAGGACTTTCCCAACTCCAGAGCTGGATTCTAGGCCACCAGGCCAGGGACAACCTGGTCTTGACAAACTTGGTGGGTTGCATGCAGAATTTCTAGGTCCGAATTAAAACATTTAGAGCCTTGAGATACAATATGGATCAGATGCCCCCTTTGGGGATTGTAAACAAGATGAAGTAGAATCCCGGGAACCGTTCACACCATAAGTAAAGGGGCTATAACTCCTTGCTCAGGAAGATCGGCAAGGCCTCCATTGAGACCTGCTAATCTGTATGGTGACACAGGCAGGTTGGAAGACATGAAATGGGGGGACCACATTATTTACTCAAACATCCATTAAAGACTAACAGACTCACCCCTTTCGGGACTTGGAAGTCCAGGGTGTGTAAGCAAACTGATGAAAGGAACCACTTTTAGCTTCCAATGAGAGGTCAGGCTTTCCAGGTTGAGCCTAGTTTTTTGGGGCAGATGGGCACACTTGTCCTCAGTGTCATTTTTGATGGGGGTGTACAGGGCAGCTGTGAAGTCTGTCATTTCAATGAGAATCACTGCTGTGTCTTTAAGCCAGGGAGTGATAATAGTGGCATCCTGCAACATCATTCATCAAAATAATAAGAGACTCAGTACCCGAGAGTCCCAATAGGTGAAGGATCAGAGGTTGCTAAAGCCATTGGCAGAGCAAATAAGATTTAGCAGGAGAAGGCGTAGAAGCACGATTATGGCCTCTGTGGGTCAGAGTCAGCATTGCATCCACCCTCCCCAATAGGAGGTGCTTCAGCGCTCCTCTGACAACTGATAAGAACAGATACTACACTTGATCTTAGCCAAACGGCCGAGAAGCGAGGTATGGAAAGTGCCAAAGACAGAGCCCACAGCCTGAAGGTCATGTTCCAGGCTAGCTTCTCCCTTGTCCAGCAGGGTGTGGGCACAGCCCCGAAAGCTCATGCTGTTGATCAGGAAAAAGACCAGCTCAGCAGGGGTAGAGAAACCTTAATGTTAAAATAAAAATAGCAAAAATAAAGGTTAGACTTTTCTCTGCACAGCAGAGAAAAAGGCGATCATCTTGCCAAGACACTAATGAAAAACTGAGGCATGCAGAGACTGGGAGGGGTTATACCAGGCTGGTCGCTGTTATTTCATTTGCTAGTGTACAAATTCTCCTCTAGGTGGCAGCATGACTCAATCTCTGAATTCCCGTGTCCCTTAATGAAGGCTAAAGAAAACATTTTATAATTGGTCTGTCTTTATTTTCCAGCTCAGTTAATGTTACAAGATATCTAGAACGTTAAATACTGACAAAAAAAAAAAAATCTAAACTGGAGTTAGACAAATGGTGCATTCAAGAAGTTGGTGTTTAGACACCGAAGTGCAATATTGCTGTATATAAGTCACGCTTTGCAAACGCCGTTGAAATATAAAAAGGACTATTGCGTCTCGTGCAAAATATGCTATATTTATATCAACAAAAGAAAAAAAAGGTAATATAAATTAAATATTTGGCTAAATGTATATGTACTGTGTCAGTGTTTTTAGAGATTAGGATAAATAATAGTGTCATTCAATAAATTACGTGTGCACATTGTGGATTTGTACAGACAGTCGTGCAGTGTGGTCACCCCTTTGCCATGTCTGGATCTTCCTGATTAAACAGTGGAGCAAAGTTACTTGATCTCTCTGGTGGCCATCTCTTTCAGCTCTGCCCACTGGCTTGGCCAAGGCAATGTAACATTTTTTCCTGTCTAATTACTAAATATATTTTATTGAATGTTAAAAGCTGGGTTCACACTAGCTTTGGCCGTGGCTCATAGCAGGGGTCCGGGGCATGTCTTTTCACTGTTTCACGTGCGAATCAGGTCCAGATTTTGGGCTGAATTTGCACCTGAAAAACTAACCAGAAGACGCTCAGGACCCTTCTGCAATCTGGATCGCGGCCACCCTAGAGGTGTGTGAACCGGCTTCATTGGAAACCCAAATCCAATTTGCATCAGTGAATTTGCTCAATAAATCTACACAGGCTTGGTATAGGGTTTAGAGTCAAAAACGGTTGCATTGGTGAAACACTATACTATTCTGACCAGGGGCGGACTGACAACTCATGGGGCCCCTCGGGCAATAGGAGATTATGGGGTTCCCCGGTCAATAGGAGATTATGGGGGCCCCCCGGGCAATAGAAGATAATGGGCCCCCCCCGGGCAATAGATTATAGGACCACACAGTATACACACATACAGTATACACACACAGTATACATAAACACACAGAATACACATACACACACTGAAAAAGGTACTGAGAGGCGGGGCAGCTATAATCTTGTGTTTTTTTTTTTTTTTTAAAACACAGATTTTTACATACTGTCCCTGGTTTTACTGAGGCCGGCAAACCTGATGGGGCCCCCTAGTGGCATGGGGCCCCTTGGGCAGTGCCCGAATGGTCAGTCCGCCCCTGCTTCTTCCTACATTTGTAGAAAAAACGATGACCACAGAGGATCTTCTATAAGAACTGTAAAAAATAATTTAAAAGGAGAGAAAGTGCCCCTTCCTCTAACAAAGTGTCCCTTACTCCATTTGCAGGAATCTGTCCCCCATCCTTTCTGAAGTTTTGGTGGTTCCAAAATCTGAATTCAAGAAAGCTGGTCACCAAGATTAACAGTATCCATGGCCTAGTAAATGCCCTTATTGCACAACAGACCTGTGGTGTTAAAACACAAGGGGGTCTATCCAAGTTCAATAGAACTGTGCAGAAGACACAAGTATAGTCAACCAAGCCTTGGATAGCAGTGTACGATAACAGCGGGGAAAAGGGTTTTATTCCTAAAGCCTCGTACACACGATCAGATTTTCCGATGGGAATTGTGTGATGACTGACTGTTGGCCTAAAATCCGACTGTTTGAACGCTTAATCAGACATTTGCTGTCATACTTTCCACGGACAAATGTTGGATGGCAGGCTTATAAATTTTCTGTGGACAGCGGGCTGTTGGCAGATTTCCTTGTCGTGTGTACACAAGCCCGTCCAAAGGTCCAAAGTTCAAACGCGCATCAATACTCACCAAACACAACGACATTAGCAGAAGGTGCCCAAAGGGTGGCAACTCAAGAGCTGAAATTTCACGTAGTACATTACTACGTTTGTGTTAGTTGACCGACAATTGTGTGCCGTTTGTATGCAAGACAAGTTCATAGCCAACGCCCTTCGGACACAAGTCTGACGCTTTGTCTGTGGAAAATCCAATTGTGTGTAAGAGGCTTTAAAAGGCATCCGGCCGGTCTAGCAAGCTCCATTGTGATCAACAGGAAATAACATAGGAAGAAAAGTAACCGCTCAGATAAAACCAGGAGAACCTTCTCACTGGATCCAAACCCTGGGTGCCGGCAATGCAATGATATGCAAAATTGAAGGGAAAAACCAGGACAGTCGCACTCCAAAAACGTTCCTTTTAATAAAACTGTAGCTATGATAGCTATGATTAAACACTGAAGTACAGTGCGAAACTGTGGCATGTTATTTTTGTGACCAGTTTTATTAAAAGGAATGTTTTTGGAGTGCGGCTGTCCTAGTTTTTCCCTTCAATTTTGCAGGAAATGGCATCTATTATGGGAGATCCAGTGCAATAACTAATATTTGAAACAAGAAAACCTATTATAAAATGCAGCTACTATTATTACTCAGAGACCAAGCCATTACAGTTCAGTGTCGCTCTATCACAAATGTAGTTTTGGGGTAACCACACCGCACCACACTGGACAAATCCTTAGCGTCATCTTCTTATCTAGAACTAAGATATACAGTATATGTATCAAAGTAGCCAAAAAACTTGCTAGGCAAATTTTTACAAGTCTTGTATACAACACCAGAATAGAACAAATCGTAAAAAATATATTTCTAAGAACAAGAAATCAATAAATATAGAGATGGAATGAACCCTTAGCGAGCTTTAACAGCAAGATAAAGTAAATCAAGCACTGCTGGCTCTATTTACTACGGTATCAGCAGGGAGAATTGCTTCAGTCTGTTACTCATTTCAATAAAAATGTTCATATCACTCAACCACCGAGCTCTAGGAGACAGAAAAGTAAACGGTGATTGGTTTCAGACAGACAGTTCTTCCCTCAGACACACTGAGACATAAGGGCCAGTGAGAACACAATGGGTCCCATTCACCAAAAGAAAACTAGGGATGCTGACCATGGCAACCAATCAGGCTGGATTTCTCAAATCAACTCTTCCTCAACAGTGGTTCTCAACCTTTCCAATACCGTGACCCCTTGGTAACGTTTCCCAAGTTGTGGGGACCCCTAACAGAAATTATTTTTTGTACCGTGGGTTGTCAGCACCTTTAATCCACGGACATTTAGCGCTCCCACAGTCCCTTCCACTCATACAGTATAAAAAAAACCTTATGGTACATTTTAGAATGTAACAATCTTTGTTCTCCTTTCTTTCCCTATTATTCTCTCTATCGTAATTTCCAGTTTTTTCCCTCCGTCCCTCTCTCTAGCCATTTTTCTTGTTCTTTCTCTCCCTTTTTCTTTGTTCTTCCCCCTCGTTTCCATGTATTCTCTATTTTTATTCTTTCTCGTACTCCTTGGTGGGGGGAATGGGGTGAGTGGCAGAGCTGGGGGGAGTTCTGATCAGCCAACTTAGGTGCTCTTGATCAAGGTCATCTGCTGATCCGAGAACTGTAGATGAGACTTTTAATGGCAACTCTAATCACAGGTAGTGTTATTTACTGCATTTCCACCTTGTAGTGTATCGCAGCAGTGACACCTATGCCGAAATCAGGAGATAGGGTCTGCTCCAGCCCCTCCCACTTCACAATCCTCACCAGTCGGCTGACCTCTATTCTCTGCCCCCCAGCTATGCCGTGAACTGAATGGGTGGCTGCAAAAAGGCTGGGAGAGAGGTGCGGGTTTCAGGAACAGCCCAGGATATGGTGACCCCTGGCAAATCTTCACTCGAACCCCGACCCCAGGTTGAGAACCACTGCTCTACAAATAAGAAAAAAAAAACTGCCAAACAAGCGATTCTGTTGGGACTGTAGCTCTTGTGAAAAAAAACAAGAACAGACTTCAGGATAGGTGAGTATAAAACAGGGTATTAGTTTCCACCAACCTATTCCGCTACTGGTTCAACGGATCTTCTTGTAAGGTTACTGCCCCCTGAAAAACCATTATAGCCGACGCATTTTAGGCACGTCAGATATCTGGTCTCTGGACCTAGGGATCCAACACTCTCAGAAGTGTCAGATGTTAAGATCCTGTTGGGGGGGATGCACTCCAGGATAGGAAAGTATAAACAGGTATATGTTTCCACTTTTTGGAGTCAGAGTCACTTTGCACCGCACTGGAAAACGCCAGCCAGAATCTGATTACCTGCAATGGTCAATACACTTCCACTTTTTCCTTTAATGCAGTGTTTCCCAAACTATAGCTAGTCACATCTCACCATCACTAGTCATTCTTAGCAGCTTGTGGAAAATATTATTTCTGTAATCTAAATATTCTGTAAAACAGAGGCCAGCAAGTGAGCCATAAAAAAAGAAGGAATCCCATGATAGGAGGAGGAGGAATGGATGCTCAAGTGTTTCCTTTGCGCCTTTAAGTAAGGTGTCCCCAGCATCCCTGTAATCTTGCCTTCTCCTTTCTAGAGGTGATGGCTGAAAGAAGGTACATGGACATCTTCATTGATAAAACTACTATGTACAGTGGGGATCGAAAGTTTGGGCACCCCAGGTAAAAATTTGTATTAATGTGCATAACGAAGCCAAGGAAAGATGGAAAAATCTCCAAAGAGCATCAAATTACAGATTAGACATTCTTATAATATGTCAAAAAAAGTTAGATTTTATTTCCATCATTTACACTTTCAAAATTACAGAAAACAAAAAAATGGGGTCTACAAAAGTTTGGGCACCCTGCAGAGTTAATATCTTGTACTGCCCCCCATGGCAAGTATCGCAGCTTGTAAACGCTTTTTGTAGCCAGCCAAGAGTCTTTCAATTATTGTTTGAGGTATCTTTGCCCATTCTTCCTTACAAAAGTCTTCCAGTTCTTTGAGATTTCTGGGCTGTCTGTCACGCACTGCTCGTTTAAGGTCTATCTATAGATTTTCAATTATGTTGAGGCCAGGAGATTGTGAAGGCCATGGCAAAACCTTCAGTTTACGCCTCTTGATGTAATCCCCCGTGGATTTTCAGGTGTGTTTAGGATCATTATCCATTTGTAGAAGCCATCCTCTCTTTAACTTCAGCTTTTTCACAGATGGCATCAAGTTACCATCCAAAATTTGCTGAAATTTTATTGAATCCATTTTTCCTTCTACTCATGAAATGTTCCCTGTGCCACTGGCTGCAATACAACCCCAAAGCATGATTGATCCACCCCCATGCTTAACAGTTGGATAGAGGTTCTTTTCATTAAATTCTGTGCCCTTTCTTCTCCAAATGTACCTTTGCTCATTCCGGCCAAAAAGTTCTATTTTAACCTCATCGGTCCACAGAACTTGTTTCCAAAATGCATCAGGCTTGTCTATATGTTCATTTGCAAAGTTCAAACGCTGATTTTTGTGGTGAGGACGTAGAAGAGGTTTTCTTCTGATGACTCTTCCATGGAGACCATATTTGTACAAGTATTTCTTTATAGTGGAATAGTGTACCACAACTCCAGTGTCTGCCAGATCTTTCTGGAGGGATCGTGCAGTCAAACGTGGGTTTTGAGTTGCTTTTCTCACAATCCTGCGAGCTGTTCTGTCTGATATTTTTCTTGGTCTTCCAGATCTTGCTTTAACTTCCACTGTTCCTGATGACTGCCATTTCTTAATTACATTCCGAACAGAGGATATTGACATCTGAAAACCCTTTGCTATCTTCTTATAGCCTTCTCCAGCTTTGTGAGCGTCAACTATTTTCAGTTTTCTAGACAACTGCTTAGAAGAACCCATGGTGCTGATTGTTGGGGCAAGGTCAGATGAGTCTGGGCATTTAAAACCTTTAAGATTGAAATCACCTGGTCTTCCCAGACGATGATTGAGAACAATCCATGACACTGGCAGGTCTCAGCTTTGCAAAGGGGGCAGTGCATGCTATAAATTCTGCAGGGTGTCCAAACTATTGCAGACGCCATTATTTTGTTTTCTGTAATTTTGAAAGTGTAAATGATGAAAATTAACTTTTTTTTTACATATTATAAGAATGTCTAATCTGTAATTTGATGCCTTTTGGAGATTTTTCCATCTTTCCTTGGCTTCGTTATGCACATTAATACAAATTTCTACCTGGGGTGCCCAAACTTTCGATCCCCACTGTATTGAAAATAGTAAACCCATCATTATCTGATGGTAAATTTTACAAAAATGGTTAAACACAGACACCAGCAGAAGCCTGCATGTACCCCCTTATGTTTTCCCGAGTGCTCTGGTGGCCTATGGTGCTGAATAAGATTCTGAAGTCAGAGCTCCAGCATCCCAGCCTCTGTACTTCTCGACTAGTTACTAAAGCAGGCCATACACAGAGCGAATTTCTTTCCTGCAACCACAAGTTGTGGCCATTGTATTCTCCCAGCGGGGGAGAAGCCGTCCCTGCCGGAAGAAGACACTGCCACCTTTCTCCAGGGGTACCAAGTGTACAAAAAAAAAAAAACACCCGCCAGTGTATGTCAGGTTTATAAAACATCATAAGGGAATGTTGGCTGTTTGAAACAAAGCTATCAGAGAGGAAATAGGACGTCTGAGATTTCCAGTGTATCTCTAAGGTCTGCATTCACACCCGAGTGTTTTGTAGCGCAAAGATGCTCAACAAGAAAAATCCCATTAATTTCAATGGTCCCTGTTCACATCTGGGTGTGGACAGGGGCCATTGAAATGAATGGGATTTTGCTGGTTGAGCATCTCTGAGCTTCAAGCTACAAAATGCTTAGGTGTGAGTGCAACCTAAAGGGGACAGAATGAGAAAGCGAAAAACTTGTTTTTGCAAACTTGCTTGCTTTACAGGGATATATTAAATAAGCATATAAGTGTGTGCTATTTAGAGAGACACGGTCACCATCAAAAAAAAAAAAAAGGTTTACACAAATTGTTTTTTTTAATACTTACCCGACCTGCTGCCTTTCGCAATTTAGCCCTGTATTCAAGAGATGCCGTTGACGGACCAATCTTCACACGGAACGCTTTTGGAAGGGTGGTCCACCTCTGAGCTCTGTGGGACACCACAGTACTTATAGCTGGGGACCAGGCATACGACACATTTGGAAGTATGCCAGATGCCGATGATAAGTTGTTATACAAATAAATATAAAACTCAAGTGCAAACAAAGCAAAAAAAATAAAAATAAAACAAACATACACCCAACCATGCAATATTTTACAGAGTAGACAACAAATTGGACAAACTATGCCGTGCTGGTTCATCCTCAAAGAGTAAATGAGAAAAAGAAAGACAAAAAGAAAATATCACAAAAAAAGTTCAGTAAAGCACAAAACAGATCCACTTCAGCCAGTGATCCCTTGGTGTGTTAGAAAATGAAAGGATAAACTCCAAATTCCAGGTATTGTGAGTTAACACCACGCTGTGGCTGCATGCAAGGCTTACCGGAAGCAATTGACCACCCGTTACAGATGAAGATAGTGTGGTCACAGATCTCCTAAAAGGAAGTAAATGATCCCCAGCAGATGCAACGCACCTTCACTAAGAAACGCCACACATCAATATGCTAGGAACAAGTAAAATCTCTCATAGTGTAATCTATTTAAAAAAAAAAAAAAAATTACTTTATTGTAAAATTGTTACACTCACAATTCATAAAAGAAAGCGCTTTCTCAAATAAAATTTCCCCAGATTTTATTTGAGAAAACGCTTTCTTGTTCAGCAATGACGAAACACGCTGGGTGGAGCCAAATGTGACGTCACCACTTTCTGACCGAAAGTGATCGGGAAGCCATTTAATGTATCTGTTTGGATTTTATTTGAGAAAGCGCTTTCTTGTTCTACGAAATGTGAGTCTAACAATTTTAAACAAAAAGTGAACATTTTTTAACCGCTTCAGCCCCGGACCATGTCGCTGGGCAAAGACCTGGCCACTTTTTGCGCGGTCGTGCAATGTGACTCCCAAACGAAATTGACGTCCTTTTTTTATCACAAATAGAGCTTTATTTGGTGGCATTTGATCACCTCTGCGGTTTTTATTTTTCGCGCTATAAACAAAAAAAAGAGAGCGACAATTTAAAAAAAAATGCTATATTTTTTATTTTGCTATAATAAATATCCCCAAAAATTATATTAAAAAACATTATTTTCCCTCAGTTTAGGCCGATACGTATTCTTCTACATATTTTTGGTAAACAAAAAAAAAGAAAAAAATTGCAATAAGTGTTTATTGATTGGTTTGCGCAAAAGTTATAGCGTCTACAAAATAGGGGATAGTTGTATGGCATTTTTATTAATATTTGTTTTTACTAGTAATGGCGGTGATCAGCGATTTTTATTGTGACTGCGACATTATGGCGGACACATCGGACACTTTGTCAGCGATCACTGTAAAAACGACACTGGCGGTGAAGGGATTAAAGCGGGGGTTCACCCTAAAAAAAATTCTAACATTACATTAAGCTCCATTCCGACATTGACTGTACGCTGATCCTTTTTTATTTTTTTTGGCGTACATACCGTTATATCTTTATTTCCCCCCCCCCGGCTTCCGTGTAGTGAATCCCGCGGGAGTGGGCGTTCCTATGCACAGGCTAATTGATTGACATATGACATAAGCTTCCCCCCGGCACATGCGGCCGCGTCACGAGTTGCCGAAAGAAGCCGGACTGCGAGTCGGCTCTATACGGCGCCTGCGCACCGACGTTCGGCTTCTTTCGGCAACTCGTGACGCGGCCGTATGCGCCGGGGGGAAGCTTATGTCATACGTCAATCACTTAGCCTGTGCATAGGAACGCCCACTCCCGCGGGATTCACTACCCGAAGTCGGGGGGGAGGGGAATAAAGATATAACGGTATGTACGGCAAAAAAAAAAAAGTCGGAATGGAGCTTAATGTAATGTTAGAATTTTTTTTTTTAGGGTGAACCCCCGCTTTAACCACTGGTCGGCGAGCGCGCCCGCAGGGTGGCAAATTTAAAGGGACGTACAGGTACGTCCATTTGCCTGCCCGTGCCATGTCGTCGACGTACATCTGCGTGCGGCGGTCGGCAAGTGGTTAAAGAGATTACACTGAGAGATCTTTTGCTTGTTCATTTACTTTGTTTTAGGAGATCTGTGACTACACTATCTTCAGGCTGTTTTTGACCCATCTGTAACGGGAGGTCAAATGCTTCTGGTAAGCCTTGCATGCAGCAACAGAGGGGTGTTAACTCACAATACACAGAACTTGGAGTTTATTCTTTCATTTTCTAACACACCAAGGGATCACCGGCTGAAGTGGATCTGTTTTGTGCTTTAGACTTTTTTTGTGATATTTTCTTTTTGTCTCTCTTTCTCATTTACTCTTTTTGGATTTTTACTTACATTGTGCACTTTAGGTGACACATCCTCACTTAAGATCGGATATACCAGCGCGGCATAGTTTGCCCAGATGCTGAAGATAATTTTAGGTGGTGGTGACTCTTGATTACAGCAGAGAACTGCAGCACAGGCAGAATAAGATATAAGTACAAAAATTACTTATTTTTCATGCTTTCTTTTGTATCATTTTGCGACAGAGTCGCTTTAAATATCATATGTACAGCACCGACCTACGCGGCTTGCAAACTGTTAAGTAGTATTGGTCATTTGTGATGCAGGGACTGGTCCATAGCACTTTTTTCTTGCCTCCCTGAGCAGCCTTTAGAAGTGCCTTCCCTTCTCTGCACTGTATACTGCCTCCTTCAATATGGCCGTGGAGCCCTTAGGAGTAGATACATCCAGTATTCTACTTCCATGAGCATGCTCCCTGGTCCACCTGTCCTACAGGTGATAATACAGCAAGCACACCCTTCCACATAGCCATACTGAGGGCAAATACCACAACTGATATCCATCTCACACTTTGGGAAACACTGCTGTAGTGTTAATAAATAAGCCCCAGTATGCTTGTTCTGTATTCATGCTTGGGCAGTGAAAACTCCCTCCCAGCTATTAATTTCACAATGCATAGTCCTGGCAGGAGGAATCGCTTTTTTTGCGCCGCGGTGAAGTGGTGGACTTTGTAGGCGACGGTGACGCAGTACCAGAAGATTCACTTCCACCATCCCCAGGCGAGGAGCTTAAATGAGGTACTTGTGATACTTTACGTCTGCCAAGAAAGGCTCCTTCAAAGCCACTTCTCCTCTTTGTCTCTGGCTTGGCCTCGTTTTCCTCCTCTATGATCCTCTTCCCGACATCAGCATTATCAGACAAGCAGCAGGAATCAGGAACAGCCTCGGCACCCTGACTTCCTTTCAAAGCAATTATGGGCGTTTCGTCAGTAGAGCAGCTTTCGTTGTCATTTGGTTTTGGGTCGTTCTTCACCACCATACTCCCAATTTCCAGGCTAAATTTTTCGGAATTGTTTTTGTTGAAACTGAATGACTGAAAATCTCGATAACTGTGGAAGCTCTCTGTGCGTCGGGCCCGTGCTAAGAGGGGACTCTCACGGTAAGGCCTCACCGAGCCATACGTGGCAGCTTCGTGTATCGTTTCATGGTGGAGTTGTAAACTGTAAGGAAGGACAGAAGATTTAAAAGAGCTACACCAGCCAAATACACAGGACAGATTAACTGTATCAATTATCCACACCAACATTACTGTACTGTGCGATTACAAAACATTTAGTCGGGTGACATCACTTGAGGACCTGCAGACTCCACCTTAGGGCTCTTTCACACGGAGCGGATCCGTATTGATGCGCCCCGTGTGTGTCCGTCTGCTCAGCGGGGATCATCCGTAAATTCCCGCTGAGCGGTTGGCGGACAGGGCGGTCCCCGCACACTGTGCAGAGACCGTCCTGTCTTTCCTCCGCTCTCTCCTATGGGGAATCGGATGAATACGGACCGTGTGTCCGTATTCATCCGATCCGTTCCGCCAGACGGAAGAAAAATAGGGTTTTCTTCAGTCTGAAAAAGCGGATCTTTGCGGAGGCGGATCTTTACGGACGTTAGCGGATGCATCATCCGCTAACGTCTGCAATCCCATAGGGAAGCATTACAAGTCCGTAAACGGACTTGTAAAAAACGGACCGTTCGTCCGCACGTGTGAAAGGGCCCTAAGGCTGCTTTCTACCTTCAGCTCATGTATTTTTACACTGCAGTACTTAAAAAAAAAACAAAAAAAAAACAAATGCATTGCATGCAGACTTATAAAGCCATAACTAGCTAGTTGTTAAGTACACTGTCAGGATCGGGTGATTGTTAAAGCGGAGCACCACCTGCAAAAAATAAAATAAAAATGTAAAAGTCAGCGACTACAAATACTGCAGCTGCTGACTTTTAAAATAAGGACACTTACCTGTTCAGGACCCCCGCAATGTCCTCACCCAAGTCGAGCCGTCCCTCGGCTCCGGGTGCAGGAACCGCATCTTCAGCGAGGGAATCAGGAAGTGAAGCCTTTCCTATTGCGCATGTGCAAGTTATGCTGTGCATTCTGAATGGTCCCTGCTGTCTTCTGGGACCTGTGCGTCTCCCAGAAGACAGCGGGGGGGGGGGGGTGGAAATGGCATAGTTCGCCAAGGATTCTGCGACGCTCTTTCACAAAAAGTAGGGGAAGGCCAGATCCGAGAGGAGGTGGGGGAAGGCCAGATCCAAGAGGAGGAGGCGGGGAAGGCCAGATCCGAGAGGAGTGAAGGAGGCGGGAGAAGGCCAGATCCGAGAGGAGGCAGGGAAGGTCAGATCCGAGAGGAGGGGAGGAGGCGGGGAAGGCCAGATCCGAAAGGAGGGGCGGAGGCGGGGGAAGGCCAGATCTGAGAGAAGTGGGGGAGGTGGGGGAAGGCCAGATCAGAGAGGAGGAGAGGAGGCGGGGAAGGCCAGATCCGAAAGGAGGGGCGGAGGCGGGGGAAGGCCAGATCTGAGAGAAGTGGGGGAGGCGGGGGAAGGCCAGATCAGAGAGGAGGAGAGGGGGCGGGGGAAGGCCAGATCCGAGAGGAGGGGAGGAGGCGGGGAAAGGCCGGATCTGAGAGGAGAGGAGAGGAGGCGGCGGGGGAAGGCCAGATCCGAGAGGAGGCGGGGGAAGGCCAGATCCGAGATAAGTGGGGGAGGCGGGGGAAGGCCAGATCCAAGAGGAGGGGAGGAGGCGGGGGAAGGCCAGATCCGAGAGGAGGGGAGGAAGTGGGGCACCCTAGTTGAAAAAGACTGCCACAGAGCATCTAGCAACCTTGCAATAAAGTAAATCCTGACAAAATACTTACATGTGCACACAAATATAAGGGAACGGAGTGTAACAGAATTGTTTTAGTTTACCTGGAACTGGAATCACGCAGGCGACTTTGGTGAACCACAGAAGTGGCTGGGCTGATGTTTGGCGTAGCACATCGTGAAGCACTAAGGTCACACTGATCCAATAACTTTAACAGCTCTTCTTCTGTCGGGCCACCAGCATCTGTAAACACCAAAGCAGATATAATCTAATCAGTGGTGCTCCTGGATCAAATGCAGGGGCTTCCTTTAATGCTTCACATTCATATATTCAACTGCACAGCTCCCATCTTTACCACAGCTGATGAGATCAGAGAGCAGCACATGACTGTACTGCCATCTGTGCATACTGAGAGCACTTGAGGTGTTCTGGAATGTTCTCAGCATACACAATTGGCAAGTACAGTAAAACCTTGGATTGTGAGCATAATTCGTTCTGGAAACATGCTTGTAATCCAAAGCACTTGTATATCAAAGCAAATTTTCCCATAAGAAATAATGGAAACTCAAATGATTCGTTCCACAACCATTTATTTATAAATCCTTCAGTTTATAGTCCATATAAAAAGATTATAACAATGTGATAGGATGTGTAACCATAAAATGTCCATCCACAAATGGAAGCCTCCACAAGGAGATAGAAGCAAAATCTAGCAGGATCTACAGAGTATAAAAGAGAAGAGAGGCACCTCTAAGTGTAGCAATATGGTTACATTTAATGAAGATACGACATTTAGAAACTCACATGGTTGATCTAAGTATGCAGGCATCCGGGGTAAAGTGATCCACATAGACCGTCCTCCACACCGCCGGCTCTCGCCGCTGTCAGTCTGCAATCGTGACCGGGAAGACTACCCTGCAGTAGAGCGTTCTGAAAGTGAGGCTTGAACCACTTGTGAAAGGAACGACATCAATGGCGGTTCCGGAGGATGGTCTTTGTGGACATCTTTACCCTGGATGCCTTCACACTTAGATGTGCCTGTTTTAATCATCAATCAGGTGAGTTTCTAAATGTTTTACCTTCATTAAATGTAACCATATTGTTACACTTAGTTGTGACAATGACGCTAATCTTATAACAAGACATCGCCTGTATATCAAGTCAAAATGTATTAAAAAAAAATTATTGTCTTGCAAAACACTCTCAAACCAACTTACTCTCAAACCAAGGTTTTACTGTAGTGGCAAAAAGTAACAATATAGTACAGCTGCCATTCCAAAATGACCAAAAAGCTGAAAAGAGATGCTCATCAAATCAGGAATGCAACAACTGCTAACCCCCCCCCCCCCCCCCCACCTTCTCCGATAGTCACTTACCTTTGTCCTCTATCTTTAAAACCATGTCCATGGCGGTGGTCAGGTCCCACATTTGAATGCTGCCATTGGAATGTCCAGTGAAGAGGTAGCGCCGAGGCCTGGAGCCCATACGACTAGATCCTTCACATTCCCGTACAGTAAAGCATGTGATGGTAGTGCAGTCTACGGCCTGGATTTCACAGATTCTGCACACAAAAAAATGCTTACAATTTTGATCAAAGTAATACTCCAGACAAAACTAGTGAGCAAGTGAGGAAGGCCTCCCCAACCTCCTACAGGGCCTCCAGCCCCCCAAACTCCAACAGTGTCCACCATGGCTTCTTAACCTCGCACAGTGCTCCCCAGACCCTGCAACACATTAAAGTCTCCCGCATTACCCCTGCAAATTCCTCAGCCCCTCCAGAAACCCTCACAGTTTACACCAAGCCCTCTCCAAAAACCTCACTCCCTTCAAGGCCATCAATCCTGCTACAGAGTCCCCCAACCCCCATCTTCCCCACAGTGACACCCAGCCCCATTCAGAACTTTACAGCATTTAAAGACTTCAAGATATTTTTAATTCACATACTTGTATTGTGAACAATTTTAAAAAAAAAATTCTTAACCTCCCTGGCGGTATGATTCTGTCTGGAATTATGTACCAAAAGCGGTACAATTATTTTGCAAGGAAATTTGGCGTTTTATACTGTAGGCCTGCAATTCGTAGGAATAACTCACTTAAATCTGACCAAACAAGAGTCTAGTAGGCATCCCGGGTATGATTTTTTTTTTAAAACAAAATTATAATATAATAAATAATTATAACAATCAATAATATAATTATAATAAAAATTATTCAATAATGTAATCAACTCAAAATCACTGAAATTTGCTCAGTTGCAGAATTGTCGCTGTCATTACTTTTATTTTTTTATGACGAATTTCCCCACAAATCGCTATCGCACAATTCTGCAAGTGATTATAATTTATTATTGCTGTTTTCTAGCGGCTCTAAAACCATTTTTGACATAAAGGGACACTTTTGGTTGCTATGGACAATCTACAGTTTCCAGGCAGAAAGAACAGTTTTTATTATATAAAAGTACACGTAGGGCACTGAGCAGACCACTAGGGACAAGGGGGTGTGTATTTTTTACATACAGTACTGTAATCTATAAGATTACAGTATACTGTATGTAATGTGTTTGTTTACGTTTTTGAATTTGGCGCCGTTCTCCGCTCCCGTGCGTCGTAACGTAGCAGGGAACGGAGATCGGCGGCACACATGGACACTGTGAATCGAGCGAGGACCCGCTCGCTCACACAGCGGGGATGCATCGCAGGATGCAGGGACAAGCTAAGTAAACACTCCCTGTGGATGCTGCGAGAAGGTAAGCCGCGCCGCTGCACGCTCTGCACATCTACCCCGAGCGTGACTCGGGGATACCGATCCTAGCATTGAAAAACCACCCCGAGTAACGCTCGGGGATACCGCTAAGGAGGTTAAATACTGTTTGGGCATTGAACATTTTGGAAGAATTTACCCTGGTCTCAATAAGGTTGAATTACAGTGAACCTGTCCTGTATTCTTAACAACTTCAGCTCCGCAAGGTTTACCCCCCCCCCCCTTCCATGACCAGGTAATTTTTTTGCTATACGGCACTGCGTTACTTTAACTGACAATTGTGCAGTCATGCGACACCGCACCAAAAATAGAGATTTCTTTTAGTGGCATTTGAAAACCTCCCAGGTTTTTACTTTTTGCTCTATAAAAAAAAAAACACAAAACTATTCTGAAAAACATGTACGTTTTACTTTTTGCAAAAAAATAAAAAAAATAAAAGGGGGTTTTTGCTACTCCGGTGTGCAGCCACCAATTTCTTTCTCTATATCATTTCCACGGTAGATGAGCTGAGGCTTGCACCCGTGGGAGGAGTCCTTTCCCCAGCTCACCTGGAGCGGCATTTGTCTTTCCGATTACCGAATAATCAGCTGGTGTTGGCGGACATGGAGTCAGCGGGACCCACTGCTTGGCTCTGGCGGCGTGCACTCACGCCCGATACCCAGAAGTGCAGGATCACACTATACTGACTGACCTACTCTCCTGTCTCTGCAAACCACTGCCCTATTGAAGTGGGGCTTCTGGGCATCGAGGAGCATGTGACCTCCCCCATGTAACAGCCATGTGGGGGGTTAAGGGACATCACCCAACTGAGTAAGCTCCGACACCAACCAACAACAAAGCTTACACGGGGGTGCATCATGAGTAGTTACCTTTTTCCAGTTGAAGAAAGCCTCACAAACAACTTGTTAGTGATGGGAACCACCTTCTGGATAAACACCTGTTGATCGTCTCTTTCTCCAAAAGGTCCTTAAAGGACATAAATTAACAAAAAATTCAACACGTGAGTGACTCTCCTCTAGAGGAACTTGCAACTGACACCGTCACTGTGAATGTAAGAAAGTAGAAGGTGGTACCTATGTCATTGCCTGAAGAGTAGCTCCCGTGGCTCTCCGTTTCTTCCAGGGACAGGATTTTAAAGGAGGCGAGTGGGGTTGATCCTGGCTGAGTGGAGATCATCCCTCTAAAGCGAGTTACAGTCCAGGTGCGGACATGATTATTATCAGCACAAACTAGAAGGGAACAAGACAACAGATTAAACCTTACTTGCATTAGCAGCAATACGAGGATTGATGGTTACAAACATGTATGCCACACTTTGCCACGTCTAAAGACATACTCATCCAAAAAAAGCTTTATTTTTTAACTCAACTTGGCGTTTGAAGGGATAGAACATCCGCCAGGTTTTTACTGCTGCTCCTAATGGGGAGTTTTCTCAAGTGAAGGGATTATCTTGTCAATAGGGACACAGACAGCCACTTGAATGGACAAGAAGTCATGACAGTACTCCCAGCTATGCACATGGGAGTCAATTCATCACAGCATCGAGGGGGTGCCGTAATTGTGGTCTGAGCTGCGCACATTACCGCTGACAGGCCTGAAGAGAAATTGATGACCAAAGAGACAGGGTCTCTTCTGTTACAAAAACCCTTCTGATCAGCGTTTTTTCAAACTTTTACTTTAATACCACTTTAAATTACTCTCAGTTGCACGACTCCTTAAAGTGGAGGTTCACCCTAAAACAATTATACACCATTACATCCAGCATGATTCCGAATTTTTTTTTTTTTTTGCCGTACATACCGTTTTATTGTTATCTCCCCCCCCCCCCCCCCGGCTTCCTGGTTCTGGCTCCCGCGGGAGTGGGCGTTCCTATTCAGAGGTTAGATGATTGACGTCTGGTGAAAAACTTCCCCTGGCGCATAAGGCGTGTCACCAGTTTTCCGTAACTAGCCGACCTGCGAGTCGGCTCTATATGGCGCCTGCGCCCGCTGTGTAGAGCTGACTGCGCAAGCGCCATATAGAGCCGACTCACAGGTGTACAGTTAATATTTCCCCAACAATATTTAATCACTTGACCCCCAAGGCGTTTTCTGGCACTTATTGTTTACATATAACAATCAGTATTTGTTTTATAGAAAATTACTTAGAAACCCCAAAACATTAATATATATATAATTTTTTTTTTTAAGCAGAGGCGCTAGAGAATTAAAATTGGTGGATTTTTTTTATGTCACACAGTATTTGTCCAGCGTTTTTTTTTCAACTGCAAGTTTTTGGGAAAAAACACACCTTTTCTAATTTTTATGCACAATAAAAAAAACAAAATACAACGCTGTACCCAAACAAAATGGTTATCAATTTAGTTATTAGAGCTTTCTTTTGGTGGTATTTAAGTGGTTGTAAACCCTCCAAACCAACTTCTGTGCCAGATTTCTGAATGGGATCATGCGCTTCTGGGGCTTCGATCTCAGGTAAGTCATTCATAATGAGCTAGTTTGCTATGCATACTAGCTCATTATGCCTTTCTCTAGCAGGTTTTTTTTTATTTTAGGGGAAAAAAATAAATAAAAAAAATCGGGTTTACTTCCTCCTTATTGCCACTGGGTTTTTAAAACGAAAAAAAAAGACCAACATTTTTTAAAAATGAGGGGAACGTCACTGGTCAGAAAGTGGTTAGATATCAATCTCAAGTTCCATCCAGTTCAACTATTATATACAAAAATTAGGGGTGCACCAAATGGGTTTTTTGGTCCCGAAACCAATAATGAAAAATACACTAGGCCGAAAACTGAAACTGACCGATACTGAAACTTGAAGATGGTCAGAGACTGGGGACATGGTACAGGAGATGGTCAGAGACTGGGGACATGGTACAGGAGATGGTCAGAGACTGGGGACATGGTACAGGAGATGGTCAGACTGGGGACATGGTACAGGAGATGGTCAGAGACTGGGGACATGGTACAGGAGATGGTCAGAGACTGGGGACATGGTACAGGAGATGGTCAGAGACTGGGGACATGGTACAGGAGATGGTCAGAGACTGGGGACATGGTACAGGAGATGGTCAGAGACTGGGGACATGGTACAGGAGATGGTCAGAGACTGGGGACATGGTACAGGAGATGGTCAGAGACTGGGGACATGGTACAGGAGATGGTCAGAGACTGGGGACATGGTACAGGAGATGGTCAGACTGGGGACATGGTACAGGAGATGGTCAGACTGGGGACATGGTACAGGAGATGGTCAGACTGGGGACATGGTACAGGAGATGGTCAGACTGGGGACATGGTACAGGAGATGGTCAGACTGGGGACATGGTACAGGAGATGGTCAGACTGGGGACATGGTACAGGAGATGGTTAGACTGGGGACATGGTACAGGAGATGGTCAGACTGGGGACATGGTACAGGAGATGGTCAGACTGGGGACATGGTACAGGAGATGGTCAGACTGGGGACATGGTACAGGAGATGGTCAGACTGGGGACATGGTACAGGAGATGGTCAGAGACTGCGGACATGATACAAGAGATCAATGCAGCCTCACCAGTGCCTGTCAGCCTGTGTCTACAGTGCAGCCTGCCTGTGTCCCCAGTGCAGCCTGCCTGTGTCCCCAGTGCAGCCTGCCTGTGCCCCCAGTGCAGCCTGCCTGTGCAGGGGAAGAGAGGGAAGAGAGAGGAGAGCCGCCGCCTGGTTGATTAGAGTGCCGGGAACATAACAGCTTTCATTTCAATAGCTGTGGGTTCCCTGCTGTCGCATACAGCCCCTCCACCTTGTCCGGGGAACTTTGATAGACAGATCACCCGTCCCAGGATTGGACGAGTGATCGGTCTATCAAAGTGCCTGGACAAAGAGGAGGGTCTGTATGTGACGGCGCGTGGTGGGGAACACACAGCTATTGAAATGAAAATCGCTATGTTCCTGGTGCTCTAATCAACCAGGCCCCATGTTTCGGCAGCCGAAATTTCGGTGCATCCCTAACAAAAATATATCCCTCTTCCCTGCAGCTGAATGATGCAGGTGGTATAGATATAGATCGATAGGGATATATAGATATATATATATATATATATAATATATATATATATATATTTTTTAAGTTCCTTCAGTCTGGTCACGTGATCTGGCTCCCATATATCATTCAGCAGCAGCAGGGAAGAGGGAGTGCTGTAACATTTGGGACATGGGAGTTTATGGATGAAGGCACCACTCCTGGAATTTCTAGCCGTCGATGAGCGCTCACTAGCACAGGGGATCACGTGTCAGGACCAGAGCGTCCTGACCCAATGCTGCCACAGGAAGAAGAGCACCTAGGGCAGTGGTTCTCAACATGGGGGTCGGGACCCCCTTGGGGGTCAAATGATGATTTGCCAGGGGGTCACCAAATCCTGGGCTGTTCCTGGAGCCCGCAGCCGCCCATTCAGTTCATGGCATGGCTGGGGGCCGAGACTAGAAGTCAGCTGATGTGAGGAATGTGAAGTGGGAGGGGCTGGCGGAGACCCTATCTCCTGATTTCAGCATAGGTGTCACTGCTTCGAGACACCACAATGTCTGAGACACCGTGAATGCGGAGTAACACTACCTGTGATTATAGTTGCCATTAAAAGTCCCCACTATAGTTCTCAGATCAGCAGATGACCTTGATTAAGAGCACCTAAGTTGACTGATCAGAACTCCCACCAGCACTGCCACTAATCCTATTAACCCCACCATGAAATAATAGAAGGAATACAAATAGAGACTACATGGAAGGGAGAGAAAAAAAGAGGGGAAGGAACAAAGATAAAGGGAGCGAAAGACGGCTAGAGAGAGGGATGGGGAAAAAAAGGAGAACAAAGAAAGAGAGGTACATCCTCAAATGTATCATAAGGGGTTTTAATACTGTATGAGTGGGAGCGCTAAATGTCTGTGGGTTAGGGGCACAAATTACTTGCCTTGGATGCTGACAACCCACGCTACGAAAATAATTTTACCGTTAGGGGTCCCCGCAACTTGGGGAATTTTATCAAGGGGTCACAGCACTAGAAAGGTTGAGAACCACTGACCTAGGGGATTGTCCTGTCTTCAAGAGAGTAGGCTGTCTGCCCAACGTGGAGATGTGCTTCAAGCTTAAATAAAAAATAAACTGCCACATGTAACCAATACCTCGCCTTGTATTGATTTAGAATCTATATCTGATGCAGATAAATTGCACAGAATACTATACACTAGCAATGACCGTCTCCGCATGTACCTGATACGAGATGTTTCTCTGACAGCATGATCTTGGTCACTGGGCTTCGGTGTACTGTAAACGTTTGGAAGAGCTGAGGCCCAGAGCCCACCGTCTCCGGATGTTGCACAATCACCCTCACTGCTCCCGAGCTTGTGCCGTAAGCAATTTCAATCCAGTTTCCACTGACACCTACAAACACAACACAATAGGCGGGTAAGATGATCGACGTATTATCCAAAAAAGTGTCACTACAGTACACAGTCTTAAAGCGGGGGTTCACCCTATAAACCCCCAAAAAAAAAATATGTTTTGTTCTACCATAAAATCAGGCATTGTAGCGCGAGCTACAGTATGCCTGTCCCGATTTTTTTTCCCCCGTACTCACCGTTTACTCGTACATCGAAGATACAGACTCCCCTCGGGGAATGGGCGTGCCTATGGAGACGGAGGATGATTGACGGCCGGCTCTGGCGCGTCACGCTTCACCGGAAATAGCCGAAATAGGCTTGGCTCTTCACGGCGCCTGCGCATAGCCTGTGCGCAGGCGCCGTGAAGAGCCGAGACCTACTCCGGCTGTCTTCGGGGAGAGTGACGTGCCAGGGCCGGCCGTCAATCATCCTCCCTCTCCATAGGCACGCCCATTCCCCGCGGCAGCCGAAATCTATAATGTACGATTACACTGTGAGTCCGGGGTTAAAAAAATCGGGACAGGCATACTGTAGCTCGCGCTACAATGCCTGTCTCGATGGTAAAATCATGTCAGTGAGGGTGAACTACCGCTTTAACACAGACATCAGCAGGAGGAACCACTGAGTGCAGCCGGGGACCAGGAATTTGACACTCCTTTGGACACCTTTATTTTAGCTACAGGGGTAACCCTCCCATAAGCCGGTGTTTCATCAGATTTGGCGACCCGCCAGAAAGTGTAACGAAAGTGAGGTTTCGTCACCGCCATCTTGCTACACCCCACAATCGCCCACAGTAAGGATAGAGTGAGAAGGGGGCAAGCGGACATCTTGTTACACCCACCGGAAGTCTGGCATCTTAGGCTCATTTTAACAGAAAACTGAGGTTATATAGTGAAATACAATACTTAGAACTCCGTTTGACCGTTTAGATATTGAATTTTAAAAGCAGCGGCAAGCCTGCTCATCTCACAGGTTTGCTAATCTGACAGAAGTTTGTTGCTTTTAAAATTCAACATCTAAACAGTCAAACGGAGTTCTAAGTACTGAATTTCACTACATAAGCTCAGTTTACAGTTAAAAATAAGTGTAAAATGCCAGACTCTGGTGGTTGTAACAAGATGTCCGCTTGCCCCCTTCCCACTCTATCCTTACTGTGGCTGAGTACGGGGTGCACCAAGATGGCGGCGACAGGAACATGACTGCTGTTACAAGGTCGCCTAATCTGACGAAACACCAGCAGGCTACTTTTAAGGTCATCAACTTTCTCCTTCCATAAACATTGAGCACACCTTATTGCATCCATCCTGGGTGAGTAGCTAATGTTTCCCTAATGATGGACTAATAAGAGCTGAGATATTAATACATTTTTCATGAGGAATGTAATGAACTCTGTATCAGGGCTCAAAATTTCAAGTCCTGAGCTACTAGCCAGGCCTCAAGAGTTACTCGCCACCAGTTGCCCCACCTAATTCATACACTGCCCTGCGCCTAATTGCACCCGTAAACACGCCCTCTTAGATTATCTCATGGAATGACAATGTTTTATGCAGAATCAAGTTACAAAATGAAATATTACCAACAACAACTTTAACAAAATGGGACAGGGCACTGGGGGCAGACCAGAGGGACAGGGCACTGGGGGCAGACCAGGGGGACAGGGCACTAGAACTGGGTCTTTTTCCCATTCTCTTGCTGTCTCCTCTGCAACTCCCATCCATCCTCTCTCTCCCATTCATCTCATCATCAGGAGCCTGTGTGTGCGGCTCCATGCTTGCATGTCCCCACTTCCCCCTTTTATTCAGGCTGGCAGAGAGGAGAGGAGCTGCAGCACAGCGGGAGGGAGTAAAATCCAGCGCTGAGATCCACACAACTGCACAGCCATTGACACCATAGCACAGCGCACACTGACAGCGCACAGCACACATTGAGACCAGTCTGTTCACAGTGCTCAGGCTAAACTTACATAGAGCACAAGGAGAAGAAAACTGCACAAATTAGAAGGCTGCCGCTCTCATGTCAGGGCAACTTTCATCGAGCGCTGCACCAGAGTGGTAATTTTTGCAATCCTCCACCTCACTCATTACTTTCTGCTCTCGAGCTACATTGGTCGGGGCCCGGGGGAGGGGGGCAGGCTCAGAGAGGTCATACTGTTGGGTCCCATGGCTTAATGAGAATTGTAAGTAGAGCACCTGTGTACTGCTCTGCCTGTGCCCGGCTCACCAGACTACTTTTCCCGAGCATGCACCTTTCCTCTTCGGCCGCCAATCTCATCGGGACTCTAAGTGTAGGCACAGATTGGAGGGAGATTGGTCATGCAGCCCTGTCATCACTCGCCCCCAGCTTAAATCCACTCGCCAAATGCTAGTAGACGAGTGGAAATTTTGAGGGCTGCTGTATGATCCTATTCAGATAAATGTGATAACCTGACCTGTACCAACAATTCATAAATAGGATGCAATGTTTTGCTGTTGTACATTCTTATTTTCCCCTTTTTTTCTTTGTTGTAGATTTATTTTTTGATTACTTGTGATTTGCTTGTTTCAATACACTCAATTCTGTTGGTCCTGATAAAGCGGGTGACCCACGAAACGCGTTGACCTTTTAGAAGATTTAATGTCCTTATCTTTGCGATGTATTTGACAATATGTGTTATTAGACTGTATGAAATAAAACTTTTTATATACAAATTGTATGATATAAGAATAACTTTTTTGGCCTGGCAGATGAGAACACTGAGGTATATTCAAAGTCTCAAAATACCCATTGTCTTTGTCACTTTACCGCGATTATACCCAAGTGTTCACATATTCTAGGCTAACTGCACTCCTTCCAACAAACACAAACTTGTGGTCCATTTACAGACAGGATCCGTTATATCACTCACTGGTTTTGGGTGTGAGGTAGACACTCAGAGCAGTGATGGCATCATTGGAGGGATCATGATACAATTCCGTCACTAGCAGATCATTATCTTTCATGCGCAGTGGAAACTTCTGCATATCTGGAATAAGAAACAAAGCCAACATCATCAACAGCCCTGAATCTGGTGACCCTGTGCTAGATGGTAAGGTATAATCAAATGATATTAAAGTGGAACGTCACTCTCCCAATCAACATTGATTATTTTTAATTCTTATGCCATCATATATACTGGTTTTAAACTTTTTTTTTACATTTCTTCAGTTACTTCCTGGTTCCTTGCCTAGGCAAATGTTATACATCCCAGGAGTCTTCAGGAGGGGAGGGGAGGAGAGGTTTTCTCAGCTAAGCACACCTTCCTGCCTGCATGCTTGAGCTAAGGGCAGATGGACTCCAGGAAGTAAATGCCAAATCATTTGCCCTTATTTAAGATGGCCACAACCAGAAATGCTAAAGTGATTTCTCAACAAAATAAAGCATGGATACATGAGTGGGTGGAGCAGTTTGCTTTGAATATTAAAAATTAATTAAATAATGTTTTTGGTTCTTGGATGTAGTAAAGATCCGCTATTAACCACTTAAGCCCCGGACCAAAATGCAGCTAAAAGGACCTTGCCCCTTTTTGCAAATCGGCACTGCGTCGCTTTAACTGACAATTGCGCGGTCGTGCGACGTGGCTCCCAAACAAAATTGGCGTCCTTTTTTTCCCACAAATAGAGCTTTCTTTTGATGGTATTTGATCACCTCTGCGGTTTTTATTTTTTGCGCTATAAACAAAAATAGAGCGACAATTTTGAAAAAAAATGCAATATTTTTTACTTTTTGCTATAATAAATATCCCCCAAAAATATATAAAAAAAAATTTCCTCAGTTTAGGCCGATACGTATTCTTCTACCTATTTTTGGTTAAAAAAAAAATCGCAATAAGCGTTTATCGGTTGGTTTGCGCAAAATTTATAGCGTTTACAAAATAGGGGATAGTTTTATAGCATTTTTATTTTTTTTACTACTAATGGCGACGATCAGCGATTTTTTTCGTGACTGCGACATTATGGCGGACACTTCAGACAATTTTGACACATTTTTGGGACCATTGTCATTTTCACAGCAAAAAATGCATTTAAAATGCATTGTTTACTGTGAAAATGACAGTTGCAGTTTGGGAGTTAACCACAGGGGGCGCTGAAGGGGTTATGTGTGACCTCATGTGTGTTTACAACTGTAGGGGGTGTGGCTGTAGGTGTGACGTCATCGATTGTGTCCCCCTATAAAAGGGATGACTCGATCGATGCAGCCGCCACAGTGAAGAACGGGGAAGCCGTGTTTACATACAGCTCTCCCCGTTCTTCAGCTGCGGGGACTGATCGCGGGACTCCACAGCTGGGCCCGCGACCCCACGGCTGGCCTAAAGGGCAACGTACACATATGTTGATGTGCCCAGCCGTGCCATTCTGCCGACGTATATTGTCATGCAGCGGTCCTTAAGTGGTTAAAGATGAAAGAGGTTTCTGGTCTTTCACTGCAAGTGCTCTACTTTTCTCTTTTTCGCCAATAAAAATGTATCTTACCTATATAATAAATGGATCCATTGTTGCACCCCAAAAGCAGAAAGGAGCCGGCTGTGTCATAGCTGGTGATAGGAACAACGTCCTGTACCTGAGGAGACAGCAATATCCATTCATTCTGAACGCAGAGCTTATCATGCAATTACTTTTTACCAAAGCAAGTCAGTCTAAAATTGAATTCCGGTGACCAGTGTGATAAAAAAGTGAACGCAGAATCGGATATATTTTTCATGTTAAAGCGGAGGTTCCGCCGGAATAGTTTTTATTTTTTAAAAGCCAGCAACTACAAATACTGCAGCTGCTGACTTTAAAAAAAATTGACACTTACCTGTCCAGTGTGCCCGCGATGTCGTCAGTCGAGGACGAGCAATCGCTTGTCCCTCGGCTGCACCCGCCGCCATCCTCGGGAGGTCGTCTCCCGTTGCTGTCAATCAAAACTATTGACGCAGGCGCCGGGCCGAGTCATACATTTGGCGTATATGGACGCCGAATGAATGACTCGGGAGTGCGCCCGCAAGGTAACCACCCAGGAAAGCGCTTCTCCTAAGGTGTTATCTAATGCGGGGAGGAGCCACGAGATCTTTTAGTATCACTTTAACTTCCACAAAAATCAGTGAGGGAGATTTACTAAAACCGGGGCGCTCAGAATATGGTGCAGCTGTGCATGGTTGCCAATAAACTGCCAAAAACAGCTTGTTCTATTAAGCTTTGGCAATAAAACCTGGAAGCCGATAGCTGCACCAGATTTCACACTCTCCAGTTTTAGTAAACAACCCCCACCCCACAGTGTTCATCTTTTAGGGTCCTTTCACACGGGCTTGTCCAAATAACAGACTCTGCTTGCTGAGCGGGGAATCGATCCACTGATCCCCACCAAGCAGGTGGACGACAGGTCCGTTTCCGCTCACTGTGTTAATCTCCTCTATGGGGAGATCGGATCAAAACACACCGATTGTCCATTTTAAACCGATTGGCCAGACAGGTGGACAGAATCGGATGTCACCTGACATGTCACCGCTGACATCCGCTGCTCCATAGGGCTGAATGGAGCGCCTGATCAGGTCCACCTGAAAAAAAGCCTGTGTGAAATGGGCCTTAGGCTGGTTAATATAAAACAATGCATAACAAATCTGAACACCGGGTAGGTTTTTTATAATATAGTTACATTGGTCCAGCTTAGATCAATGTAAATATACATATTTCACACCTGTGGACCTGCTGTGGAAGCTGAGAATCACTGTAGCTGTCACAGTTACTACAGCGATTGTCATGGTCTTGTGATTCCTGTGGCTGCATTGTAACCACATGGGGGGGGGGGGGGGGGGGGTCATTCACTCAGCAGAGCCACCATTCACCATCTCCTGGATTGTAAGATCCAACGAGCAAGGCCCTCTAATTCCTTCTGTATTGAATTGTATTGTAACTGTACCGTCTGCCCTCATGTTGTAAAACGCTGTGCAAACTGTTGGCGTGATATAAATATTGTATAATATTTTTTTTCAATGCATACAAGGTGCTACCAGATTGGAAGAAGTGGAAAGCCAGGGAAAGGGGGGGGACTTACAACCTTCACTTCATCCAGAGAACACCTTCAATTATTGGAAAAAAATATTGCAAGCTTTTCTGTAAATGCCGAGCAAGTAAACCCATGTCTCCTATGCAGAAGGGCAGCCACTCAGCACAGGAACCCGAAAATTGCAGAAACCACTGTAGTAGCGCCAACTACTACAGTGATTCTTTGCTTCCATATGGATCCCACAGGTATGGAATACGTATACTTACATTGGTCCTAGCAAGCTGCGTAATAAAAATCATATCTGAACTTAGCTGTAATGTTTTGCATTCTCTGTTCCAGCCAGCAAGTGGAGCTTTAGGCTTATTTTCACAAACAGAGCTAACCCATAGTGATAATGTTAAAAATTATATATATATATATATATATATATATATATATATATATATATATATATATATATATATATATATATATATATATATATTAGTACTGCACACTGCTTTGGCCTGAATCCTGCTCGTTTTGCGAGATAATACACTGAGTTAGGATTTTTTTTAAATACAATGCTAGTATTGCGAAACGTTCGTTAACCGCGGTACTCGCAATCTGAGGTTCCACTGTAATGTTTTGTTTAGTCATAAGTTTGTTATATACTGCTTAAAGGGAGCGCTGCACCATATTTTCGGGGTTTATGTTATGATTTATGTGAAGTGATTACACATATTGGTGTTTAGTAGCTCTTTTCTTTAATTTGTGTGTGTCTGAGCCAATATAATTTTTTGTCATATATTGGTGTAGCGCGTAGTGGGGGGCATATATTTAATCACAGTCACTGTACTTGGTCAGGACCTACCTGCCAGTGCTGAGTGACGGCATTCCACACTCCGACTTTCCCCGTGTGGCTTGTAGCGACCAGCTGGTTACCGATGAAGAACAACGCATCCACTGGTACACCAAGACTGAACACACCTAAACCAGAAACACAAAAGGACGGTTTATAAGTCACTGATCCATCTTTCTTAAAATTACCTATAGTTGTGGTATTTATTGGCGTATACCACGCACTTTTTTGCCCTGAAATTCAGGGAAAAATCGTGGGTGCGCGATATACGCCGATACCCGCGCCGAGTTTGAATTACTGCGCCGGCATATACCGAGAGCAGTACACTCGTGTATAGTCGGGCAGGCTCGGCTTCTCTCGCAGTCACGTCCTGGACGTACAGGACATGACCGCAAGAGGAGCCGAGCCTGCCCGACTATACACGAGTGTACTGCGCTCAGTATATGCCGGCGCTGTAGTTCAAACTCAGCGCGGGAAGCGGGGGTCGAGCGGGGAGGACACCACAGAACGACGCCGGACCCGACGAGGAGGACACCACCGAAGCCGCAGACGGACGCCGGACCCGACGAGGCCGCAGATGGACGCCGCGCAAGACACTAAAACTAAGTACTAAAATCTTTTTTTTACAGGAATTGCGGGTCCACTTTAGGGGTGCGCGCTATACGCCGGAGCGCGCAATACCCCGATAAATACGGTATATAGATTTGGACTCTGACACATACATTTTTAAAGTGACAGCGCACCTTTTTTTGTAGTAAAAATAAACCGTTTAAAATGGAACAACCCTTCAAAATCAGGACGAGCACATGCTAAATATTTTGGGCATCTGGTTCATCAGATAACCTAATTTGCCTAATAGCAGCCTTCCCATCTTAAGAAATAGATCATATCCACTATATTACCACAAGTATTGGGACGCCTGCCTTTATACACACACACACAACATTTTATGGCACCCCAGTCTTAGTCTGTAGGGTTCAATATTAGGTTGGCCCACTCTTTTCAGCTATAACAGATTCAACTCTTCTGGGAAGGCTGTCCACAAGATCTAGGAGTGTATCTATGGGAATGTTTGACCATTCTTCTAGAAGCGCATTTATGAGGTCAGGCACTGATGTGAATGGGAAGGCCTGGCTTGCAGTCTCCTCTTTAATTCAAGGTGTTCTATCCGGTTGAGGTCAGGACTCTGTGCAGGCCAGTCAAGTTCTTCCACAGCAAACGCACTCATCCATGTCTTTATGGACGTTACTATGTGCACTGGTGTGCAGTCATGTTGTTGGAACAGAAAGAGGCCGTCCCCAAACTGTTCCCACACAGCTGGGAGCATTAAATTGTCCAAAATGTCTTGATGTGCTGACACCTTAAAGCGGATGTGCCACTAAAAAAATATATTAAAAGCCAGCAGCTACAAATACTGCAGCTGCTGACTTTTAATATAAGGACACTTACCTGTCCTGGAGTCCAGCGCCGATCGCAGCAGATGACGAGCCGATCGCTCGTCACCCTGCTGCTCCCCCCTCCATCCACGGTGAGGGAACCAGGAAGTGAAGCGCTCCGGCTTCACTGCCCGGTTCCCTACGGCGCATGCGCGAGTCGTGCTGCGCCCGCCGATTGGCTCCCGATGTGTGCTGGGAGCCGAGTGTTCCCAGCATACAACGGGGGACGCACGGGAAGCAAGGGAAATACCCGTCTTTTTCCCGCATCGTAGGGCCGGAAGTGGGTGCAGATACCTGTCTGTAGACAGGTATCTGCACCCCCCTCCCCCCTGAAAGGTGTCAAATGTGACACCGGAGGGGGGGAGGGTGCCGATCAGCGGGACTCCACTTTAGAGTGGAGATCCGCTTTAAAGTGGTTGTAAACTCACCACTTTCACTTTAGCTCAATACAATCTACATAGTACTGGCAGCTTATCGCTGCCTGTGAAATTTTACTTACTGGTTATGTTTCTTCAGAATCCATCCTGCAAACTGTAGTGACGTCACCGGCGCATGCACAGTCCGTCCGTTCTTTCACGGCACGCTATGTGTGCCGTTTCTGTATCCTCAGCATGCTGTGTCATTTCTTTCCCCTGTAAACGGCACAGAAGCATCGCGATATGTGCCCTTCTCTTCAGCTTTCTGGTTCGCCCCTTGTAACTGTATGAGACGTCACACAGGGGGAGAGAATCAGGGCATCACAGAGCAAGCAGCTGCAGCTATTCTCATGCCGCGTACACACGATCATTTTTCGGGATGAAAAAAAACTGTGTTTTTAAAAACGTCATTTAAAATGATCATGTGTGGGCTTCACATCGTTTTTCGGCTTCTGAAAAACGACAAAGACAAAATTCGAACATGCTGCATTTTTTAACGTTGTTTTAAAAAATGACGTTTTTCGGGTAGTAAAAAATGATCGTGTGTGGGCTAAAACAAAGTTTTAAACCCGTGCATGCTCAAGTTATGAGACGGGAGCGCTCGTTCTGGTAAAACTACCGTTCATAATGGAGTAAGCACATTCATCACGCTGTAACAGACAGAAAAGCGCAAATCGTCTTTTACTAACACGGAATCAACTAAAGGAGCCCCAAGGCGAATAGAACTTCCCCTTTAGAGTGCCGTTGTACGTGTTGTACGTCACCTCGCTTTTTTCATAATTTTTTTAAAAACGATGGTGTGTGGGCAACGTCGTTTTTAATAATGAAGTTGGTAAAATGTTGTTTTTTGAACATGCTGAAAAACTATGTTTTTTTCATGCCGAAAAATGATCGTGTGTACGCGGCATAATTCTGAGAGCCATACAAAAGTTGCTTCGTTTTAGACGCGATCGTGTGAGATTTAGGCAGGGGGACAAAGGAAGGGCGGAAATGATGTCAACACAAAAGACAAAGATGGAGTTGCCAATTTCCGGAAGAAAAGATCTTTTATAAAAAGTAAAAAAAAGGTACAGTGGAACCTCGGATTGCGAGTAACGCGGTTAACGAGCGTTTCGCAATACGAGCACTGCAATTAAAAATATCGTGACCCGGTTTGAAAGTGTTGTCTCGCAAAACGAGCACGATTCAGGCCGATGTGGTGTGCAGTACTGCTTTTTGCCTGAGGTGGGGGGGGTGCCGGATCCGAGCCAAACGTCGCCATTCGGAAATGCACGGAAAGGCCAGAGGCCAGCACGGCTGGCCTCAGCAAATCTCGGGTAGGAAGTCTTTCAGGAGGTCAGTCGAAGTGTCCTCTGGCCTTTTTGGCCGTTTCCAAGGCTCTCCGGCGCCCCCCGCCTCTGACCGTATGCGGTATTGCATCCCATTAAAGTCAATGTAGAACAAATTATTTTCGTTTCCATTGACTTCAATGGGGAAACTCGCTTTGATATGCGAGTACTTTGGATCACGATCATTCTCCTGGAACGAATTATGCTCATAATCCGAGGTTCCACTGTATTTGCAAAGCGGTTTTTATTCAAAGGTTTGTTTCTATGCAGAGCTGCACCAGATTTTTCACTCTCCACTTTTAGAAAAACACCCCTAGTTACGCTGCACGTATGGTGCAGCGCTTATTTAAAGGTGCAAGGCATGTACACATATAATCAAATTATAATATAAAAAAATAAAACGGGCCTAACCTCTAGAATGCGCTTCAGGAAGAATGATCAAACGTAAACCTTGTGGACAGCCTTCCCAGAAGAGTTGAAGCTGTTATAGCTGCAAAGGGTGGGCCAACTCAATATTGAACCCTATGGATTAAGACACCAAAAAAGTTCATGTGTGTGTAAAGGCAGGCGTCCCAATACTTTTGGTAATATATAGGTAGATTCACAAAGAGTTAGGCCGGCTTATCTACAGATAAGCCGACCTAACTCTGAATCTAAGCCGACCTATGCTTAAGTGTATTCTCTAACAGAGATGCACTTAAACATATCTAAGATAGGACGGCGCTTAGATTGCAATATTTTGGCTTAGCGCTAGGTGGCGCTTCCATTGCCGCCCGTGTAGATTATGTAAATGAGCATTTACAACGATTCCCGAAGAACGTGAGCCCGCCGCAGTCGATTAACGTCGTTTCCGTAAGCGATAGGCCGCCTAAAGTTATTCCACCTATGAGGTGGAATAACAATGTTAAGTATGGCCGCCGTTCCCGCCGCGAGGTTCGAATTTTTTACGTTGTTTGCGCAAGTCGTCCGCGAATCGGGATTTACGTTGTTTACGTACGCATCAAAATCAATAAGCCCGTACGGCCTACTTAGCCGCAATGCGCACTGGGAAATGTAGTCGCCCGGCGCATGCGCAGTGTCAAAAAACGTGAGGTCAAGCCTCATTTCCATACAACATGCCCCCCTCCAAGTCATTTGAATTAGGCGCGCTTACGCCCGCTCGTTTTAGGCTACGCCGCCGAAAATTAGCAGGTAAGTGGTTTAAGAATCACTACTAGCCTAACTAATTTACGGCGGTGTAGCCTAAAAAGACTAGGCTAGGCCGCCCTAAAGTTAGGCGCCCCTACGTGAATCTACCTACGAGTGTATATTCAATAATTATTAGGTTATATTTTAAACTCTAGAAGCTCTATATGATTTGCTTAATTTAAAATCTGCAAGCATAGTTGTTATATAACCTCAGAAACAATCCAATTAAAACAATTTGTCTTCTTTAAGGTCCCCCAAAATCTTTAGCGATGCGTTAAAAAGATGTGTGGCGCTGAGACGCAAGCAATAAAAACAAAAACAGAGAAACAAGTAGAACTGATTACTCCAGAGGAGCTGGAGGTTCAGGGAAATCAAGAGAGACAGCTTGAATGGTCTGAAGGAATTTGAAGTGTCACTCCTGCTTAGACTCAGCCATGACGACTGCTCTCCGCAGGGACGAGGACGGTACAAATAATGACATGTCCCTGTCTTAAGGGGCCCTCTGCGAAAAATACCGCTTATGGCAGCAATCTGCTTGTGGTGTCTCCAATAAGTAATACTGAAGGCCGGGCTGCCTGGGGGACAGCTTTATCACAGACATGCCAACCTTCGTAAATTTTCTTTCGATGGTTTTAGCAAGGTTCGGAAGAGCTGCAACAACAAATTGTTTCTTTTACAAAGTCTGAGCAAACGGCACCTCTGCATTCTTCTCTACGCAATCCGAAAGTGCCGTTCCCCCCCCCATCGCAGTCTGAACCAAGAGGAAAGGCACTTCATTATTAAATAAAATGGAACTCTAATTGAGGTGGATGTTAGCAATTTGCCGGCATCTCGCCCTGGTGCCCGCAGGTTCTGATTGTACTGCCAGCTGCTCCGAACTTTATTCCCCTCTACAGCCCTGAGAAATGGACCCGATATTAAACCAGATTATCAATTACTTCTTTATGCATGGCTGGATATTGAAGGGACTTTCCTTATTGCTGTGTGCGAGCCAAGCTCTTCGGCTGCCTGCTTTAGGTGCAGAGCTCTGATTTGTTGTGACAGGCTTTGCAGCTCACCCCGATTGGTTACACCTACTAAAGGAAAACAACTTCTAGCAAATCAGGATCTGCTCAGCAAGCAATATTTTAAATCTATGTAAACCCAAAATCTATTTTTCAATATGTTTGGCATCATGTCTCAACACAGTTTTCTTAAAGCGGAGTTCCGACAATTTTTTTTTTTTTTTTTTAAGTCAGCAGCTACAAATACTGCAGCTGCTGACTTTTAAAATAAGGACACTTACCTATACAGGGCGCCCACAATGTCGGCACCCGAAGCCGATCTGTCCCTCGGCTCTCGGGTGCTGCCGGCTCTTCGGTAAGGGAACCAGGAAGTGAAGCCTTGCAGCTTCACTTATGGGTTTCCTACTGCACATGCGCGAGTCGCGCTGCACGATCTGAATGGTCCTTACGGAGGGGCCGGACATGGCATAGATAGCCGCAGATACTGGTGTAATGGGGGTGTAATGTTAGTTTGAGCACAGCAAACAGTTTGCCTTTGTTTTTTTACCGTATTTATTGGGGTATAGCACGCTCTCGCCCCTAAAGTTGCCCCGAAATTCCTGTGGAAAAAAGATTTTTGTACTTACAGTTTTGGTGTCTTGCGCTGCGTCCATCGGCGGCCTCGTCGGGTCCGGCGTCCGTCTGCGGTTTCGGGTGTCCTCTTCGTCGGGTCCGGCGTCCTTCTGCGGCGTCCTCCCCGCTCCGAGTTTGAATACTGCGCCGGCATATACCGAGCGCAGTACACTCGTGTATAGTCGGGCAGGCTCGGCTACTCTCGCGCTGACGTCCTGTACGTCCAGGACGTGAGCGCGAGAGGAGCCGAGACTGCCCGACTATACCCGAGTGTACTGCGCTCTCTATATGCCGGCACAGTATTCAAACTCGGCGCGGGAAAGCGGGTATCGGCATATATCGCGCACCCACAATTTTGCCCTGATTTTCAGAGCAAAAAAGTGCACGGTATACGCCGATAAATACGGTATGTATTATGTCACAAAGTGAAACTCCGAATTTCCGCACAGCAACATGTTGTGTTGCGTCTAGTGAAGCATGCCATTTTTCCACACGGCACTGCACATCACACCAACGTTTTCATCTGAATGGGGCATGCAGAAAATATTTGTTTTCCATGTACCCTTGCAATGCCGGAAAGCTGCCAACCACTGCACACAGTGTGAACAAGCCCGTAAAGTGATTGTAAAGTCTTGTTTAATAAAATAAAATGGTTATACTTACCTGCTCTATGCAGTTGGTTTTGCACAGGGCAGCCCAGATCCTCCTCTTCTCAGGTCCCTCCCTCCTGTCGAGTGCCCCCACAGCAAGCGGCATGCTAGGGAGGCACCCGAGCCGAGTCACAGCTCCATGTGTTCATTCAGACACAGAGCCCCGACCCTACCCCATCTCTCTTCGGATTGACTGACTTTGAGAGCCGCAGAAGCCAATGGTGACGCTGCTGTGCCTCAGCCAAGGAGGAGAGTCCCGGATGGCCAAGACAATCGTGGACATCGCTGGACAGATAGGGCTCAGGTAAGTAATTAGGGGTTGCTGGGGAGGCTGCTACACATAGTTTATCTTAATGCATGGATTGCATTAAGATGGAAAAAATAAATAAAAAAATTCTGCCTTTACAACTCTTTTAAAACAAAACCAAAGGGAAAATAACTCCCTCAAGCGCTGACGGCCTAACTGCTATCTACTCCCCATTAATAAATGTTCCCCATGGTGTCTGTGCTGTAAACTTTGAAAATTAATTAATTTACAAAGTTTATAGATACAGGAGAATGAGGGCTTGGTTTAAGGTGCGTCTTCTGCTTGTCCAGAATTAGTAAATACTTTAGCGTGCATAATTAGGCACGGATTTATTTTAAATGCACCAATCATTTATGAGCCTGTATTCCAAATGTTGCGGCAAATGGCAAGGTGTTTTTTTTTAAGGCTAGCCAAGATGTAAAGTTTTGTTTCATCAAAATATTGTAATCTGCACCTAGGTGTGGACTGGAAATTATGCCTTCTGTCAAAAACTGTGGAACACCCACCCCATTCCTGAGCAAAAAAAATGGTATAAAGATCTAAAAGGAGGCTCTGTGGAGAAAGACTTATTTTTGATAACAGCGATATGATATCTGCGATTAGCACCCGGTTGAAGGACCAACCTTGAAATTTTCTTTGTAAATGGAATCTTCTAATAAAGGTGAGACAAATGCATTCAATTCCAAGAACGCTTCGAAAGATACATTAACCACTTGCTTACTGGGCACATATACCCCCCTCCTGCCCAGGTGAAATTTCAGCTTTCGGCACTGCGTCGCTTTAACTAACAATTGCGCGGTCGTGCGATGTGGCTCCCAAACAAAATTGACGTCCTTTTTTCCCCACAAGTAGAGCTTTCTTTTAGTGGTATTTAATCGCCTGTGCGGTTTTTATTTTTTGCGCTATAAACAAAAAAGTGTGACAATTTTGAAAAAAATACAATATTTTTTACTTGTTGCTATAATAAATATGCCAATTTAAAAAAACCACATTTTTTTTTTCTCAGTTTAGGCCGATACGTATTCTTCTACATATTTTTGGTAAAAAAAAGAAAAAAAAAAATCGCAATAAGCGACTGGTTTGCGCAAAAGTTATAGCGCCTACAAAATAGGGGACAGAATTATTATTTTTTATTATTATTTTTTTTTTACTAGAAATGGCGGCGATCTGCGATTTTTATTGGGACTGCGACGTTATGGCGGACACATCGGACACTTTTGACACATTTTTGGCGCCATTCACATTTATACTGCGATCAGTGCTATAAATATGCACCAATTACTGTATAAATGTGACTGGCAGGGAAGGGGTTAACACTAGGGGGTGAGGAAGGGGTTAAATGTATTCCCTGCATTGTGTTCTAACTGTAGGGGGAGGGGGTGACTGGGGGAGGTGACCGATCTGTGTCCCTATGTACAAGAGACACAGATCGGTCTCCTCTCCAGAGAGCCGGCAATGAGAGATGATCTCATATGTTTACATATGAGATCATCTCTCATTGGCCGCACAGATCGCATCGCAAACGGCCACTCTGATTGGCCGTTCGCGGCGAACTGTAATTGGCTGTGTCCAAGGGACACGGCCAACACAGAGTTTCCCCGCTGCGCGCTCTGGAGCGCGCGCGGGGAACGCCCTAAGGGGCGGACGTCAATTGACGTCCAATTGGATTTTTAGGTCCGCGCTGTAGCCGTCATTCGGCTATAGCGCGGGTCTGAAGAAGTTAACATAATGCTTTGTTACTAGAGCTGCACAATTAATTGTTAAAAAATGTGGAGAGACTATCTGCTCACTCAGCTGTCAAAAGAAAATATCTGGGCAGTCTGCCAAGTTCTTAACAGAAAACATTGTGACTAACTTCCTTCTTAGATCAAAGGGATAAACGTGTCACAGTCTGGCAGTCTGCCAAGTTTGTAACAACATGAAACATTGTAACTAACTTCCTTCTTAGAGAAAACTTCTGGTGTAAATGCAGCAAGTTTAACCACTTAAAGTCCAAATCTTTTTTTGACACTTGTTGTTTAAGTTAAAATCAATATTTGTTTGCTAGAAAATTACTTGGAACCCCCCCAAACATTATATATATTTTAGCAGAGACCCTAGGGAACTAAATAGTAATTGCTGTAATATTTTACATCACACTATATTTGCCCAGCGGTCTTTCAAATGCAATTGTTGGGGAAAAAATACACTTCAGTGAATAAGAAATAGAATAAAAAATTAAACAGTAAAGTTAGCCCAATTTTTTTTTGTTTTAATGTGAAAGATGGTGTTACACCGCGAGAATCGTGATCTATCTTCTAAGCAAAAAAATTGCGATTCTCTTTTTAGCCAGAATCGTGCAGCTCTATTTGTTACCATCATTTTTGTAATATTATAAATACTTCCATAGCCTATCATAAGATGGCAACTACTTATTGGAAAAGGCAAAGCAGATTTCTACAGTTCTGATAAAGAAAGAGACAAGTTCACCTATTTCACTGCCACTGGTTCCGTCCTGTATGCTCCAAAGAATTATGCTACTTTCTGATGCAACCGCCACCATCTTGTCTTTATCTCCATGTGGCCCTCCGACTACCTTTGCATTAAGGGCCACCCTTTCGATGGTCCAGTCTAGATAGGGGCTTGAGAAGACTTGTTGCCAGCCAGAGGATTCCTTTATCCTGTGAGAAATCACAAATTAAATATGAAAGGCTCATTAACATGAACAGCGTGCAGCTAAAACATAGTAGTTCTGTAGCATGCATCCCCATTATAGTGCTACTCAGAAAGAGCATCCAGCACTGTTTATACAACTTGAAAAAAAAAAAATACTTTCAAATTTCCCGCATACTTTCAAATTTCCCGCATCGTATCTTTAGTTTGAATCCTCAAACCAAGATACGACGGCATCTGGGTTCGATCCGACAGGCGTACGGCTTCGTACGCCTTCGGATCGTAGATGCAATACTTCGGCGTCCGCTGGGTGGAGTTTGCGTCGTTTTTCGCGTCGGGAATGCAAATTAGCTTATTCCGACGATCCACGAACGTACGCGCGGCCGTCGCATTCTCTTACGTCGTCTCTAGTTGGCTTTTTCCGGCGTATAGTTAAAGCTGGTATTTTGCGGCGTATAGTTAGACTTGCCATGTTAAGTATGGCCGTCGTTCCCCGCGTCGAAATTTGAATTTTTTTTTTTGCGCAAGTTGTCCGTGAATCGGAATGTACGCAAGTCCTAGCGACGTCATTTAGCACAATGTACGCCGGGAAATTTCGGGACGGCGCATGCGCAGTTCATTCGGCGCGGGGATGCGCTTCATTTAAATAAAACCCGCCCCCTAATCGCCGATTTGAATTACGCGCCGAGAGATACACTACGCCGTCGTAACTTACGTCGCAAATTCTTTGTGGTTTCAAAGAATTAAAAAGTAAGTTACAGCGGCGTAGCGTATCTCACATACGCTGCGCCCATCTAAATGTATGTGGATCTGGCCCTAGATGCTCAAAGTACCAGCATCTATCTAGTGCACACTCTATATGATTCTGACTTCCAGTAGAAGAATACAGCACACAGCTGTATGGTTCCAATTAGCAGTACACGCATGTAGCACTCTCTATATGGCTCCCGAGCTTCAATACGCGCATCTAGGGCTTTCTATATGACCAATACCAGCTCAAGCACTCTCTAAATGGTTGAGCTTCATTAACAGTATTTAGCCATCTTTAAATTGTTCTAATCACCAGTACTACATCAAGGATCCTCCACATGGCTTCAACTTACCTCTAGCAGTATCTATGGCAGTCTATATGGCTCCAACTAGCAGTACCAGCATCTACCAAATACTTTTTTTTTTTTTTTAGTGTATTATGTTTCTTACCCATTTATTCAAAAGTATAAAAAGCCACTCACATTGTTTCAAGTTAAAAACAGCATTGAGAATCCACATAGGAAGGTCTACAAGAACTCAAAAGATGGCCACACTCCGTCTCACTCCCGCACCGTGACCCCATGTGTTTCGTCACAAGAAAGACGTCGCAAGGGACCTCTCTCCCATGATGAAAAGCGCAGGATGGAACCTGGTGTGTAATGTCTTTGTGGTACTGACACCCCGCTTTGTTTCGGTACTGTGATCTACCAAATACTAAAGGGCTCCAACTATCTTAATACCAGCACCAAGGGCTCTCTATTTGGCTCCAACTGCCAGTACAAGTATCAATGGCTCTTTATATGGCTCTAACTACCATTACCAGCACCAAGGGCACTCTACATGGTAAAACAAAACCAGAGAAATTCCCAGCTCAACTTGCCGACCGGCCTGCAACCAACTGAATTATCCTGTCTAACAGTATGCATTAAAAACTGGAGTTTGGGCTGCACACATTTGCAAATATATGTGTAAGCTACAGAGCCCCTTCAAGGCACCCCAGTAATTTTTGTAGTCCCTACTCTAAATTTTGAGAGCCTTCACAGTGGAAGCACATTGCCGCCATAGTCCTATGTGCCCGGTGCACCCCTGCGCCTTTAAGGAGCGGTGGGCTCCCTCCAGGCTCACCTGCCCTCTGCCAGTCCATTATAATGCATGTGCTTCCACTGTGGATGCTCTTAAAATTTAGAGTTAAGACTACAGAGAACACTGGGGTGCCTTGAGGGGGACTATGTAGCTTAGGCCTGTATTTGCAAATGTGTGCAAACTAAACCCGTTTGTAACCACAGAGCACTTTCAATCCTTCCTGCCCAGGACAATTTTCAGCGCTTTAAAACTTTAGGGGCCAGTTCACACCACATGCAGTCCAGTGCAAAAACATATGAAAAGTAGGTTATATGGTTTTCAAATGGCATAGTTCACACCCGTGCTTGCAGTTCCAGTGTGTTCCAGTTCCAGAAAAAAAAAAGTAGAACTTGCTGCATTTTTCCTGCACTGGACTGTACAGGAACTCTGTAAAATGCATTTAAAAAAGCACTGGAACGCACCAAAAAACACAATTGAACACACTTGTCCTCATCTAAGGTTAATAAAAAAAAGAGGGGTGGAAAAAAAAAGCACTGGACTGCATTAAAAACGTACCAAAAACGCACTGGAACACATCAAAAACGTGCATGCAAAAAAAGCACCTGGAACGCACCTGGATTGCGTTTCTATGGTGTGAACTGGCCCACACTAGACACAGTTCCGTGTGCATTTTTTCTGCACTAAAAATGCATGCACAGTGTTTTCCATGTATTCCAATTGCTCCATTTGGCTCTAGTGCAAAAACTGACCGGAAACTGACTGTATGGTGTGAACTAGAGCCAACTAGAGACATTGGAATACGTGGAAAACACCGTACATGCATTTTGTGCAGAAAAAAAGCAAACAAAACTGCGTCTGGTGTGAACTGGCCCTTAATGCAACACTGCACCAAAACGAAAATGTTATAATTTTCTTCCCACAAACAGAGCTTTAATTTTGGTGGCATTAGATCACCACTGGGGTTTTTATTTTTTGCTTAACAAATTAAAAAATACCGACATTTTTGAAAAAAATAAATAAAAAAACAAAACAGAAAACAAGTATACAGGTTAGCAGATTTGACTTGGCTCTTGCTTTACATCAGGGGTCCCCAACCAGTAGCCCAGGGGCCACATGTGGCCCCCAGAGCCCCCTGATGTGGCCTGCAACCTCCTGCTCTGTGATGGAATAGAATTGTAACAGAATGACCCAGGACACCCAGAGACTTTTGAAGGATGAGGGGTACTCCTGTGCCAGGGTCACTAATAACTCTTGGGTCTAGGGTCATCCTGCGCCCCTTTTGGGCATAGGGTGACTGAGAAATATTAATAATAAATTACATGAGATGGGACATTACTGATAATTCATATTGCAGGATATCTTGAGATATTACAGTTTGGTTCATGCTGACCCCACCAGGTTAGTGGAGTGTTTTCATTCAAAATGAGGACACATGCTTTTGAGATGTTAATTGAGGCTCCTGAAAGACCTTTCATTATGTATGCTAATGATACTGTTTTGTGTGTGGAATGTGACTTGTCAAGCTGTAGGAATTACCTCCTCTAATGCGGAGACAGGCTGTCTGGAATGTTTAGTAATTAGCCCATCTGAAGGTGTATTGAAGCCCCATTGTCTGATGCTGGGGGTGGAGAGTTCTTTGTTCCTTTGATTACTGTAACATGTTGTACTGTATATAAGAGAGCTAACCATTAAAGTGGAGTTCCACCCATAAATATAACATTACAGTAGTTTTAAAAAAATTTCATTAGTCCTTTACGAAAAAAAAAACATTTTTTTAGATGCCTTCAAAGTGTTGTTGCTAGGCAGAATAGTTAATCTTCCCACTTCCTGCACCTAGGTGCTTAATGCTTCCTAACCTACACCGCACAGACTCCTGGCAATGTAGTGGGTGTAACTTTCCAGGAGTCTGTGCACTCCCCAGTCTCGAAGAATCATGTGACTTGGACAGCACAGGTGCTGAAACCTGATCTGACACTGCTTGTGCAGCACTGAGCATGTGCAAGATCTGCAAGGCTGAAATCCAGGAAGTCATACAGTCTGGCTTCATGATGCCCACACTTAAGATGGCCCCAGTCAATTTCTATTTTATAAAGTGTCTAAATGCTGTAACAACCTAACAAAACGGACCTTAGTTTACAGACTAACTTTACTAGAATACATTAAGCTTGTGTATTACAGGGGTATTTATATATAAAAAGTGAAATTGTGGCCGGAACTCCGCTTTAAGCAGTTGTTCATACATTTTGACTCAGAGAACTGAGCTTGTCTCGTCTTTCTGGGGAATTGGTATGGATCGTGTCTGATGTCTGTTGGATGGTTGGAGTGTCAGATAAGCTGTCGTGGTTGATGGAATGGGAATATCGTAAACGGTGGTGACCGTTGCAAGAATATAATACTGTTATTAAAGGAAATTTTATTACTAAAATCACAGTGTATATATGGGCAAATCTGTTCTGCAACGGTTACTGGGCTGCTTTCAAACTCATCCACAGGTGCAGAGCAGTAGACCTGCGTGTTGCCTGCACTGAGCCATAGGCCCCTTTGACACGGTCAGTCCGACCCAATTGGACCCTTCATTCACCTCTAAGGCCCCGTACACACGACCGGATCTATCCGCGGATCAGTTCCAGCGGATAGATCCGGTCGTGTGTAGACCCGAGCGGACATTTCCCAGCGGATAAAAATCCAGCCGACGGATTTCCAGTGGATAAAAAATTTGTAGCATGCTACAAAATCTATCCGCTGGAATCCTGTCCTTTGGACTTATCCGGTCGTCTGTACAGACTCACCGGATAAGTCCGTCCGCTCCCCATCCCTCGCATGCGTCGGAATGATTCAACGCATGTGTGGAAGTATTTACCTTCCATCGTCGCGGCGACGGCGCGACACGTGACCGCGGATGTTTTTCGCGCGGATTTTGATCCGATGGTGTGTACAAGCGGACCGTTTCCATCATATAACCCCTCGTCTGTACGAGGCCTAAGGAGTAGAAAACGCCTACCTCCAATCTGATCCACAAAAAAAAAAAAAAAGTAGAGTGGGCTGCCATCCACCTGCTCTGCTCATTGTGGCCCGTGATCGGTTACCAAGCCGCTTAGGTGGCCATCGCTCTTCAAAAGGTTGGGCACCCCTGCTTTACATGCTTCATGTTTGGTCTGCGTCAGCGACTCAGAAGCCATTAGAATAACATGACAGCCAAATAGCTAGCATTTTTTGCTTGTGAGCCCATTGAGCTTTCTGCTCTCAGGTAGCTTCCATACGAGATTCGGGCAGTCAGCTATGCTGAGAGTCTGCAGGAGCTCGAGATTGCACCTGACATCTGCTGATCGCGAGTGCAATCCTTAGAAAAAAAAAAAAACTATAATCATTTTAACCTGCAAAAAATGTGCATTTATTTAATTTTTTTTCCAAAGATGAACTTATCCTTTAATCATTTTAGTATTGCTCTCATTCTAAACAGGTGTACGTTAAACTTTAAAAAACAAACTCTAAATTGCATAAAAAAAAAACCTGTGTTACTCAATAACGCTGCGGATGATCTTCTTTTCTTCTGTTCCTGGTGTTTTGTACTTTGTTTTTTTTTTTTTAATAAAACATAATTCACAGCTTCCACATTGTTGCTCTGTAGCCACAAATCAAACGTATCTCAATTTCTCCACTTTGGTCCAGAATATGAGGAGGGAGAGAAAGATGGAGAAGTAGCATTAGCCTCTACGCTCTTCCTGCCATTAATAAAAGTTCTGTCAGGTGCCAAGCTTTCTATTTTTCTTTGAGTCACCACAAGTGTGCCTGACTGTGACTGAAACAATTTGAAACTGCGGGTGCGGACAGACAGGCAATCTATTTGAAAAGCGTTAGAGCAAGATTTTTGACAAATTTCAATACACCCCTCACTGTGTTCACTCTATCACAGTTAGAAATGAGGGAAAGCCGCAAGCAGTCGTCTTTAGCAAGTTCTAAAGTGATCAAATTACATGTTTTGGTTTATAATTTAAAAGTAGTGATGAATATAGTGCCCTACTATTGGTCTTTAGTCAAAACATAAAATAACACTACAAACTAAGAAACACAAAATCTGGGCAAAATATAGTTTAAGCCTTGGTTCACACCGAAATGTTGTGTGGGAAACCTGCACCGCGTTCAAATGGCGCCGCCTTTGTGATCTGCAACGGGTATCAGTGCAACCTTAGCGACACGCCAAAAAAAGGTCGTAAATGTAGTGCACTTGCCTGCACTGGATCGCATGGTACAAAACGGCCATGTGATCTGGTCGCGCTGCATTCCCAAAATTGCTGCATGCACAACTTTGGTGCAGATGCAGTTCGCTTTGAGCCATTCAAAATCAACGGCTCAAATTGAACCGCACTAAATCGCATTTGAATTGTACAGGAATGCGGTGCTTTCTCGTTTCTCTGACTCCGGATCTTATGATCTAGGAGGTGCTATTGGTAACCCTGTAAAAAGAAGAAGAGACAATATACTTAGGCCCAGATTCTCAAAGGGCTTACGACGACGCAACTCCATGTACGCCGTCGTAGGTCCTAATCTGGGCCGTCGTATCTATGCGACTGATTCTTAGAATCAGTTACGCATAGATAACCATTAGATCCGACAGGCGTAAGGCTCTTACGCCGTCGGATCTTAAATGCAATTTTTTTTGTCCGCTAGGTGTCGCCTCCGTCGTTTTCCCCATCGAGTATGCAAATAGCTAGATACGCTAATTCCGGAACGTACGCGCGGCCGACGCAGTAAAGTTACGACGTTTACGTTCGGCTTGTCCCGGCGTAAAGTTGCCCCTGCCATATGAGGCGCAACCAATGTTAAGTTATGGCCGTCGTTCCCGCATCGAAATTTGAAAACTTACGTCGGTTGCGTAAGTCGTCCGTGAATGGGGCTGGACGCCATTTACGTTCACTTCGAAAACAATGACGTCCTTGTGACGTCATTTGGAGCAATGCACCCTGGGATTTTTTACGGACGGCGCATGCGCCGTTCGTTCGGCGCGGGGACGCGCTTCATTTAAATGAAACACGCCCCCTACCTGCCGAATTTGAATTACGCGACCTTACGCCGCCGCAATTTTACACGCAAGTGCTTTGTGAATAAAGCACTTGCATGAAAAACTTGCGGCGGGGTAACGTAAATGACATACGTTACGCCGCCGCAGAGATACGCCCGATCTACGAGAATCTGGGCCTTAAAGCGGAGGTCCACCGAAAAAAATAAATAAATAAAAATTACAAACCAGCAGCTACAAATACTGCAGCTGCTGACTTTAAAATATATGGGCACTTACCTGTCCTGGGTGCCCACGATGTCGGCAGCCGAAGCTGATCTGTCCATCGGCTCTCGTCTGCTGCCGCCGCCACCATCTTCGGCAAGGGAATTAGGAATTGAAGCCTTGCGTTCCCACTTGTCCCTGCTGTCTTCTGGGACCTGTGAGCCTCCCAGAAGACAGTTGGGGGATCGGAGTAGGCACCGGACGTGGCGTAGGTCACCACGATCACTGAGGTGATCAATGCCTGAAAGTGGGAGCAAATACCTGTATTAGACAGGTATCTGCTCACTCCTCCCCCTTGAAAGGTGCCAAATGTGACACCGGAGGGGGGGGGGGGGATTCCAAAAAGCAGAAGTTTCATTTTTGGGTGGAACTCCGCTTTAACTTTCCAGCAGTCCATTTTGAAAACACTGCTGCTTTTTGGCAAGAGTACAAATGTTTTTAAACACATTCTGTTAAGACAGGCTAATTCGGTTGGTTGTAGGCTGGTTGGCAAGTTGAGCTGGGAATTTCTTTGGTTTTGTTTTGCATGTGTTGCCCTTCCATGTGCTCCTTGCTGCCAGGGCCAGTTATAGGTGAGGGCAGTGGCCATTTACTGTTGAAATATTAGTGAGGGGATGCACTGGACACCTTTGCTGCCATGGTGCTATGTGCTGGGTGTCCAGTGCTCTCCTGTGTCTTTAAGGAAGGATGGGCTCCCTCCCGGCTCACCTGCCCTTTGCCTATCCATTATAATGCATGAGCTTCCACTGTGAAGGCTCTCAAATTTAGAGTCAGGACTACAAAAAATACTGGGGTGCCTTCATGAGGCCCTGTAGTTTACGCATGTATTTGCAAATGTGTGCACACTAAACTCCCATTTTTAAATGCATACTGTTAGACAGGATAATTTGGTTGGTTGCAGGCTGGTCGGTAAGTTGAGCAAAGAATTTCTCTGGTTTTGTTTTGCTTCGGACAACAGCATGACCCTTTGACATATTTGACCTATGGCACTACAATCTAAAGTTTGGACTCAGAATGGATTCCCTCACAGACACTGAAAAGGGTTATACCTATGTAGGGATGGATAATAAACTTTCCAAGATCAGCAGCACAAGCTGAAAGGAGGGCTGCAGAAGACCCCCAAGGGACAACACTACAAGAGAAACAATGCTGATTAGGAACCCATTTTCCTGCAATCACCTTAAAGGCCTGTTTGCTACAGAAATTGCGGACCAGCTATAATGGAAGCCAAGTGTCATTTAAGTGTATCTCTATATCATACAGGCCATTATCAATGTTCATTCGCTAGAAAATAACAGGTAGCCCATGCAGGTGTGTTGCATGTATATATGTAGCACTCTGTTTTGTATTGTGTATCTAGTTTGTACAAAAGCACAAAATGTATCAAAAGTATCAATTGGGATTTGCAGTACAGTAATTTCCTAATTAGAAAAACAACAACCGAGGCTCTCGCCCCAGCTTTTCACCAAAACAAAACAGACTCTTTCAGGTTCCCCTCCATAAAACATATGAGCTTGCCTGCATCAGACTGAAAAGGGTTGTAAAGGCTCATGTTTTTTTCACCCTAATGCATCCTATGCATTAAGATGTAAAAAAACACCTCGCTGTCACGGGCCCCCCAGCCCCCCTGTTTTACTTACCTGAGCCCGTTCACCTGCTGTGTACGTCCCCCGAAGTCCTCTTCTCCACAGAGTCTCTGCGCTCACTGAATAGATTGATAGCAGCGCAGCCATTGGCTACCGCTGCTGTCAATCAAATCCGATGATGCGGCCACCAGGGGGCGGGACCAAGACATACACTCTGGGCCAGATTCTCGTCCAGCGGCGTATATCTGCGGCGGCGTAACGTATCCGATTTACGTTACACCGCCGCAACTTAGACGGGCAAGTGCTGCATTTTCGAAGCACTTGCTCCGTAAGTTGCGGCGGCGTAGCGTAAATCGGCCAGGGTAAGCCCGCCTAATTCAAATTTGGATAAGGGGGGCGTGTTTTATGTAAATGTACTGTGACCCGACGTGATTGACGTTTTTCTCGAACGGCGCATGCGCCGTCCATGGAATTTCCCAGTGTGCATTGCTCCAAAGTACGCCGCAAGGACGTCATTGGTTTCGACGTGAACGTAAATGACGTCCAGCCCCATTCACGGACGACTTACGCAAACGACGTAACTTTTACAAATTTTGACGCAGGAACGACGGCCGTACTTAACATTGTTACGCCGCACTTACGCCACCATATAGCAGAGGTAACTATACGCCGTGAAAAGCATAACGTAAACGGCATAACTTTACTGCGTTGGCCGGGCGTACGTTCGAGAATTTGCGTATCTAGCCAATTTGCATACTCGACACGGAATTCGACGGAAGTGCCACCTAGCGGCCATCGTAAATATGCAGTTACGATCCAACGGCGTAAGAGACTTACGCCTGTCGGATCTAACATATATCTATGCGTAACTGATTCTAAGAATCAGGCGCATAGATACGACGGCGTATCTGGAGATACGCCGTCGTATCTCCACTGAGAATCTGGCCCTCTGTGTCTATAGACGCAGAGTGTATGACAGGGAGCGCGCCCGCAAGCTAACCCCCTCGGGAGAGAGCTTCCCAGAGGGGGTTAGCTATTGCAGGGAGGACCTGAATGGCTTGCACTCTGTGCAATATAAACTGCACAGTGGAGGCAAATATGACATGTTTGTTATTTAAAAAAAAATAAAAAAATAAACCTTTACAATCACTTTAAAGCAAAGTCAAAGGACTGGAGCTCAGGTACACTTTATATTCTACACTTGTTCCCGGTCAGTGACTAATAAATGCATCAAAGCTAAAGCATCAGGATTGAGCCAGGGAACCAACTTTTTTTCAGTAGGAAAAGTTGAAAATGGCAGCCTCCATGTTCCTCGGTTGACAGGTTTTATTTAATAAATTTAAGACCAATTCTCAGATCCTCCTGTACTGAATCTCTCTACTTCTTAGGTCCTCATCTAAAGGCAATGACATTATTAACTGGAAAAGACACACACATCTCTACCTGATAGATTTTAAAGTACTGCCTTCTATACAACCTAATATAAAAGTTGAACAGATGATCCTAATCTTATTTTATGTTCATGGTGATCACAGCCAAGGAGCTAATTTCAGAAGAGAAATGGCTTGTGTGGACCAGAGCAAAAAGCATTCTGGGAAAAACAATCAGGGCCTTAGGAAAAATATTAAATACACAAAGATGAATAATTCATACCTGTAGCAAACCACAAAATGAGCATAGGCAGCAACAATCCAGTTGTGATGGCCTGCTACAATGAGTACTTTCCGTGGATCCACAGGGATTCCTGCAAAATACAAGGGGAAAATATATATGTAAGTAATGGTGCAGCTCTTGGCAGGAATGCCTCAACAAACTTGAAAGAGAAACAACAGAGACACACTTGCCACAAAAGCAAAATAATAGCATTAGCGCCTTTAAATTTTTTTTTTTTTAAATTAAACGATTAATGTCTCTAATTAATCTCTATTTGGTCTATTAAATATACAATTTAAAGTGTTTTGTTATAGCGGTTCGAGAAGTTTAAAGATAACTGTTGATCTTGACGGCAAATTAGCCCATTGGACAAAAGATCCGGTAGTTCCAACAAAGCGTCTGCCATAAGTCTTACCAGGTTGACATACTCCCGGGGCTACATCAAAGGAGGATCACTTAAATGCCTCCATCTCTTTCCTGCAGAGCAGATGAGGAAAAGCATAGATCAAGGTGTACTGATCCCACAAGAGCATCCAATGCCTCCGCCATGGGATCTCTGTACCTGTATACAATCCTGAACCGCTTGCTGTTGTATTTGAAGGCAAATATCTAGATCAGGGATATGTAATTAGCGGACCTCCAGCTGTTTCAGAACTACAAGTCCCATGAGGCATAGCAAGACTCTGAAAGCCACAAGCATGACACCCAGAGGCAGAGGCATGATGGGACTTAGTAGTTTTGCAACAGCTGGAGGTCCGCTAATTGCAGATCCCTGATCTAGATCCTGTGTGCCCCTTTTTTGGTTACAGGTCTTGAAACACCTATGGGTGCAAAGACCACTCTATTGGGTCCAGGCTCTGCCAAATGTCCACTTATGAAATGCCCACAGCTGACCTGGCTGGAATGTGAAGTTCTGCCCAGGAGGATCCGCTTTACCTCTTTTGGTATAGAAAGACTTCTGGTTCCTCCCTGAGGGTTGGTACATACTGGGGCTTTGATATTGTCCATCTGAATGCAGACCCTCCAACAGGGTGGCCAAAAACGAAATGGACAGCCAAATAGACTGAAGTGCCAGGATACGTAATGGGAGACAATATTTCTCCAACAACCATGGCCCCCACACCAACAGCATGCCCAGGATGCCTCCCTTTTCCCAGGTCACCAAGCCAGTGAAAGCCTGGTCTTTGTGGTCAGCCGATATGGCTAGTTGAGAGACATGACTGACTTGTTGCAAGACAAAAATGTTGCATTTCAAATGTCTAGAGTGAAATTGGGAAAAAAACGGGACTACCTCAAAAAGGAGGCCATCATCAACCCCAACACTCATGCAGAAGTTGAGAGACAGATGGCTTCTGGACTGAAGAGTTTGAACCTTAGACTGGAGAATTGAAAGTTTCTCCTAGGGATCAGTTATCAGTCTGATCCAGCGACAATTTCTGTAGGAACAGGATCCAACTGAACCCGTGTAACATCTTGACAGTTAGAGATGCATTGTCCAACAGAGGCCTCAGCACCTGTTCCCTCACCAGGAGGTTGTTTAAGTATCCCACAATTGAGGACGAAGATTAAGAGATTCAATTAAGAGCCAAAGTATAGAGGAGAAGCCAAAGGGCTTGCCCACAAAATGGTGACTGCGTGCCCTTTTAAGATGTCCATGGTCCCTTTAAATCTTTGCTGCATCCGCTCAGCAACATGTTAGAAGAAAGCATAACACCTCTGAGCGACCACCTCTCCCCACCGACTACAGAGCTTGTATTCCCCGCCGCCTCGTGGCTCGGATGACATGTAGAATTTTTGGACTCCAATGTAAGCATTCAGAGTTTTGAAATCCAAGATATGGCAAATGCCCTTTTCTTGTTTCGAAACAGCAAACAGATTCAAGTAAAACTCCTGGAAATATTATGCTACTGGGGAAAGACATCTTGATCCAGAACAGAGGGATTGATGAAGATCTGCTAGTCTGTGCAGAGACTTTGCGTTGATAGGTTGAAAGTGAGAATACGAGGAAGGGGAAAGTCGTCTAAGAATCCACAAAGATTAACAGATGTCCCCCACTCTGGAAAATGGGGATCACCTTCATGCGGAGGAAGGCTTGCCTGGGAATTTGGCAAAATTGGAATACCAGACTTTGTGGGTCCATGCAAATATGGTAAGAACATACTAAGTCATGCACAGAGCACCCCAGGGGAGTAGTAAACCAAGGATCTCAGCATTGCAAAGCAAGATTATGAGCACCTTGCTTTATTTTACTTCTGGACTTGCTCACTTAAAGCGGATCTCCCAAGCAAATACATTTTTTTTGGGGGGGGTTAAATATCCAATAGCAAGGCTTCAAATAACTCACGTTTCTCGTGTCCAATGTCCACGCCACTCTGTTTCTGTCTGGAATATACACTTATATTCCCTTCGGTCCGCCGTTGCCATTTTAAGTGTGGGCATTAGAATCCCACAGGGTTCAGGGAGCAGGGACTTCCTGGTTGCGCGCTCGCAGCGGCGTCAGCGTCTCTGTTGCCGTGACAACGGCAGGCGTTACCGCCCCTGATGTTAACCCAGCCTCATAGACCAATACAGCTCATTAGAAACAACGGACTACAAGTGAATCGCGCGATGACAAGGGAGCTATGACTCAAGCTCCCATAACACACTGCGCCGTGCAGGAAATTAGGAAATTCCCGAGAAAAACCCGAAGGTTGCAGACCGGAAGGAGCTATATTATATCTGGTACTGTACATTTATTATTAAAAAAAATATCCGTTTGGGCAATGTTTAGGAGCAACTGTAATATTGAGATTATGTTGCGATTTGGGTGGAGCTCCGCTTTAAATTTTACTACATGGCATGCATGATCTGTACCTGGCAACTGAGATCACCTAGCCTAAATACCAGCCAGTATAGTATAGTGCAGCCAACAGCAGCCTCAGAGGAATGCATACATGGAAATCTAAAATAATTTATCGTTACCACACAGACATGTGTGAACCATCAGATTGAGAAACTGCATGCACTGATCATATGTATAAGAGGGAAGACGGCCATAACCTTACATACATATTACAAAACTCAGAAAACGAGGTACATGGAGAACATTTTGAATTAAACATGTGGTCTCCTAAAACTAGAGTAGAATGCTACATGCTGTCACATGTCCTGTGGAAGTCATGCCCAACATCCAATGTGCTTGGTTTTAGAAAAACAACTTTCTGTACTCTGGTCCGGAACTATAATGGATGGCCTCATTGACAGTTACTATGGCGCAAGAAAGGGCAGGCCCAAATTTCGACCACTGAAAGCAGTCAAGATTGGCATGAATGAGCGCCTTGAATTTTAAGGCTTCAGAAGGGCTCTGAAAAGTAGATGAAAGTAATTGCAGGCAGTTCTAGATGTCTGCTGCTAAATGTAAAGCGACCACAGGTTACGCATATTACCATGTATTGTAATAATGCAGTTACACTTATATAGTACCGTTCGCCTACCCCCAGCAAGTCTAATGCCGCGTACAGACGATCGGACATTCCGACAACAAAACCGTGGATTTATTTTCCCGATGGATGTTGGCTCAAACTTGTCTTGCATACAAGCGGTCACACAAATGTTGTCGGACATTGCGAACGTCAAGAACGCAGTGACGTACAACGAGCCGAGAAAAATGAAGTTTAATAGCCAGTGCGGCTCTTCTGCTTGATTCTGAGCATGCGTGGAATTTTGTGCTTTGGAATTGTGTACACACGTTTTGCTGTCGGAAAATTTGAGAACCAGCTCTCAAATTTTTGTTGTCAGAAATTCCGACAGCAAATGTCTGATGGAGCCTACACACGGTCGGAATTTCCGACAACAAGCTCCCATCGAACATTTGTTGTCGGAAATTCCAACCGTATGTACGTGGCATTATACTCGCCTATCTCTGATCCAGCAAGATATAACTCATGAGTAGAGATGTCTAGAACGGTTCGCCGGCGAATAGTTTGCGGCGATTTTTGCTTGTTCACGTTCCCCGGCGAACATATGTGATGTTCGACCCGCCTCCTATTAATTAAAATTGAGCAAACTTTGACCCTCTACCACACAGTCAGCAGACACATTCCAGCCAATCAGCAGCATACCCTCCCTCCCTGACCCTCCCACCTCTAGGGCAGCATCCATTTTAGATTCATTCTGAACCTGCATTCTTACTGAGAGGAGGGACAGTGTTGCTGCTGCTGATTGTATAGGGAAAGCGATAGCTAGGCCAGTGTACTCCAGTCCTGAAAGACTCATCTGATCTCTGCTGTTAGAACAGCACCCCAAACAGCCCTTGTTAGGGCTAATCAATCAGTCTGCTTTTTTTTTTTTTGGAGTTAGGCAGGCTAGTCAGTTAATTTTACAGTGTGTAGATGATATATATATACATCCCAGGAGTTGTACATATATTTATACACTGTATAGTTTAGTTAGATTAGAGGTGCAGGGTGCTGTGTAATATTAAAGGGGTCCAGTCGTGCAGGGTGCTGTGTAATGTAAAGGGGCCCAGAGCTGTGGCGTGCTGTGTAATGTAAGGGGTCCAGTGGTGCTGGGTGCTATGTAGAGGGGCCAGAGCTGTGGGGTGCTGTGTAATGTAAGGGGCCCAGTGGTGCAAGCTGCTGTGTAATATAAAGGGGCCCAGTGGTACAAGCTGCTGTTTAATATAAAGGGGCCCAGTGGTGCAAGCTGCTGTGTAATATAAAGGGGCCCAGTGGTGCAAGCTGCTGTGTAATATAAAGGGGTCCAGTGGTGCTGGGTGCTATGTAGAGGGGCCCAGAGCTGTGGGGTGTTGTGTAATGTAAGGGGCCCAGGCTCACAGTGTAAACTCTGCCCACCTGCCAGTGCCACATCTCATCTATATTGTGTTGGCACAGTTGATAAGATATAAAAACAAAATTCACTGCAATACTAAATAGTCTTTTGTCTGCCAGGGTGTCTTTGTCTCAGACTGTAACCCTAACCCTGTCTGTAATCCTAACCCTTACACTACCTGATTGATACAACATCATGCCTGATGTTTTAAAGCACGTTATTCGAAACAATTTATGAATGTTAGGTGATTTATGCCCTTTATGGATTAAAAACGGACTCTGCGACAACTACGTAATTTTCCATGGGAGTTTTGCCATGGATCGCCCTCCGGCATGCCACAGTCCAGGTGTTAGTCCCCTTGAAACAAATTTTCTATCACTATTGTGGCCAGAAATAGTCTCTGTGGGTTTTAAAATTCACCTGCCCATTGAAGTTTATGGCGGTTCGCGAACATTTGCGGAAGTTCGCGTTCGCCGACCGAAAATTTTAGGTTTGCGACATCACTACTCATGAGTATACAAAGCAGTTTGGCAAATCTTCTAAACCAGATGTATACAGGCACAGTGCACTCTACATGCTCAGCTGGACTGAATGGAGATTGTACCATGCATGTGTGGGCCTGGCTCAGAAGACTTTGCTTCATGTCGTACTGGACTGGGGACAAGCGAGTAGTTATACAGTAGACCAGTTAGTAGTCATAGAACAGCGTACGCTATGATTTCTGTAACATCTTGCTCACGTGAGGTGGCTCCTCTTCGCTTTCAAAAGCCAAAGTTAGAGTTGGGGGCAAAAGGGGGCGTGGCCAAGACCGGCATGTGAGCAGACGTGTGTCTCACAGCTCCTCCGCAGCATCCGTTAACGATCCTCTCCCAGCAGCGATCCGAAAGCTTTGAACGGCTGTTCAGCTGGCTACTCACCCAGGCAACCTCCCGGTCCATCCGCCGGCCCTCTGTACCCGCGGAATGGCTAAAAAACAAGACGAGTGGCCGCCACTCGAGATCCAAGATGGCGCTGCCGCGGCCCGGGCCCTCCGCACACCACGAGGCACAGACAGATCCAAAGGTGAGCCCAGCAAAAAAACTGCAAAGACTCAGGGTAAGGAGTACCCTAGGGACATGACCTTCTTTACACAGAAGCTTGGGGGCCCCCAGGAACAAGGTACAGGGGGGGAAGCTGAGCGGTCCCTGGATTCAGGACTGGCCTTGCAGGAACGGGCGGATGGTGGGGCCTGGAGATGTGTGGAGCGTGTGGATGGGGCAGAGCAGCCCCTCACTGTACAAGCAGACCCTGACACTGAAGCTGGGGAAACAGAACAACCGACACTGGCTGAAATATTAAGAGCGGTGCATGTGTGTACTGCATCGGTGAACACTTTGAAAGAACAGTTTGGGGGCCTTAGAGAGGATGTCTCCCTGCTCCGGCAAGACATGCAGAAGATAAGGGAGCGCACGACGGCTGTGGAGAGCAGAGTGAGTGAGGTGGAAGACAGACTCCCCCCAGTTGCCAGGGAGGCCCACACAGCCATGCAGATGGCCAGGGACAATAACAGTAGGGCTGATGACATCGAAAACCGTTTACGCCGCAATAATGTGCGCATAGTGGGATTGCCAGAGAAAACGGAGGGCCGGGACCCCACCACCTTTATTGAAAGCTGGCTAGTTGAGATATTTGGGAAGGAAGCCTTCTCCCCATTTTTTACGGTGGAAAGAGCGCACCGCACACCAGGCCGCCCGCCGCAGCCTGGGGCCCCCCCCAGGCCCATCCTGGCCAAACTGCTGCACTATAGAGACAGAGAGGCGGTGCTGAGACATGCCAGAGAGAAAGCTAATGTGCAGGTTAATGGGGTTCGAGTGTCCTTCTACCCGGACTTTTCTGCTGAAGTACAGCGCCGCAGAGCCAAATTCTCGGATGTGAAGAGGCGTCTGCGAGCACTACAACTACCATACGCAATGCTGTACCCTGCTAAGCTGAGAGTCACTGCTAACCGCCAAGCACAATTTTTTGAATCGGCTCAAGATGCTGCAGTGTGGCTGGACCGGAATGAGCAGGCCCTACGTCACCGTGAGAGAGAGGAAGAGGGAGAATGACACCACAGAAGCTGAAACAGGTCATTATGCTAGCTCGTTACTTTTGGAAGCACTGTCTACACTTGCTATAGACTGAGGGATGGAGCTCCATCCCCTACTTCCCCTTCCCCTGTTGGAAATAGCTGACCTGCTGTTAATGTTTAAAGTTGCCTGCATCAAAAAGGCTCTTATCCTGTTTTTATCTGAATACGTTTGTGCTCTGTTATGCTGGGAGACGTTACATTTGGAAGAGTTCTTTGAGCCACCTTGTAAAGCTGCAAGGAAAATGCGATCGCTCCACAATACACGTGGAGCAAAAGTGCCTTATAGGAGTTCGCTTCCTGTTGGAGCGGAGAGGTCAGCTCTGTTGGCGACCTGGACATATAACTCCTACTTTTTTGTTGCTCGCTTTGTTGCACTACAATTATGTTTACGGATTCTAGGCCATGGATACGGGACCGGTCAGTTGACGGCCCAGGCCTCATGGTTTTTGCACCTTTACCACCTACATCGAGAACTTTCTTGGCTTACCATTACACAGCGGCATACTGACTGTCCTTTCCTTGCCAATCTTAGGCCTCCTGATGCTTGCCCGGGTTTGATGGTTTTCTTTGTATTTTTTATGCCCTTGCATTTATACATGTGTTATCCTAATGGCTGAGCTGCCAATAGTATCGTGGAATGTGAGGGGCCTAGGCTCCCCACTGAAACGTATGATGGTATCCTCCTGCCTGAAAAAATATCATCCAATGATTTTATGTATGCAGGAAACGCACTTGACTATTGAAACGCAATGTTGTCTGAAATATGCCTGGGTGGGTAAGGCCTACCATTCTACCCACACCTCCTACTCCCGAGGTGTGAGTGTAATGATTCATGCGGCCATTGATTTCCAGGAACTAGATGTGTGTATTGATGCAGAGGGAAGGTTTATTTTCTTGCATTGTCGGGTGGGAAAGCTGACCTGCATAGTGGCATGTGTGTATATACCTCCGCCGTTCACAGTGGCGGTGCTCCGATCACTGCTGGCCTATTTGGAATGCAGGCCGGACCTTCCGCTGTTGATAGTGGGGGACTTTAATTGCTGGTTGAGTCCCTCGATGGACAGACACCCTAGCTCTGGGGTCTCGTCCACTCCGAGGGACTCCCCACTGATGAGATTGCTCACCGAGGTAGGGTGGATTGATGTATGGAGATCAAGGAACCCATTGGACAGACAGTTCTCGTGCTTCTCTAAGACACATGGGACGCTCTCTAGGATAGACCTGGTAGTATGTAACTCTGCTATGCTCCCGTCCATCTCGGAAGTGACTTACAAGCCACGTAGTGTCTCTGATCACTCACAGTTGGTGACAAAATTGATCATCTCCCCACCCTCTACACTCCCGAGAGCCCCGTGGAAATTTAATGCCTTTTGGCTAGAATTATTCCTGTCGCATGAAGAGGTGGAGCGGAGCATGCGGGAATTCTTAGAGAGGGAGAGCTTTGCGGATTCCCCGTCCGAGCAATGGGATGCATTTAAGGCCTGTGTGAGGGGGCTGCTTATAAGGGAAATTACCAGGGTGAAGAGGGCGTCTTCAGGGCTCCAAGAGGACCTTGAAAAACAGGTGGCAGCCCTGGAGGAGGCTTTCGTGCAAAACCCTACGGAGGAGGCTAGAGAGGTATGGCAGTCAGCTCAATCAGCTTATGAGCGGCTGCTCGCCTCAAAGGCAGAAAAGAAAATGTTCTTCTCTAGATTGGCGTACTTTGAGGAGGGTGAAAGTACAGGGCGAATGCTAGCAAGAATAGCCAACTCTCAGCGGAGATCCCCCAGCATAGGAGCTATTAAAAACAAAGAGGGCAAAATAGTAAACTCCCCCGACCTTGTATTGGCGGAACTGGCCGGGTTCTACGAGAACTTGTACCTTCCGACGGAACTATCCACCAGAGCAGAACTCCTGACTTACTTAGAGGGCATTGACTTCCCCGGGTTAGATGGGGAACAGAGAAGGACCTTAGACGCCCCCTTTACTTTGGAGGAGCTGCAGACAGCCCTTGCTGAGTTCCCTAACTGTAAGGCACCGGGGGCAGACGGATTACCCATTGAAATATACAAGCGATACGCGGGTATTCTCTTACCGAAACTTTTAGCGGTGTTTAATGCAGCCAGGGAAAGACAGACCTTACCGGACTCTATGACTACGGCCAACATTGTCTTGATACTAAAGCCCGGAAAGGACCCTTTGGATCCGGGCTCCTACAGGCCGATATCGCTACTTCAGAGCGATATTAAGCTGCTGGCCAAAATGCTAGCAATCCGGCTGAATGGGGTCATCACTAGTCTAGTGCATTCGGACCAGGCTGGCTTTATGCCTAACAAGTCGACGGCCGTCAACCTGCGCAGGTTATACTTAAACATGCAATCCCCAGCTGATAATGTGGGAGGGAGGGCCCTTCTCTCGCTCGACGCTATGAAGGCCTTCGATAGCGTTGAGTGGGAGTATCTATGGGAGGTGCTTGGGAGGTTTGGGTTTGGGGAAACTTTCATTTCCTGGGTCCGCTTATTGTACTACAACCCGAGGGCAGCTATTCGGTCATCGGGGGCAATGTCCCACACTTTCTCCTTGGGGAGAGGCACGCGGCAGGGGTGCCCGCTGTCGCCTCTGCTGTTTGCCCTGGCGATAGAACCACTCGCTATTAAAATTAGAGCCAATCAGAAGGTAGTAGGGTTCAGATACGGCAATAGACAGGAAAAGATAATGCTATACGCAGACGACACCATGATTTTGCTGGGAGACGTAGAGGGCTCACTGACGGAGGCTATGACGGTGATAAAGGCATTTGGTAGATTCTCGGGTCTGCAGATCAATTGGACCAAGTCCTCGCTGATGCTCATTGACGAGGGGGGGCCCCCCCCGTCCTCGTCCACGGTGCCCATGACTGCCTCACTCAGATATTTGGGTATCCAGGTGACGCCCAAGATATGTGAGTATGGACGATTGAACGTATCCCCGCTGCTACAAAAATTTAGGGACCGCATTAAAACATGGAATTCTTTAGGCCTGTCAGTGGCCGGCAGGGTGAATTTGATCAAAATGATCCTTATGCCCCAACTGCTCTATGTCCTCCACAACACCCCCACAGTAGTGACTTTGAAGGTATTTCGTATTGTTAATGCACTGTTTCGCTCACTTATATGGAAAAACCGCACCCCCAGGATTAAACTGGAACATCTCCAATGCCCGAAGGATGAGGGGGGGCTTGCCCTTCCAAATCCCTGGCTATATTATATAGCCGCTCAGCTGCAGCAGCTGGTGGGCGAGGTTCGCACTGGGGTGGGGAGGGAGGGGGAGGAAGGAGGCTCCTCTGAGATGGTGATGCTCCATACAGTGGGGGGGGAGTCGGTGGCACCTGCCTTGGAAGCGCTGGCCTTTGGGAAGCCAAACAAACAATACCCTACCTACAACCTTATGCAAAAAGTGTGGAACAAGGCTAGGTACCTGCAGGGAGTAACAGGGTTCACGGATTACAGCCCCATATGGTCGAACGACTCATACCCCGAGCTAGCAAAGTTACAGCATGGGGCACTTTGGAAGAGATATGGGATAACCCGCCTTGGGCAGATATTTCGGAACGGGAAACTACTCTCATTTGAAACACTGAAGGAGCTTTTTCAACTACCAATGTCGATGCAGTTCTATTACATGCAACTTAAACATGCAGTGCGAGCCCAGGGCGAAGCCACGGAGTGGCTTCCCTCCCCTACCCCTCTGTTCAACTTGATTGCAGGGGCGACCTCTACCAAGGGGTTTATATCGCAATGTTATAACATGCTCCTACACGGCTTCATGACCAAACACCCGCTGAGAGTGAGGGCCAAATGGGAGGGGGACCTGGGCCAGTTGGATGGTGAACAGTGGGATGAGGCGCTACAGGCGGTGCCAATCTGCTCCCTAAATGTATCCCATAGGGTATCGCAACTATACCTAATACTGAGAGTGTACTACACCCCCCACAGACTGTTTGCTATGGGGCTACGACCCACCCCGCTCTGCACCAGGTGCAAGAGAGATCATGGGGATTTGATTCATCTATTGTGGAGATGCCCGAAGCTTCACCCGTATTGGGTAGGCGTTGTGGATACCATTAACAGGGTGTTCCTGATAACGCTACCGGTTGACCCAAAACACTGCCTGCTACTTATACTGGAGGAACTGGAGTGGGAGGAGAGCACTAGAGTTGCGGTCATTAGGTCCCTGTTTCTGGCCCGCAAACTTATAATGACTCATTGGATAGCGGAGGAGCCCCCCAGCATGAGGGAATGGATCAACCTAATGGGAGAAATGCTACGCAAAGAGAAAGTGATATACCAACATAGAGGCTGCTCTCAGAAGTTTGAGAAGCTGTGGGGTCGGTGGCTAGATGTACCGGGCTTGGCACCGGTGGATCTGGTCACAGGTAGGATACTCGGTTAGAGCACTCCAACTTGATTACTACACTGTTAATGTGGTCGGGACTAGGGACGGGAGAAGCAGATATGGGGAGGGGGGGAGGCAGGGGCGGGAGGGGACCGGATTCTGTTATATTAATGTTTGATATATTGCGAAGGCTTACCACGACTGAAATGTGTAATGGATTGCTGTCTATTGATTTTGGATTGGATGTACTCTCGATGTTTGTAAAATTTTTTTTTTTCTGGTGCTTTAATAAAAGTTTGTTTTGGATAAAAAAAAAGAGTTGGGGGCAAAAACAATGTAGATATAAGGGGGTTATTAAAGCAATTCTGTTGGCCAGTTGGTTTGCCCTACATGGGCAAAACACAATATTTTTAAAGTTTATATCATTGCATGAAAGTGAGAAATTTCTTTTTTTTTCTCTACAATTCAGAGTGTAAAATTGTAGTTCCACTTATAGTAAAATTATAGGTAGCTTTCACCATTCTTGAAACCCCCCAATATTAAAATAAAATTGGATCCCCAAACGAGACTGATGGCTGGATGCTTCTATGGAACAAATGCAACCTTGGTCGGAGCGGAGGTGGGGGTTGTGCGTGTGTGTGCGGTGCTTCCATTTATCTAACAGGTCAGGTACGCGCCTGGCAAGTCCCGTAATTGCATCACCATCACGGATCCATCACTGCTTCTCAAATCTGAGCTCATGAGACCGTCCTCCAGTGGAATGGGGCTATTGAAAGTGACACGATCACTAAATCATAAGTCTCTTAAGGAGAAACTGCCAGCCATACTTAATAACAAGAGTTTTGCTCTACACAGCCAATGTCTACAAGTACAGACATTGATTCTATATTTATTCTCTGCCGTAACTGCGGTTTAAAAAAAATAAAAAACAAAAACGGAATTCTCTCGTCAAAGTGACTGAGATGTTAAAATGCCAGCGAGAACACGATCTCTTCATTAGGAGCAGAATGGCCTCCCCAGTTGCTGCCAACAGTAGGTACATTTTGCTAGAAAGAATTGTTATTACAAGTCAGAAGTGCAATGTGCAGATTTGAGAGTCTTTGTCTGCGGTAGTCAGCGGTCTCATGGAGTGATCGTTGATCTCCCTCTTGGAGGGAAGAGTTTGATGAGGGAGGCAGCATAAGCACAGCTTTGTGCCATGTATACAAATGCTTCATTGGCTTCTTCTGTACATATGTTCTTTGAACAAGCCCGTTTGCAGACCCAGCAGGGCAGTAAGGCATTATAGTCACTTTAAAGATCTCTGTTTATGGTAAATCACATGATCAGGTCTTGGGAACAGTTAAGAGATTTGCAATAAGCAGTTTATTGTGGATAAAGGAGGAAAGGAACAATGGAGACACTACTTTATGTCAGCCAATCTGATGTTCCCTCTTATTCAAACCTGTACTAGAAATCTATGACAGTTATAATCCGATTGATGTCACGAGTTCTCTTCCTCCTTCAGCTGAATACTGCAGGGATTAGCACCACGTAATAATGTGGAATTGCTCTGTATAGAATTCTTCTTCGAGTCTAGGGCAGACTGATAACACGCTTAGGTCCTAGCCCCCCCGGGGTCACAGAAAGTTGGAGGAGGGTGCCAATGATGGTTTTCTGCACAACCGTCAGGTCAGCAGTCTTTCCCATGATTGCGATTCCTACTGTACCAGACTGAGAGACCATTTAAAGGCAGGTGTTAGGGCTTAACCACTTCCCGACCGCCGCATGTATATGTACGTTCACAGAATGGCACGTACAGGCAGATGGGCGTACATGTACGTCCATGCCTTTCCGCGGGTCGGGGGTCCGATCGGGACCCCCCCTGCTACATGCGACGGTCGAATTCCCGCGGGGAGCGACCTGGGACGACGGCGCGGCTATTTGTTTATAGCCGCTCCATCGCGATCGCTCCCCGGAGCTGAAGAACGGGGAGAGCCGTATGTAGACACGGCTTCCCCGTGCTTCACTGTGGTGGCTGCATCGTTCGAGTGATCCCTTTTATAGGGAGACTCGATCGATGACGTCAGTCCTACAGCCACACCCCCCTACAGTTGTAAACACACACTAGGTGAAACATAACCCCTTCAGCGCCCCCTGTGGTTGACTCCCAAACTGCAACTGTCATTTTCACAATAAACAATGCAATTTAAATGCATTTTTTGCTGTGAAAATGACAATGGTCCCAAAAATGTGTCAAAATTGTCCGAAGTGTCCGCCATAATGTCGCAGTCACGAAAAAAAACGCTGATCGCCGCCATTAGTAGTAAAAAAAAATAATAATAAAAATGCAATAAAACTATCCCCTATTTTGTAAACGCTATAAATGTTGCGCAAACCAATCGATAAACGCTTATTGCGATTTTTTTTTCCAAAAATAGGTAGAAGAATACGTATCGGCCTAAACTGAGGAAAAAAAAATTATATATGTTTTTGGGGGATGTTTTTATTATAGCAAAAAATATTGAATTTTTTTCAAAATTGTCGCTCTATTTTTGTTTATAGCGCAAAAAATAAAAAACGCAGAGGTGATCAAAAACCACCAAAAGAAAGCTCTATTTGTGGGGAAAAAAATACGCCAATTTTGTTTAGGAGCCACGTCGCACGACAGCGCAATTGTCTGTTAAAGCGACGCAGTGCAGAATCGCAAAACCTGGCCTGGGCATTTAGCAACGAAATGGTCCGGGGCTTAAGTGGTTAATTAGCCAATTAGAGAGGGACACTTTCAGCCTAGAATATTGCACCATTTCACAATATTCTAAATTTTTTGAGATTGTGGTTTTGGGGTTTTCATGAGCTACAAGTCTTAATCATCACAATTATGACAAATCAAGGCTTGAACTATCTTGCTTTGCATGTAATGAGTCTATCTCATATATAAGTTTTACCTTTTAACCACTTAAGACCCGGACCAAAATGCAGGTAAAAGACCAGGCCCCTTTTTGCGATTCGGCACTGTGTCGCTTTAACCGACAATTATACGGTTGTGCGACGTGGCTTCCAAACAAAATTGGCGTCCTTTTTTTCCCACAAATAGAGCTTTCTTTTAGTGGTATTTGATCACCTCTGCGGTTTTTATTTTTTGCACTATAAACAAAAATAGAGCGACAATTTTGAAAAAAATGCAATATTTTTTACTTGTTTCTATAATAAATATCCCCCAAAAATATATAAAAAATATTTTTTTTCCTCAGTTTAGGCCGATACGCATTCTTCTACCAATTTTTGGTAAAAAAAATAAAAAAATCGCAATAAGCGTTTATCGATTGTTTGCACAAAATGTATAGTGTTTACAAAAAATAGGGGATGGTTTTATTGCATTTTTATTTTTATTTTATTTTTTACTACTAATGGCGGCGATCTGCGATTTTTTTTGTGACTGCGACATTATGGCGGACACTTCGGACAATTTTGACACAGCCTTAATGCAATGAAAAATACATAGGTGCCCTGGATGACCTTGTCATCTAAAAAAGAGCTAATAACCTGGCTGTGGAAGTGATTGATGCCAATCTTCTATCCCACATGTCAAACACAAAGCCCATGGCTTAATCCAGCCCACCAGGCCATTTCATGTGGCCCTCACACCTCTCCTGCAGCTCCACTCCCATATTGTCTTAGCAGTCGGCAGCAGAGAGGACAACAGTTCTCCTCCAGACCCTACACTTTCTGCTTCCCAGCAGCAGCACAAGGTAAGTAGGGGTGCACTGTGATGTAAGAGGGCTCTTGACATCTGATGTAAGAGGGGGTGGGGTGCTGTTGACTTCTAGTCTTACAGATAGAACTTGCCCTTTGGGGGCAACCATAATGCTGATGCAGCCCGTGATGAGATAAAGTTTGAAACCCCTGCTCTATCCCATCTAACCGTACCTGTTGGTGGATTCAGGCTGCAGTAGGAGTACACAGGGTGATAAGAGCAAGAGACTACCCCTCTGAAGCCGTTGTCCTTTGTTTATATGTGAGTGCAATTACATTCTTCAGATCCACAAAAATAAAAATTTTGGGTGGATCTCCGCTTTAAGCTTTAGTCACCTTTGGTGAAAGTTGAATGAAAGTGGGAAGTCTGATAATTGAACAAGAAGCTTTTCATGACGTTTTTTTTAATCTTTACACGATTTATATATGGACTGAATTTTATACATTTATGTGGAGCACAAACATTTTACTAATCACTATAATTTGATACTCAGGTTCTTTTGCAATACATATGGAGTGCACATTTATTCACATTACTGTTTTTGCATGATTTAAAAAAAATATTGTAAGTATAGAGGTGTGTAAAAGCAACGCTAAAAAATAGGATTTTCAAAAAAGCACTACACCATTAAAAATGAGAAGTACAGCTAAAGCTCGTTTGGCTGTACTTCTCTTGTGGATCCCAGGAGTGCAGTTCATTTTAACCACTTAAGCCCCGGACCAATATGCTGCTAAATGCCCAAAGGCGTTTTTACAATTCGGCACTGCGTCGCTTTAACTGACAATTGCGCGATGTGGCTCCCAAACAAAATTAACGTCACTTTTTTCCCACAAATAGAGCTTTATTTTGGTGGTATTTGATCACCTCTGCGGTTTTTATTTTTTGCGCTATAAACAAAAATAGAGCGACAATTTTGAAAAAAATGCAATATTTTTTACTTTTTGCTGTAATAAATATCCCGCAAAAACATACATAACATTTGTTTCCCCTCAGCTAAGGCCGATACGTATTCTTCTACCTATTTTTGGTAAAAAAAAAATCACAATAAGCGTTTATCGATTGGTTTGCGCAAAATTTATAGCGTTTACAAAATAGGGGATAGTTTTATTTTTATTTAATTTTTTTACTACTAATGGCGGCGATCAGCGATTTTTTTCATGACTGCGACATTATGGCGGACACTTCGAACAATTTTGACACATTTTTGGGACCATTGTCATTTTCACAGCAAAAAATGCATTTAAATTGCATTCTTTATTGTGAAAATGACAGTTGCAGTTTGGGAGTTAACCACAGGGGGCGCTGTAGGAGTTAGGGTTCACCTAGTGTGTGTTTACAACTGTAGGGGGGTGTGGCTGTAGGACTGACGTAATCGAGTCTCCCTATAAAAGGGATCACTCGATCGATGCAGCCGTCACAGTGAAGCACGGGGAAGCCGTGTTTACATACGGCTCTCCCAGTTCTTCAGCTCTAGGGAGCGATCGCGAGGGGGCGGCTAAAAACAAATAGCCGCGCCGTCATCCCGGATCGCCCCCCGCGGGTATCCGACCGCCGCATGTAGTGGGGGGGTCCCGGTCGGACCCCCGACCCGCGGAAAGGCAGGGACGTACATGTACGCCCATATGCCTGTATGTGCCATTCTGTGGACGTACATATACATGCAGCGGTTGGCAAGCGGTTAAGCAGACAGCAGGCTGAAGCCGGCTGACGTCACAGAGGCAGCCCAGGCTCGGACAAGATCGCGACTATGAAGAAGTTAGGATCAGCTCGCATGCCTGGACCAGCACCTGCTGAGAGCCTGGGGGCAAAACAGAGGGCAGTTCTTTGCTTCTCCGTTCAGGGAGCTGCGAGTACAGAGCGATTGGCAGTGTTAAATCACTCAGTTCTCAGTGTTAGAGATGGCGATGGACAGGGCCGATGCTGCATCCTGTCAGGGGAGGTTGCTAAAATAGATTAACAGAGAGCTGGCCCTGTTACAAAACACCTCTGAGAGTCTCTGCCTATGATGAGAGAAGGTGTGTGCTTTTCCTCCAACCAGCGATTTTAGCGATTTTAGCTATCTTGCCTGTATACCCAGACATCACACTCTGGTGTTAAACAGGAAGAGAAAATTTCCTAATACAATCTGAACTTTCTAAACAGAATATAAATGTGAAGACAGCAGATAAACCTGTAAAACCTATTTAGGGAGATTTGGTTCATCCCTCTGTATCATCCGAGGCTGCCCACTTCACTGGGTGTATGGGAGGGTTTACATCCACTTTAAAGTAGCAATAGAATCAGATTTAACCATTTAGCTACCAAGCCCGGCATTCTCTTTTTAAACTCAGGTGGCCAGACCATTTTTGCAATTTTTCTCATTTTTTTCCCTTACAGCTTTCAGAGTTTGTTAGAGACCATCAAACCACACATTTTTTTTATAAAAAAATTTTAAGCAATATTTTCTCAAAAATCACCTTTCACACTAAGGCGCTGGAAAACTGACCAAAAAATGCTTAGAGATTTTGAAGAGTTAGCGGTGCGCTTTTGTGAAGGTCACGCAACTCAAAAACTGCTTCAAAAAACACTTTGGAGAGGGGCGCTTTTGAGGTGCTTTTTATTTAGTGCTCCAAAGATGCCGCTTGCAGGACTTTTTTTTACCTCCCCACCAGCACACCACCCCAGTGTGAAAGTATCCATTGATTTTAATGGAAATAGATTTTCGTGAGCTTCTCAGGAGCTTTTTTTTATTTGTATTTATTTTTTTAAGAGAAAAAAGTGCTTAAATCATATTATGTGGACACAAGCACAACATAACTAACAACATTTCTAACTCTAAAATATTAATTTATACTGAGGTAAAGCAAAACTAAAAAGGAAAATTTTATACTCACCTTTCACCCTCCAATGGTCATTTCCCTCAATGGCATCTTCTCCTGAGTGCCCGTTTTCGACCATCTTCATTGGCTGGCATGCGCAGTTCAGTTTACATGCCACTGCAAACAGACAGGTAAGTGTATTTTACTGCAGAAGAAAATTACATGTCTTCTGCAATAAAAAAAAAAACTGCCTGCTCTCAGTGTACAAAAATTAAAACAAATATTTGTAAAATTGTAATTGTACCTTTTTGCAAATGGTGAAAATAGAAGGTACACAAACCTGTAAAGCTAAATATCTGAAGGATATTTTTTTTTTTACTTACAACTTTCAGAGTTTGTAAAAGACCCCTCAAACACACACACACACACAAACACACGCAGAAGGACTAGTAGATTACTCAGGAGATCCTATTGGTACTGGGAGGTACATTGTAATTATTAAATATGCTTACAGACGCCTGTATATTACATGCACATAAATTGACTACAAAATAGGAGATCAGGTTACAACATTATAGTAAACTTAAAAGGGGTTGTAAAGGCCCAATTTTTTCCCTAAATAGCTTCCTTTACCTAAGTGCATTCCTCCTTCACTTACCTCATCCTTCCATTTTGTTTTTCTTCTGAGAAATCCTCACTTCCTGTTCTTCTGTCTGTAACTACACACAGTAATGCAAGGCTTTCGCCCTGGTGTGGAGAAAGCCTCTTGAGGGGGGAGGGGGTGAGCAGGAGTGTCAGGATGCCCACCAACACACAGCTCCTTTCTCTATCTGTAGAGAGTGTCCTGACACTCCTGCTCACCCCCTCCCCCCTCAAGAGGCTTTCTCCACACCAGGGAGAAAGCCTCGCATTGTTCTGTTTAGTTACAGACAGAAGAACAGGAAGTGAGGATTTCTCAGAAGAAATAAGGACATTTAAAAGCAAAATGGAAGGATGAGGTAAGTGAAGGAGGACTGCACTAAGGTAATTTATTTTCAATGGTTACTATGCAGAGCTGCACCAGATTTTACACTCTTCAGTTTTAGTAAATCAACTGTTCCCTTATGGATGGGCACAGAGCATTTCCTGTGTTCCTTCAGGGGGTCAGTAAACATGCTCATACCCGCTGACAGGTGACAGGGAGAGAACCTGACACAGGTGGGGAAAGCCACCCAGTGATTGAAGGTCACAAGGGGGTTTGTGGAGGAACAGAATTGCTAAAGCAACCATGAACTTATTTATTGCAAGATCGAGAATAAAGCCGACGTATGGGATGAGCTGGCCAGCTGGAAGCGGGTTCTGTGCCGTTGTAGCCCTCTTATGGTATAGGCAGGGATAGGGTTAAAAAGAGAAATCTATTCAAGTACGTAATCTTAAAAAGGAAAAGTCCAGCCTGAGCTTTTTAGGCTGGACTTCTCCTAAAGCCTCGTACACACGATCGGATTATCCGACGGGAATCGTGTGATGACAGGCTGTCGTCGGAAAATCCGACCGTTTCTAGGCTCCATTGGATAATTGTCGGATTTTCCGGACAAATGTGGGATAGCATACTCCCTGGCGGTATGATTATGTCAGATTTTAGGTGCTGAAAGCGGTACCATTATTTTGCATGGAAATTTGGCGTTTTATATTGTAGGCCTGTAATTCTTAGGAATAACTCACTTAAATCTGTCCAAACAAGAGTCTAGTAGACATCCCGGGTATAATAAAGTTTGAAAAAATCATAAATTATAATATAATAAATAAATATAACAAATAATAATGCAATTATAAAAAAATATATTCAATAATGTAATCAAATCAAAAACACTGAAATTTGCTCAGTTGCAGAATTGTCGCTGTCATTACTTTCAGTGTTTGATGACGAATTTCCCCACAAATCGCTATCGCACAATTCTGCAAGTGATTATAATTTATTATCGCTGTTTTTTTTTAGCTGGTCTAAAACCACTTTTGACATAAAGGGACACTTTTTGGTTGCTATGGACAATCTCCAGTTTCCAGGCAGAAAGAACAGTTTTTATTATATAAAAAAGTGCATGCAGGACACTGTACAGACCACTAGGGACAAAGGGGGTGTGTAATTATTTCATACAGTACTGTAATCTATAAGATTACTGTATGTGTATTGTGTTTTTACTTTTTTGAATTTGGCGCATATCTCCGCCCCGTGCATCGTAATGTCGCAGGGAACGGAGCTCGGTGGCACTCGGCACTGTGTGAATCGAGCGAGGAGACACAGCTCGATCACACAGCGGGGAGGCATCGCAGGATCCAGGGACAAGGTAAGTAACCTCTGCCTGTGGATACTGCGATACGATCCCGAGTCTGGCTCGGGGATACCGCAATTGGTGCTGAAATTCCACCTCGACTCGGGAATACCGCTCAGGGGGTTAAAATTGTCCACCATCAATTGTGTGTTGTCGGATTATCCGATCGTGTGTACAAAACTCTAAAGTACAAACGCGCATGCTCAGAAGCAATGCTCACCATAACCCAACATTAGCAGAAGTTGCCAAAAGGGTGGCGCTAAAGAGCTGAAAAACCATGTAGTTTTGTGTTTTCCTTTCAGACAAAAGTCCTACGCTTTGTCCGATGAAAATCCGATCGTGTGTATGAGGCTTAACAGGCACAAGAGTGCAATTCATTTTGCCATCAGTCGAGGCAGCGCGTCATCCCGACTTCCAAGTCTGGATCCGCCAGCTGCCTTGACTAATGGCAGTCTCAGAAAGCTGCGGAGACAGCCTCTCCTTGCCCCTCCACAGCTCAAAGTTCCAATAAGCGTGGAGGAGCAGAGAGGAGAGACACTGACTGACAGTCAGCAGCTTTCCTCTCGGGGATCTGTGAGAACCGAGCCATCAGCAGTGTTCGGTGGCTCGGTTCTCAGTGCAGAGACGGCGTGGGAAAGATGCAGCATCGGTCTGACTCTCCACCCACCAAGGAAAGTATGAATAAAAAAATAAAAAAAATGGAAACCCATATTTCACTTTTAACTCAAAAAATAGCCAAGGCCTTATACAAACAGGCATTTTTGTATTAACCAAGAGTTTCAAGATGCATTCAGAAGGAGGAAGAATGGCACATAACAAGGCAGGATAACTATCTACCAGAGGGGGGGGGGGGGGTAAGACACAAGCTGGAGGAAGAAAAGCGGACAGGCTCAGCTCCTATTTGTGTACAGGTCATGTGCTTCTTGTATTAGGCACAGTACTTACATATTCCATTGTGCTGCAGAATGCTTAAAGGGGTTGTAAAGGAAAATTTATTTTTTTCATAATAAGCATCCTTTACCTGCAGACATTCCTCTTTTCACTTCCTCATTGTTTGTTTTTGCTCAGAAGTTGCTCCATTTCTTCTCTGTTCTGTTCACTTCCTGATTTTACCGACCACCGTGATGGGAGGCTTTACTGCGGTGGTCAGCAACGTGCTCGCCCCCTCCTGGGAACTACATCTGTGTGGCAGGACGCTCTCTACGTGTTAGAGACTTCAAGGAGGTGTGAATTACTGGGCGTGCCGCAATGCATACTAGGAAATGTAGTTCTTACATGAATGAACGCCGCAAACCAGGAAGTGAATGAGAGAACAGAAACTAGAACGCCGGAGGTGATATAGATGAAGGAATTTAATAGGTATTTACTAGTTTTTTAACAGAATCATTACACTATTCTGTCCGTCTACCTGGCAGACATTAATTTTAGGCAAAACATTTTTTTCCTTTAATGACCACACAGCAATAAAGCAGACCTCACTTCCCGCAGAAGGTCTTCATAAAGAGCACTAGCCATATTAAAAAAGAAATAAAACACAAACACAGTTTTGGAGCTCATTCACACGGGGCACATCAATGCGTACACCCATGTGATGCTCGTCTCTGCCCGCATGGGATGCATAGGTCTTCTGTGTACCCACATGCAGGCATTTCCATTCATGTCGATTGGGATGCAGCGGCTGCGCAGACATAGCTGCTAGTCCCAATCTGACATCTGTGCCGTCGGTGGTGTTTGTCCCAAAAAGCAGACAGTATACATCTGGGGACACGCACCCGCAGGGATGTCAAATTGGGACCATCGGCTGTGTCTGTGCATCTGCTGCATCCCATTTGACAAGAATAGGACTACCCGCTCATGGATGCATATTGCCCCTTTGCATCTTGTGCGGGCAAAAATTGAGTTTGCACTGGTTTGATTTATAAAAAAAAAAAAAAAAAAAAAAATCACTGGATACAGTTCATGTATACCCAAGAACAAAAATGTAATACTGCAACTTGCCGTCCTTTGATGTATTGTCTGGATTATTTTTTTCCCCCCTCACCTGTGATCAACACACATCCTGCCCTGAATGACAACACTCACGCAGAAAGTGTGCTCAGACTCTCCATAGCATAGTAGGTGGTGTTTTGTAGTTCACATAGGTGACTTAGGCTGGGCTGCTTTGGATAATGGTGCATTGCACAAGAACTCACAAGCTCAATTGATTTCGGATCAGATTATAACAGATATAAAACTTTTGCTCTTTTCCTTAAAGGAGTTCTCTGACCTAAAACGTTTAACCCCCGCTGTGCCCGGGCTGTAAAACTATACAAAATAAACTTTCACTTACCTGCCTACGATCCGCCGTTGTTCCGATATCGCCGTCCCGTTCTCCGGTCCCGGTCTCTTCCGCTTCCTGTGTGTCGGTGACTCATAGTGCGCTCAGCCTATCAGCGGCCGCGACGGGACATTGCTGCGGCCGCTGATAGGCTGAGCGCACTATGAGTCACCGACACACAGGAAGCGGAAGAGACCGGGACCGGAGAACGGGACGGCGATATCGGAACAACGGGGGATCGTAGGCAGGTAAGTGAAAGTTTATTTTGTATAGTTTTACAGCCCGGGCACAGCGGGGGTTAAAAGTTTTAGGTCAGAGAACTCCTTTAACCACTTGCCGACCAGCCGCCGCAGTTATACGATGGCAGGTCGGCTCCCCTGCGCGTGAGCCCGTAGCTATACGTCGGTTCTCTACGCAGCCACGATCGCCGCTGGGCACCCGCGATTGCTCGTTACAGAGCGAGGACCGGGAGCTGTGTGTGTAAACACACAGCTCCCGGTCCTGTCAGGGGAGAAATGCCTGACCGTCTGTTCATACAATGTATGAACAGAAGATCAGTCATTTCCCCTAGTGAGACCAACCCCCCCTACAGTTAGAACACACCCAGGGAACATACCTAACCCCTTCCCCGCCCCCTAGTGTTAACCCCTTCCCTGCCAGTGGCATTTTTATAGTAATCCAATGCATTTTTATAGCACTGATCGCTATAAAAATGCCAATGGTCCCAAAAATGTGTCAAGTGTCCGCCATAATGTCGCAGTACCGAAAAAAAAAAAAAAATCACTGATCGCCGCCATTACTAGTAAAAAAAAAAATATTAATAAAAATGCCATAAAACGACCCCCCATTTTGTAAACGCTATAACTTTTGCGCAAACCAATCAATAAACGTTTATTGCGATTTTGTTTTACGAAATATATGTAGAAGAATACGTATCGGCCTAAACTGAGGAAAAAAAATGTTTTTTTTTTATATATTTTTGGGGGATATTTATTGTAGCAAAAAGTAAAAAAATATTAATTTTTTTCAAAATTATCGCTCTATTTTTGTTTATAGCGAAAAAACTACCGCAGAGGTGATCAAATACCACCAAAAGAAAGCTCTACTTGTGGGGAAAAAAAAAAGGACGCCAATTTTGTTTGGGAGCCACGTCGAGCGACCGCGCAATTGTCAGTTAAAGCGACTCAGTGCCGAATCACAAAAAGTGCTCTGGTCTTTGACCAGCAATATGGTCTGGGGGTTAAGTGGTTAAATACGCACCGCTTTCCTTCTCCATTACCGTACAATGACTGAATTACATCTTCCACATAGCAAAGCGCTGAAGTCTTACAGAACAAGGAAACACTTACCGAGTTTGGCTATGCCCTCTATAGCGCAGAGTGTAGGCTGCAGGGTGCCGCTCTGAGCCGCTCCTTCACACGGTCTCTGGCTGGCTTTACTCTCCGCAGAGGATGAAGCTTCACATATCAGCTTGCGGCTGGGAATAGCTGGAAAGATACAAATCCACAGAATAAAAACATTCACACATCCTAAGCAACAAAGATACATTTACAGCAGACACCAAAAAAAAAACTGTTTTGGCACAGAGCAGCCCAGATCCTCTTCTTCTAAGGTCCCTCGCCGACACTCCTCACCCCTCCCGCCGAATGCCCCGGCAGCAAGCAGCTTGCTATGGGGCACCCGAGCCCAGACGTTGCTATGTGTGTCCATTCAGCCACACAGCCACGGCCCACCCCCTCTCTGTGCTCATTGGCTCACGCACTCACTGACTTTAATTGACAGCAGTGGGGGCCAGTGGTGCCCGCTGCTGTGTCTCAATCAGAAGGGAGAGTCCCAGAAAGCCGAGTCCCTCATGCAACATCTCTGGATCGAGATGGGGCTCAGGTAAGTATTAGGACGGGGTGATGCACACTGAAGGTTTTTTATTTTAATGCACAGAATGCATTACGATAAAAAAACGTTCTACCTTTACAACCACTTTAAGTTGATGACTTATCAGTATGGTGCTGCTCTTTTACTGCTCAATCATTCCATTCATTGGGGGTTAAGAGGTGTCTCCACAATATTTGTCAACTAACCGAGAAACTGGTGTCACTCTCTTGGCTGTGCTGTCCGACAAACATGTAATAATCATGAATACAGATGGAAGCAATTTTTAACCCTTTGACAATTAAGACAGTTCACATACAGTGGCCCGGATCCAGATACAATTGTGTATCGGCGGGCGTAACGTATCTCAGATACGTTACGCCGCCGTAACATATTGCGCAAGTTCCGTATTCAGAAAGAACTTGCACCCTAAGTTAAGGCGGCATAACGTATGTGGTCCGGCGTAAGCCCGCAGAATTCAAATTCTCCATACAGTGGGCGTGTTGTATGGTAATGAAGGCTGACCCCACGTAAATGACGTTTTTTGGCTAACGGCGCATGCGCCGTCCGTGAACGTATCCCAGTGCGCATGCTCCAAATTAACCCGCAAAAAGCCAATGCTTTTGACGTAAACTACGCCCAGCCCTATTCGCGAACGACTTACGCAAACGACGTAATCGACGGAAAATTCAACGCTGGCCCGACGTCCATACTTAACATAGGATACGCCTCATATAGCAGGGGTAACTTTACGCTGGAAAAAGCCCAACGTAAAAAAATGCGCCGGGCGGACGTACGTTTCTGAATCGGCGTATCTACCTAATTTGCATATTCCTCGCGTAAATCTACGGAAGCGCCACCTAGTGGCCAGCGTAAATATGCAGCCAAAGATACGACGGTGTAAGAGACTTACGCCGGTCTGATCTTAGTGAAATCTATGCGTAACTGATTCTATGAATCAGGCGCATAGATACGACCCCGCACACTCAGAGTTACGACGGCGTATCCTGAGATACGCTGTCGTAACTCCTATCTGAATCCGGGCCAGTATGTGTATTTCAACCATGTAATTAGGGGTTTCACTATATATTCTAGTTATCTAGGCATTTTATTATTATGCAGATCAATAGGAGTTCTTTAGGCTTTATAGCTTTGCACAATACGATCTATCTAATACGTTTTCAGCCAATGGGAGATGGAAGGGAAAGTGTTTAAGCAGCTTTACATTAGTGGAAGAAAATGCAAACTCAGTGTGGGGTAAACAGCGCTCACACCTCCTCACAAAATCTACTTGAACAGGAACACTGGTGATTGATTTAGCCATCTGAACAAGCCGTAACAAGTGAAAACTTCATAGCAAAAACAATCGGCAGCTGAAAATGTAGAATGTGGTTTATTGTCATGTACGGCCATGTAACGCGTTTCAGCCATTAGAGCTGTAAGATGACCTTGCACTGGGCGCCCACCACATCCCCACCTGGTTCTGCTCTACCCGATTGCTGCTTCACTGGTCAAGGGATTTGAAAACCCGTAGCCTAATCTCATGTCCACATTGCTTAGCCAGTATGAATTACAGGGATTCTAATAGGTCAGCAACATGGACCAATTAGAAGCCGTCCAGCCCGTATTGTCAGCACTATGAGGAGGGGAGAGAAAGCCACAGGGATCTCTAATCAGTGTAGTGTCACCATCAGCCTTCTATTTTTTTTTTTTGAAAGCCGTTATCACCCCAAGATCTCCCTCCATACACCCAGCAAAATAACTTGCCCACCAGCATAAAAAGCTGGCACTTCTAGCTGCAACCTTTAGCACAATGACAGCTGAGCTGGTACATGATCTCAATTCATGGCATAATCAGAAACCTATTAAACTGAATTGCATTCATTCATCCAATGCCGCGTACACACGATCGGATTTTCAGTCGGAAAAACCTTGGATGGTTTTTCCAAAGGAATTCCGCTCAAGCTTGGCTTGCATAAACACGGTGACGTACAACACTACGACGAGCCTAGAAAATTAAGACCAATGCTTCCGAGCATACGTCGGAATTTTACACGTCGGAATTGCTACAGACGATCGGATTTTCAGATAGGAATTTTTTCCATCTGAAAATTTGAGAACCAGCTCTCAATCTTTTGTTGGCGGAAATTCCGACAGCAAAAGTCCGATAGAGCATACACACGGTCGTAATTTTCGTTCAGAAGCTCACATCGGAGTTTTGCTGTCGGAATGTCCGATCGTGTGTACGGGGCATCAGGCTTGGTTCACATTTAACATGGTTTCCTATGGGACATGTTCACATCTATGCTTTTTTTGGAAAGGGTCAGTGACTTTTTTTAAATACAAAACTGTGCTTTTTTTTTTTGTTTTGTTTAATAGACTTCAACAGTGAAGCTGCAGAAGAGCATGTAGTGCATTTTTTACTGTGATTTTATGTTTTTCAATCTGTTTTAATCCCAAAAACAGATTGATAAAAAAAATAAAAATACAAAAAAAAATAAAAAAAGCAAAAAAGACACAGCAAAAAGCACTGCAGAAACTACCAAAAGCAAACTGCATAGGTGTGAACTGAGCCAGCGCTCAACTCTGCACTAGAAAATTACCAGTTGTAATCTAATTTGCTGCTTTGAAGCAACACATGCAGTACGCATTTTGCACAGTATGAATTTTGCACAGTATGAATTTTGCACAGTATGAATTTTGCACAGTGCGCATTTTGAACAGTGCGCATTTTGAACAGTGCGCATTTTGAACAGTACGAATTGTGCACAGTACGAATTGTGCACAGTACGAATTGTGCACAGTACGAATTGTGCACAGTACGCATTCTGCACAGTACGCATTCTGCACAGTACGCATTCTGCACAGTACGCATTCTGCACAGTACGCATTCTGCACAGTACGCATTTTGCACAGTACGCATTTTGCACACTCCGGTGTAAAATGGTGTAATCTTTATTTTAACATTCAGGAAACATTTTAATTTCAGTTAGTAAAACAGGAGAGAACTCCAATGAAACTGAAAAGCCTAGAAAATATAAAAACTGCTTTACAGTCCACTTAATGGGAACAGACTCCAACCATTAAAGTCATTATTTGAATTCACATTATTAATTCGGCACTTACTGAAATAATAACCTTTTAAAAAGGAGGACATGTCTCTCCAATATACGAGTAGAAAAGTCATTGTGCACTTTTTTATCCAATTAATTACTAAATTGATGCTAAAAAGCGAGGGCTGGGCTATGTTAGATCCCGGTAAAATGTCATATCTAATAGCCGATATCTGCATAGTTGTGCAGACCTGAAACTTTCCTTCTCATTCCCCAGCAGGTAGATCGAGGTCCTGCTGTGAGTACAGTAGTTGGATACTTTTTTTTTTTTATTTGTGCTAACAGGTAATTTTTCTGGACCAGTTTTTGGGAGCTCTATCCCCTGCATTTGATCCAAGCAGTACTGATATACAAAGATTTAGCAAAATGTTTTAACAAAATCATTAATTAGGAAAACACTTTGAATAACTGTTCTGCATGTACAGTTGGCCCAAGGAATGATTTGCATGGATCTGCAAAAACATAAGGAATAAACCCCCGAGATTTGTGATGAAAGATGCCTTCTATTTTAAAATAGAGAAGGGGTGAAGTCACTATGGCACTATGTCACTATGGCAAAAATGGTCAAAAAAAATGTATCCGATAGCAATTAAGAAAACCAAGACATAAATCAATTTCCAATCTCTGTTTTCTAAATTGCTTTTACAACTTTTGTTTACCTACTTTTCGCTCTTCTCCAAAATTCACAAACTTATATTAAAGATCAACTGAACTAGGAAAGGAAAGGGATCCTCTCTCCTGCGAATCAGAGGTACAGAAAAACCTTGGTTTGAGAGTAACTTGGTTTGAGAGCGTTTTGCAAAGCAAGCAACATTTTAAAATCTTGACTTGATATACAAGCAATGTCTTGATATACAAGTAGCATCATGTCATTACTGAGTATAAAAGAGGAGAGAGGCGCCTCCAAGTGTAGCAATATGGTTATATTTAATGAAGGTACAACATTTAGAAACTCACATGGTCGATGATTAAAACAGGCACATCCAATTATGCAGGCATCCAGGGTAAAGCTGTCCACATAAGATAGACCATTCTCCTCACCGCCATCAAAGCCATCACTTCCACGCTGCGCTCCATGAGCGGTTCAAACCTCACTTTCAAATCACTCTACTGCAGGGTAGTCTTCCCAGTCACGATTGCAGACTGACAGTGGTGAGAGCCGGCAGGGCGGGGGATGGTCTATGTGGACAGCTTTACCCCGGATGCCTGCATACTTAGATTAACCTCTTTTAATCATCAACCATGTGAGTTGCTAAATGTCGTATCTTCATTAAATGTAACCATATTGCTACATTTCGAAGCGCCTCTCTTCTCTTTTATATTGTGTAGTTCCTTGCTTCTAATCCCCTTGTGGACGGACATTTTATGGTTACACAACCTATCACATTGCTATAATCTTTTTATATGGACTATAAACTGAAGACTTATGAATAAATGGTTGTGGAACGAATCATTTGAGTTTCCAATATTTCTTATGGTGAAATTCGCTTTGATATACAAGTGCTTTGGATTACAAGCATGTTTCTCAAACAAATTATGCTCGCAATCCAAGGTTTTACGGTAACTGGGTGTAAACAGACAGCGGAGCTCTATGGACAGTTTACACCCAACTGCCCATAGAGCAGAGCAAGCTCTGTCCGTGTGCACTTTGCATAAACTAAACGGACACAGACGTGTCATCCGCCTACTCTGATCAGCAGGGTATCTGTGATTGGATCCCCTGCTGATCAGAAACAGAGTCCCCCCCATGCGAAAGAGGCCTTACAATTTGCTTCCTTTTACAAATCAGCGACAGCCCGAGTAGAAAAGCCTGTCCCCTGCCAGCACGCTGCTGAATGGGACCCTTGCTTGCTGTGTGGAAGCAATGATCTCTCTGCAGAGGTTATAATATACACGGTCCCTACTGATTAAGAACTACAGCACTCCAATCAGCAGGGAGCATGAGTGTTGCCGATTGCACAGCTATCAGTTGGACGCAATACAAGGCTTGTTAGGCCCCGTACACACGACCGAGATACTCGACGTGCCAAACACATCGAGTTCCTCGTCGAGTTCAGTGTGGAAGCCGCCGAGGAACTCGGCGGGCCGACTTTTCCCATTGACTAACGAGAAAATAGAGAACATGTTCTCTTTTCGGCCCGACGAGTTCCTCGTCGGCTTCCTCGCTGAAAAGTGTACACACGACCGAGTTTCTCGCCAGAATCCAGCTCCGACCGAGTTTCTGGCTGAATTCTGCCGAGAAACTCGGTCGTGTGTACGGGGCCTCAGACCTCTGAAAAAAGAACTGAAGAGAGAACACTGACTCCACATAGAAAGCAAAAGTCCAGCTCTGCATCATGCTGGCAGGGGACAGACTTTTCTACTCAGACTGTGGCCGATTTAGAAATAAAACAAGCTGTAAGATATTGAAAACCTTTTGCGTTTTTTGATGCCCCTGAAATGTATTTAGCAGATTTACACCAAGAGTTCCACTGGGTTTTAAGACAATTAAAACAAAGTATAAAAGGAAAAAAACTTACCTGGGGGAGGTAAATAGCCATGAAATAAGACACAGCCACAAGATGAGCGTTCCAGTTCTTCACATAACAACAATCTTCTTACTGGGGAAAAAAATGTAAGATCCAAAAGTCAGATGAGACATTACAACCTCCTAGAAACTGAAACAAGAATGTCAGCCAAACACAACCATGGCCCTTCTGTACCCCACAGTATCTCTTCACACTGAATATTGGTTTCCATCACAGCATTACCATTCAGCCCCACTCAGGAACAGCCTACACCTTCTACGTAACAGTCACTGACATGTACTCTCCCTCCTATCCTACACAGTAACGATTCACCCAAATATTACATATTTGTGCATTGGCCTGTGTTGATGGGCTTTTGTCTATTTCAAATGGATTTTTCACTCCTATACAAGTCTATGGGAATGCAACACATGCTTAAAATAGGCAAAAGCGGGTCAGCAGAACATCAGCTGCAGGTCAGATGCACCTGTAAGTGAATTCTAAATGGTCTCTGAAGCCTCTCAAATTAACATTTGGCCCATCAACAAAGGTCCTATATTACAGACTAGGGTTGTCCCGATACCACTTTAAGCCTGAGTACAAGTACCGATACTTTTTTTTCCCCCCAAGTACTTGCCGATACCGATTACCCATACCTTTATTTAATCTCATGTGACAGTGGCACATGTGTCAGTATTTTTTTTATACAATTTTTTTTATTATTATTTTTTTTTACAATGCTTTTTTTAAGGGGGGGGGGGGGGGGGGGAGGACAGTCAGTGGGTTTTTGTTTTAATGATTATTATTAGGGTTGTCCCGATACCACTTTTTTAGGACCGAGTACAAGTACCGATACTTTTTTTCAAGTAGTCGCCGATACCGAATACCGATACTTTTTTTTAATGTCATGTGACCGTTTTCAAACCACAATACAGACCAAAGATATTTTCTTTAGAATTATGAAGAACTGGTACATCATGGTGTGGGGCTGTTTTTTAGCATACGGTACTGGAAAACTACATATCATTGAAGGAGTGATCACTGTCAGTGCAGCTCATCGGTGCCAGTGCCCAAAAGTGCAGCTAGCCAGTGCCACCTATCAGTGCAGATCAGTGCCCATTAGTGCATCAGTGCAGGGAGGCAGCTTATTAGGGCATCTCATCAGTGCCACCCAATCAATGCCAGTGCCACCTATCAGTGCCATCCATTTATGAGTGCCATTCAATCAATGCCAGTGCCACCTATCAGTGCCATCCAATGGTGCCATCCAATTTGTGTTCGATGTCACAAAAAAAAAAAAAAAAAAAAAAAAGTATTCTATTTTGGTATCGGGAGTATTTGCGCGAGTACGAGTACTAGCACAAATACTCGGTATCGGTCCCGATACCGATACTGGTATCGGTATCTGGACAACCCTAATTATTATTATTTTTTTATTATTGCAATTTTTTTTTTTTTTTTATCAGCCTTGTTGGGGGGGCTATGGTGAGATATTAGGGGTCTTAACAGACCACTGACATCTCCCCTTTGAGACAGGGAAAAGGACTAGGGACACAGTCCCTTTCTCAGCAGACTTCGCTGCACTGAAAATTAATGGAGAGACAGCGGTTCCTCTTCATTCATTACCTGAGACATCGTAATCACAGGAGGTTACGATGTTTCAGTTATGTAAATGGTCAGAGTCAGCGATCACTGACTCTGTCCATTCAGAAAACTAACGAGCCGGGTTTACCGGCTCCTACCTCCGCTCTCCATCCTGCGATAACGAGGGGGAAGGCAGCACGGAGGGGAAGAAGAGAGGGGGACAGATGCACGAAGGGGAAGAAGAGAGGGGGACAGATGCACGAAGGGGGAAGAAGAGAGGGGGGCAGATGCACGAAGGGGGAAGAAGAGAGGGGGGCAGATGCACGAAGGGGGAAGAAGAGAGGGGGGCAGATGCACGAAGGGGAAGAAGAGAGGGGGACAGATGCACGAAGGGGAAGAAGAGGGGGCGACAGATGCACAAAAGGGGAAGAAGAGAGGGGGACAGATGCACGAAGGGGAAGAAGAGAGGGCGACAGATGCACGAAGGGGAAGAAGAGAGGGGGACAGATGCACGAAGGGAAAGACGAGAGGGGGGCAGATGCACGAAGGGAAAGACGAGAGGGGGGCAGATGCACGAAGGGAAAGACGAGAGGGGGGCAGATGCACGGAGGGAAAGAAGAGAGGGGAGCAGATGCACGGAGGGGGGTGAAGAGAGGGGGACAGATGCACGGAGGGGGGTGAAGAGAGGGGGACAGATGCACGGAGGGGGGAGAAGAGAGGGGGCAGATGCACAGTGGGGGAGAAGAGAGGGGGACAGATGCACGGAGGGGGAGAAGAGATGGGGAGAAGAGAGGGGGACAGATGCACAGAGGGGGAGAAGAGAGGGGGACAGATGCACGGAGGGGGAGAAGAGAGGGGGACAGATGCACGGAGGGGGAGAAGAGAGGGGGACAGATGCACAGAGGGGGAGAAGAGAAGGGGACAGATGCACAGAGGGGGGAGAAGAGAGGGGGACAGATGCACAGAGGGGGAGAAAAGGGGGGACAGATGCACAGAGGGGGACAAGAGAGGATAACAGATGCACGGAAGAGGACATAGAGAAGAGATGGGGACACAGAGAAGCATGGAGGGGGACACGGAAAAGAACAGAGATGCACAGCAACATGGAGAAGAACACAGGATATCGGAGGAGGACTGGAGGAGGATAGGGGACAGTCAGCTGTGATCGTGTGTGGGAGAGAAGCACCGATCACGGGTGGGGGATCTGAGAGAAAGGACCGGCTGTCAGACTTTTAAATCATTGATCAAGTGTCTGCAAAGTTTTGACTATACAGCATAGCAGATGAAGTTAGAAAAGTAAAAAAAAAATTGGTTCTATCTTGGTTGACTCATACTGAGGGGGCACTGGAGCAACTTACATAGACTAATTATTACAGATAGCTTTCTGAGACCATACTGCAAACCTACCCAGAGGGGTGATTCCATAGAACTCAGCTTCGTGGCGCAGAACATTAAGGCTCACTCCTCTAGAAGAACAAAAGAAAGGTTACACTGGTCTACAGAGACATGACCACACACTGCATAGAGTACATAATGCTCTGGTCCCCGCACGTCAAAGGGGCACTACTTGGACTCAAAGCCCTCATATTTCTTCTTCTTATAGGTTTTGCAAATTATTCAATTACTATATTAGACACTTATATGCCAATTGTAGGTTCCCATGAGTCATAATCAAGGTGTACAAAAACAACAGAAGTTAACGCAGAACTCAACTGTATCTGAGCACTGCAAACCAAAAATGCTCTCAACTTTATTTTGTTGAGAAAGCACTTTGAAGGACACCCCTAGCATTTCTAGCTACAGGCATCTCGAGTAAGAGCAGATGATTCATGCAACATTTACTTCCTGGAATCCATCTGTCCTTAGCTCAGATGTGCAGGTAGGAGGGTGTGCTTAGCTGAGAAAGCCCCTCCTCCAGATGAAAGAAAAAAAAAAAAAAAACAACATTAAGGCTCCTGGGATGTTGAACCACCATTTTGGACTAGGCCAGAAAGATTAAAAAAAAAAAAAAAGTTTAACACAAGTACATTAAAGTGACACTAAAGGTTCACTTAAGAAAAAAAAAAAAAAAACATGTCATACTTAACTCCACTGTGCAGTTCGTTTTGCAGAGAGTGGCCCCAATCCTGTTGTTCTGGGGTCCCACAGCAGCTCTCGCAGCTCCTCCCTGCAATAGTTAACCCCCTCTGGGAAGCTCTCTCCCGAGGGAGAGACACGGCGCCCACGTCATTGGATTTGATTGACAGCAGCGGGAGCCAATGGCTGCACTGCTATCAATCTATCCAATGAAGAGCTGAGAAGCAGTGGAGAGAGCGACGCGGAAACGCGCCCACGTTAATTCGGGGGCTCGGGTAAGTAAAACGGGGGGCCCGGACAGTGCAAGGTGTTTTTTCACCTTAAAGCGGGAGTTCACCCGGAAAAAAGAATTTAACATTAGATTGAGGCTCATTTTGTGAAGGGGAATCGGGTGTTTTTTTTTAAATCGAAGCAGTACTTACCGTTTTAGAGATAGATCTTCTCCGCCGCTTCCGGGTATGGTCTTCGGGACTGGGCGTTCCTATTTGATTGACAGGCTTCCGTCAGGCTTCCGACGGTCGCACACATCGCGTCACGAGTAGCCGAACGTCGGTGCGACTCTATACGACGCCTGCGCACCGCCGTTCGGCTACTTTCGGAAAATCGTGACGCGATGTATGCGACCGTCAGAAGCCTGTCAATCAAATAGGAACGCCCAGTCCCGTAGCCCATACCCGGAAGCGGCGGAGAAGATCGCTCTCTAAAAACACGAAGTACTGCTTCGATTAAAAAAAAAAAAAACACATGCGATTACGTGCGGTTATACCGCTTTTAGCTGCGGTAGTCATTCCCATAGCATCCCTTTTTATTTTTTTCGATTATGATGTGTATCCTGTTCGTTTTTTTTTCCACGCTGCTATCCGCAGTTGACACAAAAGACTGCGATTACGTGCATATAGCTGCGCTAAATCGCACCTGGACGCATTAAATTCAAAATTTTTCTATTCGCACGAAATCGCAGCTAAGCGCTGTGTGTGAATGGGGCCATAGGAAAGCATTGTGTGCTTTTAGCTGCGGTAGAAAACTAGAAAATCCACAGCTAAAAACACCATTCTATCCGTCCGTGTAAAAGGGGCCTAAGGCTGGGTTCACACCTATGCAAATTGGATGCGGCTTACACCCCATCCAATTTGCATGACATTTTAAAATATGTTTATTTGGATGAGGCTGGCTCACATATCTGCGGTGCATTCGCACTCCGTATTGCCCAAAAAACGTGTGCGTCTTCTAGGCAGTGCAGTCCAGCTCAGGTGTGAATTCAGGCCCATTACCTTCTATGGGCACGCATCAGATTCGCAGATGTGTTCTGTTGTAAACAGAATAAAATCCTGACCTGATCCTGATGTAAACCTGACCTGACGTAAAAACGCTGAACAACAGATTTTTCTCTTTGCAGGGAAAACGGAGCTGGAATTCGCACCGGACTGGTGTAAACCCAGCCTCAGCCTACAGACCTAATAGAGGAAAGGAGAGGGTCAGAGGGTGGACAGGCTACACTTTTGGCTGGGGATATGCTGTAGAAGACAATACAAAACTGGGAACAGTTTGAGGCCAGTACAGACCAATGCTATTATCACAATCAATGTTCCCACTACAAACTGTTATGCCGCGTACACACAACCGTTTTTCATGTCATGGGGAAAAAAAACGAAATTTTTCTCGACGCAATTCTTGTCAAGTCTGCCTTGCATACACACGATCGTGAAAAAAAAAATGCTTGAGCAAAGCGCGGTGACATACAACACGTACGACGGCACTATAAAGGGGAAGTTCCATTCGAATGGCGCCACCCTTTGGGCTGATAATGCCAATTTCCCTTCTCAACACTTGCTTCTGAGCATGCACGTTTTTTCCCCGTCGTTAAAGCCTACACACGACCATTTTTCATGACGGAAAAAACGACGACGTGAAAAACGACGAGAAAAAAATAGAGCATGTTCTAATGTTTTAATGGCCATTTTTCACGTCGAGAAAAATGCTCTGGAGCCCACACACGATTGTTTTTCATGACGAGAAAAAAAAAAAAACAGTCGTGTGTATGCGGCATTAGGGTCCGAGGGCCGCACATACTAAACCAAAGGGCCCCAGGTTGGGCACCAGGGTCCCAGGTATGTCTGTGTTTTGGGGTAGGTAGGGAAGGGGGGGAACGTCCCTGTTAGAATACCGGGCACAACGATAGATCAATGGTACAATGTCCTACTTGTGCTAACAGTGGAACAAAGCTTTCAATATTAGTAGAACTGCCCTTTAATTATACTAATAACACAGCAGAGAAATAATTACAAGAATGAAATTCCTACCTTAAGTCAAGTTCCTTTGTACGAAGAAAATTCAAAATAGGTGCAAAAGCAGTTGGATCTCGATCAATAAATATCTTAAAAAAAAAAAAGCATAATAAATAGCCAGAAATTACCAGTACAATTGTTCATTTTAATAGCATGCTATTAGCTTAATACCGAAAAACTAAGCCTTCCTTTTTCTGCATATACTTTTTATAGAGGCCAGTAAAGTTAATAGACCTTCTAAGATATTCATGACAAAAACACTTAGAATAGAATTTTTAACTAAAAAGGCAATATATTTCAAGACTACTACTGCACCATTAGAAGCTTTTCACCTTACACTGCACAACGCAGACAGACTGCTGGGGGACTAAAGAGGATCTGTCACCTTGGCTCAGTCAGAGTAAAGTGACAGCGTCTGTGTAAATCCCTCCTGACCGCTTTATAACCACCTCTCCGGTACGCCACGAACATTCCTTTTTCTGTAAAATAAAATACTGAAATCTGAGCTATGGGTATGTAATGCGGCTGCTGCCTACCTCAGAGGTTGAGGCACGGACTGACAGGGTGCCCAGGTCAGATCGTCCCACACCCCCCCAAAATCGCATCCCTCTTCGGCTGCAGGAATCGTACTATAGCCAGGAAGGGGGGGGGGGGGTCCACAGCTGAGGTCTGTAATAAGAGTAGTGGCACATGGTGGGAACATGGTGATTGGGGAGGGGGGCATAGGCAGGTAACAAGTGTGCTGCCAGGAGTGATTTTAGGGAGGGGGGTTACAGGATATGTGCTAGGGCGTGCATTGTTTTGGGTTAGAGAGGACTTGTGCTAGAAAAGGGGGGCAGATTTAAAGTTTGACCCCCCAACCCCCTAGAACAATTCCTCTCCCCTCCCACAGCACCCCCTGGTACCTATCTATTAACCCCCACCCCCTCAACTTAAAGATCTCATCCCGGCTCCATCCACCACCCCGATCCCATCAGTGCTCCATCCACCACCCTGATCCCATCCATTCCCCTCGATCCCATCCCAGCTTTATCCACCACTCCAATCCCATCCCGGCTCCATCCACCACCCCAATCCCATCCCGGCGCCATCCACCACCCCAATCCCATCCCGGCTCCATCCATTCCCCCAATCTCATCCCGTCACCATCCACCATCCCGATCCAATCCCAACTCCATCCACCACCCCGATCCCATCAGTGCGCCATCCACCACCCCGAAACCATCCATTCCCTCAATCCCATCCCGACTCCGTCCACCACCCCGATCCCATCCCGGCTCCAACTATTCCCCCGATCCCATCCCAGCTCCATCCACCATCCCAATCCAGCTCCATCCACCACCCCAATCCTATCCGGCTCCATCTACCACCCAAATTCCATCCCAGCTCCATCCATTCCCCGGATCACATCCCAGCTCCATCCACCACCCCAATCCAACCCTGGCTCCATCCACCGCCCCGATTCCATCCCAGTTCCATCCATTCCCCCGATCCCATCCCGTCACCATCCACTACCCCGATCCAATCCCAACTCCATCCACCACACAGATCCCATCCATTCCCTCAATCCCATCCCGGCTCCATCCACCACCCCGATCCCAACCCGGCTCCAATAATTCCCCTGATCCCATCCTAGCTCCATCCACCATCCCAATCACACTGCAGCTCCATCCACCACCCCAATACCATCCCGGCTCCATCCACCACCCCAATCCAATCCTGGCTCCATCCATTACCCCGATCCCATCCACCACCCCAATCCCATCCCAGCCCAGCTCCCTCCACCACCCATGGCAGGGGGGGAGCCGCTCTGATGCACTAGCCTGCTCAGTGCCTCTAGTAACCCCACTGCATGTTAGCCCTTTATTTTATTTATTTTCCCCTTTTTGATTTACAAGTTATTTATTTATTTTTTATTTCAATGGGCGACACACAGGTTGGTGAGAGTTTTGTTATAGCATTTAAAGAGAAAGTACTCACATCACATTATTTAAAGAGACAGTACACTACTTTTAATGCATTATTCCCTCGTGAAAACTTCACATTAGAAAGAGGCAGCGCCACCCATGCCTCTCTCCTTATACATTCCTATTTCTGTGCCACTACTGTAAAATACCCAATGCATCTGTACATGGGGGTAAACATGGGACTTCCTATCGACGATGCAGCGCTCAAGCCTAGCAGCTAATCACTGGACGTCTCATGACAGTGTAGGTGATGCCCCTGCGCCCTTCAAGCTCCGACAAAAGCCAGCACCAGGTATTTTGGTGGCAGATGAGATAGAAGTAACAAGTGGTACACTGAAGAGCCAAGTATAAAGTGATCTGGGGGGCGGAGTTACACAGACGCTGGCACTTTTCCATAAATAAGAAAGTTAACAGTGTGTCTTTAATCCTTTTGCTGACAGAGCCATTTTATGCAGAGGCGTTAAAATGCACATTTTAGGCCTGATGATTAGTTAACACCCCCAAAAAATTATGCAGTTCTAAAAGCAAAGACCCTGGACAATAAAATGGTGGCAGTTGCAATGTTTTATGTCACACAATATTAGCACAACCGTTTCTCATACCAAAAGTAAATAGATAAGCGACATGTTAAAGTTATGGTTGTAAAGGCACAAGGTTTTTACCTTCATGCATTCTGTGTGCAGCAGCCCCCCCAAATACCTGAGCCCCCCTCTCGATCCAGCGATGTCCTCGAGAGCCTTGTCTCTCTGGGGACTCGCTCCCGCTGCTGTCAAAGCCAATCAGGAGACAGAGGGGGTGGGGCAAAGCCGCAGCTCCATGTGTGAATGGACACAGTGCCGTAGGGTGGGAGCACGCTGCTTGCTCTGGGGGCACCCGGCAGGAGGGAGGAGCCAGGAGCGCTGGCAGCAAACCCAATAAGAGTAGGATACAGGCTGCTCTGTGCAAAACCACTGCACAGAGCAGGCAAGTATAACATGTCTGTTATTAACAACTTCAGCCCCGGAAGGATTTACACCCTTAATGGCCAGGCCATTTTTTGCAATACGGCACTGCGTCCCTTAAACTCACAATTGCGTGGTTGTACGACGTTGTACCCAAACAAAATATATGTTATTTTTTTCCCCACAAACAGAGCTTTCTTTTGGTGGTATTTGATCACATATGTGGTTTTTATTTTTTGCGCTATAAACAAAAAAATACCGTAAATTTTTAGAAAAATTTATAAATAAATCGCAATAAGAGTATATGGATTGGTTTGCGCAAAAGTTATATCGTCTACAAAATAGGGGATATATTTATGGACTTTTCTTTGTTGTTTTTACTGGTAATGGTGCCGATCTGTGATATTGTTGCAAACAAATGTGGCCCCAAGTGACACTATTTGAGAGACATTATTACAGTAATCAGTACTAAAATAATGCACTGATCAATGTATAAATGACACTGGCAAAGAAGGGGGTTAACTATGTTCCCTGTGTGTGTTCTAACTGTGTGGGGGATGGGCTCACAGGGACAATACAAAGGTCGCTGTTCCTGATCAATAGGAACAGCAGATCTCCATATTGTCTCCTGTCAGAACGGATATCCACGGATTGCGGTTTTGAAGATGCTTACAAGGGCTATGGCTGCAACTCTACCCACCGTATTGTTTTTTGCAGCTGCCAATTCTCTTTCCGATAAAAGTGAGCTGAGCAGTTGCCCCCCTCCTGACGCTCACCGGTGTTTCTGGGGTTTACAGTACCTTCTCACCGGCAAGAATGGGAAATAATCCGACGGTTCACGCAGCTGGCCACAGAGGTAAAGACCAGACATCTTTCTTTACCTCAATGATCTAGGAGGCCCGAGAGCGACATCATGACGTCACTTCTGGAGCGGATAGAAACGTTTTTTTCCTTTTTTTGGAAAGCATCAGATTAATTTTTTTATTTTATTTTTGCTCTAACACTTTCCAGGATAGAGGACAGATCTGGGGTCTTATAAAAGTGATAAAAAAAAAGAAAAAAAAGAAGAAGAGTGTAAAAATATATAGGGCTAGATTCAGATAGCCCACCGTAAGTTTGTGCAGGCGTAGCGTATCTCAGATACGCTACGCCGCCGTAACTTAGTGAGGCTGGGGCTGGATTTACAAAGAACCGGCGCCCTAAGTTACGGCGGCGTATCGTAAATCTGCTGGCGTAAGCGCGCCGAATTCAAATTGTGAAGAGGTGGGCGTGTTTTATGTAAATAAAACATGACCCCACGTAAATAACATCTATAACGAACGGCGCATGCACCGTCCGTGAACGTATACCAGTGCACATGCTCCTAATCACGTCACAAATAGTCAATGCTTTCGACGTGAACGTAATTTACGCAAAGCTCTATTCGCGAACGACTTGCGCAAAATTCGACGCTGTCCCGACGTCCATACTTAACATTGGATACTCCTCATATAGCAGGAGTAACCTTACGCCGGAAAAAGCCTTACGTAAACGACGTAAAAAAATCCGCCGGGCGCGCGTACGTTTCTGAATCGGCGTATCTAGCTCATTTGCATATTCTACGCCGAAATCAACGGAAGCGCCACCTAGAAGCCAGCGTAAATATGCACCCTAAGATACGACGGCGTAAGAGACTTACGTCGGTCGTATCTTGCTTTCTGAATACAGAAAAAAGATACGCCGGCGCATCCTAGAAGTTACGCGGCGTATCAACAGATACGCCGACGTAACTTCTTACTGAATCTAGCCCATATTGTTTTTTTTAAAGCACTCCAATCCCCCCATGTTTGCATGCAGAGGCAAACGCATACATAGGCTGGGCATGAATACATAAACAAAAAAAAGACAGGAAGAAAGCGCCTCCAAGTGTAGCATTTAATGGAATGCAAATTTGCAAGGACAGCATGGATGGCGTGTGAGATCACGGAAGGCTTGGAGACCACGCATTTCAGAGCATGCGCGGTACCTGTACTGGGCATGCGTGCTCTCTTTTTCAAGGGTAACGGGGATAGAGAGGAGTGGAATTTAAATAGGGGAGATTCAATTGTTAATCTGGCTAAGTGGGCAGGAATAACACACACAAATGGCTGGCAATACAACATTATAGGTACATTTTTAGCCCAGAAAGTAAGTGAGCATAAAAATAATATGGCACACACACATATGTTAGAAAGATCATGTAAAACATATATCATGCTCTGAAATTCGTTGCGTCTCGAAGCTTCCTGGTGACGTCACACGCCACTGCGCTCTACGCTGCTATCCTACGAACATAACCAGAACCACACGGACATTGCCGGCTTTCTTCCCTGTCACACCACGGTCTCTGTTCTCCTGAAGTGGCACGCTGGACATCCTTTTCATCGGAGCGCATTTAATATAAGCCTTACTTTCTTGTGAGTGTTACATTGTTGTCCTTGCCAATTTGCATTCCATTAAATGCTACACTTAGAGGCGCTTTCTTCCTGTCTTTTTATGCATTAACAAGAGTCGACTTCGCTCCTGAGAAAAGCGTCAGTCCTAAGTATACAAGCATTACAGACTTCCATCTGTGGCCAAGCCCCTGCCACTGGTCCTGTATTACAATAATACTGAACTTCCTATGGACCTTAAAGTGGAGTTCCACCCATTTTTTTATGTTTGTCTGTGCTGCATGCTCTAATCTCATAGTGTTCAGAATGGACAATTTTTATTTAATTTGTTGCTTATAAATACCTTTATTTTGTAGTCCTTCGTTACTTCCTCCTCCTTATTTGCCTAGGCTATTTGCAAGGGTTTCTGGGATAGGCATCATGTTTCCCAGTAGTCCTTGCAAACCTGACTGAAACCTATTACATTGCTTGTGCACTGAGCATGTGCGAGATATGCAAAGCTGAAATCCAGGAAGTCATACAGTCTGGCTTCATGATGCCCACTCTTAAGATGGCCACGGTCTATTTCTAGATTATAAACTATCTAAATGCTGTAACAACCTAACAAAACGGACCTTAGTTTACAGACTAACTTTACTAGAATACATTAAGCTTGTGTATTACAGGGGTATTTATATTTAAAAAGTGAAATTATGGGTGGAACTCCCCTTTAAATATCAAATTACTCCTTCAAAGAACTTTTATGATTAGTACCTTTTGAATTAAAGTATATGTATGCGTTTTCTCTCTCGCTCTAAAAATTGAGAGAATATATATATATATATATATATATATATATATATATATATATATATATATATATATATAATATACACATATATATATATATATATATATATATATATATATATATATATATGTGTGTGTGTGTAATGGACATTATGTATAGCAATACCAATAAGCACCACTAGATGGAAGCATAACAGTACTACAGAGAATCTCCCCCTTTAATATATAGTACAGTATAACTAAAAAGGCCAAATTTTTTTCAGATCTAGATAGAGTGATAAGAGGGGGGGGGGGGGGGGTTAGAAACATACATTTTTATTACAGTCTTGGTCCCCATTACAGAGATTCACTGTTCAGGATTGTCCCCAATGTCACCACAAATGAAAGCTAGGGTAAATCTAAAATTTTGAGTAGTAACCAGAACAGGAAAAAAAAAAAAGGCAAAATCTTACAATGGGGACACTTGTTCCTGTGATAACCAAGGACTCTTGCACAAGGACTGGTTGAGCACCTTTAGCATAACTTCAGACATATTTCCTTTGCCCAGGCGCAGAGTACTGCCTGTCATTAACACAAATGGCTGTGTGCAGCTGTACTCATGTATATGTCTGTGCTATTAAACAAGAGTACAACGTACAAGAATTTGAAAGGTTTTTTATTTTCTCCATACGATGCGTTTATAAAAGTACTGCCGTATGCACAGGTACAGTGGCACATGGATGTACAAGGAGGCACATGCATGAAGCCATGTAGCTGTCTGCTCACTGGTAAGGTTTAGCACTATACCAAGTGATGAGGAGTACCGACTCACCTAGAATGAGAGATGGGGCACCTCCCTACTTCACATGAACAAATCTTTATAGCAACAAAGGGGAAAAAAAAAAAAAATAGGAAGGACCTACAAGTAGTTCAAAAGGTGTGAAGAGGGAATAGGGAAAGCAAGCGGTTTCTCCTATAATTTTTTTTTGCGCTATAAACAAAAATAGAGCGACAATATTGAAAAAAAAAAAATGCAATATTTTTTACTTTTTGCTGTAATAAATATCCCCCAAAAACGTATATAATTTTTTTTTTCCTCAGTTTAGGCCGATACGTATTCTTCTACATATTTTTGGTAAAAAAAAATAAAAAAAAAAAAATAAATCGCAATAAGCGTTTATCGATTGGTTTGCGCAAACTTTCTAGCGTTTACAAAATAGGGGATGGTTTTATTTTTTTTTACTACTAATGGCGGCGATCAGCGATTTTTTTCGTGACTGCAGCATTATGGCGGACAATTTATACACATTTTTGGGACCATTGTCATTTTCACAGCAAAAAATGCATTTAAATTGCATTGTTTACTGTGAAAATGACAGTTGCAGTTTGGGAGTTAACCACAGGGGGCGCTGAAGGAGTTAGGGTTCACCTAGTGTGTGCTTACAACTGTAGGGGGGTGTGGCTGTAGGACTGACGTCATCGATCGAGTCTCTCTATAAAAGGGATCACTCGATCGAAGCAGCCCCCACAGTGAAGCACGGGGAAGCCGTGTTTACATACGGCTCTCCCCGTTCTTCAGCTCCGGGGAGCGATCGCGACGGAGCGGCTATAAACAAATAGCCGCGCCGTCGTCCCGGATCGCTCCCCGCGGGTTACCGACCGCCGCATGTATAGGGGGTGGTCCCGATCGGACCCCCGACCCGCCGAAAGGCGGGGACGTACATGTACACCCATATGCCTGTACGTGCCATTCTGTGGACGTACATATACATGCGGCGGTCGGCAACCGGTTAAAGAGAAAAAAAAAAAGCAACGTTGTCATACATAAAAGACATGCCAGGGTGTACAGCCACATCCACAGTCAAGCACACTGTAATACCACATACATCTAGGAGTACAGACTATACCAGCTCAAAGAGTAAAAAGCAGGGTGTGTGGGGTCTGACTGCACGGCCCGCCCGGGTCGGTAAACCAAGCACGGGTGTTCTGATCAGTGTGTCTGTGTGAATGGGGCCTAAAAGTTCAACTGTCCAACTAGTTCCTAGAGGCAACACTCAGTTCTGCCACGTTCTATTCAATCTTCAGGACTTCTGACCACACATTACTTACAGCTCCAGTTTCATCACGTAGTGTTGAGATTCTCCCACTCAGCAGACTGTAAAATAAACAGATTTATTATTTCTGGAATAATACACCATGCAGCAATAAACAGATATTAGCGATCTCTGCAAAAATCTGCAGGTTGAGTGTATTTACAGCGGTCTGAGAAGGAACCGGTAAATAGTTAATGTAAGCCCATCATTGCATTAAAAATACATAAGCATCTATAAAAACATGCCGAGTACATGCCAGTCAGGTGGGTGGGGAGTCCAATCACAAGAGTGCTGGTACTACCTGATACTTCAGGGTGTGGCAGATCTCATGTCCTCTACTGACCGAGTTTCCTCCCACTAACAGCTATGTGACTGAGTGACACAGTAGTGATGCAACAGTCATCAATGAGCATGCTATATGACCCACCATGCCAAATAACAAGAGAGCAAAAAGTGGGCTCTCCACCAACTGGACTGGTATATATTCAGCTTGTTCTTCTGAAGCATTGAGTCTCCAAACTCTGACCCACAAGCCCAGAAGATTTTACCCGTCCCACAGGAAGTTGTCCTACATTTGCCCTAGGGTTGTCCCAATACCACAAGTACTGACACTCACCGATAACGATTCTATTTTTTTAATTTCATGCGACAGTGGCACCAATATGCAGCACGGATGATGCATGGACTGTGTCAGTAGTTTTTATTAGGGCTGTTACTGATCAAAATTTTTTAGGGCTGTGCAAATTAACTTTTTAATTAATCGATTAATCTTTAATTTTTTTGATCGATCAAAATCTTTTTGATCGATTACAATTCTTTTGATTGGTACTCACCTCTCTGCCGGCTTCTGGGCCTTCAGGGAGTTCCAGTAACATCAAGGACACCGGCAGGGCTTGCCGTGTCCATCTGAAGGGCTTCTTTGCTGTGCCTTCATATCTGCATGCCGGGCGGAACCTTACTATCTGCCACACGCAAGGGCTGTTACACTTCCCTCTATCACTTCCCTCTATCAACCTGGGATTCTACAGCCATCCACTGGGAGTTCTGATAGTTCCCTTCATTGGACATCTACATGCCGACGGACTGATGTTAACCTCTCCTCATCTGGATTCAGCAGTGGCATCGTTGTACACATTTTTATACTAGTATCATACGTAGCTACATGTTTTTATGACTGCTTTTGGTACCGTTTGGTATTACTCGCACCATTTTTAGAGTTTATGTAGCTACATCGATTTTATCTCCAGTGCAATATTTATTTGGTTACCTACTTAAAGACTATAAAAGTTTTAATGCTATTCCCATCGAGCGCGGCCTTTGTGTGTTTTTTGTATTCTGCTATCCATTTTTCCAGTGGTTGGAAGCTGCACTGGGAATCAGCCTGCAAGGAGATCAGCTAAAAGTAGTTGGATCTGTATGTGCGTTATAATTAATCGAAATTAGTCGATCGATTAAAAAAACAAACGATTAATCGAACAGAAAAATTTCGATCAGTAACAGCCCTAAAAATTTTCTGTTCGATTAATCGTTTTTTTTAAATCGATTAATCGACTAATTTCGATTAATTATAACGCACATACAGATCCAACTACTTTTAGCTGATCTCCTTGCAGGCTGATTCCCAGTGCAGCTACCAACCACTGGAAAAATGGATAGCAGGATACAAAAAACACACAAAGGCAGCGCTCGATGGGAATAGCATTAAAACTTTTATAGTCTTTAAGTAGGTAACCAAATAAATATTGCACTGGAGATAAAATCGATGTAGCTACATAAACTGTAAAAATGGAGCGAGTAATACCAAACGGTACCAAAAGCATTCAAAAAACATGTAGCCAAGTATGATACTGGTATAAAAATGTGTACAACGATACCACTGCTGAATCCAGATGAGGAGAAGTTAACATCAGTCCATCGGCATTTAGATGTCCCATGAAGGGAACTATCACAACTCCCAGTGGATGGTTGTAGAATCTCAGGTTGATAGAGGGAAATGATAGAGGGAAGTAACAGCCCTTGCGTGTGGCAGATAGTAAGGTCCTGCTGGCATGCAGATATGAAGGCACAGCAAAGGAGCCCTTCAGATGGACACGGCAAGCCCTGCCGGTGTCCGTGATGTTACTGGATCTCCGACAAAACTCCCTGAAGGCCCAGAAGCCGGCGGAGAGGTGAGTACCAATCAAAAGAATTTTAAAATCGATCAAAAAGATTTTGATCGATCAAAAAAATTAAAGATTAATCAATTAAAAGTTAATTTGCACAGCCCTAATTTTTATATATATATTTTACAATTTAACGCTTTCAATATTTATTACAATTTTTTTTTTTTTTTGGTGGCTTTGGTGAGATATCAGGGGGTCTTCACAGAGCTTTAGGGGGGAGAAAAACCCAAGACTAACTATTCTTAACCCCTCGCTGCTGTAGCCTCTCAGCCCTTTAAGTGGATCTAAATGCAGAGAGGCGGGCATTCTGATCATGTGACCACTGTGATTGGCAGTCACAGGATCGGAATGCTCGTGATCGCAAATATGCATCAGGAGCTTTCCAGTACCCATTCATCACTGTGCTGGGAGCACGCAGGGAAGCATGCTCTCAGCAGAGCAAAGGATTTACCTAGGGCCGTATATACACAGCCGCTCATCCTTACCCGTTTACCTCCCTTCATGACAAGAATTTTTTGTTTGCGATACAGCACTGCGTTACTTCAACTGACAATTGCGCGGTTGTGCGATGTTGTACCCAAAACAAAACCGATGTCCTTTTTTTTCCTACAAATAGAGGTTTCTTTTGCCGATATTGGATCACCTCTGCGGATGTTGATTGGTTTGCGCAAAAGTTAGTGTTTACAAACTATGGGATAGGTTCATGGATTTTTTTTTCTAACTAGTAATGGCGGCTATCAGTGGTTTTTAGCGGGACTGCAACATACCTGACCCTAATTGACACTTTTTGGGCACCAGTGGCACCAATACAGTGATCAGTGCTTTAAAAAAAAAAAAAAAAGCACCGTCACTGTATTAACCACTTAAGGACCGCCTCATGTACATATACGTCAGCAGAATGGCACAGGCAGGCACATCCATGTATATATACGTCCTCTGCTTGACGTGGGTCGGGGGTCCGATCGGGACCCCCCCCCGTACATGCGGCGGTCCCCGTGGCTTCAGGAGCGTTCCGGGACGACGGCGCGGCTATTCGTTTATAGCCGCTCCGTCGCGATCGCTCCCCGGAGCTGAAGAACGGGGAGAGCCGTATGTAAACACGGCTTCCCCGTGCTTCACTGTGTCGGCGCATCGATCGCGTCATTCCCTTTATAGGGAAGACACGATCGATGACGTCATTCCTACAGCCACACCCCCCTACACTAGTAAACACATACACAGTGATCCCTAAATGTTACAGCGCCCCCTGTGTTTAACTCCCAAACTGCAACTGTCATTTTCACAATAAAGAATGCAATTTAAATGCATTTTTTGCTGTGAAAATGACAATTGTCCCAAAAATGTGTCAAAATTGTCCGAAGTGTCCGCCATAATGTCGCAGTCACGAAAAAAATCGCTGATCGCCGCCATTAGTAGTAAAAAAATAAAAATAAATAAAAATGCAAAAAAACTATCCCCTATTTTGTAAACACTATAAATTTTGCGCAAACCAACCGATAAACGATTATTGCGATTTTTTTTACCAAAAATAGGTAGAAGAATACGTATCGGCCTAAACTGAGGGAAAAAAAAACGTTATATATGTTTTTGGGGGATATTTATTATAGCAAAAAGTAAAAAATATTGCATTTTTTTGAAAATTGTCGCTCTATTTTTGTTTATAGCGCAAAAAATAAAAACCGCAGAGGTGATCAAATACCACCAAAAGAAAGCTCTATTTGTGGGGAAAAAGATGCCAATTTTGTTTGGGAGCCACGTCGCACGACCGCGCAATTGTCTGTTAAAGCGACGCAGTCCCGAACTGTAAAAACCCCTTGGGTCTTTAGGCAGCATTTTGGTCCGGGGCTTAAGTGGCTAATGACACTGGCAGGGAAGGGGGTTAAAATCAGGGGCGATAATACACATACACATACATACATACATATACATACACACACACACACCTATATATACACACCCCATAGTTTGGGGATGATATAACTTTTGCACAAACCAATCAATACACGCTTGTTGGGATTTTCTTTTACCAAAAATATGTAACAGATTGCATAGCTTAAAATTATGGAAAAAAAATTAGATTTTTTACATTTTTTTGTGGATGTGTTTTATAGCAGAAAAAATAAAAAATAAAAAACACACACACTTTTTTTTTTGTCTTTTTTGGTTTATTAGTTCAAAAAGTAAAAACCACACAGAGGTGATCAAATACCACCAAAAGAAAGTTCTATTTGTGGGGAGAACATGACATCATTTATATTTGGGTACAGCCTTGCATGACCATGCAATTGTCAGTTAAAGTGGAGTTCCACCCATAAATATAGCATTACATCAGTAGTTTTAAAAAAAATGTCATTAGTCCTTTAAGAAAAAATTTTTTTTTTTTTAGATGCCTTCAAAGTGTTGTTGCTAGGCAGAATAGTTAATCTTCCCTCTTCCTGCACCTAGGTGCTTAAGCTTCCTAACCTACACCGCACAGACTCCTGGGAATGTAGTGGGTGTAACTTTCCAGGAGTCTGTGCACTCCCCAGTCTCGAAGAATCATGTGACTTGGACAGTACAGGTGCTGAAACCTGATCTGAAACCTATTACACTGCTTGTGCAGCACTGAGCATGTGCGTGATCTGCAAGGCTGAAATCCAGGAAGTCATACAGTCTGGCTTCATGATGCCCACACTTAAGATGGCCCCAGTCAATTTTTATTTTATAAAGTGTCTAAATGCTGTAACAACCTAACAAAACGGACCTTAGTTTACATACTAACTTTACTAGAATACATTAAGCTTGTGTATTACAGGGGTATTTGTATTTAAAAAGTGAAATTGTGGCCGGAACTCCGCCTTTAAAGTAACATAGTGCCGTATCGCAAAGAAATGGCCTGGTCATGAAGGGGGGTAAATCTACCGGGGGTCAAGTGGTTAAGAAGTGTTTTTTTATGGGGATGTTAGAACTTGGCACTCCTTGGTCTGCATGTATCAGCTTAGAAGTAGAAAGTCCCAGAAATCCAACGAGCGAGGGTGAGGCTGTATAAAGCTGTACTACAATGAGAAAAATAAATAAAAAATTGCATGCACTATAACCATGCAAGACTATTTAAATAACACATTTCCATCCTTGAAGAACTGTATCTACAAACAGCATAAAGGCAGCACTCATACATACCTGGAAAAAAAGGAGTCTGGGATCCACATGAGTGTTTGTCTTGATGTACTAAATCTGGAGATACACAAATTAACATTCTTATAAATGACAAATCCTATTTCTATCTAGATATCAACTTCACAGCTATAAAAAGGTTTAATAGAAAAAATATTCATGCTTGTTCTGTTGTCTGCGTAAGAACAATCTGTGCTCTCATTCAATCCTATAGAGAGATCTGGAGTACAAGCCCATCATTCCCACTAACTTTCCATAGGACGGTGTGAGAGTGCAGAGGACCAGCTGGGAAGATTTTGACAAGCAGCTGTACAAACACTGATATCTCACTGGATGGGGGAGAGGGAGAGAGGGAGGGGGGGGAGAGAGAGAGAGAGAGAGAGAGAGAGAGAGAGAGAGAGAGAGAGAGAGAGAGAGAGAGAGAGAGAGAGAGAGAGAGAGAGAGAGAGAGAGAGAGAGAGAGAGAGAGAGAGAGAGAGAGAGAGAGAGAGAGAGAGAGAGAGAGAGAGAGAGAGAGAGAGAGAGAGAGAGAGAGAGAGAGAGAGAGAGAGAGAGAGAGAGAGAGAAAACCATGGCTCTGTCTAAATGAGTACACGGAAATGAAGCTCGGGTGCCCCATTAGCAAACTGCTTGATTGTGGGGGCACTCAACAGGGGGGAGGGGCCAGGAGCTCCATCCAGGGACCCGAGAAAAAAATAAAATAAAATAAAATCAGGGCTTATCTGTGCAAAACCAATACACCAGGGCAAGTAAGTAGAACAGGTTATTTTAATATAACGAGAGATCAAATCGCATAACAAGTCGCAGCCTATTAGAGGCAATGCACTATTCCAATCGGTGAAGCACTGACTTTGCCGCGCCGATTTGCAAAAGTAGTTCCTGCACTACTACTGCCGATTTCAGGCAAGACTTTAATAGACATCAGAGCATGAAGCCACACAGATGTCTATCAAGTAGCACCCGAAAGAAATCGCACTAACCTTGCAACTTAGAAATCTCACTACTTCAAGTCAGTGGCGGCCCGTCCATAGGGCCCCCCCCCCCCTGGTTCTCGCAAATAACATACATTCATGCATTGCCAGCTGCCGCTGGTCTATTCAGGGGGCTGGACATTGAGCGCCGACCACCTGAATAACGGCAGCTGGTTGGCTGTGCGGAAGTGCCTATCAGAGCCAGCGGTTGGTAGTAATTTGTGAGCTCTGCTTTTTTTCTTGAAGCAGGGTACTGTGCCATTTACCGAGTTATGGCATAAATGGGTCTAGAAAAAGGTACATAGTGAAAACAGAAACGTTTTATTAGCATATTGACAAAACTCAGAAAGAAAATAGAAAACAGATTCAATTTCAGCTTTAAAGTTGGGTGTGCACAATGTCAATCTTTAAAAAAAAGAGAGAGGGGTACAACCTATAATGAATGTGCTGGGGGAGGGGAGGCAGGTTATGTGTAGAAGTGAGAATGCTACTCTGATAATAACACATAGCACCCGCCAGTGATCAGGCACAGATGACTTACTACAAAAGAATGAAAAGCATGCAAGTCATTTACACCATCTGAACAAATCCCAAAACATTTCCTGAAAAAGAACGAAAAGAAACACTGCAGGAGCAGAAAATGTAATCCAGCCTAGATCCAATAGGCGTCCCCGGTATCAGCCTCTGCCCAATAGGCGTCCCCGGTATCAGCCTCTGCCCAATAGGCGTCCCCGGTATCAGCCTCTGCCCAATAGGCGTCCCCGGTATCAGCCTCTGCCCAATAGGCGTCCCCGGTATCAGCCTCTGCCCAATAGGCGTCCCCGGTATCAGCCTCTGCCCAATAGGCGTCCCCGGTATCAGCCTCTGCCCAATAGGCATCCCCGGTATCAGCCTCTGCCCAATAGGCGTCCCCGGTATCAGCCTCTGCCCAATAGACGTCCCCAGTATCAGCCTCTGTCCAATAGACGTCCCCAGTATCAGCCTCTGTCCAATAGACGTCCCCAGTATCAGCCTCTGTCCAATAGACGTCCCCAGTATCAGCCTCTGTCCAATAGACGTCCCCAGTATCAGCCTCTGTCCAATAGACGTCCCCAGTATCAGCCTCTGTCCAATAGACGTCCCCAGTATCAGCCTCTGTCCAATAGACGTCCCCAGTATCAGCCTCTAAAGTAAGTCCGGTAACCGAATTTCTTCCGTGATCAGCTGTCATTGGCTGACAGCTGATCACATGGTAAAGGGCCTGCTGTGATTGGCCCTTTACCATGCTCTGTGACCAGCCAATTCCCAAGGACTCAGAGATAACATTGTGGTGCCAGAACTGGAGGACATACGTTGGATACAAAGGGATTGGCCCTTTACCCTGAAGGACTCAGAGTGCCGCCCATGCGCCATAGGTGTGTGCGGGCAGCGCGATCACAGGAGGACATCAATAGATGCCCTCCCGGCAAATTAAGTGCAGGCTGTAGCTGTCATTTAGCTATAATGCAGACAGGAAGGGGTTAAGAATGAATGGCGACACAAGTGTGACGTGCGTTTTCTCATGCCTATTCAGACCACGCAGGTGTGAACGAAGGATGAGCTCTGGCGTGTTCGCATAGTACACGTGCAGAGCCCGCCAGGAAGTCTGCCCGGCGCTGCGCTAACCACAGCCAGGGAGACATTGTCCGATGCTCGGCTGCAGAGATCGGGAAATGTCTCTCTGGCTGTAATTAGCGCAGCGCTGTGCAGACTTCCTGGCGGGCTCTGCACGTGTACTATGCGAACACGCCAGAGCTCATCCTTAGTGTGAACGAGGGGCTGCGCTTTCCATGTCTTGCAGCAAATAAAAGAACACGTCTGCTGGTTGCCATTAGGAATTAGTCCCCGTTTACACCTCACATAGCGAGAGCGTGCGTATTGCAATGCGTTGGCGCGCGTCGCACACAGGACTTTCCCTCCACTTGAATGGGCTGCCTTATTCGCAACAAGCGTGCCAAAGACGCCCCCGCCCCTTTCTTAGCATGCCGCAACAGAAAAACGCACATCTGCTAACCGTGTTTGGGGCGGCATTAATAATTATTGGCATTGCAATACGCGTTTGCAGTGCGCTTCCAAAACCTTGCGGAAAGTGCGCATTTCCTGACACGGTGAGAGAACATGAGGGGTGAATGGGGACCCAGTGACAGCACGCGGGGGACGTGCGCTTTTCACACACACATGTGAATGAGGCCCATGGAGTGTGATAATAATAGGAATAATAATAATAATATAGCAGACATGGATTATCCTCCCTCCCCCTAGACAGGTGAAGAAGTCCTGAGCCTGCCTCATCTATGAATGACAGCTCACCTCCTACCTACCTACTACAGCTCACCACCTACCTGGTGCCCCCCACATTCAGCTGGATGATCTCCCCTGTGCCGGGCGAGTTGAAGCTGCTGCAGTTCCCGGCCATGCTGGGCTGCGGCCTGCAATCCCCGGGCTGCATTAGTGCGCTTTCCCGGGATCGGGCTCAGGGAAGGCCGGCTCTGCATCCCATGTAATTCTGCTCCCCACTCCTGCGCCTCTGCGCATGCGCCGATCCCGGCGATTACAATCAAGAGATCGTGATGTAGCGGGGAGGAGCTGAACTTGCTCTATAACTGCCGGGCATGCGCAGAAGACACGGGGAAATACAAAATACGGCTACACGGGCACTGTTTACTTTATAGTGAGAGAAACATTACACAACTTTTTTTTGCCCCCCATCGCCAATGACTGAGCAGACTCCTCCTATTCGCAGAAAAGCAACGCCCCCTCATCGCTCAGGCCCAATTCACAGCTCAGCGTTTTGTAGCTTGAAGCGCGAACCCCGAACCCCCGAAACGCTGGAGGAGAAAAAAAAAATACTGGAGCTTTTTTTATAGCTCAAATTGGGCAAATTGACGCGTTTATGGCATGTTTTTTTTCCCCCATAGAAATTAATGGAAACACGCCATTTGCGTTTTTTTTTTTGCTTTATTTTCTGCTTTATCACTTCCCTATAGCAGATTGATGGCCAGGAAGTGGTTCTGTTATCCTGACTGGGCATCATATGACGTCCAGCAGGATAACATGCCATCACATTCCCAATCAGTGCCCTACAGTAACACCCGTTAGAACCTCATCATCAGTGCTGCCCATCAGTGCTGCCCATCAGTGCCACCTGCAAGTGCCACCTGTCAGTGCCAATCAGTACCGCCCATCAGTGCCGCCTGTCAGTGCCCATCACAACCGCCTGTCAGTGCCCATCACAGCTGCTTGTCAATGCCGCTTGTCAGTGCCCATCAGTGCCGCTTATCAGTGCCGATCAGTGCTGCATATCAGTGTCACCTATCAGTGCCCATCAATTATACATATCAGTGCCTCCTCATCAGTGCCACCTTATCAGTGCCCATCAGTGCCGCCTCATCAGTAGGGATTAGCCGAACACCCCCCCGTTCAGTCTGCACCGGAACCTGTGAACAGACCAAAAGTTTGTGTGAACTTTAGAACCCCGTTAAAGTCTATGGGACTCGAACGTTTGAAATCGAAAGTTCTAATTTTAAAGGCTAATATGCAAGTTATTGTCCTAAAAAGAGTTTGGGGACCTGGGTCCTGTCCCAGGGGACATTTATCAATGCAAAAAAACTGACGTTTTTTCGGGAGCAGTGATTTTAATAATGCTTAAAGCGGTGGTTCACCCTCCATAACAACTTTTTAGCATAAAATGAGGCATTGTAGCGCGAGCTACAGTATGCCTGTCTTTATTTTTTTATCCCTGTACTCACAGTGTAATCGTAGAGACAAGATTACGACTCCCCGCGGGGAATGGGCGTTCCTATGGAGAGGGAAGGTGATTGACGGCCGGCTCTGGCACGTCACGCTCCCCGAAGACAGCCGGAGTAGGTCTCGGCTCTTCACGGCACTATGCGGCGCCTGCGCACAGACTATGCGCAGGCGCCGTGAAGCGCCAAGTCCTATTTCGGCTATTTCCGGAGAAGCGTGACGTGCCAGAGCCGGCCGTCAATCACCTTCTCTCTCCATAGGAACGCCCATTCCCCGCTGGGAGTCGTAATCTTGTCTCTACGATTGCACAGTGAGTACGGGGATAAAAAATAAAGACAGGCATACTGTAGCTCGCGCTACTATGCCTCATTTTATTTTTTATTAATAGGGTGAACCCCCGCTTTAAAGTGAAACAATAAAAGTGAAATATTCCTTTAAATTTCGTACCTAGGGGGGGTGTATAGTATGCATGTGAAGCAGCGCATGTTTCCCGTGCTTAGAACTGTCCCTGCACAAAATGTAAACTCTGAAGGGAAAAAAAAGTAATTTAAAACCACTCGCGGCTATAATCAATTGTCGGCTCCCGGCAATTCAGAGAAAATTCATTCATAATTTTTTTTTTAAAAAGTATGGAGGTCCCCCCAAATTCAATTACCAGGCCTTTCAGGTCTGGTATGGATATTAAGGGGAACCCCGCTGTCAATTAAAAAAAAATGACGTGGGGTTCCCCCCAAATATCCATTCCAGACCCTTCAGGTCTGGTGTGGATTTTAAGGGCAACTCCACCCCAAATTTAAAAACAAAATGGCGTGGAGTTCCCCCAAAAATCCACACCAGACCCCTTATCCGAGCACGCAACCTGGAAAAGAGGGGGGGCGAGAGAGCGCCCCCCTCCTGAACCATACCAGGCCACATGCCCTCAACATTGGGAGGATGTTTTGGGGGTCTGTGACCCCTCAAAGCACCATGTCCCCATGTTGATGGGGACAAGGGCCTCATCCCAACAACCCTTGCCCGCTGATTGTGGTGGTCTGCGGGCAGGGGGCTTATCTGAATCTGGAAGACCCCTTTAACAAAGGGGACCCCCAGATCCTGCCCCCCTATGTGAATTGGTAATGGGGTACATTGTACCTCTACCATTTCACAAAGAACGTGTAAAGAATTGTAAAAATGAAAACACACATCGTGGAAAAAGTCCTTTAAAAAAAAAAAAATTTAATTAAATCCAGCGGTGGTAATCCACTCTCGGTCTCCACTTCAACGTTGTCAGTATCCTGCGATGGGTGATCTCCTCTCCGCCGGGATCCAGCGATGAGAAGATCTCTTCATCCAGGTCCGGGATCCAGCGCCAGACAGCCCGATATAAGAGCTGTCACTGGCTCAAGCCGCGTCATTCGCCCGGGCTGTCTCTGGTGGAGACAGGCAGCCGGCGATGCGTGCGCTCTGGATCCCGTACCTGGATGAAGAGATCTTTTCATCGCTGGACCCCGGATCACTTTCTTAGTGAAATGGTAGGGGTACAATGTACCCCATTACCAATTCACATAGGGGGGGGGCAGGATCTGGAGGTCCCCTTTGTTAAAGGGGTCTTTCAGATTCCGATTAGCCCCCCGCCCGCAGACCCCCACAACCACCGGGCAAGGTTTGTGGGGATGAGGCCCTCGCCTGACATGGTGCTTTGAGGGCATGTGGCCTGGTACGGTTCAGGAGAGGGGGGGCGCTCTCTTGTCCCTCCCTCTTTTCCTGCAGCCGGCCAGGTTGCGTGCTCGGATAAGGGATCTGGTGTGCATTTTTGGGGGAACTCCATGCCATTTTGTTTTAAATTTGGGGTGGAGTTTCCCTTAAAATCCACACCAGATCTGAAGGGTCTGGAATGGATATTTGGGGGGAACCCCACATAATTTTTTTTTAATTGACGGCGGGGTTCCCCTTAATATCCATTCCAGACCTGAAGGGCCTGGTAATTGAATTTCGGGGGGGACCCCCACGCTTTTTATTTTTTATTTTTATGAATCACTTTTCTCTGAATTGACAGGAGCCGACAATTCATTATAGCCGCGAGTGATTTGAAATGACTTTTTTTCCTTCAGATATGACACTTTGTGCAGGGACAGTTCTAAGCACGGGAAACATGCGCTGCTTCACAGGCATACTATACACCCCCCCCCCCCCCCCTAGGTATGAAATTTAAAGGAATATTTCACTTTTATTGTTTCACTTTAAGCATTATTAAAATCACTGCTCGAGTTTTTAAAACTTTTTTTTGCATTGATACATGTCCCCTGGGGCAGGACCCAGGTCCCCAAACACTTTTTATGACAATGACTTGCCTATTAGCCTTTAAAATTAGCACTTTAGATTTCTCCCATAGACTTTAACAGGGTGTTCCGCGACTTTTCGAATTTGACGCGAACACCCCAAATTGTTCGCTGTTCGTAAAACAGGCGATGTTCGAGTCAAAGATGAGTTCGACTCGAACTCGAAGCTCATCCCTACTCATCAGTGGTCATCAGCGCCGTCTCATGATTGCCTGTCAGTGAAGGAAACATTTTTTTTAGAACCAAAACGAAGAAAATCTTTTTTGTTTTCAAAAATTTCGGTATTTTTTAGTTTGTTTAGCAAAAAATAAAAACCCCAGAGGTGATCAAATACAGCCAAAAAAAGCTCTGTGGGAAGAAAATGATAAAAATGTAGTTTGGGTACAGTGTTGCATGACCGTGCAATTGTCATTCAAAGTGTGACAGCGCTGAAAGCTGAACATTTTCCTGGGCAGGAAGGGGCGAAAGTGCCTGGTATTAAAGTGGTTAAATGAAAAAATATATATATATAGTAATAATATATAAATAAATACATGTAAATTACACAAATAACTAAAAATCATAATAAATAAATAAATAAATAATAAAAGAAATAACTAAATAATACGTAATAATACATCAATAAATAATTGATACATCACCCCCCCCCCCCCCCCCTGGTCATTTTCTGTATAATAGAGGGATTTTGTGTATTTTTGGGAGGTCGTGGTTTGTAACACTTCCTTCCATTAAAAAAAAGGCATGATTCTGTAATGGACATCTCTGCATGGGCTCAGGAATACTCCCAAATATCGCTGTCTGTGAACACAGTTTGCCATGCTATCCAAAAATGAAAAGAAGAAGTCATATCTGAACATGATCCAGAAACGCCGCCCTCTTCTCAGGGCCAAAGCCCATTTAAAATGGTCTGTTGCAAAGTGGAAAACTGTTCTGTGGTCAGACTAATCTAAATTTGACATTCTTTTTGGGAACCCTGGGCTCTGCCTCTGCGTCTTCCAAACTAAAGAGGAGGGGGGTTTTCCGGCTTGTTATCAGTGCTCAGTTCAAAAGCCTGCATCTCTGATGGTATGGGGGTGCATTCGTGTGTATGGAATGAGCAGGTTGCACATCTGAAAATTTCCCAACAGTGCTAAAAGTTATATCCAGGTTTCAGGGCAGCATATGCTCCCATCCATGCAACAAGGAGTCAGACAACGAGCATCTGAAAGCACTTGTACATCAAAGCATTTTTTTTTTTTTACAGGGTATAAAAGGGAAGAGAGGCACCTCTAAGTCTAGCAATAAGTTGCTAAATGTTGTACCTTCATTAAATGTAACCATATTGCTACACTTAGACTGGCTCCTCTCTTCTTTTTTTATACTCAGTTCTGACATGACTCTACTCTTATATCAAGACATCGCTTGTATATCAAGGTAAAATTTGATTGGTCCCATGGTCTTCTGGATCCTGTGACAAGTCCCAAAAGACTGTGGGGAGAGAGGCGGAGAGGAGAAGTCAATCCAAGTGGAAGTGGAAGCTGGGAACCTGTCAAAACCAGGTATCCACTCTCCCCCCCCCCCCCCCCCCAAAAAAAGGGGACATTTCTGACAGAGGAGACGGGAGGCCTTAAGGGCCCTTTCACACGTACGGACCGTATGTCCGCATTTTCATCCATCCGTTTGTGGATGAAAACGGGACATACATGGGTCCCTATGTGATTACGGGTGTCAGCGGATGAACATCCGCTAACACCCGTAATTTGTCCGTCTCCGCAAAGATCCGCATTTGCAGACGGAAGAAATCCTATTTTTCTTCCGTCTGCCGGATCGGATGAACACGGACATACGGTCCATGTTCGTCCGATCCCCCATAGGGGAGAGCAGAGGAAACACAGGGCGGTCCCTGTACAGTGTGCGGGGACCGCCCTGTCAGCTGCCAGCTCAGCGGGGATTTTACGTAGGATCCCCGCTGAGCTTTGCGGACACACGGAGCGGATCCTGATCCGCTCCGTTTGAAAGGGCCCTAAGGCTGAATGTCCCCTTTTGGGTGAAGCTCCACTTGTTTTATTTAACTGAGATTCTGAAATTGAATAGCATTAATAATATAAGGAGAGATGGGTGGCAATAATAAGAGAAGGAGCATTGGGACACAACCATGTGGGCAAGTCTCAGCTGCCACTGTGTGATGAAGGTGGAACAATTCGAATAATTTAATTTCTATTTACCTTTCTCGCCTACCTTTTTGTTTTTAAACAGCAACTGTACCAGAACTGTTGTACCTGTTTGATGATAACTGATATTTGACATTTTATTGTATAACCCATTTTATGTTTTGTAGCCTCATGTCTTTATTCCTTTGTAGTACTGACAATCTTAAAACAGAGATTACACATAAACAGCAACTGTGCCGAGCTGGCAAAATATCTTGAATTTACTTTATGAACTGCAATCTTTAATTTCCCCACTAGGTGTCACTCAATAGGCAATATAAGAGATTTCTAGGAAAAGGTATAATGTGCATATACGATTGTTCATTCCATTGTGATTTCATACTGTGTACATCTATACATGTATTACATTTATAACAATAGAGGCATCCTGTCTGGTCCCAAAACATTTTAATCTGGTGGTCCTTTAATAAATTCCCTTTACATTATTGAAAGAGTGCTAGCAATTTTTCATGTTCTTATGGAATCTCATAAATGTGGGCTTCATAATTTGGGGTTTTCTGTAGACATGTGCACTGCCAAAAAATTCGTTTTTTTTCATTTATGTTATTTTCTTTTTCTTTCTTTTTTCAGGAAAATCCGGAAAAATAGAAAAAAAATGTTTCGTTTTTGTTTCATTCGTTTATTTTTTCGTTTATGTTATTTTCTTTTTCTTTCTTTTTTCGGAAATTCTGGAAAATCGAAAAACATTTTTTTCCGTTTTATTCGTTATTTGGCTTTTTTCGGAAATTCGTAAATTCAGGAAATTCTAAAATTCTGAAATTCGAAAATTCGGAATTCCGAATTTTCGGATTTCCGAAAAAGCAAAAAAACAATAAAACGGAAAAAAACGAAAAAATGAAACGAAAATGAAAAAAACGAATTTTCGCAAATTCAAAAAATTCAGAAAATTTCGGAAAATTCGGAAATTAAAAATGTGAAAGTACGAAAAAAAATTAATTCGAAAATTCGGGATTTCGGAATATCTAAAATTCCAAAATTCTAAAATTTGGGATTTTTTTAATAAAAAAAAAACGAAATTCCGAAATTCGGAAATACAAAAATTCGGAAATGTAAAAATTCGAAAATACGGAAATTAAAAAATTCGGAAATTTGAAATTTTCGGAAGTCCGAAAATTCAGAAATAAAAAAATTTGTGAAAACGAAAATTTGAAATTAACGAATTTTCGTTAAAAAACTAATTAGAAACTAAACGAATTGCACATGTCTAGTTTTCTGTATTTCAGAGCATTTTCCCAGCCGGCATGGAAAAACGCGTTAGCCAGCAGAGGCCCTGATGTTATTTTCTTTGTCATCTGTAAACTGTCGGTTTCAGGATTGGATGCCACGACAAGGTGGCTTTTTACAAAGCTTCATTTCTTCACATGTCTGTGAGTAGTTTTTTAATTGTCATCATAATTAATAAATAAATATACTTGAGAATGGGATAATGCGCTAGGCTGGTGCGCCCTCTCTTTTTTATTTCTTGTAAATATGTGTACATGAGAAAAGCCTCCCAGAAATTATTCACAACATACCTCCCAAATTTTTAAGATGGGAATGAGGGACACCTATTAACAAAAGTATGCAGGCATTGGACACCCCCCAGCCACGCCCCCTTAAAGGAGAATTGTACAAAAAACAAGATTGGTTAAACCCAAAAGTGCTTTTTTTTTACCGCTACTATTCCTTTATATTGGCTTTTGGAATCTATAAATGCAGCAATTTAGAAATCAGATGAAAGGTTTAGCGCTGGAAAACTATTTTTGAAAAATAAAAAGTGCATTTTTTATACATCTATATGGATCAGACCAAAATGAGGAACAAATGAGGAGGAATGAGGGACAGAGGGACATTGCTCCAAATCAGGGACAGTTGGGAGCTATGGGCCAGATTCACAGCCGAGATACGACGGAGTATCTCAGATACTCCGTCGTATCTCTGTTTCTATCTATGCGACTGATTCATAGAATCAGTTACGCATAGATAGCCATAAGATCCGACAGGTGTAATTGTTTTACACTGTCGGATCTTAGGATTTCCCGTCGCAAATTTAGTCGTTGTTTTGGGTGCCTTAACTTTACACAGCACACGTGTGTGTGAATGAATGAATGTCTTGTATAGTGCAACTCATGCGAACTGAATCGCCTCTGGGCGCTTTTTCCAGCCAGAGTCTGCTTGGCTGGTGCGGTCATTTTACCCTGTAGGATCGTGACACGCTTGGGACACACAGTCATACACACATATATACATATATATACTGGGCCAAATTCAGTTCCAAAACACCTGGGGTGCCAAGGTTCACCATCACTGCCCTATGGGGATATAAAACATTTTATACAATTTTTGTAAGCCTTCAGGCCAATCACACGACACGCAGAGCCCTGTTTTCCTGCTGGTGTTGGACAGTTCTTAAAGGGGTTTTCCACCCATTTTTTAAGTTTATTAAAAGTCAGCAGCTACAAAAAGTGTAGCTGCTGGCTTTTAATAAACTGACACTTACCTGCTCCAGCGCTCCAGCGACACGCCGGCCGGGGGTCCGCTCCTCTCCCCCCCTCCCCGGCCGGCATCTTCATTGTCACTGTGGGCACCCGGCCGTGACAGCTTTCGGCTTCACGGCCGGGCACCCACTGCGCATGCGCGAGCGCCGCGCTGTTTGATTGGACAGGCGATCGCCTGGGACCTGTCACGTGTCCCAGGCGATCGCCTACAGGGAGGGGCTGGCAAAAGGCGATATGACGTATCGCCTTTGCAGCCCCTCGGCGGAAGGAGGAAGTGGGACAGGAAGTCCCCTTCTCCTGAAGCCCCCACTCCCCCTCCCAAAAAAATTACATGCCAAATGTGGCATGTAAGGGGGAGAGGAGTGGGTTAAGAGGAAGTTCCTTTTTTGGGTGGAACTCCTCTTTAACCACTTAAGGACCGAGCCTGTTTTTCAGACTTGGTGTTTACAAGTTAAAAACATGATTTTTGCTAGAAAATTACTTGGAAACCCCAAACATATAATTTTTTCCTGCCACACCGTATTTGCGCAGCGGTCTTACAATCACACTTTTTTTGGAAAAAAAATCACTTTTTTTTAATTAAAAAATAAGACAACAGTAAAGTTGCCCAATTTTTTTTATAATGTGAAAGATGATGTTTTGCGAGTAAATTGATACCCAACATGTCATGCTTCAATATTGTGTCCGCTCGTGGAATGGCGTCAAACTTTTACCCTTTAAAATCTCTGTAGGCGACGTTTAAAAAATTGTACAGGTTGCATGTTTTGAGTTACAGAGGAGGTCTAGGGCTAGAATTATTGCTCTCGCTCTGATGATCATGGCGATACCTCACATGTATGATTTGAAAACCGTTTTCATATGCGGGCGCTGCTCGCGTATGCATTTGCTTCTGCGCGTCAGCTCGTCGGGATGGGCGCTTTAAATAAAAAAAAAAATCTTATTTATTTTACTTTATTTTTTTTATTTTTTTGACACTGTTTAAAAAAAAAAATGGGTCACTTTTATTCCTATTACAAGATATGTAAACATCCCTTGTAATAGAAAAAACATGACAGGTCCTCTTAAATATGAGATCTGGGGTCAAAAAGACCTCAGATCTCATATTTGGAATTATATGTGATTTGTAAAAATGACAACAAAAAAGTCCCTTTAAGACATATGGCCCTTACCGGCGGCTCCGGTAAGCTGCGGAGGGCACCGGAGAGCGGCGGGACGAGGGGCCCTCTCCTGCTGCCGATAAAAGTGATCTAGCGGCGTATCTGTAGAGGACCGCCCACTGAAGAAGAGGATACCAGGGTTATGGTAGCTAGCTGCTTCCATAACAACAGTATCCCTCTTTAAACACATCATGTATAATGATGGTGGGCGGTCCGGAAGTGGTTAATGATCATGGAGGAAGCAATAGTGGTGGCGCCCCTTCGGGGACAGGTCAGTGGCACTTTGCACTCATATAGCCAGATTCAGAGAGAGCGCTGCATCTTTAAGGCGGCGTAGCGTATCGTATTTTACGCTACGCCGCTTTAAGTCAGAGAGGCAAGTACTGTATTCACAAAGCACTTGCCTCCTAACTTATGGCGGCGTAGCGTAAATGGGGCCGGGGTAAGCGCACCTAATTCAAATGAGGATGGGGGCGTGTTTTATGTAAATTACTCGTGACCCGACGTGATTGACATTTTTTACGAACGGCGCATGCGCCGTCCGTGTACATATCCCAGTGTGCATTGCTCCAAAGTACGCCGCAAGGACGTATTGGTTTCGACGTGAACGTAAATTACGTCCAGCCCCATTCACGGACGACTTACGCAAACGACGTCAAATTTTCAAATTTCAACGTGGGAACGACGGCCATACTTAAAGCGGGAGTTCACCCAATTATGTTTTTTTTTATGTTTTCCTCTTAGATGGATGCTCGTTCGGTCTAGGGGAATCGGCTAGTTGTTTTAAAATATGACCCGTACTTACCGTTTTCGAGATGCATCTTCTCCGTCGCTTCCGGGTATGGGTCTTCGGGAGCGGGCCTTCCTTCTTGATTGACAGTCTTCCGAGAGGCTTCCGACGGTCGCATCCATCGCATCACTAGTAGCCGAAAGAAGCCGAACGTCGGTGCGGCTCTATACTGCGCCTGCGCACCGACGTTCGGCTTCTTTCGGAAAATCGTGACGCGATGGATGCGACCGTCGGAAGCCTCTCGGAAGACTGTCAATCAAAATAGGAACGCCCATTCCCGCAGCCCATACCCGGAAGCGGCGGAGAAGATGCATCTCGTAAACGGTAAGTACGGATCATATTTTAAAACAACTAGCCGATTCCCCTAGACAAAACGAGCATCCATCTAAGGGGAAAAAGTGTCATGTGCGGGTGAACCTCCGCTTTAACATTGGCTACACCACCTAGGGGGCAGCTTTATCTTTACGTAGCGTATCTCTTACAGAAACGGCGTATCTTTACTGCGACGGGCGCACGTACATTCGTGAATCGGCGAATCTAGTCATTTACATATTAGACGCCAAACTCAACGGAAGCGCCACCTAGCGGCCAGCCTAAAAATTACATTTTAAGATACGACGGTGTAGGAGACTTACGCCGCTCGTATCTTAGCCTAATTTAAGCATATCTGGTTTCCAGAATACGCTTAAATTTAGGACGGCGTAGATTCAGAGTTACGTCGGCGTATCTACTGATACGCCAGCGTAAATCTTTCTGAATCCAGCTAATAGTATGCCCTCACAGTGAGACCTCGTACAGACGAGCGGATCTGTCCGATGAAAACGGTCCGCGGACCGTTTTCATCAGACATGTCTGCTAGCAGATTTTGGTCTCATGGTTGTACCCACATCAAACCAAAATCCCCGCGGACAGAATACGCAGTGACGTGACGGCGACGATGACGCGGCGACGTGCGCGAACCCGGAAGTTCAATGCTTCCACACATGCGTCAAATCACTTCGACGTCATGCGCGAGTTCTCGGGCCAGCGGACATGTCCGATGAGTCGTACTGACCATCGGACAAGTTCCGGCGGACAGGCTTCCGCTTGTCCGGTCCGCCCTACACACGGTCGGACATGTCTGCTGAAACTGATCCGACGGACCAGTTTCAGCGGACATGTTCGGTCGTGTGTACGAGGCCTAAGTCTTCTGGAAGACTGAGACTGGGGTCATCTAGTGGCAGAAAGGCATTACTGCAGGGACAAAACTGGAGAGGAGATATTTTTAACCTCCGGGGGGGACCTTTAACCACTTGCAGATTGCTCACCGCACATATACAGTGGCAGGGCAGCCGTTCTGTGCCAGATCATGTACCTAGTATGTGATCTGACACTTCTGGGTCTGGAGGGGCGTTTACGCTGCTGGCGACCTGCTTCTGCTCTGATTCTGCACATTGGGAGCCAATCATCGGGTACCACACTGGCGTTCAGAGAGCTTTAACAAAGCATATCCAAAGCCTTGTTTTGAAACAAGTGTAAACTAGCCCTTAGACAGTCCAATTTGTCCCCTGCAATATCTTGGTCCTGCTATAAGTTGCTGATCGCCTGCAATTACTAATAAAAAATATATATTCCATAGTTTGTAGACGTTATAACATTTGCGCAAACCAATCAATATATGATTATTTGGGATTTTCTTTTACCAAAAATATGTAGCAGAATACATATTGGCCTAAATTGATGAAGAAATTCAATTTTTTTTTTTTATTTGAGTGTGTTTTATAGCAAAAAAGTAAAAAACGCAGAGGTGATCAAATACCACCAAAAGAAAGCTCTATTTGTGGGGATTTGTTTTATTTTATTTGGGTACAACATCGCACAATCGCACATTTGTCAGTTAAAGTAAACGCAGTGCCATATCGCACAAAATGGCCTGGTCATGAAGGGGGTAAATCTTCCGGAGCTGAAGTGGTTAAAAACTAGCCTGGAGTCAGGGCCGGATTTGCTCTCCCTGCCGCCCCAAGGCCAGGTTCCGCAAAGCACCCCCTCCCTGCCAACCGAACCCCCCCAAATCAACGGAGAATGAGCGGCACGGTTAGTTTAAATATGTTTTTTTTTTTACTTTTTTATCATTTTTTTTATTATTAGTAGCTTGTCGCTTACTTTTTTAAATTTTTGTATAATTTTCTTATTATTTTCCTTATTATTTTTCTTATTCTTTACTTTTTTATTTTATTAATTTAATTATTATTTCTTATTATTTATTTATTTTTTATCAATTTTGTTCACTTAACTTTTTTGCTATCACACAGCAGAAAACAATTCCCTGTGTGATAGCAATTGGCGGTGACATGTTCTCTTTATTGACCCTGTCACCACCAAAACAGGAGTCCTAGCACTGTGCTGGAACTGCTATCACAGCTGAGATGGGAAGAGCACAGCTCTCCCCTCTCTCTGTGTACATCGGCAGCAGGGACAGGAGACAGACTCGGTGGCCGGGGGGAGGCCGGAGTCCCGAAGACAGAGCCAGCAGAGAGAGGTATGTGGGGTGGGGGGGAGAGGGGAGGACAGACGGGAGCACAAATTTTACAAGTGATTTCGGCGACATCGCCGCAATCACTTGTTAACGAGCGAGCGGATTCCCCCATAACTTACCGCCCTTAACTGTATGTTCCAGTCTCAGTGGCCTCAGTGGCCTTGTGGGAAATCCGGGCCTGCCTGCAGTTGGACTTTAAGGCACTGATCTTCATTTTCCCATCTGTAATATGACGTGCCTGAGATCATTGGTGAGATCTCTGTGATTAAGTTCCTGGGTTTGCACACCCAATATGGCCATTGTGAGGGGCTCCCACTCTCCCTGCTGGATTTTTTATACTGTTGCCGTATCCAAAACATAAAATAAGTCAGCAGCTAACTAAGCCCACCAGGCTACCCCTATAAATAAAATACTACTTTTGAGAGGACTGACATTTTAATAATTCAGGTAATCGGTCCTGTAATAGTTCCAGTGAACATGTAAGAACTTGTGCATGTGAGTTTTGTCCACTAGATGGCGTTAAAATATAATAAATGAAAAGGAGCGCAACTAATTTAAAGTGGCTGTTAGAGCCCTTTCACACCGAGGCGCTGCAAAAACGCCCTAAAACGTCTTTAGCGCTATTACCGTGTTTTTTAGGGCGCTAGCGGCAAAATTAACGCAACGCTGCGGGTGTTTTAACAGAGTTTTTCAAGCGTTATTGAAGCATGGGTAATTTCAGTCCTGCTGTTGTAGATGCTCTTTTTTTTTTTGCTTGCATGTTTACATTTTTGGGAGATCATGTGACTTTTCTACAGCTCAGAGCGGATTATAGGCGCTATTCAGATGTTTTTACAGCGCTTTCAATTCATTTCAATGGAGAGGGGCGTTTTTGGAGAGTTTTTTTCAGCGCCCAAAAGCTGCTCCAAAGATGCTGCTTGCAGGACTTTTCTCAACACCCCGCCAGTGTAAAAGGGTCCATTGAGATGCATGGAGAGCATTTTATGAGCGTTTTAATAGCGCTATTTTTAACGCTAATCCGCTGTAAACACGCTCCAGTGTGAAAGGGGTCTAAAGGTAGAATTTTTTTTTTTACCTTAACCACTTAAGGACAGGAAGAATTTACCCTCTTAATGACCAGGCCATTTTTTGCGATACAGCACTGCGTCGCTTTAGGCCGGGTTCACACCATTGCGAATTGGGTGCAGTTCCCTGCATCCAATTTGCAATAGCAGGAGATTTTGACCAGCTCTCTATGGAACCGGTTCACATATCTCCGCAGCAGGTCCGATGCGTTTTGCAGAAAAACCCTGTACGCATTTTGGTCCGTTTCAGGTCCGAATTCAGCCCAAAATTCAGGCTCAAATCGGACCTGAAACGGTGAACAGAGACGCATTGGACCCTTTCTGTGAGCCGCATGCTGTTCATATGTGAGCCCAGCATGGTTGTGCGACGCTGTACCCAAACAAAATGCATTTCCCTTTTTTCCCACAAATAGAGCTTTCTTTTGGTGGTATTTGATCACTTCTGCGGTTGTAATTTTTTGCACTATAAACAAAAAAAGAGCGATTATTTTGAAAAAATAAAAATAATAATGTTTACTTTTTGCTATAATACATATCCAAAAATAAATGTAAAAAACAAATTTCTTCATTAGTTTAGTCCAATATGTATTCTACATATTTTTTGGTAAAAATCGCAATAAGTGGATATCGATTAGTTTGCGCAAAAGTTATAGCGTCTACAAAAAAGGGAATAGATTTGTGTATTTTTTTTTTAATATATATATATATATATATATATATATATATATATATATATATATATTTTTACTAGTAATGGCGAGACTGCGACATTACGGTGGACAGACACTTTTGATACTTTTTTGGGAACATTGACATTTATACAGCAATCGATGCTATAAAAATGCATTGATTACTGTATAAATGACACTAGCAGGGAAAAGGGTAACACTAGTGGTAATCAAGGGGTTAAATATCTTCCATGGGAGGTGTTTCTAACTGTTAGGGGAGTGTACTGACTGGAGGAGGAGAGAGATCGCTGTTCCTGATCACTAGGAACAGACAATTTCTTTCTACTCCCCTGACAGAATGAGGATCTGTGGGCCAGATTCTCGTACCTGCGGCGCAGCGTAACGTAACCCGTTTACGTTACACTGCCGCAACTTTTCAGTGTTAGTGCCCGATCCACAAAGCACTTACCTGGAAACTTGCGGCAGTGTATCGTAAACATGTCCGGCACAAGCCCGCCCAATTCAAATGGGGCGGCTACCATTTAAATTAGGCGCGCTCCTGCGCCGGACGTACTGCGCATGCTCCGTTCGCAATTTTCCCGACGTACTTTGCGCGAAATTACAGCGGCGCGACGTGTTGTGAATCGCGACGTGCGTAACGTACTTACGCCGGAATTTTTTTTTAAAAATTCGACGCGTGAACGATGGCTATACTTTAACATGGTGGAGTAATTTTACACCATGTTAATAGCAGCCCTAACTTTGCGACGGGAATCTAAGACTTGCGCCAACGTAACGACGGGAAAAACCTTAGTGGATCGCCGTAACTACTAATTTGCATACCCAACGCTGGTTTACGACATGAACTCCCCCCAGCGGCGGCCGAAGTATTGCATCCTAGGATCCGACAGTGTAATTCAATTACACCTGTCGGATCTTAGGGCTAGCTATGCGTAACTGATTCTATGAATCAGTCGCATAGTTAGAACGGCCCTAAAACAGAGATATGACGGCGTATCAGGAGATACGCCGTCGTATCTCTTTTGTGAATCTCGCCCAATGTGTTTACATTGACAGATACCCATCCGGGTGGTCGGCAGCCGGTGCACGAAGCGACGTACAGCTACGGCAATTTGCGCAATAGAGCCAACCTGCCGCAAGTGGTTAAAAGAGAAGTGTGGTATTTTTTTTATTTATTTTAGAATCATACTTACCTAGGTGGATGCAGTATCTGTCCCCCGCCGGGTCTAAGGCTGAGAACCGAGTGATCAATCACTGCCGATCGCTCGGTTCTCAGAGCTCGCTGAGCAGAGAGCTGGTGACTGCCTGCTATGCCCCTCCATTGCTCACTGGATCACTGGGCTGTGGAGAGGGTTGTAGCGGACGGCTCAGGCTCTCAGCGGCTCGCTGAGAAGCTGAGCCAGGTGCCGGTCTAGGTGATCTTTGGCTGTACTTCTCCTTTAATGCATTTCATGCATTAAGTTAAAAAAAACTTGTATACCCTGGACTGGTCATTGTTTAACAAGCAAGCAGGAGTAAGGGTGGGACAAGTGGGAACTCCTAGCAAACAAACAGAAACACCTTGCAACCAAGCGGGAATCCCCAGCAACAAAATGGGAACTCTCAGCAACAAAGTGGGAACTATTAGCAAGCAGCTGCAGGTAACCAGAGAGAGGCCTATGAAGTCAACACTCAGCAAGCCCTACGGGGACGCTGCTACTGCAGAGAATCAATTAATGTAAAAAATCACTTAGACTTTATAACTACTTTAATTATAATTGAATCATCAAAAGCCTGATCTTTGGACATATTTAACCAATGGTATTCATGGTACTATTCTGACATCTTGACTTTGTAGACAGAAATGCGTCCCTCATAGAAACGGATGTAAAAACCCAATTTGAACGAGCTACGCACATATGAGAATGGCTACCAAACTTTCCAAGATTAAAGGCCAGAAACACAAGCTGAAGACAAACATTAGAAGCTACACTACAAGAGAGAGAAAGGTTCCCAAGACCAAGAACCCATTTTCCTGTAATAACTTGAAATGCCTGGAGTCCTGTTTGCTATGTAAAGTATGGACCAGTTATAATTTCCTTATCACAGGTACATACACCATCAGTTTATGCAACGCTTTACATATATATATAGTACATTCACATCAGTCTCTGCCCACAAGGCGCTTACAATCTAAGGTCCCCAACTCCCAATTATACATACAGCATACTAGGACCAATTTAGACAGGAGACAATTAACCTACCAGCATGTCTTTGGAGTGTTGGAGGAAACCCACACAGGCACAAGGAGAACATGCAAACTCCAGGCAGACTGCCACTGTGCCCGTCAAATGCAGCCACTGTGCCAAACGCTGCCAATATGCCATCAAACGCTGCCACTGTGCCATCAAATGCTGCCACTGTGCCCATCAAACGTTTCCAGTGTGCCCATCAAATGCTGCCACTGTGCCCAAACGCTGCCAGTGTGCCCATCAAATGCTGCCACTGTGCCCATCAAACGCTGCCAGTGTGTCCATCAAATGTTGCCAGTGTGCCCATCATATGCTGCTACTGTGCCATCAAATGCTGCCAGTGTGCTCATCAAATGCTGCCAGTGTGCCCATCAAATGCTGCCAGTGTGCCCATTAAATGCTGCCATTCATTCGCTTTTTTCATTCACCTTTCTAACACAGCTGGATGAACTGCAAGTCCCAAGCATGGCTGTTTACCTTTTTTGATGCCTATTAGAGCCTATTAGGTAGATTCAGTAGATAAGCCGACCTAACTCAGAATCTACGCCGACTTATGTTTAAGCGTATGCTCAAACAGAGATACGCTTAAACATATCTAAGATACGACAGCTTGCGCCGTCCTATCTTAGATTGCAATTTTTTGGATGGCCGCTAGATGGCGCTTCCATTGCGGTCGGCGTAGAATATGTAAATGAGGAGATATGCCGATTCACGAACGTACGCCCGGCCGACGCAGTACTTTTACGCCGTTTACGTAAGAGATAGGCCGTGTAAAGTTAGAGCTTAGCCCTAGTTGGAATAGTAATGTCAAGTATGGCCGCCGTTCCCGCGTCCAAATTCAAATTTTTTACGTTGTTTGCGTAAGTCGTCCGTGAATCGGGATTTACGTCGTTTGCGTCCACGTCGAAATCAATAGGCCCGTACGGTGTACTTAGCCGCAATGCACACTGGGAAATGTAGGCGCCCGGCGCATGCGCAGTTAGGAAAAAACGTAAAAAACGTGTGGTCAAGCGCCATTAACATAAAACACGCCCCCCTCAAACACATTTGAATTAGGCGCCCTTACGCCCGCCGATTCAGGCTACGCCGACGTAACTTAGCAGGCAAGTACATTGTGAATCATGTACTTGCCTCGCTAACTTACGGCGGCGTAGCTTAAATTCCTTAAGCTACACCGCCGCAAAGTTACACGAACGTACCTGAATCTACCTATATGACTCTAATCAGGTGCTTTAAAACCACCCCTCGCCGCTGTAATTCAGGTGCCCGAAAAAGGGGCGGGAGCCTGAATAGGGGGTGTCAGCGGCGGCCATAGATAGACTCATGCAATGCATGAATCTATCAATTGGTGATAAAGGGGGTGGCAGGAGAGAGGGGGCGGCGCCCATGCGCACTTATGGGCTGCTGGCAGGGCTGATATTTTTCGATTCACACTGTGGCTGCTTAGAAATTTAAACCGTATGATTTTGCTCACCTTAATTTTGATAGAAATAAACTGAACATTTATTTGACTTTTATGCTCATTTATTAGCCATGGTAGTGAAGCTTGATCATCTTTTATCACACTCTATATGAATTCGATCACATCTGACCTGACATGAAGATTATTTCAGTACTCCGTGCAATCAAAAATGTTATGCTAATGATCTATTGCCTAAAAAGGCACACTTGTTTAATTCTGTGCGGAAAGCTAATTTGTGTTATTTGGTGTTGTGGCAGGCTGTACTTGCCTATTTTATAGAAAGGTTACTAACATTAATATGATAACACAAGATCATTATGACCTGGCGCTATTAGCTGTTCTGCTTATGGGATCGTGTTTCCTGTACCCTACTGAATAATTCACGTGGATTAGACATTTTACAGAAAATGTTTGTACGGCAACACAGCAGCGTTGTCAAAGATGTTCATTTTATTGGCTTAGTGTCCAGGGTTTGTACATTACAGATGTACATTTCTTCACCAACACTTTTAGGCAGTGCTAAAGCATATAATCTGATAACAAAAACTGCAATATATTATACAGATACTACAAAGCTCCTATAAAATACAATGAATCTGAACCTAAATCATTACTGCATTGTTCAATTATTGAAAACATGTCATAAAAGAAAATCAGTAAGGCATTATCATAAACTATCTATTTAAAAACACCAAAACCCACAACTATAACTTCCAACCAGTGTTACCAAACATTAACCACTTGCCACCAAATCATGTACCTGGTACATCATTTGACAATAAAGCGGAGTTCCACCCAAAAATGGAACTTCCGCTTTAAGTGATGGTGACCCCCTGATATGCCACATTTGGCATATCATTTTTTTTGGGGGGGCGGATACCCTGGGCCAGATTCAGGTAGATCAGCGGATCTTTAGATCCGCTCGATCCATCTGATTTAAGATACGCTGCCGCAAGTTTGAGAGGCAAGTGGGTAATTCACAAACCACTTACCTCCAAACTTGCGGCGGCGGATCGTAAAAACCCCCGGCGGAATTCAAATTCCGCGGCTAGGGGGAGTGTACTATTTAAATCAGGCGCGTTCCCGCGCCGATTTAAATGAGCATGCGCCGTCCGCGAAATTTCCCGGCGTGCATTGCTCCCATTGACGTCACTAGGATGTCAGTGGTTTCGACGTGAGCATAACTTGTGACGCGCTGGTTTCTGAATCGGCGTACGCAAACGACGTAAAAAATTCAAACTCGACGCGGGAACAACGGCTATACCTAACATTGGCTGCGCCTCATTGAAGCAGGGGTAAGTATACGCCGGGAAAACCGCTACGGAAACGTCGTAACAACACTGCGTCGGGTCCGCGTACGTTCGTGAATTCACGTATCTCGCTGATTTACATATTATTCAGCGTAAATCAGCGGGAATGCCCCCCGCGCCATTTTCATATTGAAAATAAGATCCGACGGTGTAACACAGTGTAACACTGTTGGATCTTAGCCATATCTATGCATAACTGATTCTATGAATCAGGCGCATAGATACGACCAGTTTAAGTCAGAGATACGACGGTGTATCAGGAGATACACCGTCGTATCTCTTTGTGAATCTGGCCCCCTGTTTTTACAGGCACCCAGCTCGTACTTTCTCCCAGGGCTCTGCGGTGCCGTAAGGAAGATCACCTCTTCCCCCTCCCTCCCTTCAATCTTCTTGGACACTTTAAAGGTCCCAGAAAATTGCGTGGCCATTCACAGTGCGCAGCGCAGATCTCGCTTGCGCAGTGCATGCCCGGCTGTGAAGCCACAGCCGGGTGTCCACAGTTACAATGCTGGTCCCGCATAGGGGAGGGGGAGAGGAGAGGGGCTTTGTACGCCTGCATCGCTGGACCGTTGGGACAGGTGTGTGTTCCATTATTAAAAGTCAGCGGCTACACAACTGTTGAGTTGGATGCCACTGAATAGTATGGGTGCAGGTTGAGGAAAGGTCCATCCAGACCGAAAGCATACTGCAAAAATAGGAAGAGAGAGCCTGGCTACTGCACACCTCACCCAGCCCGAGTGGTTAGCAGGTAAAAGCAGCCCCAGCTAGAGATTAACCCAGGACATGACTCCAACATGTTTCGCCCTGCCCCGGGGCTAAACTCCAGTTAACTTGTGCTGCACACCAGTGGGAATAATGATGCCACTTCACAAACTGTAAGGCCCCGTACACACGGTCAGTTTGGTCCGATGAAAATGAACCAAAGTTAATTTTCATCGGACCAAACCGACTGTGTATATAGGCTATCGGTCTGTTTTCCTTCGGTCCAAAATTTTAAAACATACTTCAAAACCGAACCGATGGACCGCTGCCCCATCGGACCAAACCGATGGTTAGTACAGAAAAGCATCGGTTCAAAACCCGCGCATGCTCAGAATCAAGTCGACGCATGCTTGGAAGCATTGAACTTGATGTCACCGCGTTCTGACCCGGTCGGATTTTGGACTGATGGTGTGTACACATATCAGGCCGTACGGCCACTTCAGAGGTGAACCGATGAAAACGGTCCGTTGGACCATTCTCATCGGTTTTGTCCGACCGTGTGTACGGGGCCTAACAGGCGCTCTCCGTCTGTTACCTGTAATGCGTTCCACGCTGGAACGCATTATGGCGACCACGCGATGATGTCATCGCCCGACGCCGCGTGCATTCCACTGTGGAATGCGGAAGTGCGCCGCAGATCACCGCTGATTGTAAGGCACCTGCCTCTCACCTATAAAGAGAGTGGTGTGCAGATAGCACACCATTCTATTATTGTCAGCCGTAGCCGGCTAGGCTACCAAGCTACAGGTACCACCTGTCTCTATGCTGAAGAGCTTGTCATACTGGATCGACGCTACCCTTCGTACTGGTATTACTGGGGACCCCCTAAGATATCCCCCACCAGCAGACCCTAAACTGCAGAATCCCTAGGCTGCTGCAATACCTGATTACTGGAGAAGACAGGTCCTCTACATACAGATAAGTTGGATAGAAGAAAATCCTGGACTGACGCACTCCTTAAAACGATGTCTTTATTGTATAAATAAAATCCAAAAAACAACCAAAGCGATGCAGACAAAATGAAGTGAACAACAGGAAAAAGGTGGCTGACATGTTTCACATCATGTGATGCTTACTCGTAGCGCATACAGATACAGATACAGATAAGTACCATTGTTTTGTAACATTGTTACTCTAGAAATACCCGGATCATATACACCTTTTTGAAGTACTGTATTTGAATCTACCTTTATGTTATACTACTGCACTGCTTGGGATTACTTACTGTGTCTCCAGCTGACTGCTGTGCAGTATCTTGAAGGGACATACATACTCAATTTACCTGAGCTATATTTTCCTCTCCTACACAAATATTACTTGCATACAGTATTCTTAATTGCTACGTGCTTGACATAAGTTCTTACTTGTTAAAGGGCCAATGCCCTAAGTTACTGAACATGTTCGCTCTAACTTTTCTATGCTAAGGGTTGAAGGTAATTCATGCCTACTCCCTTAGTGGCCTAATGCACTGCTCTATGATTAAGTGATATGATCTAGAGAACCCCCAAATTCCTGTCCTCTGATTGGAGTGATGCCTGGGGTCCAATACTGATAATCACTTGCATACAGATGTGCATTGGAACGTCCTCCTGAATCGTATCTTTTTAACGCTAGGGTTTGGTCGCATGTTGTAATGCGTCCACCCCTAGTAGCTCAACGCATTCCTTTATGTGAGAGAGATGATGTAGAGAACCCCCAAACTCCTGTTTGTGTGGAGTGACGCCAGGGGCTCAGTACGGAAATCTCACATAAATCATTGCTATCCGCAGTTGTGGTTCACTCCCGTTTACCAGTGCCGTTACACAAACGGACAAAAGGAAACAAAACAATATTCAAAAGCTAGCACCTGGCTGTGTTGAATGGCTCCTGGCTGCTTTTAGGTCCTAATAAGAGATGTTGGGGTCCTCTTGGCTGTATGGCCCTGACACTGAAGCTGTCCCCTGGTCCCAGACATGTGAGGTAATACACCTTACTGTTGTCCCTGTAACTTTGAGCGTGTGGGTAGGAATGTACTGAACCATTAAATGGTTCCTAGCATACAGAAAGCTGCTGTACTGGCCTGTCTTTTGCACAGGCTGATTCTGGCCTTTCTTGATGTCTGCAGCTAAGCCTAGCTGAGACTTGGACTGAATGAAGGCTTGAGGCTTCCCACTTCTCTCTCTCTCCCTCTCTCTTAGTCTTCCTTCTGCCCCAGGGCAGGGCTCCCAAGCACAGTGGTCTTTTCCAGACGACTGGGTTCTGGACTCTGCCCTCAGACTGCTAGGCTCCTGAGTATTTATGGGTTGTTTCCCCACCTTGTTTCCCCACCTTCACCACCTGTACCTCACCTCTCCAGGGATTGGTGGAATCTCTATAAATATTGAGGCTGAGGTCTCTGTTCATCCATCCTCTAAGTTCCAGAACTATCCAGAGAGTTCTAGAAGACAGGGAAAGGTAACAGAGCCACAGCCTTTGGAGCACTACACAGCCTCCTTAAACAAAATTAACTCATGCTCCTCTGCCTACAGGAGGGCCAAACTAAATATACCTATACTAGCTACTGTGAGGATGCTTCCTGTAGAAATTAGAAATCGTTGTGACAGGGTGACAGCGATGGAGCACAATCCAGAGACATGGGCAGAGCATTGCCACCTTATAACAGGAAATGGCAGAACGATTACCGTAACTTCATGGCAGGACTTCATGAACACTACAGATTTTAAACATTTTAATTATTTTAGAAATTTTAATTTTATTTGAAATTTTAATTATTTTAGCGATTAGGTTTACAAATTCTTTAAGACATAAAAAATCAAATAAAAATATTAGGAAATATACAAAAGAAGTAATTGCAAACATTAATTTTCATTAGTCATGTAACTAAACATTGTAGTATGTGCACTGAGTGGTGACAAATGCACTGGAGAATTTGAACGGATAGCAGAAGTAAATAAACATATTATGAATGTAACAACTTAATTCTGGTGCTGCAGTCTATGGGGGTTCCCATAATAAAGGTTAAGCTCTCTCTGACCCCTTAATACAAGGTCTTTTGTTAGGTTCCTGTCGCTTGAGGCTTTTACTTCGCTGTTTGTTAGAATATAGCATTCTCTGTTGTATGTGATCGGCCATGTCAGCAATTTCTCTCTTTACTTTACATCCTTCCCGATTAAAACAGCCAATGGAATTCCTTCTGATTAATAAAACAGTATTCCTGTATAAGGAGAGTGTCATCCTTTCTCACCGGTTCATGCCTGCAAATTAATGTGGCTGATTAGCACTGCTTGTGGTATAGAAAGGATAGGATTATAGTCATGCATGCTATGGGAATTCATATCCGTATATCCGTATGGATGTCATGTGACACACTCACCAATAACCCAGATTATGATAAGAACCCTTTAACTGAATAGACATTGTATACTATATGGGCAAAATTGTGTGGCTACCCAACTATTGTACCTACTATATGACCAAAAAGAAGACACCACTCCAATTTTTTGAGTTTAGGTGTTTCCAGTGAAGAGTATTTTAGACAATTGTGTACTTCCAACGTTGTGGCTACAGTTTTTGGGAAGATTATTTTCTTTACCAGGATAACAGCGCACACCTCTGTAAAGACCTGGTTTGAGGAGTTTAGTGTGGAGGAACTTAAAGGGATACTAAAAGATAATTTGATATTTTTTTTAAAATCACAAACATATACTTACCTCCACTGTGCAGCTCGTTTTGCACAGTGGCCCTGAACATCCTCTTCTGGGTCCCTTGGCGGCTCTCGTGGCTCTTCCCCGCATTAGATAACCCCCTAGGAGAAGAGCTCTCCCGAGGGGGTTATCTTGCGGGCACGCTCCCGAGTCATACATTCTGTGTCCATAGACGCCGAGTGTATGACTCCCCCCCCCCCCCCCCCCCGGCACCCGAGCGAGATATTGAATTTGATTGACAGCAGCGGGAGCCAATGGCTGCGCTGCTATCAATCTATCCAATCAACGACAGGACTCAGTGGAGAAGAGGACTCCGGGGACGGGCCGAGCAGGTGAACTGGTTTAGATAAGTTTAGCGCGGGGGGGGGGGGGGATTTGATTGGCAGGTGTTTTTTCACCTTAATGCATGGGATGCATTAACCACTTCAGCCCCGGACCATATTGCTGGTCAATGACTGGGCCACTGCGTAGCTTTAACTGACAATTGCACGGTCCTGCGACGTGGCTCCCAAACAAAATTGGCGTCCTTTTTTTCCCACAAATAGAGCTTTCTTTTGGTGGTATTTGATCACCTCTGTGGTTTTTATTTTTTGCGCTATAAACAAAAATAGAGCGTAAATTTTGAAAAAAAAAACAATATTTTTTACTTTTTGCTATAATAAATATCCCCCCAAAAATATATAAAAAACTATTTTTTTCCTCAGTTTAGGCCGAAATGTATTTTTCTACATATATTTCGTAAAAAAAATCGCGTTAAGCGTTTATTGATTGGTTTGCGCAAAAGTTATAGCGTCTACAAAATAGGGCATAGTTTTATGGCATTTTTATTAATATTTTTTTTTTTACTAGTAATGGCGGCAATCAGCGATTTTTATCTGTACTGCGACCTTATGGCGGACACTTCGGACACTTTTGATTCATTTTTGGAACCATTGGCATTTTTATAGCGATCAGTGCTATAAAAATGCATTGATTACTATAAAAATGCCACTTGCAGGGAAGGGGTTAACACTAGGGGGCGAGGAAGGGGTTAATTATGTTCCCTGTGTGTGTTCTAATTGAAGGGGGGGTGGGACTGACTTACAGATCGCTGTTCATACATTGTATGAACAGACGATCAGGCATTTCTATCCCTGACAGGACCGGGAGCTGGGTGTTTACACACCCAGCTCACGGTTCTTGCTCTGTAAGGAGCGATCGCGGGTGCCCGAGGGTGATCGCGCCCGCCAGTCGCGCGCACCGAGACCAGGGGCGAGTGGGCGGCGCGCACGTGCCCCTATTGGCTGAATCGCGAGATGACGTATAGCTACGTGATCTCGCGCAGCCGAGCCGACCTGCCACCGTATAACTGTGGCGGCTGGTCGGCAAGCGGTTAAGGTGGAAAAACACAAACCTTTACAACCCCTTTAAGTGTCCTGCAATCAGCCCTGACCTGAACCCTTCTGAAAACCCTTGGGATGAATTCAAATGCCAATTGCAAGCTAGTTCTTGTCATCCAACAGTCATCGAACCGTCAGTGCCTGACCTCACAATTGTGCTCACGTTTACACAAACACAATCCAGAATCTTGTGGAAAATCGTCCCAGAAGGGCTATTATAGTCTCTAAAGGGTTTTTAGAAAGATATGTCCGACAAACTCATATAGATAATATGTTCATTTCATACTTGTTCATACAAGTAAATTCAGTTAGTCAGTGGAGAGCAGAATTGGTGGCTACCAGGGGCCCCAGACTCCAAAGGGACCCATGGAAAAGTCCTTCATTTCTTCTTATAGAAATTTGCACGATTCCCCCATCAACACAGGCAGTGCTATCAGGGGAATCCCTCCTGCCAAGCCAATGTATTCTCCCAGCAGTGGGGCAAGCAAAGTCTTCCCCACCAGAAGAATACAGTGATTATTGCTAGCGGCTGCTATAGCCGCTAGCGATAATCGTTAGAGAATCCGGGAGGCTGGTTGGTTGATTGATCAACTTGGTACTTTCAGCCTGCTCATTAACTGTTCAAACCGTTTATAGCCGGCCTTACAGGGATATTGCTAAGTTGAGCTTGTTGAACCTAACCAAGATACATCCATACCCTCTGCCATATTTTAGCTTTGTCGTAGTTGCATGTAAAGTAGGCATTAAACATGATACTTGAGAAGAGGAGAATAAGGGGGGATATGATCAACATGTTCAAATATATTAGGGGTCCATATAGTGAACTTGGTTTTGAGTTATTCACTTTACGGTCATCACAGAGGACAAGGGGGCACTATTTACGTCTAGAGGAAAAGAGATTTCACCTCCAAATACGGAAAGGTTTCTTCACAGTAAGAGCTGTGAAAATGTGGAACAGACTCCCTCCAGAGGTGGTTCTGGCCAGCTCAGTAGATTGCTTTAAGAAAGGTCTTGATACTTTCCTAAATGTACAGAATATAACTGGATACTAACATTTATAGGTAAAGTTCATCCGGGGAAAATCCGATTGCCTCTCGGGGGGTCAGGAAGGAATTTTTTCCCCTGCTGGAGCAAATTGGATCATGCTCTGCTGGGGATTTTGCCTTCCTCTGGATCAACTGTGGGTATAGAATTGGGTATATGGGATTGTACGATCATTTTTTTATTTTTTATGGTTGAACTAGATGAACTTGTGTCTTTTTTCAACCTGACTAACTATGTAACTATGTAACTTCAAAATGCACTAAAACCTTTTATTAAAGACCAAAAGATACCAAGACTGAGGCTGGGTTCACACTGATACGACACGACAGTCATCCGACTTTCATCCTACTTTGCTCTGTGACATCTGTCCTACATCGCTCCTACATCCATCTGACTTTTATGAACCGGATACTACTTCGCTCCAACTTTGTGATAGTCTGTTCTTTGACCAATCAAAACAATCCCAGAGTGAGATAAATTCTTTTTACTGCTTCTGTAATCACATGTCGGATGTCACAAGTCGGATGGTAAGGACAAGGATCCTAATATGGTCCGACTTCAATGATATTCAATGAGCTGAAGTAGGATCAAAGTCGGACCAAAGTAGTACAGGGAGCATTTTCAAAGTCGGACCGACTTGTGTAGGACGCTACAAGACGCTCTCATAGGGAAACATTGATTTTCACACGTAATGCGACATGAGCTCCCAGTGTCGGAGCGTTTGTCGGACAAGTGTGAACCTGGCCTAAAAGATGTTGGGGTTGATTTACTAAAATTAAAGAGTGCAAAATCTGGTGCAGCTGTGCATGGTAGCTATTTAGCTTACAACTTTAGCTTGTTCAATTGAGGCTGGGTTCACACTATACTACACGACTTTCATCCTACTTTGCTCTGCGACATCGGTCCTACATTGGTCCTACATCCATCCGACTTTCATGAACAGGATACTACTTTATTCCGACTTTGTGATAGTCTGACTTGTTCTTTGACCAATCAAAACAATCCTAGAGTGAGATAAATTCCTTTTACTGCTGCTGTAATCACATGTCGGATGTCAAAAGTCGGATGGTAAGGACAAGGCTCCTACTTTGGTCCGACTTCAATGATATTCAATGGGCTGAAGTAGGATCAATGTCGGACCAAAGTAGTACAGGGAGCATTTTCAAAGTCGGACCGACTTGTGTCGGACCAGTTAAGACGGCTCTCATAGGGAAACATTGATTTTCACACGTAATGCGACATGAGCTCCCAATGTAGGAGCGTTTGTCGGACAAGTGTGAACCCAGCCTAAGTCTTTGCAAAGAAAAAACTGGAATCCAATTGGTTTCTTTGCAGAGCTGCCCCAGATTTTGCACTCTCTACTCAATCAGACCAAAGTAGTACAGGGAGCATTTTCAAAGTCGGACCGACTTGTGTCGGACCAGTTAAGACGGCTCTCATAGGGAAACATTGATTTTCACACGTAATGCGACATGAGCTCCCAATGTAGGAGCGTTTGTCGGACAAGTGTGAACCCAGCCTAAGTCTTTGCAAAGAAAAAACTGGAATCCAATTGGTTTCTTTGCAGAGCTGCCCCAGATTTTGCACTCTCTACTCAATCAGAAGTTTTTGTGCAGAACCTTTAGTAAACATGAGCTGCCTGACCATCCCTACACATCAAACTCCATACAAACCCATGGTTACTGGTCCACCCCTTTAGGTTTTCATTGCTGTCTGCGTCCTTCTTGGGGGATCATTGTAATGCCGCGTACACACGATCAGTCCATCCGATGAGAATGGACCATTTTCATTGGTTAACCGATGAAGCTGACTGATGGTCCGTCGCGCCTACACACCATCGGTTAAAAAAAGATCGTGTCAGAACGCGGTGACATAAAACACAACGACGTGCTGAAAAAAACGAAGTTCAATGCTTCCAAGCATGCGTTGACTTGATTCTGAGCATGCGTGGATTTTTAAGCAAGTTGGCTTTTTTTTAACCGATGGTTAAATAACCTATGGGGCCCACATACGATCGGTTTTGACCGATGAAAACGGTCCATCAGACCATTGTCCTCTGGTTAACCTATCGTGTGTACGAGGGTTTATGGAACAGAAAGTGATAGGAAATCCAACGTCTTACCGTTGCCATTGGAACAGGAATAGAGAGGATACCCGTTTTCCCTAACTATTATCTCTCACTTCCTTTTGTGCCTTCAGAACAGGGAGGGAAGGAAAATATCCACAAAGAGACATTGGCAGGAAAACTGTGTAACTGGGAATGGATTTAAAGCATTTGTTATCTAAAACTAAAAAAAAGTTTAGTCTTTAGATATACTTTAATATCCATATTTTTAATGTTTTAAAAGTTTGCACCAGAAGTTATTTGGGAAATCGCCAAGCTGTATTTTGTATTGAGGGAAATTTGGAATACAGCAGATGGTTCAGAGATGTACAAAAATTAAATCATTTTGAATAAATTAAAACATGCAAACTTAAATCCTATTGTCACCCAACTTGCTTCCCTGCTGCTGATGGATTTCTTGTTTCTTCGACTTGTACAAAGTTCTAGAAGAGAGAAAAATTATAATCGGGGGGCCTATTAAACCATAATGTCTGTAGGTTGGTATTTGAATCAGAATAATACTTCTTATGCCCTGTACACACGATCGGACCAATGGATTTTTTCATCAGATATCCAATGAAGCTGACTTTCATCAGTCTTGCCTACACACCAGTGGTTAAAAATCCGATTGTGTCCAACGTGGTGATGTAAAACACAACGACGTGCTGAGAAAAATTAAGTTCAATGCTTCCGAGCATGCGTCGACTTGATTCTGAGCATGCATGGATTTTTGACCGATTGATTTCCCCACAGACGATCATTTTTTTTCTATCGTTTTTTTAACCACTTAAGCCCCGGACCAATTTGTTGCTAAATGCCCAGGCCAGGTTTTGCGATTCGGCACTGCGTCGCTTTAACAGACAATTGCGCGGTCGTGCGACGTGGCTCCCAAACAAAATTGGCGTCCTTTTTTCCCCACAAATAGAGCTTTCTTTTGGTGGTATTTGATCACCTCTGCGTTTTTTTTTTTTGCGCTATAAACAAAAGTAGAGCGACAATTTTGAAAAAAATGCAATATTTTTTACTTTTTTCTATAATAAATATCCCCCAAAAACATATATAATTTTTTTTTTCCTCAGTTTAGGCCGATACGTATTCTTCTACCTATTTTTGGTAAAAAAAAAAAATCGCAATAAGCGTTTATCGATTGGTTTGCGCAAAATTTATAGCGTTTACAAAATAGGGGATAGTTTTATTTATTTTTTATTTTTTTACTACTAATGGCGGCGATCAGCGATTTTTTTTCAGGACTGCGACATTATGGCGGACACTTCGGACAATTTTGACACATTTTTGGGACCATTGTCATTTTCACAGCAAAAAATGCATCTAAATTGCATTGTTTATTGTGAAAATGACAGTTGCAGTTTGGGAGTTAACCACAGGGGGCGCTGTAGGAGTTAGGGTTCACCTAGTGTGTGTTTACAACTGTAGGGGGGTGTGGCTGTAGGACTGACGTCATCGATCGAGTCTCCCTATAAAAGGGATCACTCGATCGATGCAGCCGCCACAGTGAAGCACGGGGAAGCCGTGTTTACATACGGCTCTCCCCGTTCTTCAGCTCCGGGGAGCGATCGCGACGGGGCGGCTATAAACTAATAGCCGCGCGTCGTCCCGGATCGCTCCCCGCGGGTTACCGACCGCCGCATGTACGGGGGGGGGTCTCGATCGGACCCCCGACCCGCGGAAAGGCGGGGACATACATGTACGCCCATATGCCTGTACGTGCCATTCTGTGGACGTACATGTACATGCGGCGGTCGGCAACCGGTTAACCATAAGAAAAATTTAAAACAGGTTCTGTTTTTTTTCACTAATGGGGAAAAAAAACGTCCGTTTTCATCAGACGAACCGATCGGGTGTACAGGGCATTAGAATATCTTGATTATCTCAAGGGCAATATATCACTTTTGTTTTCTTTTTTCTTTTGTGCTTCTATGCATTTCTATGACCTTCCCTTACCCTTATTGAGTTTCTTTTTGAAAGATTCCTTGTCATGCAGTAGCTCATGACTCTTCAAGATAATTCATTCTATCAGTTAATTTCTGCAATCCCTGAAGTACTTGTACAGTAATTTCCTGCTCCATCCTGACATTAGTAGCAATGAGACCTTTGGTAGTGTTAAGGCAATTCTGTATGGAAAAAGAAAAAGAAAAACCTGATGGTGAATACAAGGCACCATAAAGTGTCTGTTCCTACCAAAGCTGGGATTGGGTCCTCTGCAACCCAAAGTGAAAATGCCAAGTGTCCACCACCCATTCTGATCTGAGTTGGACGGTGCAGGGGCATGGAAAATTCTGTCCCAACAGGGCTATGTAACTCTCAAGACTGGTTGGGCAGAAAGGTGGATGGTAAAGTATATATGATTTTCTTGCAAGTGCTTGCCCTTTTTATGTTGGACTGTTCAGGTGGCTTAGGGTCTGTTTATCAATGTTTTCACCCAAAATAACTCAACTTTCATTCAAGATTCACATAAGATTTGATTTTGGGCGAAACCTTGGTAAATAGACCCGGACCATTTTGCTGGCCAAAGACCAGGCCACTTTTTGCGATTCAGCACTGCGTCGCTTTAACTGACAATTGCGCGGTTGTGGGACATGGTTCCCAAACAAAATTGACGCCCTTTTTTTCCCACAAATAGAGCTTTCTTTTGGTGGTATTTAATCACCTCTGCGGTTTTTATTTTTTGCACTATAAACAAAAATAGAGCGATAATTTTGAAAAAAATTCAATATTTTTTACTTTTTACTCTAATAAATATCCCCAAAAAATATATAATTTTTTTTTCCCTCAGTTTAGGCTGATACGTATTCTTCTACATATTTTTGGTAAAAAATCGCAATAAGCGTATATTGATTGGTTTGCGCAAAAGTTATAGCGTATGCAAAATAGGGGATAGAATTATGGCATTTTTTTTTTACTAGTAATGGCGGCGATCTGCGATTTTTATCGTGACTGTGACTTTATGGCGGACACATCGGACACTTTTGACACATTTTTGGGACCATTGTAATTTTTACAGCGATCAGTGCTATAAAAATGCACTGGTTACTGTGAAAAGGACACTGGCAGTAAAGGGGTTAACCACTAGGTGGCGCTGAAGGGGTTAAAGGGGTTGTAAAGGTTTGTTTTTTATTTTCTAAATAGGTTCCTTTAAACTAGTGCATTGTTGGTTCACTTACCTTTTCCTTCGATTTCCCTTCTAAATGTTTTTTTTCTTTGTCTGAATTTCTCACTTCCTGTTTCTCCTCAGTAAGCTTTCCACCATCATCCGAGCAGGGGTTAGTCAGCCAGAACAGCTTACTGAACAGCGATTTTTTTCATGACTGTGACATAATGCCGGACACATCGGACAATTTTGACACATTTTTGGGACCATTGTCATTTTCACAGCGAAAAGTGCTATAAAAATGCGCTGATTACTGTGAAAATGACAATTGCAGTTTAGGAGTTAACCACTAGGGGGCGCTGTAGGGGTTAAGTGTGACCTCATATGTGTTTCTAACTGTAGGGGAGCGGGGCTGGACGTGTGATGTCAGTGATCGTTTTTTCCCTATATCAGGGAACAGACGATCACTGACACTGCCACAATGAAGAACGGGGAAGGTGTGTTTACACACACCTCTCCCTGTTCTTCAGCTCCTGTGACCGATCGCGGGACACCGGCGGCGATCAGGTCGGCGGGTTCCGCGGCCGCGGAGCTTCGGACCGGGGTGCACGCGACCCACGGCTAGGCACTTAAAGGGGACGTACCCTTACGTGATTGTGCCCAGCCGTGCAATTCTGCCGATGTATATCGGTGTTAGGCGGCCCTTAAGTGGTTAAAAATGTCACAGGAGGTTGGGAGCCCTGGTTTAATTACAAATGACAGGAGCATCACAAACTTGGAATGCAATTATTTTTTACAATTTTGAGAAGGCACCCATAATTTTGTTCAGACCATTTCTTGGAGTTTTTTATGGAATGTGTCAGATTTGGCTTTTTGTATCTCCATTTTTTTGTGTCAAACCAGTACAAACAAAAGAAGTAAACATGAGAATGCCTAAACATTTGTATTTGCAACAATTTTCTGGACGAAGTGGTGCATTATCTGACAGACATGCAGGGGTACCAACATTTTTGGTCATGACTGTATTTATCGTTGTATATTGTGACAGGAAGTCAGGTAAATCTGTGGGTGTTGTCACAGACGGAACATACATTTCTGCCTTGTTTAGACGATACACAGATGGTTATCGAGCGTCGGCTACAAACGTAGCCAGAGAAAGGCTAAAGGCCGTTGAAAAAACTTCAGCTGTTCAGAATGAGGCAATTAAGGCCTCTATAGGTAACCCAAAGGATTACCACTGAAGGCTGCATCATTCCTAAGGCTTTGTGAGTAGGAGAGCAGCGTACTGAAAGTCTTCTGAGGAGGTGAGGAGACCATTGATTTTTCTGTGTGATAAAAATCAAAAGACTATTGTTTGTGCTGTATGACCAGCACTGTCTACCCAGCAGTAGGCTGTGTTAGACTTCATAGATAGGTTCCTGTGTGGAAGGTAGACGCCCAAAGTGGCTAGGATTTATTTTATGTTTGATTTTGTTTATGCTGTTTGGATGCTTGCAATTGTTTTCCAGCAAGATGGAAAAATAAACCAAAAACTTTGTTTTCAACCGTCTTCGACTGCCAGTCTGTATAAATTCAGTGTGTGGTGAACCCATCCAAGGGGTCACTCACCCCGCTACCGAGCTAACGCCTCACAATATGTATACATTAAAACACTGGCAACTCAAAGAAGATGAGGAATTTTACAAATGTATAAGCAGTGGTGGCTGGTGTTCCATTTTTTATTTGACTGGGGGGGGGCAAAACTGATAGAAAGCCCCTGGTATGGTTGCGAAGCAGGGGAGCTACTCACTGTGCCCTGTGGCAATGTCAGCTGGCTCCTCTCCTCCATGTCAGGTCCTGGGCTGAGGCAAAGAGTGATGTGAACGGCTAAAGCAGGCAAGGAGACGTGATCAGGGGAGTTGGTCAGTGACCTAGGGAGGCAGGGAGAGAGATCACTCAGTGATGAGAATGGCAGTAGGTAGTGTGTGGTCATCCAACAGTGTGAGAAGGCCGTTGGGTCCTCTGATAAGTTCCTCTGCCTCAGGAGTTGCATGGTTAGCCGGCACCATCTTGTGAGTGGCCCGCAAATTGGCCAACTGTGGCCGCAGTTTCAAGAAGCGCTCTATGGTGCTGTGGAAGGCTGTGGGAGGTAGAATGAGCTTGCTGGGTTCCAGAGGGACTAGCAATTTCCGAGATCTGTCGGGTAGCAGTAGCGGTTTTGCTATAGGAGAGCCGTGGACCAGGAGCTCTGGAAAGACCACGCCCCCAATACAGTCACTTCTCCTCTCAGCCAATCGGGTCTCAGGACCCACTTCCTGGTTGGCTAGGAGGAGAAGGAGAAAGACAATAGCAAATATTAATTCGCTATTGTCACACGACTGGGTGGGCTCAGGGCGCACTGCTCTGCACCCCGGGCCCACCCTTTATTGAAGCCAATTAGAGCCTCAGGCTCTAATCATGTGTTTAAAAAAAAAAACATTGAAATCCATGGGTCCGGCACCCTGCATGTAGATTAGGGGCAAGGCGCATAGATGGGGGGTTAAGCCCCTGCGCCACTAATGGAGCGGCCGCCACTGTGTATAAGGATACACACATTTATGCGCTGTATGTGCATATACACAAGGAGCTAGATTCAGAGAGATCGGCGCATCTTTTGTCCGGCATAGCGCATCCCATTTGCACTACGCCGACGTAACATAGTGAGGCAAGGCCAGTATTCACAAAGCACTTGCTCCGTAAGTTACGTCGGCGTAGCGAAAATGGGCCGGCGTAAGCCCGCCTAATTCAAATTAGGCAGGTAGTGGGCATGCTACATTTAAATTAGCCGTGACCCCATGTACATGAATGGCCGTTCGTATGGCGCATGCGCGCGCATGCTCAGAATCACGTCGCAAATACTCCCTAAGATACGTCGGCTCAATGCTTTCGACGTGAACGTAACCTACGCCCAGCCCCATTCACGTACGGCTTACGCAAACGACGTAAAATACGACGGCTGTTCCGTCGTCCATACCTTGCATGGGCTGCGTCACCTATAGAGGTGTTTTATCTTTACGCCGGCGTATGTCTTACGTAAACGGCGTAACTTACTGCGATGGGCGTACCTACGTTCGTGAATCGGCGTATCTTGCTCATTTACATATTCGACGCGTAAATCAACGTAAGCGCCCCTAGCGGCCAGCGTAAATATGCAGCCAAGATACGACGGCGTAGGAGACTTACGTCGGTCGTACCTTGGCCAAATTCAGGCGTATCTGGTTTCCAGAATACGCCTAAAGATACGACGGCGCACATTCAGACTTACGACGGCATATCTACTGATACGTCGGCGTAAGTCTCTCTGAATCTAGCTCATTATCTTTATGGAGAATAACTTGCAGTTTTTACACAGGATCTTTCTGCCCGCAAGATCCCGCATATAAACGTCAGTAAATCATTATGTCCGTGTGCAATAAGCCTTTAAAGCAACAGCATTCTAATGCCCCTTCCGCAGCTCTTCTCCAGATGCTTGCTATGACACTAAGCTAGTTGCTGATTTTGTTACTCTGTACTGTACTAAGCAAGACCATGTTGCTCTGTTTGTGAATTTTTGCAATCCAAGATTAAAACTTCTGTCTAAGATAAACAGTCTGAAAGATTTTACCAATCTATTCGGAAGTGAGAGAGAGGGACTTTATCTGATATCAAAGAGCCACCTACGATGAGGTTCCCGCAATTTAGAGACAAATATAACACAAGCGAGCTCAATACACATCCACACATAGATGACGCTATTGTTAGCCAGATCCACTATGTCACTGTGCTCCACTTATCTGAAGTCATAATAGGTTAAAATGTCCCTTCATTAAATTAGAAGCTCTTTAGAACCCTCTTCTGATGCAGAAAATAACACTAAACAATAGAGGCACACAGCATGGAGTAAGGTCAGGCTGCCATCCTCCTTTTATCCAGCTTTTGAATTGCAATAGCTGTGAATTTGATTTGTTTGGTATTAGGAAACTGCAGCCACCTTCACATTTTAATTTAACATGCATATAAGAAAGCCTTACCTATATCCAGTTTGGAAGCCAGCCAATAATTTGACAAATACACTATATTGCCAAAAGTATTGGGACACCGATGCCACACGCACATGAACTTTAATGTAAGGTGACCAGATTTTTTTATCCCTCCTCTTATGTTAGCTTTCTGTTACTATCCATGATGTTAACGGGACGGTTTTGACCCGTGTCTTAAATCAGCCATGAAATACCCTCTGAACAATTATTTATCATCCAATTTGTTTCTTACCTCTTGGTTACCTTGTTAGGGTTCTTTATCCTTGAAAAGATTGGTTTTAATATTTTTGGTGTGACCCCTTAGGCCTAGTACACACGAGAGGATTTATCCGCGGATACGGTCCACCGGACCGTTTCCGCGGATAAATCCTCTCGAGGATTTGCGAGGATTTTGATCCGATGGAGTGTACTCACCATCGGATCGAAATCCGCGCCGAAATCCCCTCGCAATGACGTGTCGCGCCGTCGCCGCGATGATGACGCGGCGACGAGCGCGACGCTGTCATATAAGGAATTCCACGCATGCGTCGAATCATTACGACGCGTGCGGGGGATTCATTCGGACGGATTGATCCGGTGAGTCTGTACAGACCAGCGGATCAATCCGTTGGGATGGATTCAAGCGGATAGATTTGAAAGCATGTCTTCAAATTTTTATCCGCTTGAAATCCATCCCAGGGGATAAAAATCCGCGGAAACAGATTGTACACACCAGGGGATCTATCCGCTGGAGCCGGTCCGCGGATCAATTCCAGCGGATGGATCCTCTCGTGTGTACGGGGCCTCAGACCTTTGTTTTGAGAGCATACCTCTCATTTTCAAATTTTAAAAATGGTAAAATAAACCTCAATAGAATATTATAAATTGCTCCTATGTTTCTTTACTTTATTTAGAGAAGCAGACAAGCAGGCAAATAAATAGGCCCCTCCCTAACTACAGCTCACAGGGTTGAGAGGTGATTGGCTGTCAGTGTTACTAAGCAGAGAGAGTGTTTATGATTTCAGTTTTGGCACTTATTAGTGTCCTATAATCCTATATTATAACTGGGTCAGAATTGACCCTAACACCAGGGCAAGTGATGGCACAGTGGGGGCAAGTGATGGCACAGTGGGGGCAAGTGATGGCACAGTGGGGGCATGTAATGTAATGTAATGGCACAGTGAGAATTGAAAAAGCCTGTTTCTGTCAGTGGTTCTGGCTACCCCTCAGCTTCCAGAAAGTCTAGTAAGAAGGGGGTAGTCTTATACAGTGAGTACTGTATATCCCAAAACCAAATTTTTTCCTGGAAAATTAGGGGGTCGTCTTATACGCCCAGTCGTCTTATACGCCGGCAAATACGGTATGTATTTTATCTGTGTATATAGCTTTTTGAGTTCATTTTTTTAAACTAATGAATATAATGTAGCGGTTACTCTGTATGTTTTAAAGATTTCATTTAAACACCATATGGTAAACAGTTTAAAAATAAAGATGCACCAAAAATGCAAATTTGCAGAATTTCACACGCTAATATTTACCTTGGAACAACTTATATTTTAGTTACAGTTTCAAATGAACATTAAAACATATGGGCTGTATTTACATGCCCAACAATGTGTTGTCATAATATATTTGCATAAATGCATATGTATGGCTGTGGGCAGCCATATGGGGAACATATAACAAGAATTATATATAACTATTTCTAAAAGAAGGGCAATGAAGCCACAGTTAATGGAACTCCAACGCCACAACATCAAATACCAATGGGGTTTCCCATTTGCCTTACGTTTCACACACCATGGAACCAGAATCTCCTGCAGAACAGCTGAAGAGCTCCAACAAGCTCTCCATGACCTCAATTTGATAGATAGGAATGCTGCAGCAACGATTACGCGAAGAAGATCAGCCTCAGCATCTTCTATACATAATGCATCTCAATCTGAGGCAAGGAATTGAAACACCCATTCACACAAAAGAGGACGATTCGCACCCTTATCCCAAGGCCAAGATGACTCCATGGACTGAGCAGCAGCATCCTGTAGGAAAACAGCAATGCAACAACTGCTGAAACAACCTTCTTCACTTAAAGCGGAGGTTCACCCTAATAACATGTATATCTGACCAACTTCCTTACATTCGTAACAAGTATAGTCCGCAATTTTTTTTTTTTTTATGCTTTACGTACCTTGTAATCCATCTTTTCAATCTACTTCTCCCCGCGGGAGTAGGCGTTTCTATGCCTAGGGGGATTGTCATCTGGGAGGTCGCCCAGATGACTGATGTCTGTTCCCCCCGGCGGTTAAGGCCCCGACCCCCGTATTGCGTAGGCGCGCACGAGTTGCGGGGTTTCCGAAAGAAGCCGAACATGCAGAGATGTGAGTCGGCTCTATACGACGCCTGCGCTCTCCATGTTCGGCTTCTTTCGGAAACCCTGCAACTCGTGCGCGCCTACGCAATACAGGGGGCAGGGCCTTAACCGCTGGGGGGAACAGACGTCAGTCATCTGGGCGACCTCCCAGATGACAATCCCCCATGGCATAGAAACGCCTACTCCCGCGGGGAGAAGTAGATTGAAAAGATGGATTACAAGGTACGTAAAGCATAAAAAATAAAAATAAAATTGCGGACTATACTTGTTGCGAATGTAAGGAAGTTGGTCAGATATACATGTTATTAGGGTGAACCACCGCTTTAAACCTTAACATTCTTTCTGACCTATCAGTAAACGTCCCAAACCTTGGGGGCATTGTTAACCCCAATACATTTATAAAACTTTAACGAAAATTACCTAGACTTATGGAACAAATTTTCCATCTTCCATGGGGCAGCACAGAGTAGCACTTTTGCCTAGCAGCAAAAGGGTCGCTGGTTCAAATCCCGACCACGACACCATCTGCCTGGAGTTTGCATGTTCTCCCTGGCCATGTCCGACCCCTCCTCTATTCCCCCGCTGTCTTCTGGGAGACACACAGGTCCTACCACATTGCCTGCCACAAGATGTGGATTGCCCCTTGCCTATTCACCTGCCACAAGATGCAGCTTGTCACGTCACCTGCCACAAGATGCAGCTTGTCACTTGCCACGTTGGCTGCCACTAAATGCAGCATGTCAGGTCGCCTTCCACAAGATGTGGCCACATCACCTGCCACCAGATGCAGCTTGTCACCTAACAAAGATTCTAACCCTTCCCCATTCTACAAATAAGAGCCTTTGGCCGAAGCTGAACTTTAATTCTGCACACCATATTTAATGCCACCTGTCACTTAATCACATTAGGGATATTGGTGATTGGAACCCTTGGTAGCAATCTACATGAGATTGCAGCTCCACTGGCCGTCTGTCTAAGACATTGCCAGAACTTAATTACAAATCCAGCATAGTTATTTTTCTTATGATAGCCCGGGGAAATAAAGTCAGACTGCATCTGTATGTTTTTTTCCTAAAGTGCCCCTTTAGATGGACTGATGAATGTCCTGCAGGTCACAGTTTCCTTTCCTGCAGCATAAATAAAGAAGTAATGGATCTTCCAGCTGTTCTTGTGATCAAACTGCTGAAATTAACAATTCCTGAGTGTAAATAACAAGGATTTCATTACCACTCTGTCAGCATGCGTAGCTTTATAAAATATCGCTTAATGTTCAGGCAGGAATTTGTAAATGAGCTTGCGTTTACCTCCAGGTAACTGTCTGAAATAACAAAGTGTCACTTGCAACTTAATAACATTTGACATCTCCTGATTTTAATATCCGGTATTTTGTTTGTGTCTTTAAGGGAGGTGGGCTGTATGGACTCTCCATTACCGCGTCATTATATCCCAAGCCAACACTTGCCCTGTATTTGACACTGTAGTAAACCCAGTAGAATAGGGTGACCAGACATCCCCGGTTTCAGGGGACAGGATTGAGGACCAAGTCTGTCCCCGGGTTTTGTCCCCGGATTGGATTTGAACAGGGGCTGGGGCAATTTCAAAGACAGTCAGTGCAGAATTAAAAAAATTATAATTCTGAATTACACACCCCCGCTCCACCACACCTACTATCTTAGGGGGTGTATTTTTTTCCATCATCTGTGCCCCTTTCTGATGATCATATGCTGGTTGGAATGGAGGGAATATTTCTTCAGTTTCCGGTGCATGCCCATTCAACTCTGCTCGCATGTTCTTCTGCCTTGGCTCAAGTCCCGGCCAGCCGCCTTCCTGTGGGTGAAGGCAGGGGGTGTTAGTGGCAGAGGGGGATGGAGGCAAGGGGGGATGTGACTAAAAAATGTGCCCTTATTATATCGAAAATACAAAAAATATGTTTTTTTACCTTAATATCTACCTTAAATCACATTGCTATTTGCCTAGCGTACTTGTTTGTAGCCTAAATACTGAAATTTGCACCTAAAAATGTAATTTAGTAACTCTTTTGAAATGCCAGTAAAAACGTGGCTGTGCCAGTAAATTTCAATCTGGTAGGTTGGCAACACTGTTCCCAGTGCTAGCTGCCGAATAGCGCTACAAAATTAGCGATAAAGCGCCACTAAAAATAGCGCCGTTTTACCGCCACCGCACCTCCCGCCCCAGTGTGAAAGGGGCCTGAGAGTGGAAACTCTGTTCTGACTCAGCCAAGTCTTTAGGTGTACAGTCAGTTTTAATGAAAAATGGACCCCCCCAAAGCTAGCTGGGGGACCAACACTTCTAGGAGTGTCTCTTCTGGGTACCTTGCTGCTCTTACTGGTTCCTCCAGCTGACCTCCACTCATCACAGGATACACTTATTACTGACTTTTATCAAAAAATTCTGGTTATCTGGGTGTCTCTGGTTTCACTAAGCTAGAACAGACATACAGCCATTGACGTTGGGGATCCCGATCTGCATATTTGTCTCAGGCCAGTGACTCAAAAAGCACTAATCCCAATAAATGACCATGGCAGCCAGACAACAAATATTTTCAAAAGTAAATGTAAGGAATGACAGCCTTCATATTTCTATCATCACAAATTCACTTTAGGGACAGAATTTTTCACCTGCTTTTGGTAGTTCCATTTTTCATGCACAATACATTATCTCGAACGCTATATAGCGTGACAGTAAGGCAGAACTAAGACCGTGGGAGTTCAAGCTCCCAGGTCAGATTTAGTCATTTTCTCTTTTCTCTGGCAGCCAAGTACCTGTGGGAATTACTAAAGTAGCATGCTGGCATCTTGAAGATCAATCCGGATTTTCACTCACAGCTTCCTCCATGGTTAAGGCACGCTTTATAATCTCACATACATGCTGGCGTTCTAATGCCCTAATTTTCACTGCACGGGGTCTGCGTTCCTATAGATTCCTTTTGTTTTTAAACTGACAGTTTGTAGAAGGGAGAGGGGGAGATTCTTATGTATTTTGTATTAAATTTGACAATTTTTTTTCTTAAAAGGGAATGTGTAATGTTTATTCTTTATATAAAACATATTTGCTGCAAATGCCACAGGTCTAATTCTTCATGCTTTGAAGTGTGTTGATACATGGGGGTATCAAAGTGTGAATGCAGAGCTATGCGTGCTATTACCGTGACCAGCATACGTAAAATAAAAACATACACTGCTGCCTCTAAACAGGTTTCCAATGATAATTACTCATACATACTACTTTCATACTTTGACAGCGCATTTCGTTGCTTAGCGAGCAGATCACATTGTCTATTTTTTATGATCAGGTAAAATGTTGACACGTGCATTCCTTAGTGCATCTTAGCATAACAGAAGGCACAAAAACAGCATTATTTGGATATTTAATGCACACAGCAAACTAAAAGCACACCACACACCGTCAACGTCAGTGTAAAGCCTCGTACACACGATCGGATTTTCCACAAAGTGTCAGACTTTTGTCTGAAGGGCGTGTGCCTGTATTTTGTCTTGTTTTTGTCAAACAGCACACAATTGTCGGCCAACAAACACGAAAGTAGTGACGTACTAGACGTATGTAGCGCTACCCCCTCAGGAGCCGCTGATTGATTTGGGATCGGCGTATTAAGTTACCTCTATGTGTTGTCTAGGGGTGAAGGTATGAGTAGAGCAATATGCGAATGTGCAATTCGTAGATAAGGTTTTCTGAATGCTTTATTTTCTTGGCCCAACACGACCAACATCAACTTGAGGTAGACAGAAAAGGTTGATGAAGTAAAGGAACTTTGCGGTATCAGACTTTGGATAGTAGGAAAGCAATCCTGCTTTCTGCAGTAACACAGTTCGTCGCCACTACAGCCAGAGTGGGTGAAATGCCCCCGGACAGACCCCTGCCACAGGCCTGGCAGCCGGAGTGCCACTTTAAGGTTGTTGGGAAGAACAGGCCTCTGCCACAGGCCTGGCTCTGATTAGATTAGGATGCCAGATGAAACCTCTGCCACAGGCTCAATGCTGACAATGTGAACAGCAGAGCGAATCTTCCCAACAAGTCACGTTAGGGTCACCGTCTGACAGTTCCAGCGTACCTGTCAGTAACCGGTCACCAGATCCCCGATGGTTCGTTCAAGCCCTTTTGGATAACCTGCCTCCGGGTTCTCCTCAAGCCGATCCCCCACCGAACGGCATACAGCGTGGGATCTCCTCAGCAGAAGGGGGACCCAGTAAGTCACTGGGGCCCCTTGGCAGCATCATTGATTCACCAGTATTCCTTCCTTGGACCACTTTTGGTCGGCCTTGACCACTGCAGATTGGGGACATCCCACAAGAGCTGCAGTTTTCAAGGCGCTCTGACCCAGTCGTCTAGACATTACAATTTTGTCCTTGTCAAAGGCACTCAAATCCTTACACTTGCCCATTTTTTCTGCTTTCAACACATCAACATCAGTGACAACATGTTCACTTATATCCCATCCACTTTCAGATGCCATTGTAACGAGATATTTAATGTTATACATTTTACCTGTCAGTGGCCATAATGTTATTGCTGATCAGTGGATTTACAAAGGTTTAGTAAATGATCATAGCTGACCTGAAGGGTTTTTTGGTTTTATTTATTTTTTTCTCAACAAAGTAGGAGTTTGTTTTAATACTGGTATGAAACTGACTGACTTGTCACCAAAGGCTTTTGCACTCCATAGGTAATCCACGCTATTCTATCACCTGCGCAGTTACTAAGAGTATGTTGTGTTTATCATCTCTCTGCATGCCCCCCAGTGGTGACAGATGCGCTTGTTATGCAACTTTCATCACACTTCAACTGCTGGAGCACATGCTGGCTTGTCCTCATCTGGCAATTTTCTGTATTTGTTTTTCTGTCCAGGCATTGCGTTACAATGTGCCAGCAGAGACGATGAGACGCTGGAAACAAAATTGATCCCTTGCAGGAACAAACACAAAGATAGAGCAATCTAAAACAGGTGATATGACTGAGAGAAATGTAAGTTTAAAGAGGACCTATAATCAAATATTATTGTGGTATTATACCTAAAAACAAAAATGTATTATATTGTAGCTTAGATGTGGTGACTGCATTGGTTTTCTTTTTTTAGTCATTTTTTTTCCTTTATCTTCACCTGGTGATGCATCCATTGACACACTTCTTATTTTAGGGTGTCTCCACCCTGGTAGGGGGTGCCTTAAGTGATGTGCCAACATCATCAAAGGGCCACACATGAAATTAAGTAAATATTCAGTTCCAGAGACAGCATACACACAACAGGTTATAGTCCAAGACTTTGGGTATGATATGGAGGTGGTCAGAGACTGTGGATATGATACAGGAGATGATCAGAGACTATGGAAATGATACAAAAGATGGTCGAAGACTGTGGATAGGATAATACAAAAGATGGTCAGAGACTGTAGATATGATACAAGAGATAATTAGAGACTGTGGATATGATACAAGAGATGATCAGAGACTGTGGATATGATACAGGAGATGATCAGAGACTATGGAAATGATACAAAAGATGGTTGGAGACTGTGGATAGGATAATACAAAAGATGGTCGGAGACTGTAGATATGATACAAGAGATGATTAGAGACTGTGGATATGATACAGAAGATGGTCGGAGACTGTGGATATGATACAACAGATGATCAGAGACTGCGGATATGATACAAGAGATGATCAGAGACTGTGGATAAAATACAAAAGATGGTCGGAGACTGTGGATATGATACTAAAGATGGTAAAGATGGTCGGAGATTGTGGATAGGATGATAAAAAAGATGGTCGGAGACTGTGGATATGATACAAGAGATGACCAGAGACTGTAGATATGATACAAGAGATGATCAGAGACTGTGGATATGATACAAGAGATGATCAAAGACTGTGGATATGATACAAAAGATGATCAGAGACTGTGGATATGATACAGAAGATGATCGGAGACTGTGGATGTGGTGTCCCAGTACAGGTATTTGTTGTAGTCCCTGTCAGATTGAGGCCCTCGGCTTGTGGGATCTCCCCTGCAGGGACTCAGATAGTTATGATGTGATTTATATACTGTTATGGTTGATAATACGTTTATTAGGTGTGTATAGCTTTAAGAGGTTTAGTCAACCATCTCATGTTAAGTCAGTGTATTAGAGTCGGGAGGATTAAATGCTAGATAAGACCTTATTGTGTTATGTTATCCTACAAGGCAGTCTCTATGATCCACAGCTCTCAACCAATGAGCTTCAGCCTCATCAGGCCCTTATAAGGGATTGTACTTCCTGTTTAAGGCAGTCTAATGCTTCCCTCAGTTCCTGGCAGAGCAGAGCAACACACAGTCAGAGAAGCAGTGCAGGCCTGAAGCCTCCAGGATAAAATACAGCAAAGAGTGGAGTATCCCTAAACATTACAGAACCAGTACTTCAGCTCATTTATCGGATCAATCCGTTATTCCGGCAAAAAGCCTCAAGTCTACAGACACTCCAGTAAGTGTATCTATTTTTCAGCCTAGTTAAGCATAGGCCCTGAATTACTATACGGCTTTTGCAGCCGAGTATATACAGTATATGATCAACTAAGCTCAAGCATTATCAGCTGTGTGATCCAGAGACTGCCAAGACAACAGCCCAGATGTTCTACACCCATTGGGTACAGATACTTGGATGTCCTGAAACTGCCTTGTCCGACCGAGGTCCGGCCTTTGAGGCCCAACTGTTTCAAGAATTGTGCCAGTTCCATGCTTGTAAGAAACTCAGGACCACTGCCTATCATCCGCAAGGGAATGGACTCTGTGAGAGGATCAACCAGGTGTTTATCCACATGCTGAGAGCGGCTTCTGTATCCCGACCTGAAGAGTGGCCTCAACTAATGCCTGAATTGTTGGAAATCTACAACAATACCATCCACTGTTCCACTGGTTATACTCCATTTTACCTCATGATGGGCCGACACGGTCAACTGCCTAAAGACAGGGTCTTTGGACTTCAAGCACCTTTCAACCACTCCCCCCAAGCCTCTTCGGAGTGGGTCTCGGAACATCAGAAAAGGATTCAGGAAGCGAGAGAGATAGTCAACAAAAAGATGGGCGAGGCACACTATAGGCAGCAACAGGACTACAACCGCCATGCCTCTGCACAGCCGTTGCAAGTTGGTGATAAAGTCTGGCTGAAGAAGCATCCTAGAACCCATAAGTTGGACTCCCTTTGGGAAACTGAACCATACACAGTGATTTCCATCCCTTACCCGGACTCTGATGTCTACTCAGTTCAAAAAACCGGATATGAACCACAAGTTGTCCACCGAAACCGGATCAAGCTGTGTCACAAAGGGAACCTGCCTGTGTTGGTGCCTCCTTCTGCACCACCAAGTCTTCCACCTCCAGTTCAGCCAGCACAAGTGCGGCCCACCAAGCCAGTTGAGCCTGAGAGGCCACTCCTGATGTTCGAAGATGATCCTCTCTTCCCTTCTGACCAAAACGTCTTCTTTGGTTATGTGCCAATCAGTTCCATTCCATCAACCTCAGTCTTGGCACCAGAAGCTCCAGAGTTTACTCCAGCCATCCGCTCACCTGCTGCAGTCCCATCAGAACCTTCTAATGTGGGAGAAAGCTCCATAAGTCAAGAGCCATCACTGGCCCCCATTGTCCAAGATGAAGGTGCAGCTGTCAGTCCAGAAGAAGCAAGTGTTCAAGGAGAAAACAGTGCTCCAGAAAACTCAGAAATGGTGTTGCGTAGATCCGCCAGACCTAATTTCGGATATCCCCCAGCAAGATATAGGGATTAAACCATTAATTATACCTACAATATATGTAGATAGACTACATACACCTCAGTTAGTATACATCTCAAGTATACATCATTACTAACTAATATGTCACTAGTTACCTACTTACCTTATTTAGTGTATAGGAACATACCTGGCCAGTAAGTCTCCTATCCCTCACTTAAGCACTACAAAAAGAAAAAGGGTATCCTCTAAGAAATGTCTAATTGTGTACTTCAGGCATAGAATAAAAATGTCTAGCAAATATTAAAGTGTGTTCTGGGGAGAAGAGCTAATAGCCTAAGGGCCCCAGTAGCCAAGGCATTGGGTAGAAAGCCTCCGGCAGCCCAATCCAAAACCTGTTCAGTCTTAAAAGTGTGATCTAACAATAATATACTGTTCAAAACTGAGTGATAACGTTTAACAGATATGTATTCTGTCTGGGACCCAGATAACCACTTACCCTGCACAAAATAATGATCTCACTTATCTAATAAGCCTGCAATGGACATTTATGTGTATAATGCCTCAGGACCTATCATATGATCCTGTTCTTATATGTTTTTTTTTTCCCAAAGAACCTGGAACGGACATTGGTGTACAAATGCCTCAGGACTTCTAGTGGCCCCAAGGTCACCTCGTTTCCTCAATCCGTCAGTGCCTTAATCGTCGAGGACGACTTCTGTTTAGTGGTGGGGTTTGTGGTGTCCCAGTACAGGTATTTGTTGTAGTCCCTGTCAGATTGAGGCCCTCGGCTTGTGGGATCTCCCCTGCAGGGACTCAGATAGTTATGATGTGATTTATATACTGTTATGGTTGATAATACGTTTATTAGGTGTGTATAGCTTTAAGAGGTTTAGTCAACCATCTCATGTTAAGTCAGTGTATTAGAGTCGGGAGGATTAAATGCTAGATAAGACCTTATTGTGTTATGTTATCCTACAAGGCAGTCTCTATGATCCACAGCTCTCAACCAATGAGCTTCAGCCTCATCAGGCCCTTATAAGGGATTGTACTTCCTGTTTAAGGCAGTCTAATGCTTCCCTCAGTTCCTGGCAGAGCAGAGCAACACACAGTCAGAGAAGCAGTGCAGGCCTGAAGCCTCCAGGATAAAATACAGCAAAGAGTGGAGTATCCCTAAACATTACAGAACCAGTACTTCAGCTCATTTATCGGATCAATCCGTTATTCCGGCAAAAAGCCTCAAGTCTACAGACACTCCAGTAAGTGTATCTATTTTTCAGCCTAGTTAAGCATAGGCCCTGAATTACTATCCGGCTTTTGCAGCCGAGTATATACAGTATATGATCAACTAAGCTCAAGCATTATCAGCTGTGTGATCCAGAGACTGCCTGCAGAACATTTTGACACTCTGTTTAAAGCTGTGAAGATTTTGACACCTGCCTTCATGCCAGTAAAGCCTTTGTTGTTTTAACCCCCTGTTGTGGACTGTGTTATTACCATCCTAACTAGCGGGGATACGGAGGCCCCCGGAGCTGTAGTTTCCCGGGGTATACCAAGACTACAGTGGCGTCACGTGACAGAGAGGGTTAATACCATCTGGCCCTCACTAAGGGTTAATACCACCCGACCCTGGGCTCCTAGCCCCAAGAACCAAGTAGCTAACCATCAAGCGCATGTGTGTGGCCGTGGGACTCACCCTCCCCGGTCACCACATCGTTTTCTGGCGTCACGAACAGGATACGGGTGTACGCCTTAACCATTCAGCCACTAAAGCAAGTCCTCCCCCCCCCCAGAATCTGAACTGTGTCATTGAAAGTAATTTACTCAGCGAGGCGCATATACAAGTGGTGGGGGAGGTGAAGGAAAGACTGTTAGCTGCCATTATTAAGTGGAGAAAGTCTGTACCTGAAGGAGTTAAATTGTTTCCAGCATTTCCCGCGCGCGGGAGCGGTCGCAGCTCCGCCCAGTCAAGTCCCGGCGGTGACGCCTCTTCAGTGTGCAAGCCGGAACTGGAGAATCCACTCTGTGTTGCACGGAGGAAACAATTGCTGACCGGACCAAAAAAATAAAAATAAAAGACAGCGCACTCAAAGACGGCGCACTCAACGACATCGCACTCAACGACATCGCTCTCAAAGACAGCGCTCTCAAAGTTTCTTAAAGTGACAGCGCACTCAAAGTTTCTTAAAGTGACATCGCTCTCAAAGACAGCGCTCTCAAAGTTTCTTAAAGTGACAGCGCACTCAAAGTTTCTTAAAGTGACAGCGCACTCAAACAAGGCTACAACATGTCAGCCCCAAGATCACCAGATGCAGGTGATGTACCAGATCCTCTTGCGGCTCCTGCACAAGCTACCCCTCCGGGATCACCTCCAGTGCGACTTCATGACAGTGGGGCCCCCCCATTCTACCTGGGGAAACCTGTGTTGCCTAACTACAGAGGGGATCCCTTTTCCCTCAAGGATTTCCAGGAGAGCTTCCAAAGCATTTTCTCTCTCTACTCTCTCCCCCCTAACCAACAGGTGCTGTTGCTCTTGGGACAGTTGCAGGGACCTGCACGTGAGGAAGTCCGTACCTGGCCCACTTCTGAGAAGACTACAGTAGATCAGATCTTCGAGGGATTACATCAGGTATTTGAGTCCCACTCACCCTCAGAGGTCCGCCTCAGGCTGTACGAGAGGCGACAAAAGCCGGGGGAAACACTAAGGGCATATGCAGTAGCCTTGCAGAATGCCCTGGAGGCAGTCCAGAAACTGGACAATATCACCCCTGACCAGGGTAACAAACTATTGATGGATAGATTCATAGAAGGGGTCCAAAATAAATGGGACAAGGCGCAATTAAAGATGTTAGCTGTACAGAACCCCAATATGTCTTTCTCTGCCTTTAAGCGCCTAGCCCTTCAAGTTATAGAGCAGGGGGCAAGCCCTGAGGAGCATCCTGACCCTAAAACAGAACCCATGGGTGCGGCGGCGTGCCCTGCACCACTGTTACCACCAGCCCCCGCACCCGTGGCTGTCACCCCGGCCTCCACTACAATTACTGAGATTCAAGAGGTTAGACAAGATATTGCCCAGCTTACCCAAGTGGTAAAGGAGTTGGCTAATCACACCACTCAGGTACTTAGAGAGCCTCCAGAGACTAAGAGACCTACTCCTGCCCCTCCTCCCCGTTATAGCAGGCCTCGCTCGGGACCATCTAGTAGGCCTTACTGTGATTTCTGTGACAAACCCGGTCATTGGAAGATGCAATGCTGGGCTTTAAACGGGCGTCCCCTGAGGTCGAGGACCGGCCCTCAGGAAAACGAATCACAGGTCCAGCAGAAGAGCCAATATACTCAGGACAGTCCTTATACATTGCATCCTGCCCCTATGTAAATGTTACCATAGATGGTGTCCAACTGCAGGCCCTGATTGATACAGGCTCGCAGGTGTCTACCATCTCTAAGGGCCTATTCTATAGGTACTGGAATGTCGATTCATTGTGTGAACCAGATGATATGGATTTTAGTGTCCTGGCAGGGGACGGGAAACCAATTCCCAGACATGGGTACTGGGAGCCCACTATTCAGCTGAGAGGTCACACACTTAGAGGTCAAGTTATAATTGTCACTAATGTCACGGTACCAGGGGCCACAGAGTTTATATTGGGGATGAATATAATGAGACATTGCTTCAGTGATATTTTGGATGCCTTGCATGCCTCTCTCCCCCACATGTCTTCCTCAGGTCAGATATAATGATTGAAGGAGGAGAGGGGTTGGTTAAAGAACCTGGGGAAAAAGTTGAGAGAAGAGAAAAAAAGGGGGGGGAAGAAAAGAGAAATAAGAAAGAAGAAAAGAAGGGGAGAGGAGGAGAGAAAAGGGCGTAGGGAGAGAAAAGAGAAAATTAAGTTGGAAACACAAGGATAGCACTCACATGGGCCACATCTGTAATAATATTAAAGAAGAAACAATATCAAGCAAGTGGACATTGATGGTCAGACTTTAAGGCCAAGGAAGTATAGTTTTGTAAAAATATATAATTTAATAGCGTATAAATAAATTGAACAGGATATACATAAAATAAATAAGTTCAAGAAAAATTATCACAAATTCATCAACAGTAAATGACCACTGTACATTCCTCCGAAGTCGCCAACGCACGTTTCGCCGTGGGGCTTCTTCAGGGCGAAGATGAGGAATATATAGTTAGCAGAGAGATAGAAACTTATATGGCTGGTGGTCCCTCGATGGGTGCGTCCACGGGGCATATAAGATGGAAATATACCAAGTCGGAAGGTAAGCTTTAGGCACAAGTTTCCATATATCGAAAATCTTAGGTGAGTCGAAAGAGTCAAGACTGCAAGTCCAAAAGGTGGAAGATATGTACCACAGGAAGAGTTAATACTCGGACTATTTTTATGAAGTCCTGAGCACACTGGGACAACAGATGGCAGTATAACAGCAATGTGGAGGGGCTTACATAGAGAAACCCTTTCTGTAGCAGCCTTTGTATGGGGCTTTTGTACAGGCCCTATAACTGATTGCAGCAGCAATGCGTCTGTGTCACCGTGTGTACACCCTGGGACACAGACGCATTGCTGCTGCAATCAGTTATAGGGCCTGTACAAAAGCCCCATACAAAGGCTGCTACAGAAAGGGTTTCTCTATGTAAGCCCCTCCACATTGCTGTTATACTGCCATCTGTTGTCCCAGTGTGCTCAGGACTTCATAAAAATAGTCCGAGTATTAACTCTTCCTGTGGTACATATCTTCCACCTTTTGGACTTGCAGTCTTGACTCTTTCGACTCACCTAAGATTTTCGATATATGGAAACTTGTGCCTAAAGCTTACCTTCCGACTTGGTATATTTCCATCTTATATGCCCCGTGGACGCACCCATCGAGGGACCACCAGCCATATAAGTTTCTATCTCTCTGCTAACTATATATTCCTCATCTTCGCCCTGAAGAAGCCCCACGGCGAAACGTGCGTTGGCGACTTCGGAGGAATGTACAGTGGTCATTTACTGTTGATGAATTTGTGATAATTTTTCTTGAACTTATTTATTTTATGTATATCCTGTTCAATTTATTTATACGCTATTAAATTATATATTTTTACAAAACTATACTTCCTTGGCCTTAAAGTCTGACCATCAATGTCCACTTGCTTGATATTGTTTCTTCTTTAATTTTCCTCAGGTCAGAGGACTGCGCAACACCATCTCAAAATTCTAAAAGCAGAACAGAAGTTCGCGAACCGGAGAGGAGAAATCGGTAAAGTTCGGATCCAAGACATGAGACCCGTGACCCTGCAGCCGAACACAGAGACAATTTTGTGGTGTCGGGCGCGCCCTGGTGTAAGGAATCAGGACTATCAGGCCTTACTGGAGCCCATACAATCTGAAGATTTTCCTTTGGTCCGAGCTGCAAGGAGCCTAGTGACGGTGGTGAATGGACGGGTCCCAGTCCGCCTAGTTAATTTGTCCGGCGTAGCCACCACCCTACCAAAGTACACTCCAGTGGCCCAACTTGTTTTCTTGGACTCCAGTGACATACTCTCTTCACGGAAGGCGGCCCAACAGCTGAGTGCCCAAACCGTGTCAGGGGCTACCGAAAATTCTCCAGAACCTTGGTGGCGCAAACTGCAAATAGGAGGATCTCTCACCCCACCAGAACAAGTCGAAGGGGTCATTGAGGTGGTGAAGGAGTGCCAGAGTGCCTTCAGCAAACACCCAACCGATTTTGGAAAAACCTCCATGATTAAGCATCGAATCCTGACCGGCGATAAACCCCCCATCAAGGAAAGGCATCGGCCTGTGGCACCAGGCATGTACCAAACCGTCAAGAAACTGTTAACCGACATGAAGGAGGCAGATGTAATACAAGAGAGCCAGAGTCCCTGGGCAGCACCCGTGGTGTTAGTTAAGAAGAAGGATGGGACCATCCGTTTCTGTGTTGATTACAGGAAATTGAACGACATCACCCATAAAGACGCATACCCTCTCCCCCGGATTGAGGAGTCACTCACCGCGCTGGGTTCTGCGGCCTACTTCTCTACATTGGATCTGACCAGCGGATACTGGCAGGTGCCCATGGCCGTCGAAGACAGGGAGAAAACAGCCTTTGTCACCCCCATGGGTCTTTTCGAATTTAAGAGTATGCCCTTTGGGCTGTGCAATGCCCCAGCTACCTTTCAACGGCTGATGGAGAGATGTCTGGGACACCTTAACTTCCAGAGTGTCCTACTCTACCTGGATGACGTGATTGTGTATTCCAAATCCTATCAGGAACATTTGACTCACCTGTCCGACGTCTTCCAAGTACTGATCCAGCATGGTCTGAAAGTCAAACCCTCCAAGTGCCACCTACTCAAGCCACAAGTACATTACCTGGGCCACGTCGTCAGTGCCGAAGGGGTCCAACCTGATCCAGCTAAAGTCGAAGTTGTCAAGAATTGGCCTATCCCACGCACCGTTAAGGATATTCGGAGCTTCCTAGGATTTGCAGGATATTACCGCCGCTTTATCCCTCATTTTGCACAAATTGCCGAGCCATTGACCTCTCTCCTGTGAGGCACGGCGAAGGGGAACTATAATGGCAAGCTGCCTGTGGAATGGGCCAAAGAGCAAGAGGTGGCCTTCCAGGCTCTAAAACATCTATTGACAGAGCCTCCCATCCTGGCCTATCCGGATTATACTCAACCTTTCCGACTGTATACAGATGCCAGCTTCGAAGGACTCGGGGCAGTGTTGTCCCAGATGCAGGGAAAACAAGAGAGGGTGATAGCTTATGCCAGCCGGAATCTGCGAGGGGCTGAGAAGAATGATTCTAACTACAGTTCCTTCAAGTTAGAACTCCTGGCCCTCGTGTGGGCGGTCACCGAAAAATTTAAGGACTATTTGTCAGCCACCTCATTCACGGTCTACACCGATAACAACCCCCTGGCTCACCTGAATACCGCTAAACTAGGTGCCCTTGAGCAAAGATGGGCCTCCAGACTGGCCAACTATGACTTCTCTATCAAGTACCGAAGTGGCAAGTCTAATATTAATGCGGATGTGCTATCACGCATGGCTCCTGGCGAAGATCCCCCAGTGGAGGACAAGTGGGAAGATGTGGAGATGCCTCCCTTCTATCAAAGATTCGTGAATCAGGATGTGGTCGTCACCCGCGAGGGGAGTGAATCTGGGTCTAAAGCAATCCAGGAAGACCTGTATACCTGGAGGACCCTACAGGAAGAAAGTCAGACTATGGGAGATCTGCAGGAGTATTTATTGACCAGGAGAGTACCTCCCCGGTTACGACGGGGCCAGAATGACTACGAATTGAAGCGATTGTGGCGTCAGAGGAAAAGACTATTTGTGCACAAAGGAATGGTGTACAGGAACTTCTTGGACCCAGTGTCGGGTGAAAGGCTACACCAAATTCTGATCCCTCGGAGAGATGCCGCCATGGTATTGAATGCCTACCACGACCAGTCAGGACACTTTGGGGTCCATAAAACAGAAGCCACCATCCGACGCCGGTTCTACTGGATTGGAATGAGGAGCGACGTTGAAAAGTGGTGCAGTGAGTGTGCAGTCTGCAATATCACCAAGAATGGTCGCAAGAATGCGCGAGCACCTCTCCATTCCATTCAGAGCGAGAGGCCCAACCAATTGGTCGCCTTGGATCATGTCAAGCTGTCACCTACCCGGTCCGGGTATTCATATGCTCTCACCATGGTGGATCACTATTCCAAGTGGGTAGTGGTTGTGCCAGTCAAGGACTTAACAGCCAAGACAACAGCCCAGATGTTCTACACCCATTGGGTACAGATACTTGGATGTCCTGAAACTGCCTTGTCCGACCGAGGTCCGGCCTTTGAGGCCCAACTGTTTCAAGAATTGTGCCAGTTCCATGCTTGTAAGAAACTCAGGACCACTGCCTATCATCCGCAAGGGAATGGACTCTGTGAGAGGATCAACCAGGTGTTTATCCACATGCTGAGAGCGGCTTCTGTATCCCGACCTGAAGAGTGGCCTCAACTAATGCCTGAATTGTTGGAAATCTACAACAATACCATCCACTGTTCCACTGGTTATACTCCATTTTACCTCATGATGGGCCGACACGGTCAACTGCCTAAAGACAGGGTCTTTGGACTTCAAGCACCTTTCAACCACTCCCCCCAAGCCTCTTCGGAGTGGGTCTCGGAACATCAGAAAAGGATTCAGGAAGCGAGAGAGATAGTCAACAAAAAGATGGGCGAGGCACACTATAGGCAGCAACAGGACTACAACCGCCATGCCTCTGCACAGCCGTTGCAAGTTGGTGATAAAGTCTGGCTGAAGAAGCATCCTAGAACCCATAAGTTGGACTCCCTTTGGGAAACTGAACCATACACAGTGATTTCCATCCCTTACCCGGACTCTGATGTCTACTCAGTTCAAAAAACCGGATATGAACCACAAGTTGTCCACCGAAACCGGATCAAGCTGTGTCACAAAGGGAACCTGCCTGTGTTGGTGCCTCCTTCTGCACCACCAAGTCTTCCACCTCCAGTTCAGCCAGCACAAGTGCGGCCCACCAAGCCAGTTGAGCCTGAGAGGCCACTCCTGATGTTCGAAGATGATCCTCTCTTCCCTTCTGACCAAAACGTCTTCTTTGGTTATGTGCCAATCAGTTCCATTCCATCAACCTCAGTCTTGGCACCAGAAGCTCCAGAGTTTACTCCAGCCATCCGCTCACCTGCTGCAGTCCCATCAGAACCTTCTAATGTGGGAGAAAGCTCCATAAGTCAAGAGCCATCACTGGCCCCCATTGTCCAAGATGAAGGTGCAGCTGTCAGTCCAGAAGAAGCAAGTGTTCAAGGAGAAAACAGTGCTCCAGAAAACTCAGAAATGGTGTTGCGTAGATCCGCCAGACCTAATTTCGGATATCCCCCAGCAAGATATAGGGATTAAACCATTAATTATACCTACAATATATGTAGATAGACTACATACACCTCAGTTAGTATACATCTCAAGTATACATCATTACTAACTAATATGTCACTAGTTACCTACTTACCTTATTTAGTGTATAGGAACATACCTGGCCAGTAAGTCTCCTATCCCTCACTTAAGCACTACAAAAAGAAAAAGGGTATCCTCTAAGAAATGTCTAATTGTGTACTTCAGGCATAGAATAAAAATGTCTAGCAAATATTAAAGTGTGTTCTGGGGAGAAGAGCTAATAGCCTAAGGGCCCCAGTTGCCAAGGCATTGGGTAGAAAGCCTCCGGCAGCCCAATCCAAAACCTGTTCAGTCTTAAAAGTGTGATCTAACAATAATATACTGTTCAAAACTGAGTGATAACGTTTAACAGATATGTATTCTGTCTGGGACCCAGATAACCACTTACCCTGCACAAAATAATGATCTCACTTATCTAATAAGCCTGCAATGGACATTTATGTGTATAATGCCTCAGGACCTATCATATGATCCTGTTCTTATATGTTTATTTTTTCCCAAAGAACCTGGAACGGACATTGGTGTACAAATGCCTCAGGACTTCTAGTGGCCCCAAAGTCACCTCGTTTCCTCAATCCGTCAGTGCCTTAATCGTCGAGGACGACTTCTGTTTAGTGGTGGGGTTTGTGGTGTCCCAGTACAGGTATTTGTTGTAGTCCCTGTCAGATTGAGGCCCTCGGCTTGTGGGATCTCCCCTGCAGGGACTCAGATAGTTATGATGTGATTTATATACTGTTATGGTTGATAATACGTTTATTAGGTGTGTATAGCTTTAAGAGGTTTAGTCAACCATCTCATGTTAAGTCAGTGTATTAGAGTCGGGAGGATTAAATGCTAGATAAGACCTTATTGTGTTATGTTATCCTACAAGGCAGTCTCTATGATCCACAGCTCTCAACCAATGAGCTTCAGCCTCATCAGGCCCTTATAAGGGATTGTACTTCCTGTTTAAGGCAGTCTAATGCTTCCCTCAGTTCCTGGCAGAGCAGAGCAACACACAGTCAGAGAAGCAGTGCAGGCCTGAAGCCTCCAGGATAAAATACAGCAAAGAGTGGAGTATCCCTAAACATTACAGAACCAGTACTTCAGCTCATTTATCGGATCAATCCGTTATTCCGGCAAAAAGCCTCAAGTCTACAGACACTCCAGTAAGTGTATCTATTTTTCAGCCTAGTTAAGCATAGGCCCTGAATTACTATCCGGCTTTTGCAGCCGAGTATATACAGTATATGATCAACTAAGCTCAAGCATTATCAGCTGTGTGATCCAGAGACTGCCTGCAGAACATTTTGACACTCTGTTTAAAGCTGTGAAGATTTTGACACCTGCCTTCATGCCAGTAAAGCCTTTGTTGTTTTAACCCCCTGTTGTGGACTGTGTTATTACCATCCTAACTAGCGGGGATACGGAGGCCCCCGGAGCTGTAGTTTCCCGGGGTATACCAAGACTACAGTGGCGTCACGTGACAGAGAGGGTTAATACCATCTGGCCCTCACTAAGGGTTAATACCACCCGACCCTGGGCTCCTAGCCCCAAGAACCAAGTAGCTAACCATCAAGCGCATGTGTGTGGCCGTGGGACTCACCCTCCCCGGTCACTACAGTGGATATTATACAAAAGATGAACAGAGACTGTGGAAATGATACAAGAGATGGTCAGAGACTGTGGATATGATACAGAAGATGGCCGGAGACTGACACTGACAAAAAAAGTACATACAATGGCAGTTTTAAGTGCAAAACAGTTATAAAAAAGTAATAAAAAAATGTCTCCATTTACATGAAGGTCAGGTTAATATAATGCAGTCGCTTTGTCACTTGGGTCCAGCTGGAGAGATTTCCCTTCAATTTCAGTCCCATAGGCAATTAGCCACAAACTGAGGGAAATTTAGGGAAAATCCCATGTAGCCACAAGGATCAAAAAAGAATAGTTCCCTCAATTTCTGCTCTGGATTTGGTGGAAAGGTGAACAGGGCAACTGGAGGGTAAATCTCCCTAGCTGGAGCACATCTAGTGTGCATTGCGGCTAAGTACGCCGCACGGGCTTATTGATTTTGACGTGGACGTAAACGAGGTAAATCCCGATTCACGGACGACTTACGCAAACGACGTAAAAAATTAGAATTTCGACGCGGGAACGGCGGCCATACTTGACATTACTATTCCAATAGGGCCTAGCTCTAACTTTACGCGGCCTATCTCTTACGTAAACGGCGTAAAAGTACTGCGTCGGCTGGGCGTACGTTCCTGAATCGGCGTATCTCCTCATTTACATATTCTACGCCGACCGCAATGGAAGCGCCACCTAGCGGCCATTCAAAATATTGCAATCTAAGATAGGACGGCGCAAGCCGTCGTATGTTAGATATGTTTAAGCGTATCTCTGTTTGAGCATACGCTTAAACATAAGTCGGCGTAGATTCTGAGTTAGGTCGGCTTATCTACTGATAAGCCGGCCTAACTCTTACTGAATCTACCTAATGATCCGCACACTAAAGGATTCTAGGGCAATGGAATTTTTATTGTTCCATTAATTGACCTAAGATCTCTTATACTTTCTGAACATTTCTGGTTGGATGAGACTTTTGCCTTCTCATTTATCGATATTGCTTTTAAGGAAATTACTGTTGATCAAGACTTTTTTTTCAATTAAGCCACAATCACATTAAAATTGATTTACTGCTCTGTGCAAAGCATCACAGTGGAAACTCAGTGATATCAGGAAATCGTTATGTAATTGTTAAGTATTTAATTGTACTGTGCCCATTAATGGAACTTAAGAATCAACGAATTACACTGCTGAACACAGTAAATTATGTTAGACAGGAAGATAAAACAACTTTTTTTTTCCTGCAGGCCAAATCATGTTATTGGAGTATAAATGCCTAGCCTAGTACAAACATTGCTATTCTTATTTAAATTATTTAAATTTCATAACTAAACACAGCTTGCTCACTTAGTCATGAATTATATATGTTTTATTTTATGAAGTGACAAAAAAGAATTAAAAGATCAGCTCATGCACAAGTGATATTTTGGTTATAGGTAAAAGCCTGGTGAGATGAGTCCAGGATAAAGGCCTCTTTCACCTGGGGGGATGGTTTATTTATTTTTATAATCTCTTTTTCTTTATTAAGACAGATTCCAACATTCAACATTAAAAAAACACATTTCACAAAATATCTATATAAATCCTTTCATTCACATACACCACACTAACCCCACCCTGAGAAAACATCTATATATATGTTTTTGGGGGATATTTATTATAGCAAAAAGTAAAAAATATAGATTTTTTTTTCAAGATTGTCGCTCTATTTTTGTTTATAGCGCAAAAAATAAAAACCGCAGAGGTGATCAAATACCACCAAAAGAAAGCTCTATTTGTGGGGAAAAAAGTACGTCAATTTTGTTTGGGAGCCACGTCGCACGACCGCGCAATTGTCTGTTAAAGCGACGCAGTGCCGAATCGCAAAACCTGGCTTGGGCACTTAGCTGCCTAAAGGTCCGGGGCTTAAGTGGTTAAAGGACAATTGTACAAAAAAAAAGATTGCTTTTTTACCTCAACTATTCCTTTATATTGGCTTTTGGAGTTTACAGATGAAGCAATTTAGAAATTGGATGAAAGGTTTAGCACCGGGAAACAATTCATAACCGCTTGCCGACTGCCTCATGTCGATATACGTCGGCAGAATGTCATGGGTAGGCAAAGCCACGTATATATGCGCTGCTTTAAACCTGCCGACTAGCGGTCTGCCGGTTTCTGGCAATCGGGTCACGGAACAGCAGAATGGGGGGATGCCTTTGTAAAGGCATCTCCCTGTTCTGCCTGGAGACATGACACTGATCGTCTGCTTCCTCTCATCGGAAGCAGTGATCAGTGACGTGTCACAGCAAGCCACACCCCCTAACAGTTAGACTCACTCCCTTGGACACACTTAACCCCTTCCCACCCCCTAGTGATTACCCCTTCACTGCCAGTCACATTTATACAGTTATCAGTGCATTTTTATAGCACTGGTCGCTGTATAAATGTGAATGGTCCCAAAATAGTGTCAAAAGTGTCCGATGTGTTCCACCATAATGTCGCAATCACGGAAAAAAATTGCAGATCGCCGCCATAACAAGTAAAAAAAAATAATAATAAAAATGCCATAAAACTACCCCCTATTTTGTATACGCTATAACTTTTGCGCAAACCAATCAATATACGTTTATTGCGATTTTTTTACCAAAAATATGTAGAAGAATATGTATCGGCCTAAACGACCATGCAATTGTCGATTAAAGCGACGCAGTGGCGAATCGCAAAAAGTGCTCTGGTCTTTGGCCAGCCAAATGGTCCGGGGCTGAAGTGGTTAATAGATAAGTTGTGGATTTTATATACAGTCCAACTATATAGATCAGACCAAAATGAGGGACAAACGAGGAGGAAAGAGGGACAGAGAGACTTTCCAAATCAGGGACAGTCCCTCAAAATCAGGGACAGTTGAGAGCTATGTCAAGTTGACAGGGACACCATCTGTCAAACTCGGCTATTCAAGTCAATGGTTATGGTGCATTAGCCCCATTATAACGTGCCATTCAGCAAAAAAAAAAAAACAGGCATCACATTTCGAGGGACTCTCCCTGATTTGGAAAAAAGTCTCTATTTCCTTCTCATTTGTCCCTCATTTTGGTCTGATCTATATAGTTGTATAAAAAATTCACTTTTTATCTTTCCAAAAGTATTTCCCAGTGCTAAACCTTTCCTTCAATTTCTAAATTGCTACATTTATAAATGTCAAAAGCTAGTATAAAGGAATAGTAATGGTAAAAAAAAGCACTTGTGGGTTTAACTAATATTTTTTTTGTATAATTCTACTTTAAGGGGACATGGCAGGTAAGTAAAATATACATTTTGGGTGGACTTGCCCTTTAATAACAGATTTCAGCAACGCTTTTGATAATGCTATAGCCCTGTGCAAGTAATAACAGGCAGTTATGAGCTGAGATCCGATCAAGTGCTGATCAAAGCTTCATCAAGATCACCCGGTGATACCAATCCCACCAGGTGCTGCCCTCCCAGGGGTCTGTCTTGGCAGATATCAACTCCAAAAGAAAAGTAGAAGCGCACATCAGAAAGCCACTCGATTCTAGGTGTCTCAGCTAAGATTAATGGGGCAGATCCACAAAAGGATTATGCCGGCGTATCTACTGATACGCCGGCGTAATTTTAAATTTCCTGCGTCGTATCTTTGTTTTGAATCCTCAAAACAAGATACGACGGCATCTGGGATCGATCCGACAGGCATACGGCTTCGTACGCCGTCGGATCTAAGATGCAATTTTTCGGCGGCCGCTAGGTGCCGTTCCCGTCGAAATCTGCGTCGAGTATGCAAATGAGCTATTTACGGCGATCCACGAACGTACGTCGGCCTGCCGCTTTTTTTTCCGTCGTTTGCGTTCGGCTTTTTCTGGCGTATAGTTAAAGCTGCTATACTGAGGCGCACTCAATGTTAAGTATGGCCGTCCTTCCCGCGTACAATTTTGAATTTTTTACGTCGTTTGCGTAAGTCGTTCGCAAATAGGAATTTGCGTAGAATGACGTCACCGTCGTAAGCATTGGCGGGTTCCGGTTTAATTTCCAGCATGCGCACTGGGATACCCCCAGGGACGGCGCATGCGCAGTTCCAAAAAAACATCGTTTACGTCGGGTCACGAAGTATTAACATAAAACACGCCCCCATCACTTCTATTTGAATTCCGCGCCCTTACGCCGCAACAGATACACTACGCCGCCGTAACTTACGGCACAAATTCGTTGAGGATTCAAACAAAAAAAATGTAAGTTACAGCGGTGTAGTGTATCTTAGATAATCTACGCCCGGCGCAATAATGCGCCGTTGTATGTGGATCTACCCCTATATATTTAATAGGCTGATGATGCATAAAACCAGACAACATTTCCACTTCCACCTCTATGACTGAGTGGGTGAAACGTGTTAGAGGAGAATGGCTTCGGAGGAGGCAAAGATGAATCCTATCTGATACACCTAGAATTGAGTGGCTTTCCGGTGTGTGTGCTTCCACTTTTCTTTTTTTTTGGAGGCAGTTATGAAGATTATGATTTCTCGTTATTAATAAAAGTGATTGATGAGCGCAAAAACAATGGTATAGTAAAAGTTAAATAACAGTGAAACGTCCAATTAGAGGAATGACTCTAATAAAAATAATCTCCAAAGTGATGCAAAAATCACTTTGGAGATTATTTTTTATTAGAGTCATTCCTCTAATTGGACGTTTCACTGTTATTTAACTTTTACTATACCATTGTTTTTGCGCTCATCAATCACTTTTATTCATATCATTTATTTGTTGTTATTGCAATTTTAGATTTGAGCAGCATTAATTTTATTTCATTTCTAAGTATTTTATTTTCACCCTGCACTTTGGGTACTGGCTAGCGCTTTAGTTCTCCCCTTTCATATTTCTCGTTATTGCTTGGAGATATTTTACCCTTCTCCGTAAAAGAATTGCGTAAATTGCAGACAAGTGCTGGATAATTAGGAACAGGTTGCAGCAGTTGGATTAGTAGACAGTGGGCCGGATTCAGAAAAGAGATACAACGGCGTATCTCCTGATACGCTGTCGTATCTCTGAGTCTGGCCGTCGTATCTATGCGCCTGATTCATAGAATCAAGTTACGCATAGATATCCCTAAGATCCGACAGGTGTAAGTGTCTTACACCGTCGTATCTTAGGCTGCAATTTCACGCTGGCCGCTAGGTGGCGCTTCCGTTTGTTTACGCGAGGAATATGCAAATTAGTATTTACGTCGATTCAGAAACGAACAACCACCCGGCGCTTTTTTTTTACGTTGTTTGCGTTCGGCTTTTTCCGGCGTATAGTTACCCCTGCTATATGAGGCGTAGCTAATGTTAAGTATGGTCGTCGTTCCCACGCCGAAATTTGAAATTTTTACGTCGTTTGCGTAAGTCGTTCGCGAATACGGCTGGACGTAATTTACGTTCACGTCGAAAGCATGACGATTTGCCAACGTCATTTGGAGCATTTGCACTGGGATTCAGTCGCAGCCGGCGGATGCGCAGTTTGTTCGGGGAGGGGACGCGCTTCATTTAAATGATACATGCCCCCTACCAGCCGAATTTGAATTCCGACGGGTGATTTACGCTATGCCGCTGCAACTTTACAGGCAAGTGCTTTGTGAATAAAGCACTTGCCTGAAAAACTTGCGGCGGCGGAACGTAAATGACATACGTTACGCCAGCAGAAAGATCCGCTGATCTTTCTGAATCTGGCCCAGTGTGAAGATCTATCATCTTGTATTGAAAACCCACTGGCATAGAGTGGCAAGTCTTCTTTTAGCCTGCATTCACGCCTGAGCAACATGTTTCATATTGTGTTTGGTGTGTCATGGTGTGTTTGTCACGCAAATGCCCATTGACCTGTTGGGCAACAAACCTTCCAAGGAAGCTCAAGTACCAATTTTTGGCGCTGAGCCATGGGCGTTTGGCAATGCGTGTTTTTATGCATTTTCCATGAGACAAAATATGCAACTGCTACCTGATTTACCTTTCAGGATCTTATAGGCAGAGAATTCTGAAGAAGCCCCCCCACAAAGAAAGGACAGTAAGGTCTAGGAAATGCAAGATGTCAGTAACAAAACACTCTTAGGTAGATTCAGGTAGAAGGGCTTAACTTTAGGGCGGCGTAGCCTAGCCTGTTTAGGCTACACCGCCGTAAAATAACTAGGCTAGTAGTGATTTTCAATCTACTTACCTGCTAATCTACGGCGGCGTAGCCTTAAACGAGTGGGCGTAAGGGCGCCTAATTCAAATGACTTGGAGGGGGGCGTGTTGTATGGAAATGAGGCTTGACCTCACGTTTTTTGACACTGCGCATACGCCGGGCGACTACATTTCCCAGTGCGCATTGCGGCTAAGTACGCCGTACGGGCCTATTGATTTCGACGTGGACGTAAACGATGTAACTCCCGATTCGCGGACGACTTACGCAAACGACGTAAAAAATTTGAACCTCGTGGCGGGAACGGCCGCCATACTTTAACATTGTTATTCCACCTCATAGGTGGAATAACTTTAGGCCGCCTAAGGCCTTACAGAAACGGCGTAATTCGACTGCGGCGGGCTGGCGTACGTTCGGGAATCATTTACATAATCTTCGCCGGCCGCAATGGAAGCGCCACCTAGCGGCCATCCCAAAAATTGCAAGCTAAGCTAGAACGGCGCAATCCGGCCTATCTTAGCTTTGTTTAAGCGTATCTCTGTTTGAGCATACACTTAAACATACGGCGGCGTAGATTCTGAGTTAGGTCGGCTTATCTACTGATAAGCCGGCCTAACTCTTTGTGAATCTACCTATCTGAAGTGAATTTTAGGGCAAACAAATGCAATAAACTACCCAAATTTGTTGTAAAATATAAAAGACGAGTAAATAATTTCCCAACATGCACCCGTGAAATGGTGACATACTTCAGTACCCTATATTTTCCATACGTGATGCTTCAAAAGCCCCCTATAGGTGATCGGTTTAGTGTTCTTGAGGAGGTCTTGTGCTAGAATTATTGCTCTCACTGTGGCACCAGGGGGGTGGGGGCAAATGCTTTATCTTTTTGCGGACCTAGCAACAAAAGGGTTAGAAAAAGAAGAAAAAACTCGTAAGCCCTGTACACACGATCGATTCGTCTGGTTTTTTAACCATCGGTGAAAAAAGATAGAACCTGTTTTAAATTTTTCTCATGGTTAGAAAACCGATAGAAAAAAAACTTTCGTAAATAACCCTCAAAGTTTTGACTCAGCAGGGGGCATGCTGGACCTCTGCAGAGAGAACACTGCTTACACACAAACAGTACAAGTCCTACTCTGCAGCATGCTGGCAGGGGACAGGTTTTTCTATGTTGTGGCTGTTTTTAAAGAGAACAAACAGTAATGCCGCGTACACACGATCATTTTTCGGGTTGTAAAAAAACAAAGTTTTTCAGGCTCTAGAAAAAACAAAGTTTTTTTCAACTTGATCATTAAAATGGCCTTGCCTACACACGATCGTGAAAAAAAGGCTCTAGCAAAGCGCGGTGACGTACAACACGTACGACGGCACTATAAAGGGGAAGTTCCATTCGGATGGCGCCACCCTTGGGGCTGCTTTAGCTGATTTTGTGTTAGTAAAAGATGATTTGCGCTTTTCTGTCTGTTACAGCGTGATGAATGTGCTTACTCCATTACGAACGGTAGTTTTACCAGAACGAGCGCTCCCGTCTCATCTCTTGCTTCTGAGCATGCGCGGGTTTTTCACGTCGTTAAAGCCCACACACAACCATTTTTTACAACCCGAAAAACGTCGTTAAAAAATAGAGAATGTTCGAATTTTTTTTGGGACGTTTTTCAGAACCTGAAAAATGCTCTGGAGCCCACACACAATCGTTTTTAATGACATAAAAAAAAAACACGTCATTTTTTACAACCCAAAAAATGATCGTGTGTACGCGGCATTAGACACTAAACACCATTTGTTTTGATGCATCTGGATAATATGTATCTGAGAACTGGCTTAAAAATGTGTATGCCTTTATAAAAAGCCAACGTGAACCAAGTAACCCCTGATGTGCTTCATCTTCATCAAGTACCCCTCAACGTATTCATTTATTAACAGGACAAAATTATTTTATATAAAAGTATTACACAATCTCATATGCATGTTTAAGCAACTACATTGTAAAACATACAGGGCCGGATTCAGGTAGGTTAGCAGATCTTTAGATCCGCGTAACCTATCTGATTTACGATCCGCAGGCGCAAGTTTTTGAGGCAAGTGCTTAATTCAGAAAGCACTTACCTCAAAACTTGCGGTGGCGGATCGTAAATCCCCCGGCGGAATTCAAATTCCGCGGCTAAGGGGCGTCTACAATTTAAATCAGGCGCGTCCCCGCGCCGATCGAACAGCGCATGCGCCGTCCGCGAATTTTCCCAGCGTGCATTGCTCCAAATGACGTCGCTAGGACGTCATTGGTTTCGGGGTGAGCGTAACTTGCGTCCAGCTCTTTTCTGAATTGACGTACGCAAACAACGTAAAAATTCAAAACTCGGCGCGAGAACGATGGCCATACTTAACATAGGATACCCCTCAACTATACGCCGGAAAAAGGCGAACGCAAGCGACGTAAATAAAAAGAGACGGGCGGGCGTTCGTTTCTGAATCGGCGGAAATCCTCATTTGCATATTCGTTGCGTGTAAAAAATGAAACGCCACCTAGAGGCCGGCCTGGAATTGCAGCCTAAGATCCGACGGTGTAAGTCACTTACACCTGTCGGATCTTAGGGAGATCTATGCGGAACCTGATTCTATGAATCAGCCGCATAGATCCGACCGGCCGGAACTCAGAGATGCGACGGCGTATCAGGAGATACGCCGTCGTATCTCTATCTGAATCCGGGCTACTGCCACTGGTCTATCTTATATATGAATTATTAATCATTCTATTAATAAATCATATATAAGATTATATTATTATTATATTTTGTTTAGCAAACCAGAAGCTCCTACTGATGTACAGGTATATGTATCTTTGATGAGAGCCTCTAGGCATACAAACCATTACTGAATATTGACACATTCAAAAGATAAATCAGCAAGTTTTCAAAACTGTGCAAACCAGAAAATATTTTTTGTTGCCCATAGCAGCCAATCACAATTCTTGTTTCATTTTCAAACTTGGGACTGCAGTAACGGCAGCTGGAAAATAAGAAATGCTGGGCCAGATTCACAGACTAAGTACGCCAGAGTATCTGCTGATACTCCGGCGTACTTTCAATTTTGCCGCGTCGTATCTTAATTTGTAATTCACAAACGAGATACAACGGCATTTGGCTAAGATCCGACAGGCGTACGCCTTTGTACGCCTTCGGATCTTAGGATGCAATACTTCGGCCGCCGCTGGGTGGAGTTCGCGTTGTTTTCCAGCGTCGGGTATGCAAATTAGCTTTTACGGCGATCCACGAAGGTACGCGCGTTCGTTACGTCGTCGCTAGTCGGTTTTTCCCGTCGCAAACATAAGCCTGCTTTTTTATGGCTTACATTTAGACCAGCCATGTTAAAGTATGGCCGTCGTTCCCGCGTCAAATTTTTTTTTTTGCGTAAGATGTCCGGAAATACGAAACGACGTAACGCACGTCGCCGTTCAAAACATTACGTCGGGGCGACGTCATTTCGCGCAAAGCACGGCGGGAAATTTTCGCACGGAGCATGCGCAGAACGTTCGGCGCGGGAGCGCGCCTAATTTAAATGGTACACGCCCCATTTGAATTAGGCGGGCTTGCGCCGGACGGCTTTACGTTACACCGCCGTAAGTTTACACGCAAGTGCTTGGTGAATCAGGCACTTGAAAAACTTGAAAACTTGCGGCGGTGTAACGCAAAGACGATACGTTACGCCGCGGATGTACATGAATCTGGCCCGCTGTTGCTAGCACACTTTTTACATTTGAGCTCCGTAGTGAACTGAAAACATCACTTGCAATGGTAAAATATGGCAATAAAACACAGTAATGAAATCACCACATGCGTTATGATTTAGTGATTTAACTTCATTGTTTTTTTCCATTGTCATAACTATTTGACACTGATCCTTGCAAGACTGTAAGATGAGCTGCTTGCAAAATACATGATGTGAAACACAACGCATGTGACCTGAAATCTGCAGAGAAGGTAATCATGAATAATAAAATTGCTTTGAAGTTGTGGAAACATTTAATTTTTTATTTTTGCGATGTATCTTCGGGCCCCAATCAAATAAAGGGTTGAGGCTTTCATGGAAATACCCTTTAAATTCCAATTTTGAGCTACACTTTCTACGAGTATTAAAAGGTTCACCTTCAAATCTAAGCTGTCCTCCAAAGTATCTATTCTTTTCCAGAATGATATCCAGTGCACCTGAAAGAGTAAGCCAGAGCTATTCCACCCATGAGCATGAAGGCACAGTGGAGGTGGCATTAAGGTCGGAGTGCCCATACCAGATATTCTGTCCCCACTGCATGTTCAACACCTGTCATTGGTTACCAGTGTGCATGTGACCAGGCTGGTCAGCATCCTTGTAAGGATTGGGGTGATACTGCGCTGTCACACGGACAAAAAAAAAAACACAAATTCTGAAACTTTAAATGTGAGACACACACAAAATAAACAATTCTAGAGAAACAAACTGCGCAACTAACGTGATGATTCAAACAAAAACCAGAAAATACATGTATTGCAAAACTTGGTGCTGTGAAAGTGTTGAAATCACAAAAACAAATAGGTGACCCCATTTGTGTTAAAAAATGGTAATTCCTAGTGAAAAAAAGGAGTGAGAAAATCAATGTCCTATTTTCAAAAGGAAGGACGCTTCAGATGGTTTAGTAGTTGGAAAATATGCTGCTCTCCTACAGGTAAAATGGTGACAGCAAACCAAAAGAAACCACAGAACAGTGATGGGATAGAAAGGAAATCCTCCACCTTCCAAATAAACTGCCTCTTACCGAAAGGGAAGATCCCAACCAGAGATCTTCTGTTGGCGTGTGGCTTTCAAACCCAGCCTAGAGGTCTATGTAGCAGGATGTCGTTAACCCGATGTACACTAATGTGGGCCAGTTGCCAGTGTCCTAAAAACCCTGTGTGGCCCAGCCACCAGCATTTTAGCACCCAATAAAGCTGTGTGGCCTGGCTGAGAGCATCATAGCAACCCACAAGAGGGTGTAGGTGGCAGGTTGGCAATGGCACAGCCCTGGACCACACTGTGATTATATGGTCCTGCCCCCTAAGCATGGCACCCTGTGTTCACAGTGTATTGATGCCAATTTCCCATCAGAACCACCCCTGCACTATTGAGGACTGCCCAGCAATGGGGCAAGACCAAAGAGGACCCAGTAGGGGGGATTTACTAAAACAGGTGCAGCAGTCCCAATCAACCAATCAGCTTCAAACTTCAGCTTGTTTAAGAGTTGACAATAAAACCTGGACACTGATTGGTTGCTGCACCAGATTCTGTGTGCTCCAGCAAAGAATACAGGCTTTAACCACTTGACGACCAGCGACATACCGGTACGTTGCTGGACTTCAGGTGGTTACACCGGGATGATGCTTGCAGCTGAAGGCATCATCCAAGTACTGTTTTTTGGGGCTGAGAATCGGCTCTTTTGTAAAGGCAATCCTAGTGGCTAGCCGCTGGATTGCTCTTACATGCAGTGGGAGGGGACATCCTCCCGCCGTCTTCCACAGCTTTATCAGGCTGTCCTGTCCCACCTAGACACTCGATCGACCATACAGACAGACAAAGACCAGAAGCACTCTCTATGATATAGGGAAGTGGAAGCGATGACCTTATATCACTTGTATACAGCACCATTTTAAAAATGGAAAGCATTTGATCACACCGATCTTGGTGTGATCAAATGCTTTTAAGGGCAGAGGAGGGGTCTAGATGTCTCCATAAAGTGTACCTGCCACATGTCTATTGCTGTCACAAATGATGTTTACATTCCTTGTGACAGCAATAAAAATGACCAAAGAAAAAACGAATTAAAACCACAGTGTGATAATAAATAAATAACCGGTCCCACGTGCATGCAAACAGCAATTGTCTCACATATTTAACCACTTCCCTACCCAGCTATTGTACCGTCTGTCCCTCCGGGTGGCCATAATATGACGTCCTCGGCTTCCCGACCCTCCAAAAATATGTAGAAGAATACATATCGGTATAAACTCAGGAACAAATATATATATTGTTTTAAATTGGGATATTTATTATAGCGAAAAGTAAAAAATATTGTGTTTTTTTCAAACTTGTCACTCTTCTTTGGTTTATAGCGCAAGAAATAAAAACCGCAGAGGTGATTTGGGTACGATGTTCCATGACCGCGCAATTGTCATTCAAAGTGTTTCAGGGCTGAAAACTGAAAATTGGCCGCGGCAGGAAGAGGGTGAAAATGCCCGGTATTGAAGTGGTTAAGGTATCACCTTGAACGCCAGATCATGAGCAGTAATTCTAGCACCAGACCTCCTGTGTAAATTTAAAGTGCTAACCTGTAAAGGCTTTTAAAGAAATATATATATTTTATAGAAAAATGTACACAATTTTAAAGTTAAGGCCCGTACACACTTTTTGCCAACAAACTTCAAAATGTGCAAGTTTTCAAATTTGTCCGATCGTGTGTACGCTCCATCGGACCAACTTTTTCGGGTTTCATCGGACAAAAAGTTCGGTCTGCAAACGGACAAACTTTACGTCAACAAAAGTCCGATGGTGCTTAGTCCGACCGTGTGTACAGCAAGCAATCGGACTTTTGTACAAAGTAAAAACACGCTTGCTCAGAAGCAAAGACCAGCCGGAAGCGTTCTGTCTAGTAAAACTAGCGTTCGTATTTGAAAGAGCACATTCGTGACGCGGCAAGTTCTGAAATCAAGAAAAGCAGCGCACATTCTCTTCTTCTTTATAATGTGATAATACTAAAAGCTGCTTTGCTGGTGATACTGACGGAGTAAAAACAAATGTCTTTACTTTGGAGTAGTGTATTTTGGTTATATGAATCAGGCCTCGTACACACGACGGGACATGTCCGATGAAAACGGTCCGCAGACCATTTTCATCGGACATGTCCGCTGGCGGATTTTGGTCTGATGGCTGTACACACCATCAGACCAAATTTCCCGTGGACAGCGAACGCAGTGACGTGGCCGTGCCATCGCCGCGACGATGACGCGGCGATGTGCGCGACCCTGGAAGGTCAATGCTTCCACGCATGCGTTGAATCACTTCGACGCATGCGAGGGCTTTCGGCCGAGCAGACATGTACGGTAAGTAGTACAGACGACCGAACATGTCCGACGGACAGGCTTCCAGCGGACATGTTTCTTAGCATGCTAAGAAACATTTGTTCCCTTGGAAACCTGTCCGATCCGCCGGAAAATTGTCCAGTCGGCCGTACACACGACCGAACATGTCCGCGGAAAGTGGTCCGCGGACCAGTTTCAGCAGACATGTTCGGTCGTGTGTACAAGGCCTCAAACATATTTTTATTTTTTGTGGGTCAAGTAAGCGCAACCCCATTGCGCAACATTTCTGCTTGATGAACGGACATTCAGAAACTAACAAAATTGCACGAAACTGAAAATCGCGAATGCACACAGACGAAACCTCTACTAACTCTCAATTAGCAGAAGGAGCCCAAAAGGTGACGCCGGAGAATTGAACTTCCTCTTTTAAACTCTCGTCAGTATGTTAAAACGTCACTACATTCGAGTTTGTTGCTGAAAAAGTCAGAGCGTGTGTATGCTATGGGTGTCACCGGACAACTCCCTTCGGACAAAAATCCAAGGGAAAGTTTGGTTGATGTTCGACCGTGTGTTCAAGGCTTAAGACATGTTTGATACCCATTTACTCGGCATAACATCAACTTTTATATGTTACCTAAAAAATTGGGTGAAATATTATGACATTATGACATTAAAAACTGCAAGACCCACTCATTTATTCTCTCAGCATCTGCTATAAAAAAAACACGTATATAATTTTTGGGGTTCTAAGAAATGTGCCAGAAAAGGCCTGGGGTTCAAGTTGGCGAGGATAGTCATGTGACATTAGTGTGCACAAAAGAGGCAGGTCATTGATCATTGTTCATGAACAAACTTTAGAAAAATACACCACGATGATGTAATACCGAGATGGAGACAATAAATTAATGGAAAACTGAACTCTCGCAAAAAAAAAAGAAAAAAAAAAAAGAGGCAGGTCATTAATACGGCCCCTTCTAAATACAGTCTGCATTATATATGGAAAGTGTAACTGGCAGAGAATTCGGGCAGCTGTGCCTGTTGGGTGCATCCCAACACCTTCTTGTTATTCGGTGACAGTGTATATTGATTTCATTTATCAGTATGTTATGCAGCTTCCCATAAAGCTAATAATAAATCAGAAGTATCCTTTTCCTCTGACACTATTATTGTAGAAGCGACAAGCTCCAGGATTTCTTCTAAACGTCTGATAATAGCTCCCACACAGCCAGCGAGTTCTTATCACGCCATGTTATAAGTGCGTTGGTTACAGAGCATTTGTGAAAGTGACATATTAAATCCCATTAAAGGTTTTCATCAGCTAAGCGTTCACACCTGTTCCATCGTACATTGAAAGCCTCTGACAATTTTACAGTTGTGTCACCTGCTTTATTCTCATTGTATAAAACTGGTATAGGTCATACCCGGGTCCCTCTCTCTACAGCTGGGAAATGTGCTAAAATTTCATAAGACAGAATATGAAAAATAACCTTTTATTTAATCCTATTACTTTATTCATCATTCCACGGCTTAAAGCCGGAGTTCTGCCGAAAAAAATAAAAATAAAACCCAGCAGCTACAAATACTGCAGCTGCTGACTTTTAATATATGGACACTTACCTCTCTAGGTCGCCCACGATGCCGTGTCCCGAAGCCGATTTGTCCCTTGACTCTCGGGTGGAGGTTCCGCCAACTTCGGTAAGGGAATCAGAAAGTGAAGCCTTGCGACTTCACTTCCTGGTTCCCAACTGTGCATGCGCAAGTCATGCTGTGCGATCCCACAGGTCCCTGCTGTGGTATCTGCTCCCTCCTCCCTCCTGAAAGGTGCCAAATGTGACACTGGAGGGGGGGAAGATTCCAAAAAGCGGACGTTCCATTTTTGGGTGGAACTCCACTTTACACTTACTGTAAACGGTACCATACATGCTCTTCCCCCCCCCCCCCCCCCCCCATGTTTTCATTGTACAGTCCTTGACATGGACTATTTGGGAAATCATTATTTTGGCTTAGATATAATTAAACATGTTAAAGCGGAGGTTCACCCGGATTTTAAAGTCAAGGTTAATCACACTGGCTTAGTGTCTATATAGAAAGTTCGCTGTCCAAAAAATAAAAAATCAATTCCATACCTTTTTTTTGTTAAATGAACCAGGCACTTCCTGGTTTTGCTCCCGCGGGAGTGGGCGTGTCGCTTTACCGGTGATTGCCCCAGTGTCTCCTGGGAGCACAGCGTGACGCTGCCCAGGAGACGATTCTCTAGCCCACCAGAAGCACTCTCACGTGATTTGACACATGGATGTCGTCACAACGGGGCGTGACCTTTCAGTACGCCGGCCATTGTGATGGCAACCGTGTAGTGTTGACGGCGCCGCTCGCCGTCAACACTGCACATGCGCGGGATAGAGCGGTAAATGCTTGGACATCAGCATTCACCGTATACCGGAAGGATTTGCTTGTGGGCTTCAGAGTGCCCACAAGCAAGATGGGAGCGTTCAGGAAATATTTTTATAAATGATCTTTTACCGCAGAATGACAATGCGGACGGCTGTTTAAATAGGACACGTGAGTACACTATAAAGTATTGTAAGAGCGGCAGATGCATATAAAAAAATAAAAAGAATTCCCGCGGAACCCCCGCTTTAACATATCTAAACCCAAGATGAAAGATGTAACATATTGGGGCGTTCTGAGTGGTCCCTGCAGTCTTCTGGGGAAAAAAAGAAATCTCCATATGCAACGTTTAAAAAATTCCACAGCTTGCATATTTTGAGTTACAGAGGAGGATCTAGAGCTAAAATTATTGCTCTGGCTCTAACGATTGCTGTGATACCTCACATGTGTGGTGTGAACTCCGTTTTCATATGTGGGCGCTACTCACGTATGCGTTCGCTTCTGCACGCGAGTTTGGCGGGACGGGGCTCGTTTAAAAAAAAAATATTATTATTTATTTTACCTTTTATTTTAAATTTTTACACTGTTCTTTGTGTCACTTGACAGGACTTCTTAAATATGAGATCTGTGTTCAAAAAGACCTCAGATGTCATATTTACACTAAAATGCAATAAAAAATAAATTAATTAAATTAAATGTCATTTGGAAAAAAAGTCCCTTTAAGAGCTATGGAAGTGATGTTTTGACTTCGCTTCTGCCCTGCAATGGTATGGAATAAGGTGGGGGCCATTTTCCCCTCACTCAGCTTCATACCAAGCCAGGGAGAGGATGCAATCGCCTCCGCTGCTGCCAGCGGCTCCGATTAGCGGTAGAGGTCACCGGAGAGCCGATAAAAGTGATCCTGCAGCGAATCCGCCACAGAGACCACTCTTATCTGAAACTGGATCGCCCCGTTGAAGCTATCTACTGCCATAACAATAATATCCCTCTTCAAAGTACCGATGTATAACGACAGAGGGCGGTCCATAAGTGGTTAACCTTTATGTAATCCATGCATTAATCTATGCATGAAGGTAAAAAACCTTCTGTGTGCAGCAGCCCCCCCCCCCTAATACTTACACGAGCCCCCTCTCAATCCAGAAATGTCCACAAGAGTCTTGCCTCTCCGGGAACTCCTGATTGGCTTTTGGCAGCATTGGCTCCCGCTGCTGTCAATCACAGCCAGTGAGCAAATCAGGAAACAAAAGGGGGGGGGGCCGCACCTCAGCTCCATGTGTGATTGGACACACAGAGCTGTGGCACAGGAGCGTGCCTGCTTGGGTGCCCCCACAGCAAGCTGCTTGCTATGGGGGCACCCGGCAAGAGGGAGGGGCCAGGAGTGCCAGTGAGGGACCTAAGAAGAGGAGGATCTGGGCTGCTCTGTGCAAAACCACTGCAATAGAACAGGTAAGTATAAAATGTTTGTTATTCAAAAAAAAAAACATGGCTTTAATATTGATTTAAATGATTTAATAATGAATACAGAACTGCATTATTTTGAGTCTTTTATATCTACCTAGTTTAGCTCTCAGCATGCACAGATGGTAGGAGGTGGCTAGGCTTCTCGCATTACATTGCAGAAAGTACTTTAATTATAGCAACAATGGCACCGGCTAAGGAGTTTTTTTTATCCAGAATGCGCAAGAGGCCCTATTTTCCAATAATATTTCCTACAATGATCAGATCATAACCTCCAAAACTTTCTTAACTTCCAAGTGATTGTTTTTAAGCCTGAAATTGTATAAACAGTTCCACGCAATGAGCAATATGTTTATAGACATCTGTGCTCTTCGTTCTCCCATTATCCGGGCCATATGGTATGTTCTCCGTTCTTTATTTCCTTTTTTGTCATCTCCTGACAAATTCATAATGTGTCTTATGACGGATAATTCTGTTACAAGTAAGCAATGATTTGTTCCAGCAGCTCTGAAAATATCATAATACACAGAAAGCAAAGTGTCATCGGGGGTGAAGGAAGCGGGGTAAAACACAAACAGACTGTGCGCTTTTCCTCTAATAAGACTGCAGAGAGAAATGTCAGGTGTTCCGTAGAACTTCGAAACATCTGCTGCGGAATTGAAGAAACAAAGAAACTGTCTAATGTCTACATTTTAGCAGAACATTTCAACATTGGCGGCTCGCCTATTTTTAAAGTGGAACTCCAGGCAAACATTTAGAATTTTTCTGTCCATCCTATCCTAATGCCGCGTACACACGACTGTTTTTCATGACGTGAAAAAATGCAATTTTTTTAATTGGTCATTAACCACTTGACCACTGGGCACTTAAACCCCCTTCCTAACCAGACCAATTTTCAGCTTTCGGTGCTCTCACAATTTGAATGACAATTACTCAGTCATGCAACATTGTGCCCATCTGAAATTTTTGTCCTTTTTTCCCACAAATAGAGCTTTCTTTTGGTGGTATTTGATCACCTCTGGGTTTTTTATTTTTTGCGCTATAAAAGAAAAAACACTGAAAATTCTGTAACAATAAAAAAAATTCTCGTTTCTGTCATATTAGCAGGTATTGCGGAGTATTGGGGGTACTGCAGAGTATTGGGGGTATTGCAGAGTATTGGGGGTATTGCAGAGTATGGGTGGTATTGCAGAGTATGGGTGGTATTGCACATTATGGGGGGTATTGCACATTATGGGGGGTATTGCAGAGTATGGGGGGGTATTGCAGAGTATTGGTGTTATTGCAGAGTATTGCGCAGGGATGGATGGCTGGATCTGTGACTGCATTTGTCACAGATCCAGCCACAGCAGCTGCTGCTGCTTCCGTTCTCCCCCCTCTCCTCTCACACTGTACCGACCGGTACAGAGAGGAGAGGGAGGATTTGTTTACAAGTGATCGCTCCGTCATTTGACGGAGCGATCACGTGGTAAACGGCCGCTATCAGCGGCAATTTACAGTGATCTTTGATGCACCGGGTCTTCTAGACCCGGCGCTCACGGATGATTCCGGGAGCGCGCCCCAGGGGGCGCGCGAGAGGAGGATTCTGGGAGGACGTCCCAGGGACATCCTCCCAGAACAACTCGATGGCAAAGAGGTTAAAAACGATTGTGTGTAGGCTCCAGGGCATTTTTCTCGACGTGAAAAATGGGCATTAAAAATTTAGAACATGCTCTAATTTTTCGTGTGTTTTTTTAAGTCGTGAAAAACGGTCGTGTGTAGGCTTTAACGTCAGGAAAAAAACGTGCATGCTCAGAAGCAAGTTATGAGATGGGAGCACTCGTTCTGGTAAAACTAGCATTTGTAATGGAGATAGCACATTCGTCGCGCTGTAACAGACTGAAAAGCACGAAGACTGAAAAGCGTGAATTGTCTCTCACCAAACTTTTACTAACACGAAATCAGCAAAAGCAGCCCAAAGGGTGGCGCCATCCGAATGGAACTTCCCCTTTATAGTGTCGTCGTACGTGTTGTATGTCACCGCGATTTGCTCGAGCATTTTTTTTCCTGATCGCGTGTATGCAAGGCAGGCTTGACAAGAATCACGTTGAGAAAAACATTGTTTTTTCCATGACATTAAAAACGGTTGTGTGTACGCGGCATAAGATTTACACAGCCCTATCTGGCAGGAGATGTAACTTTTTACACTTACCGGTCTTGCCTATCCCCCAGCCTGTGACTGGACAATCAAAGAAGAAGCAACCGACTGATAGGCTCATCTTTCTGTCTGTTTGTACCCCTATAAGAAGTTTTACAAACCTTGCTCAAAGTTTGTGAATTTGCGTCAAACTCTATTGAAGTTTTTGGGGTGGGGGTCTTTTGTTCAATTTGGCTATTTATAAGTAGCGCTACTTCGGTAGGAGCCGCTGGATTTTGGCCATTCCTTCACAAACACAGCCAGGCAACAGGAATTTTACTCTCTCCCAGGCTCAATGATTGGTCCAGGCGATGTTTGTTTTGCTTTTGTTTATTTAGGGCAGGACCATATAATGAGTTTGGAAATTCCGTAGAAATGCTTAAATTATGCATTACAATTTAACTAAAAACATTTGATTTTAGTTGACTAAAATGATTTTATTAGACTAAAATGTACTGGAAATTTTAGTCGACTAAAATTCAACTAAAACTAAAACCATTGCAGATGACTAAAATGGGACTAAAATTAAGATGGCATTTTAATCAAAAGACTATAACAAAAATGAAATCAAAACTTGATGCAAAAATTAACACCGGTGCAGCAGCGGGGGTGTTAGTGGAGCCTAAATTTATAAGAAATGGTTATTTCCCTTTAAAAAAAAGAGCCATCTGTGTCGTCTTGGAAAATGATGGAGAATTTACACTTGGCTTAAGGAGAGGATCAATCTGCCGGAGTCTGGAAAAATAAATAGGTTTCTGGTTCCTAATTAGAGCAGATAATTCATCTTATTAAATGCTCTGATAAAAGTATACTGGCAATATTTTAACTGCAGAAAATTAATTTATATAGACACAGATTTGCTCTTAAAGGATTAAATAATTTGGGAAGGAAAGTCTGGTGGAGCTGGATGTTGATTTTTTTTTTCAGAACCGTCAGAACATTGAGGGCCAGCTCACGCCAGAATGTGGCCCAGAAAAGCTGTGTTTCGTGATTGTTTCTGGCACCGCGTTCAAAACACTCTGCACTTGCAATCTTCAGCAGGTGTCAGTGATAACATAATGACACCCCAAACACAGTGCATTTGTTGCTGTGTGTTTTGTAAAGTTGTGCATGCACTATTTTTGGTGCGGTCTGGCACAATTTCTGTCTATTCAAATGAATGGGCTAAAATCACACTGCACCTGGATTTGTGTGTCCCTGTGCAATTCATGTGTGAACTGGCCCGGATAAAAGATGTTTGGTCGCCATCTTTCTATAGATGAGCACATGTTGGTTTTACCAAATCTAAATTTTATGAAGCATCATCAGCAAAATTTATGCTGCCTGCATATTGGAGGACTTTAGCTCTGGGGAATTCTGAACCTCTGCAGAGAGACCACTACTTCCACATAAAGTGGGTCCTTCTTTTCAGCAGGCTGACAAGGGAGAGGCTTTTCTATTTAGGATGTGGCTTTCTAAAGGAACACTGGAATGTATTTAGTGGATTTAAACTTCAAAAGTTCAATTGGGCTTTAAAAACAACCTACTCATCATCAGGACAAAGAACTTGGAGTGGTTGAAGGCACTGGAACTTTAGGTGAACAGAACTTACTGTTTGAATTTGATTTCCTACCAGCTATACTGGTGGTGAGTCAACTGGGCAATCATGTGGTATATAGGCCTCTTCCATACGCCAAGGAAATACTACAGGAATCTCAAGAAGTACAAGCAATGTTTAAGGTCTAAGCCCGAAACTAAGGTTTTAGAGTTCAAAAAGTTGAATTTTATTCCAAAATGATGTTTAATAAATGAGCCAACACATTTTGGGGACCACACAGCTCACCCTTCATCGGGGCTTTAAGAATGTTGATGTGGACTTTTGGTGATGATAAAAGGGTACTAAGGCTCTGCAGGGAACTTGGTCATGTTCAGCAGCCCTTTGGTACTACATAAATGACACAGTGACAAAAAACACTTCAGGACAAAGTCACAGGTTTGGGCACTCCCCTTCATTTATGCATACTTACCTGCAGCATGCTTAACCACTGCTCTGTTTGTCTGTGGATGCTCTGTAAGTCAAATGCAGCATACAGACAATCGGACATTCCGACAACAAAACCGTGGATTTTTTTCCAACGGATGTTGTCTCAAATTTGTCTTGCGTCAAACAAATGTTGTCGGAAATTCCGTTCGCCAAGAACGCGGTCACGTACAACACGTACAACGGCACTAGAAAAGGGAAGTTCAATACCAGTCGTGTTAGTAGAAGTTTGGTGAGAGACGATTCGCGCTTTTCAGCCTCCTGCTTTTTAGTTTGTTACAGTGTGAGGAATGTGCTATCTCCATTATGAACGCTAGTTTTACCAGACCGAGCTTGATTCAGAGCATGTGTGGAATTTTGTGCGTCGGAACTGTCTACACAAGCTCGGAATTTAAGAGAATGGATTTTGTTGTCGGAAAATTTTAGAACCAGCTCTCAAATTTTTGTTGTCGGAAATTCCAACAGAAAATGTCCGATGGGGCCTACACATTTCCGACCAAAAGCTCACATCGAACATTTGTTGTCGGGAATTCCGAGCGTGTGTCCTTCACCTGACATGAAATGTCTAGGCCTGATAATTAGCCACTTAGGCCAGAGCACTGAATTCTGGGAGGAGGAGGAGAAGGTCCCATGCTCCTCCATACACAGGCTGCAAATTAAAGGAGAAGTCCAGCTTGAGTTATGGGTCACAGGAGTGCAATTCGTTTTGCCCGTTATCAGCGGAGAGCGGTCACTGCCATCAGTCTGGCAGAGCGTCATCACGACTTCCCAAGTCGGGATCCGCCAGCTGCCCTGATTGATGGCAGTCTCAACGTATCAGCGAGCCGCTGAGACAGCCTCTCCCCGCCCCTCCACTGCTCAGCTCTCCAATGAGCGTGGAGAAGCAGAGAGGAAAGAGGCAGACTGACAGTCAGCCTCCTTCCTCTCAGGGATCCGTGAAAAACCGAGCCAGCGGCGATGTTTGGTGGCTCGGTTCTCAGTGCACAGACGACGGGGGACAGCTGGAGCATCGGTCTGATGCTCCATCCATCGAGGTAAGTATAAATAGCCCAAAAACATGAAAAAAATACTTCTCCTTTAATGGAGGGGCAGTGGAGCCATGTGAAGGGGATATAAACCCTATATGGGCAAAGTGACATTTTCTCTTTAAATTTGGCCCCAGAGAGTCAAAAATTTGGTGATTTAAACAGGTAACTGGCATTTTAACTAAAATTTACCCAAATCATTGTAGTTTCACTTTAAGATGTATTTGTTTTCCAGACGCCATTGATTGAGTATTATTTTTACTTTAAAATGGACAATCAAATTTGGCTTTTTGGTGCTTTCAAATGTCTAGTCACACAGAAGTGTCTATATTTTTGGTGGTCTCTGTTTTGAAGTTCAGTATATTCCCTCTGGCACTAGTACATAAAATTACTTTTAGAAGGTCACGAGGAACGTTTACTGGGGGATTTCGATGTAGAAGCAAGGCACTTAGCGCTTCTCCTCTGAGGCAGAACGTATGTATGCAGGTTAATCAGAGCGCCTACGCTAACCCTGCACAACAGTCAGCACTGTTCAAATTTAGCAAACTAGATTAACAAGAATAATGTATTACGGTGTTAATACATCAAAATAATATTCATGTGTTTGTTGGAATCTTTATTCTTACTCCAAACAGAAAGGAGTACAAGAAGAAAATTCAGGTTGATATATTTTATTTATTAAAGCTAAGCTTTGAGCAAATAGCTAAACACAAAAGCTGATCACCCCTGCTATACAGGCATACCCCGCTTTAAGTACACTCACTTTACATACACTCGCGAGTAAGGACATACCCGCGAGTGTATGTAAAGTGCCTTACAAGTACTCTACAGACATTTTACAACCGCAGTAGAAGGAGCTGAAGCTCCGAGAGCATAGCCCGCTCTGTTCCAGTGTGCCCCTGACACCCCCACTAAAGCTGCCGAGACCTCAACTACAGCTCTTGACAACCCCATTACAGCCCCTAACCCCCCACTACACCCTAGAAGTGAAAAAAGGTATTGTTTCACTTTAAGTACATTTTCGTTTTACATACATGCTCTGGTCCCATTGTGTACTTAAAAGTGGGGTATGCCTGTGTAGGACAGCTTGATTCAGGACCTCATTCCTGGCTATACTGCAGCTGAGCAATACACCCTGGTGACCTGGTCTGATCCAGCCTGTGATGATTAGGCTATAGGGGGACACAGCAAACTGACAAGTTCATTCTTAGGCCATGATCAGCTTACCGTACAAAAGGAGCTGTATGTGCTTATGCTAGTTGTATTAAAAATTGTTAGCTTGCTGTTTAAACTGACATAGGTGCAGCGGTCATTCCCATACATTACCGTATACTGATTACAGACTCTGCTTAAAGGAACACTAAAGGCAGAATTTTTTTTTTTTTTTTTTAAATAACAAACATGTTATACTTACCTCTGCTGTGCAGTTCGTTTTGCACGTAGTGGCCCAGAATCCTGTCTTCTGGTGTCCCTCGGCGGCTGTCTCGGCTCCTCCTCGCAAAAGCTTTCCACGTTCATGCGAGCTCCCTCGCATGGTGGAAAGCTTTTTCGAGCGCGCTCCCGTGATACAGCGGCGGGCATAGCCTGCCGACTGTATCACTCGGCCCCGCCCCCCGGCGCGCCGCGTCATCCGATGTGATCCGATGTGATTAACAGCAGCGCCAGCCAATGGCTGCGCTGCTATCAATCCGCCCAGCCTAGCCAATCAAAGGCCAGGCTGGGAATCGAACAAAATGACAAGCACGCGCCCGGGACTTTCGAACGGTGAGGTAAGTAAAACGGGGGCTTGGGGGGGGGGGGGGCGGTGCTGTCAGATGTTTTTTTACCTTAATGCATAGGATGCATTAAGGTAAAAACAACCCCTTTAAAGCTTGTATAATGTAATCATTGGATTGGGGGAATTTAAAAAACTAGTTGGTGCTTCAAACGGCAGAGGTGCCCATTGGAGTGTGTGATAGGATTGTCGTGTGTCTAATGCCCTGTACACACGATCGGTTTGTTTGATGAAAACGGACCGATGGACGGTTTTCATCGGACAAACCGATCGTGTGTGGGCCCCATCAGTTTTTTTCCCATCGGTAAAAAAAAATAGAACCTGTTTTAAAATTTTGGTTAAAAAACGATAGAAGATACTGCCCGGCAGCCATGGGAATCTCACCTCCCAATTAATACTTGCCTTCCTTACCCTGCTGCTGGGAGATGGTCCTATGGCACTACCCTGACGGGGACCGTGACGAGGAACCCCTAGGCCGCATACCCCTGAGGACCTACCCACGGTACTGCGGTGATGACTCCCCCCCTCCCCCCGATGAACAACATATTCCCTTATGACTTGGGGAGGATGGTGGACTTTGACCCTAAGGCGTGATTGTGCGGGGAACTCTGGGGGTACATTCGCTGCTTCCCACCCCCCTCCCTCCTGGAAACATGGGGATCGGTCCTCTGGACATGGAGGGGAACCCTTGGAGGATGGACGAATGCTTGAGGAGCTGCTGACCTCATTGGCCCCTCTGCGGAAGGATTACAGGGCTCAGGTCCCGGTACATTAGAACTGTGATAAGGGCGAGTTCTTCGGCTGTTTCTTTGACTGGGATGCGGATGGGGGGATATGAGCTCACTGTGATACCATCAGTTGCACGCCTGCCAATATTGAGCGAAGTGAGGGAGAGAGGGACCGAGATGATGATGTGTACACCTGCTTGACTCTGGTATTGCTCCCCCTCCTTTCACGACTGACCACTTCCGGTTGAAGTGCTTAGGATGCTCGTGGAATGATGGCTGGCACTGCCTACACTATTAGTACTGTTTGCACTATTTGAAAATTAGATCACATGTTACTTTTCATTTGCCTGTGTCCAATGTATGTGTAGATTGGTTACCTACACTATAATGCCGTATTTTATCCTATCTATCTAGATAGCCGGTGGGGGATGGGAGGGTCGGGAGTCTCTCTTCCCGGCTCTGTACAACCCGTTACCCACTTAGGACTGCGCTCGACTACCAGTGCTCCACTGGTGAGCGTTACAGCTAAGGTTAGCTTAACTAGCTCTCTATATCCGCTGCACACACTAGTGCAGGCCTCTTACTTTCACTCTAGCTCTACTGGGTTCTCTTACCCAAACTCTCAACCTCCCCTCTACCCCTCTTCTCCCCACCCCCCCCCCCCCCCCCCCCTCACCCCCAACATCTGAAAACATGGACGCGCTTACTATAATCTCGTTAAATACGAAGGGACTGAACACTCCGGAGAAGCGAAGAATGCTGCTTCATGACATGAAACGTCTGAATGCAGACATTGTGATGCTCCAAGAAACGCACTTTAGAGACAACAGTGTGCCCATACTGAAAAATAGATTTTACCCCACAGTTTACCACGCTGCGTACGCCAAGGCGAAATCTCGCGGCGTCTCCATTCTGATTTCCGCAAGAGTGCCATGGACAGCCGCGGAGACTGAGACCGATACTGAGGGCCGCCACCTTTTCCTGAGGGGGATGATAGGTACGGAACGGGTTACATTGGCAAACCTGTACGCCCCGAACACCCACCAGGATAGATGGCTGAAACGCACACTGGACCGACTTACACAATTCACGACTGGACAGCTTATTGTGGGAGGGGACCTGAACGCAGCCCTGACACCCTCAGAAGACACCTCCGCTGGGACATCCTCGCTCTCGAGGGAGGAACACCGACGCATCTCCACATCGTTGCATTCCTCACAACTCATAGACGTTTGGCGGCTTTTCCACCCAGGGGAGAGGGATTACACGTTCTTCTCCAGGCCACATAAATCGTACTCACGCATCGACTACTTCTTAATCCCCCACAAGCACTTACACGCAGTCAAAAACACCACCATAGAGTCAATAACGTGGTCCGATCATGCCCCGATCTCACTGACGTACGAAATTTTGACAGCTCATGGAACACAGAGACGACCCTGGAGACTGAATGACAGCCTGTTGCAGGACACGGACGTTATGGCGGACGTAGTTAGGGAGATCGGACATTATTTTCAAACAAATAGCACGGAAGATAGCGACCCTGCCATAGTATGGGAGGCGCATAAGGCGGTGGTTCGCGGGATACTGATCAAACATGGGGCTAGACTGAAACGACAAAGGTTAGAACAACTGACGTCCCTCCTTCAGAAGCTGCAGGGCCTAGAGGTAAGGCACAAACAAACCCCCTCGGCGGAACTGGGTTCGGAACTCGACGTGGTGCGCAAGCAGGTCACGGACCTGCTGCACTACAAAGCCAAAGCGGCCCTGCAGATTTGCAGGAGGAGAGTGTACGAATCAGGGAATAAATGCGGGAAGATGCTGGCACGAGCTCTCCGTGAGCAAACCCTTGCGTCGTACATACCGCACGTCACCTCCACCGGGGGACATAAAAAGACATTACCCCACCAAATATCTCAGGAGTTCAGATCCTTTTACCAGACGCTGTATAACCTACCCCAGCGACCTCTTGACCCCGACAGGACAGCGGACTATTTAACGTCTTCTCTTATGCCAACTCTATCGACTGAGGCGAAGACGCTGTTGGAAGAGCCGATTACCCTATCGGAACTCCAACTGGCGCTGAAAACCGCCAAGGCAGGGAAGGCCCCGGGCCCGGACGGTCTCTCTGTGCCCTACTACAGGACCCTCCTCCCTGCTCTTGGGGAGCGAATGGTATCCCTATTTAACCACCTAAGCATGGGTAAGACATTCCACGACTCCACACTTTTGGCGCACATAACAGTAATCCCCAAAGACGGGAAAGACCCGAGCCAATGTGCAAGCTACCGTCCGATCTCCCTACTAAACGCAGATCTAAAACTTTTCACTAAAGTCATCGCCACGAGATTGCAACAACACCTCCCTGGCCTGATTCATCTGGACCAAGTGGGATTCGTCCCGACGCGGGAGGCCAGGGACAACACGATCAAGGTCCTTAATTTGTTACATGTTGCCAACACCACGAAGACGCCTTGCGTCTTCGTGAACACAGATGCCGAGAAGGCATTCGATCGGGTGAACTGGCAGTACATGTTCGCCACTCTGAAACATATAGGCCTAGGCGAAAAAATGAGACACTGGATAGCGGCGATATACTCAAACCCGACGGCGAGAGTGAGAACAAATGGCATTCTCTCAGAGCCATTTGCCATCACAAATGGAACCAGACAGGGTTGCCCCCTCTCGCCCCTGTTGTTTGCGCTGTCGCTAGAACCCTTTTTGAATCACGTGCGGTTAAACACGGGAATTAAGGGGGTGGAGGTAGATAAAACACAATACAAAGTCTCGGCATATGCTGACGACCTATTGTTCTCGTTGACGGATCCGGGGACGTCTTTACCGAATTTGATGGCGGAGTTCGAGCGATACGGGGAAATGTCGAACCTCAAAATAAACTTGAGCAAATCGGTGGCGATGGGCCTGCGTATAACACAGCAACAACTTTCCCACCTTCGGAGCAAATTCCGTTTAAAGTGGACAGAAGAGGCGCTGACCTATTTAGGAACTCGCATCCCACCCAGACTATCTCAAGTGTACAAACTGAACTTCCCCCCTCTTCTTAAGACCATTCAGGGACTACTGACGACATGGACTAAGGGGCTACACTCCTGGTTTGGGAGGTGTAGCATACTGAAAATGACGATTTTGCCCAAATTTCTATACCTTCTACAAGCCCTCCCGATACTCATTCCAGCAGACTACTTTAAACAAGTATACACGACTTTCAAAACGTTCCTCTGGGGGGGAAAACACCCCAGGATACATAAGAAAATTCTCTCCCTACCCAAACGACTGGGGGGTATAGCGATGCCAGACATCCGAGCCTACTATTATGCGACACAACTAGGCCGACTTGTCGACTGGTGCCGCCATGGAGACGTCAAACTTTGGCCTGGATTGGAACAGGCCCAATGTGACATTCCCCTACAACGAGCCCCCTGGTGTCACGCTGCTATGCAAGGAGAAGTCAGGCGACATCCGCTCATAGGAAACACCATCGCGGTATGCGCGCGGATTATGACAAGGGCAAACCTGAGCTCTCGAACTTCGCCGTTACGCCCGGTGCTGGGTAACCCACTCTTCGAACCGGGAATACGAGATGGGAAATTTAAAGCCCTGAAGGCGTTAGGCCTTTACCAGGTGTCCCATTTCAGCGAAGCGGGAAGATGGAAGACGAAGACGGAGCTCATGGACCCGGGGGGAACCTACTGCTTAGATTTTCTAAGGACTGAGCAGCTGTCCCATTTTCTTGAAACGATGACACCCCCTCCCCCCGCGACGGGTCAGCCTCTCACGGTACTAGAGGAATGGTGCTCAGACACAGGGGTCCTGCCACATGCACTGTCCCTTGCACACGAGCTGGTAATCATGCCGAGGACTGATTACCGTCTCCCGTGTTTCACTGAGTGGGAACGATTGCTGAACTGTACATTCTCCGACAAGAAAAGGGAAAAAATTCTATCTCACACACATAAATCCTCCATATGCACCAAAATACAGGAGACCAATTACAAGATCCTAACCGGCTGGTATAGGACCCCAGACCTGCTACACAAGATCTTCCCTGCGACATCGGACAGATGTTGGCGTTGCATGGAAGACAAGGGCACACTGTTACACGTATTCTGGTCCTGTCCCCGACTCCGGAACTTTTGGACCGAAGTACGGCGGATAACGCAACAGTTTACGGACCGTGAGGTCCCTGATGATCCAGCATTCTTCCTTCTCCACGCGACTGACGCCCCCACGCGGGTGTACAAGAAATCGATTGTTCGCCATCTGCTGGATGCGGCCAAGGCCTGCATTCCGATACTTTGGAAGTCAACGCTCCCGCCGACTGTTGCCATGTGGTTGCAGAGAATAGACGAAATCAATAAAATGGAAGATCTCATCCTAACGAGTCAGGACAGACAGGAGGCCTACACAGATACGTGTCGTATCTGGAATATTTTTAAATACTCCGATGAAGGGGTAGCCCTCAGGGGCGGAAGTACCTCAACCTGAACCCCTTGATTTCGTCTATGGTATGCTCTCTGGAGTAGTTGCGGGAGGAGACACAGCACTAAAGCCCTTCCCGGTGGCAAATGAGAGACGAGGTCCGTAATCAACACTCCCCCCTCCCCCTTATAACTACCCATCCCCCCCTTCCCTTTCAACTCTCCTCCATCTCCCTTTTCTTTGCCTGTATTTTCTAGGAGAGTGCTCGCTCTCTATATCTACCTCTATTCACCCTTTCTGCTTTCATGTTCTCTATAAATCTGAAAAGTCAGGGGATCGGGCCCGTGGGACCACGGTGACTCATTTGATTTTGAATGGGTGGGTTGAGGCACACATGCAGATAAAGGGGAGTATAAAGAGTGGGGAGGACGGCGCCGTGAGACGCGCAGCCATGTCCACATAAAGACGGACGGATAGCCGACCCCTCCGCTGTGATGATTAATATTACCCCATATTGTTTGAATTGTTCGATGTTTTCCTTTTTTTTTTTTTTTATCTGTACTGGATGCCTTGATGTTTACCCCATTTACTGTACTGATGTTTGTAATGACGCGGTGGTTCCTATGGACCCCCTTTTTCCCTGTTTATAAATAAAGAATTAAAAAAAAAAAAAAAAAAAAAAAACGATAGAAAAAAACGATCGTCTGTGGGAAAATCCATCGGTCAAAAATCCATGCATGCTCAGAATAAAGTCGATGCATGCTCGGAAGCATTGAACTTCATTTTTCTCTGCACGTCGTTGTGTTTTACGTCACCGCGTTCTGACACGATCGGATTTTTAACTGATGGTGTGTAGGCAAGACTGATGAAAGTCAGCTTCATTAGGATCCATCGGTTCGTTTTCATCAGATGTGTACAGTCATAGTGTATGATCAATGACAGAAAGATTTGTTTCACCAAAAAGGCCCATTTTGTAGCTTACATTTGCCACTTTCTCTGTTTAGGGTCATATACAAAAGTTTCTTGCTTCCTGCCTTTGGATTTCACAAGTGTGTCATTTATCATACACTTACGCCGCGTACACATGATCGGATTTTGCGCCGGAAAAACCTTGGATGTTTTTTCCGACGGAATTCCGCTCAAGCTTGGCTTGCATACACGCGGTCACACAAAAGTTCTCTGGACTTTCGTCCATCAAGAACGCGCTGACGTACAACACTACGACGAGCAGAGAAAATTAAGCTAAATGCTTCCGAGCATGTGTCAGAATTTTGCGGTTCGGAATTGCTACAGACGACAGAATTCTTTCCGTTGGAAATATTGAGAACCAGCTCTCAATCTTTTGTTGGCGGAAATTCCGACAGCAAAAGTCCAATGGAGCATACACACGGTCGGAATTTTCATTCAAAAGCTCACATCGGACTTTTGCTTTCAGAATTTCCGATCGTGTGTATGGGGAATAAGACTCCCGTCACATCACAACCCTATTCCACGCTACAATGGATGCCATTGCCTGTACCGTTCAAAGCACTGATAGGATCTTTTGCCTCCCCCTATTCGAGAATCACACCATCCATCTGAGAGCCACCTAGAGAATTCAGAATCGGGACCCCTAAGACATTGAGAGGGACCACTTATATCCTGCATGGGGACATATAACTTCTTCTGAACCAACAACTATACTATAGCTACATACTACACTATAAGGGCTCTCCTGCCTCTCTTATTTTTCCGGTGGGCACTAAAACCATAACATGGGTCTTCATTCTGCTTCCTTCTGAAACTACAAGGACCACCACCTCTCCTACTCTGTGTAAGATTGTCCATAAATGATGTTCATGCAAAAGTTTTCCAACTTGTCTGCTCAACAGAATTTGATCTCACAATCAACTTCTGTCTAACAAGGACAATCACACACTGATCGCAATTAGCTGGTCCTTGCTGAACCAGACAAATTTTGACTCAGTTGCTAGCTTAAAGTGGTTGTAAACCCACTATTTTGACGTTTACCTACAGGTAAGCCTATAACAAGGCTTACCTGTAGGTAAGGAAAATATCTCCTAAACCTGCACGGTTTAGGAGATATTCCCCTCGCAATGCGGGCGGCGCATGCGCAGGGGGGAATCCACGGCGCAAGGACCGGCATCCGCCGGACCCTGCCGATTTTAAATCTCGCGCACGCGCGGGAGTGACGTCATCGCCGCTCCAGCCAATCACAGCGCTGGAGCGGCGATACCCGGAAGACACGCCGGAGCAAGATGACATCCTGCTCGGCGTGGACCAGGTAAGTGGTGGTCACCTCGTTCTGAGGTAAGTATTTCATAATCAGCTAGTATGCGGTGCATACTAGCCGACTATGCCTTTTGCCTTGCAGGTTTAAGAAAAAAAAAAGTTTATGCGGTTTACAACCGCTTTAAAGAAGAAGTAAACCCTCTTTTTTTTTTTCTGAAAAAAAAAAACCCTGCAAGAGAAAGGCAAAATGAGCTAGTATGCATAGCTAAGTTCGATGTCCCCGAAGCGTTCCTTGTTCCCCTCTGCCGCTGCCGCCATGTCCCCTCCGATCCTCTTCCGTGTATCACCGCTCCGGGGCTGTGACTGGCCGGAGCGGCGATGAAGTCACTCCCACGCATGCGCGCGGGACCGGCAATCTTCCATTCAGAAAACCGGCACGCTCAGTGCACCTGCACCATGCGCGCCGTAGACATCGGTGCAGTGTTTTCTGCAAATATCTCCTTAACCATGTAGGTTAAGGAGATATTTCTTGCACCTACAGCTAAGCCTTAATCTAGGCTTACCTGTAGGTGCAAGTTGTCAGAGTGGGTTTACAAACACTTTAATTATAAAAGTTACACATTTGATATAAATACAATATACCAATTCATGACATTATATAATACCGTTTCAGCTATAGCACAATTTAATACAACCTGTTATCAAAAGTTTATTACTATTACTGAGTTTTTATATCTGGTATGAAATGTATTATTCTCTCATTACAAAACAGTTTTTATAAACTACATAACTCAATTTTACAGTGTATCACTTACTGTATATTTAATATGCAATATTCCTTTGTACTACCATATTTCTCTAAATAAACTGTTTGTATACAAAAAAAGGTACGGGGTGGACCAGTGAAAATTCAGTGTAAACTACTAGATACAGTATTTTCATGCCCAGTCATGCCCAGCTGTGCTCATCCATGCCCAGCCATGTCCAGCCATGCTCATGTGTGCGCAGCCATGCTCATCCATGCCCAGCCATGCCCAGCCATACTCATCCATCCCCCTCTGTGTCCATCCATGGCTCATCCATGCCCATCCATGGCTCATCCACGCCCATCCATGCTCATCCATGGCTCATCCCCGCCCATCCATGGCTCATCAATGCCTCATTCATGCTCATCCATGCCTCATTTATGCTCATCCATGCCACATCAGTGCTCATCCATGCCACATTCATGCCACATCCCTACTTATCCATTCCACATCATTTCTCATCCGTGCCACATCCATGCCACTACAGTGCCCATCAGTGCCACTGCAGTGCCCATCAGTGCCTCACAAAAGTGTAATAGGTAGTCAAATTAGATGTGTAATTTATGTGCCTAAAACATCTGACGTTGCTTCCCGCATGTTGAGCCTCTGCATGTGGCCAGCCTGTGTAAAAGTCTCTTGCTATACTCAGGGGGAGTAGCAAAATATATTTTGGGGTGTAATTTTTGCCATCTACATGTTATGTGTTAGAAATATCTTATACATGGAAAACTTTGTGTAAAAAGAAAAATGCGTTTTAATTTTCTTTCAACATTTTCAAAAAACATGTGGAAAAAAATGACATACGTTGGGGTGTTTGCTTTCTAAAATGGGGTAATTGTTTTGGCGTTTCCTTTGTCCTGGTGCTCCAGGGACTTCAAAAATGTAAGAGATAGTCAAGAAATTAGATGTGAAACTTATACTCCTAAAACACCTGATGGTGCTCCCTGCATTTTGGGCCTTTCTATGTTGCCAGACTGTGTAAAAGTCTCACAAATGTGGTAGCGCCATACTCAGGAGGAGTAGTAGAATTTTTTTTTGTGGTGTAATTTGTGGTATGCTTATGCTGTGTGTGAGAAATAACTTGTTATTGTGACAATTTTGTGAAAGAAAAAAGAAAAAGAAAAAAAAATCTTCATTTTGCAAAGAATTGTGGGAAAAAATTACAACTTCAGAAAACTCACCATGCCTTTTACTAAATACCTTGGAATGTCTACTTTCCAAAAAGGGGTCATTTGGGGGGTATTTATACTGTCCTAGCTTGTTAGTGTCAGTACATCAGGTGTGATCAGTTTTCAGAGATTGGCACCGTAGGGCCAGATTCACAGAAAAAGTACGCCGGAGTATCTGCTGATACTCCGGCGTACTTTCAAATTTGCCACGTCGTATCTTTATTTTGAATTCACAAACAAAGATACGACGGCTTTTGGCTAAGATCCGACAGGCGTACGGCTTCGTACGCCTTCGGATCCTAGGATGCAATACTTCGGCGACCGCTGGGTGGAGTTTGCGTCGTTTTCCGCGTCGGGTATGCAAATTAGCTGTTTACGGCGATCCACGAAGGTACGCGCGTTCGTCGCATTCTCTTACGTCGTCGCTAGTCGGTTTTTCCCGTCTCAAACTTAAGCCTGCTATTTCATGGCTTAGATTTAGACCAGCCATGTTAAAGTATGGCCGTCGTTCCCGCGTCGAATTTCATATTTTTTTTTTGCGTAAGACGTCCGGGAATACGAAAGGACGTAACGCACGTTGCCGTTCAAAAAACTCGTCGGGGCGCCGTAATTTCGCGCAAAGCACGACGGGAAATTTCCTAACAGAGCATGCGCAGAACGTTCGGAGCGGGAACGCGCCTAATTTAAATGGTACACGCCCCATTTGAATTAGGCGGGCTTGCGCCGGACGGCTTTACGCTACGCCGCCGCAAGTTTCCACACAGGTGCTTTGTGAATCAAGCACTTACGATGAAAACTTGCGGCGGAGTAACGTAAAGGGGATACGTTACGCCGCCGTAATTGTTCGTGAATCTGGCCCATAGTTTGTAGACTCTATACCCTCACAAAGACCAAATAATATACACTTAATTTGGTTATTTTTTACCAAAGATGTGTAGCAGTATACATTTTGGCCAAAATTTATGAAGAGAAATTAATAATTTGATAAATTGTATAACCTACACAAAAAGAAAAATACATATTTTCAACGTTTTTTGCTTTTTTTCATTAATAGAGCAAAAAATTAAAAACCCAGAGGTGATCAAATACCACCAAAAGAAAGCTCTATTTGTGTGAAAAAAGGACAAAAATTTCATATGGGTACAGTGTTGTATCACTGAGTAATTGTCATTCAAAATGTGAGAGCACCGAAAGCTGAAAATTGGCCTGGGTAGGAAGGGGGTTTAAGTGCCCAGTGGCCAAGTGGTTAATTGTACTTTAATAAAATGTCACTTGTGATATTTCAATAAAGCTCTAACACAAAAAAGTGTGATGCCCCGGGAATGGTGTTTTTGCACTGTTTTCTGCAAGCATGCGGTTTTCTGCGGCCATGAAATCAGCGTGATTGCTGGTGTGAACAAGCTCTTAACAAATGTTACAGTTCCTAATATTCCTAATAAATCTAATATTTTTTTTTAACCCTTAGCTAACTAAGTTATTACTATTCAGTAATTTTTGTAAAAATATTTTGTTTTTATTTTTTGTTGTTCTCCCACTTTATACATTAATTTAACACCATTTAAAAAAAAATTGTAAAAATATTTTTAAATTCTTCTATCTCACTGGTGAATAACGTCACCATGCTTTGTACCAGAACCATAATTTAACGCCTTTAGAAAACGAAACTAAATCACAGAATAAAATTTGCATTTTTAATGAATTTATTTCTCAGATGAAAGAACACATTTTGTTAATGTTAATAAAAACCTGGACCTGTTGTACCCCACTATTGATGTCTACATGGACTATAATGCAGTTTTTTTTAATACAAAAGTGACAGGTGCGATGGAGCGCATTTGTGTTTAAGCCTAAAACCCCAATTATAATATATTACAGCGTACCAATCATTTTATGGTGTGACTGCATTTGTTTTCCTTATTTATTATTTAGGATTTTTACCTTCTGTTCTCACCTAGGGTTCTGACCAGTAACGCACCTCCCATATTAGTGTGCCCCTCACTCTGGATGAAGGAGCACAGGGGGCACCTTTGGACAGACAGACAAACTCCAGCTAATACTTTAAGTGGAAGCTCACTCTCTCAATCAACATTCACTATTTCTAATCATCTAGAATTAATTAGTAAATAGATAGGAACGTTTTTTTATACTTTTTTTGTGCATTAAGGTGAAAAAACACCTTGCAGTGTCCAGCCTATTTACTTACCTGACCCCCGAATTTCCATGGAACGCGATTCCGCATCGCTCTCTCCACGGCTTCTCGGCTCTTCATTGGATAGATTGATAGCATCGCAGCCATTGGCTCCTGCTGCTGTCAATCAAATCCAATGACGCGGCCACTGGGGAGCGGAGCCAAGTCATACAATCGGCGTCTGTGGACGTTATTCCTATTACAAGGGATGTTTACATTCCTTTAATAGGAATAAAAGTGATTACATTTTTTTTATAATTTTTTAAAGTGTCAAACTACATTTTTTTTAAGTAAAATTATCATTTTTTTTAAAAGTGCCCCTGTCCCCGTGTGCTCGCACGTAAAAGCGAACGCATACGTAAGTCCCGCCCACATATGAAAACGGTGTTCAAACCACACATATGAGGTGTCGCCGTGAACGTTAGAGTGAGAGCAATAATTCTAGTCCTAGACCTCCTTTGTAACTCAAAACATGTAACCAGTAAAAAAATGTAAGCATTGCCTATGGGTATTTTTAAGTGTTAAAGTTTGGCGCCATTCCACGAGCGTGTACAATTTTGAAGCATGACATGTTGGGTATCTATTTACACGGCGTAACTTCATCTTTCACATTATGCAAAAAATTGGGCTAACTTTACTGTTTTTTTTTTTAAAGTTTGAAAAATTGCTGCGCAAATACAGCAAAAAAAAAGTTGCAATTACCGCCATTGTATTCTCTAGGGTCTCTGCTAAAAAAAACATATATAATGTTTGGGGGTTCTATGTAATTTTCTAGCAAAAAAATGACGATTTTTACATGTAGGAAAGAAATGTCAGAATTGGCCTGGGTGGGAAGTGGTTAATTTGTGTCTTCTATATTGGCTTGGAGTTCAGCTTTAATTCTGCTGAGTAGCACAGATGGTAGAAGTGAAAACTCGCGCTCTTTAGTGGATCTTGAATTAAACATGGTTGTTCTATCAAGTCATCAGGAGCATGTCCCCCACTTGTCCAATCATCTGTATACTACTTATACACCAGCAGAGCCGTGGATGTGAAGGTCACTACCGCTGTGTTCTAGCCTGAAGTCTTAACACCTACCAATATAGAGTATTCTCCATTTCAGCTATAAATTAATACTCTGGGGAGAGCAGTGTTACAACAAACGTTTCCTTACTGTCATGGCAAAAAAAAAATATCTCAACAGAAATACAGTTAATATTTTATAACTGTAAACCAAAAGTACTGGGATAATCTATCTTTAAGGAATTATTAGAGATATACATATGTCAATTTATTCTTCCTTTATTAACCACTTCAATACCGGGCACATTTTTCAGCTTTCAGCGCTGTCACACTTTGAATGACAATTGCGCGGTCATGCAACACTGTACCCAAACTCAATTTTTATCTTTTTCACACAGATATAGTTTTTTTTTTTTTGGTGGTATTTAATCACCACTATGGGCCAGATTCTCAAAGGACTTACGACGGCGTATCTCCACGTACGCCATCGTAAGTCCGAATGAACGCCGTCGTATCTATGCGCCTGATTTTTAGAATTCGGCCAAGATACGAGCGACGTAAGTCTCCTACGCCGTCGTATCTTGGGGTGCATATTTACGCTGGCCGCTAGGGGCACTTCCATAGATTTATGCGTCGAATATGTAAATTAGCTAGATACGCCGATCACGAACGTACTTGCGCCCGCTACGCCGTTTACGTAAGGCTTACGTCCGGCGTAAAGTTACCCCTGCTATATGAGGCGCAGGTAATGCAAAGTATGGACGTCGGAACAAGCGTATCTTTTTACGTCGTTTACGTAAGTCGTACGTAAATGGGGCTGTGCGTAGGTTACGTTCACGTCACAGGCATTGAGCGGCGTATCTTAGGGCGTAAATTCGACGTGATACTGAGCATGCGCGCGCATGCGCCGTTCGGTAGGAGCGTCATTTACGTGGGGTCACGATTCATTTCCATACAACACGCCCCATACCAGCCTACTTTGAATTAGGCGGGCTTACGCCGTCCAATTTACGCTACGCCGCCGCAACTTATGGAGCAAGTGCTTTGTGAATACTGCACTTGCCTGTCTAAGTTGCGGAGGCGTAGCGTAAATAGGATACGCTACGCCCGCACAAAGATACGCCCTCCTACGTGAATCTGACCCTAAGTTTTTTATTTATTGCTAAATGAATTAAAAAAGACCAAAAAGTTTCTGTTATAAAATTTTGTAAATACCGGTAAATCTTTCTTCATTAAGAAATTTAACAAAATTGTTTTTCTTCACAATTTTTTTTTCTGTATACCATCACCAGTGTAGTACAGCAGCATCATATAAGTGGTGGTGATAAGGGATACTGACTGGTGACAGTATGAAAAAAAAAAAACGTAATATTTTTTTATGACTTTTTAACACACTGTGACCCCGTTATGAATGTTTACACCAGTGAATTTCACTGGTATAAGCAACTATTTTTACTGAATGAAACTTCATTCAGTGTGTATTGTTGTCATTAGCTGTGATTGGCCACAATTAATCATATGGTTTAGATGGGTCGTGATTGGCCCAGTCAGTACCATGTGATCACTGTAGCAACACAATTTTACACAATGAATAGTGTGAAAGGAAGTCATCCTGTGTTTACAATTGTCATGTGATCTGTTGTGATTGGTCACAGCAATCACATGGTACCAGCAGAGAGCCAGTACAATGATTAGTCATTGGGTGTGTTTGGTGGAAACAGCCAGTGACAGATCATGCTGCATCGTGGCCCAGGTGGCGCACGTGAGGCGAGTTTTGGCAATAGGCTGGGCGAGAAGTGGTTAACAATGCCCCCAACTGTGGGAGAATGAATTGATAAATTGCACCTTTTTATGGGGTTGGAAGAGCTAACGGCCTAACTTTATGACAAATACCCACATTTCTCAGACACATGGCTTCCCTGGATATTCTTTCGCCTTAGCCCTTACTTTTGGACTTTATTGGCTGGATGAACCCAATGTCATAAAATCCCATGGACAGCTACAGACACTGGAAAATCTCTGATATGCACAGCGAACATCTATACACATATACTATACTCTGTGGCCCGGATTCACAGACACTGGCGTATATTTATGCCGCTGTAGCGTATCTCCTTTACGCTATGCCGACACAGCGCAGAGAGGCAAGCACTGAATTCACAAAGCCTGTGCTTCCAAATCTGCGCTGGGTTTCCAAGGCGTAAGTCGGCGTAGGTGGTAGTGGGCGTGAGCCATGCTAATGAGGCGTGACCCCATGCAAATGATGGGCCGAACGTCAGACAGACACGTATCGCCAACTGCACATGCGCCATCCTGTGGGCGCATCTCAGTGCGCATGCTCACAATCACGTCGGAACAACTGCCTGAGATACGTCGGATCACTGCCTACGGCGTGAACGTAGCCTACGCCTAGTCATATTCACGTCCTAGGTAAAATACGTTGGCTTGTGTTCCCTGGTGCAGCCCTTTGCATGGATGCTGCTGAGTTACACCTCCTTTATGGGGCTTAACTTTACGCCGGACGTATGACTTTACGCGCATATCCCTTATTTGCATATGTGAATAGAAAATCAATGGGAGCGCCAAATACGTCCAGCGTAAATATGCGCCCACTCTATGACGGTGTAGGCAAGTTACGTCGGTCGGATGAAGCCTTTTTTCAGGCGTATCTTAATTTTGTGGGCACGGCGCACAGGTACGACGACGCATATTTGCACTTACGCGGCGTATCAAGTGCTTTGTGAATCCGGGCCTTTATCTTCCCTTACCCCCTTCCCTTTTATACCTTTTCTTACCCTCTCCAATTTACTTAGGCTCTACTCTTATAAACATGATATCGTCTGGTGCCAATATTTTTGTTTTATTTGCAGAGGGTCCCACTTCTTTTCCACTGGATCGCTTGAATCTTAAATGTTGTGTATTTATTTGATATTGAAATCTTCAATAAAAACTTACAATGCTTAAAGCAGCCATTCTCAACCGTTTCAACATAGTGGAACCCTTAAAGGGGTTGTAAGGCCCCTTTCACACGATTGGACCGTTCAGGTGTAAAACGGTGTACCAGCACGCACCGGACCCCTGTGAGCCGCATGAGGCTCATATGTGAACCCAGCCTGAAATTGCTCCGTGTATGACCGGCATTAGACCATAATACAGCTTGAATTACATTAGACCTGGAAATTAAAGGACACAGCTGAAGCTATATAGATAAGAACGTTAATCTCAATTTCCCATTGCTATTGTACTGGTTATGACAGTATATTGCTTCTAAATTAAATAAATTGTTGTAGCTTGTTGCTCAGAACTTTAATGTTGCTAAGGAGGACACAGAGAAACTATGCTAGAAGTAGGACTGTGCCAAGGACATATACAGCCAAATATTGATATATTTTTAACAAGCAGATCATAAGTTCTGAAATAAATCCTTGTTGAGCTCTGTAGTTACATCTACTGTGCAGAGCAATTTATCTTCAAGGTTGCAAAGGAAGCAGTGAAATCCCTTCTGGGAGGTGAAGCTGAACCACAGAAAGAAAGTGAAAGTGAAGAAAGTGAGAAGTTTCATCAGCAAGCTAAGAATGAATTTCTCCCCAGCGACTGCAGCTACAGAGGTAATTGAGGGCTTGTTTTAAAGTTTATTTACTGTTTTGCAAAAAAATAAAAAAAATATTTGAACATCCATAGCTTGACCACTAATCTAGTTTAAAGTTGATCTTCCCTGCATTTAAGCACCACAAATCAAAAACACTATTTAACTACTAGCCGACCGCGCACCGTCATTATACGGCGGCAGGTCGGCTCTCCTGGGCGAGAGCCCGTAGCTATACGTCCTATCGTATAGCCGCCACTAGGGGCTCCCCGCTCGCCCCCGACTCCCGTGCGTGTGCCCGGCGGGCGCGATCGCCGCCGGGCACACGCGATCGCTCGGTACAGAGCGGGGAACGGGAGCTGTGTGTGTAAACACACAGCTCTCGTTCCTGTCAGCAGGGGAAATGCTGATTTTCTGTTCATACAATGTATGAACAGAAAATCAGTGTTTCCCCTAGTGAGGCCACCCCCCCCCCCACAGTAAGAACACACCCAGGCATACTTAACCCCTTCCCCGCCCCCTAGTGTTAACCCCTTCACTGCCAGTGGCATTTTTATAGTAATCTAATGCATTTTTATAGCACTGATCGCTATAAAAATGCCAATGGTCCCAAAAATGTGTCAAAAATGTCCGAAGTGTCCGCCATAATGTCGCAATACCGAAAAAAAAATCGCTGATCGCCGCCATTACTAGTAAAAAAAATATTAATAAAAATGCCATAAAAATACCCCCTATTTTGTAAACGCTATAACTTTTGCGCAAACCAATCAATAAACGCTTATTGCGATTTTTTTTACGAAAAATATGTAGAAGAATACGTATCGGCCTAAACTGAGGAAAAAAAATGTTTTTTTATATATTTTTGGGGGATATTTATTACAGCAAAAAGTAAAAAATATTCATTTTTTTCAAAATTGTCGCTCTATTTTTGTTTATAGCGCAAAAAATAAAAAACGCAGAGGTGATCAAATACCACCAAAAGACAGCTCTATTTGTGGGAAAAAAAGGACGCCAATTTTGTTTGGGAGCCACGTCGCACGACCGCGCAATTGTCTGTTAAAGCGACGCAGTCCCGAATCGCAAAAAGTACTCTGGTCTTTAGGCAGCAATATGGTCCGGGGGGTAAGTGGTTAAAGGGGTTTGTAAAGTCAGAAGTTTTTTTATCTTAATTCATTCTATGCATTCCTTTTAAAAGCCTTCTGTGTGCAGCACCCCTCTAACTCCCCCCCCCAATACTTACCTGAGCCACATCTCTGTCCAGTGGTGTCCATGAGTGTTTCAGCCGTCTAAGACTCTCCCTCCTGATTGGCTGGGACACAGCAGTGGTGCCATCGGCTCCCTCTGCTGTCAATAAAAAATAAATAAAAAGTCAGCTAGCCAATCAGGAGAGAGAGAGGGGGCGGGTTGCTGCACTTTATCTGAATGGACACAGGGAGCTGTGACTCGACTCGGGTGCCGCATAGCAAGCTGCTTGCTGTGTTGGCACTCAACAGTAGGCAGGGGCCAGAAGCGCTGAAGAGGAAAAAGAGAAGAGGAGGATCTGGGCTGCTCTATGAAAATCCACTGCAACAGAGTAGGTAAGTATAACATGTCTGTTATATCTATAGACAAAGAAACAAGACTTTACACTCACTTTAATTCATTTTTAATACTCGGAGCAAACTCCGCCATCCATCCCCTTAGCTTTTCTGGCTGTGGCCATCTTGAGTAAGGGCAAATAAGTAATGTAGCATTTACTTCCTGGAATCCATATGCCATTAGGACAAGCATGCATCCCTTCCATGTCCTCTCTTTTTTTGTACTTCTTTTCCTCACTTTCCCCTCCTATTGCACACAAACGTAAAGCCGCGTACACACGATCAGTCCATCCGATGAGAACGGTCTGATGGTTAAAATTTAAAGCAAGTTGGCTTTTTTTTAACCGATGGTAAAATAACCTATGGGGCTCACACACGATCGGTTTTGACTGATGAAAACGGTCCATCAGACCGTTGTCCTCTGTTTAACCTATCGTTTGTACGAGGCCTCATACATTTTTTCGATAGAATATGAAAGATTAGATCATTGTTTTGAACGTAGATGCCCCAGATGTGTGCATTTCCATCACTTAACTTTATTGCTATCATATAGGGGAGCAATAGCCCGCATTTGATAACTTTTTTTACCGTGACAGGTTTTTGTTAATGAGACAATAGGGGTCTATAGACCCCTGATGTCTCCCCTGCTCTCTACTAAAGCTAATGGAGTGCAGACTGTGCTCCATTAGCTTCTTCCCTGGAAAGAGCAGCAAGGGAAACCAGAAGTGACTAAATCTTTTTTGCATGTAGGTTCTTACTAGCTAGAGGAGAATAGCATATGGATGGTCACTGGTCTCACTCCCCTCTAGCTGGCAACACCCACCAAGCTGGTCTTGGGCCTGCAGGTAGGATAGCAGAGCCCAGGAAACATGGCAAGGGTGATGTACGAGGTGAGAACATATCGGGTATCTGTGGAATCAATCAATGTTTGCACAGCCGCCCAATCGCTTCCACCTGAAAGCCAATAGTTGGCATGTTAGATTTACATGCTACAGCAGACATGAGTTTGTGTAAAACTCCCCACTGCCATTGACATATGACACGTAACGGTGGCAGTAAAAGCGTTGAAAGCGTGGGATTTGGCTTGTTGAGCATTTGGAGCTTTGATCTTTGAACTAACACTTAAAACACTTGAGTATGAATGGGACATTTTGTCATTAGACACAACAGAAAGTGAGAAGAGAGCTCTTCAAAGTGAGGGAAATCCTCTCTAGCTTGGCACTGGACCAAATGTTCCCATTCTTACCTAGTGGCAAATCAATATTTTCGATTTTTCTCACTTTAATGACTCAACAGTACAGATAGAGAGGGTGAATCTCTCCAATGGGGAGACAGACAGCAATTATAACCTTACAGTGGTTTTAACACTTTCTTACTGTATGCAAACCCCCCCAAAAAATGTTTCTGTATTTAGATTTACTTCTATCCAAAAGGAATTAGGGGAACATTCATTGTTGATCTATCCTTCTAAGATGCCTGGCTAGGCATATTCTGGCTTTCATACCTTGAGTCACTGACCAAGGTATGTCTAAGTATGCAGATAAAGACTTCTGACTTTTCTTCAGTTTTTTCATCTACATACTTGTCCTGGGACTCAATGGCTAAGGCCCCGTACACACGACCGGATCTGTCCGCTGATATTTGTCCGACGGACAGTTCCAGCGGACCGATCCGGTCGTGTGTAGGCCCGACCGGACAATTGTCCGGCGGATCGGACAGTTTCCAGCGGACAAAAATTTCTTAGCATGCTAAGAAATCTGTCCGCAGGAAACCTGTCCGTCGGACGTGTTTGGTCGTCTGTACAGACTCACCGGACATGTCCGACCGACCGCCATCCCTCGCATGCGTCGTACTGATTCGACGCATGCGTGGAAGCTTTGAACTTCAAGGCCGCCCACGTCGCCACGTCATCGTCGCGGTGACGGCGCGGCCATGCCCCGCGTATTGTTTATGCGCGGATTTCTGTCTGATGGTGTGTACAACCATCAGACAGAAATCCGTCAGCGGACGCAGCAGACATGACAGATCCGCTGGTGTGTACGTGGCCTAAGAAAGTATGGAACCCATCTGGGCAACATGATAGCCATTTCCAAAAGAGGTCAGGCAGTCCATGTCTTTACATTAAAACAGTGAATGCTAATTCTGTTTCAGGATCTGCACTGGATCACTAGTGGGAGCTTTTTCAAACCAATAGATGAAATACAGTCTAGGGTAGGGGGAGGAGCTATGACACCCTGGGCTAGCAGGAAGTGGGAAGCTGGGTGTCATTCAACCCAGTAGGTGTAAGGGAATTCCAGTACAGAGACTGGTGCATAGATATGTGCAGGTGCATACAAGCGCTTATAGAAATGAGCATCGCCCCATTGCTCATAGGAATGCGTATGCACGCAGGAATTCACGCACGCATGTGTATGCATGCAGGAATGCCAGATGGGCTTTTTAAGGAATACTCTTGCTCCCCGTCAGTGCTGAGCAGTATTCAGCTTTCCCTGTGTCCTGAGTTTATCGTGTATCTGATTTCCGTTGATGACCCAGCTTATTAAACCGATCCTGGATTCTGCTTGTATCTCTGCCCACCTGTTTCTGACCTCAGCTTGGTTACTAACCACGCTTCGGCCTATGCTTCTGTACCTCGTTGCCCACCTGTTACTGACCTTGGCTACCTCTGTAACCTGGCTCCTGCTTCTGACTTGGCTTCATACTACTTCTGAGTGTCTGCTTCGGCTGTTCTTCATAACTGCTCCAGTCAACGCAGTATGTTCCTGCCTAAAGCCTGCTGAGAGCTTCGACAAGCCAGAACCTGCAGTACACCCACCCATTTAACCTCAGCTGGTACAGTGTGCACCACATCTGCTCCTGGCCTGATTTCCTGATGTAAAGGTACATGTTTTTTCACCTTAATGCATTCTATGCATTAAAGTGGAGGTTTACCCGAAAAGTTAATTTTTAACCTTAGATTGATGCTCATTTTGTCAAGGGGAATCGGGTAGTTTTTTTTAAAATCGAAGCAGTACTTACCGTTTTAGAGAGCGATCTTCTCCGCCGCTTCCGGGTATGGGATGCGGGACTGGGCATTCCTATTTGATTGACAGGCTTCCGACGGTCGCATACATCGCGTCACGATTTTCCGAAAGTAGCCGAACGTCGGTGCGCAGGCGCCGTATAGAGCCGCACCGACGTTCGGCTTTTTTCAGCTACTCGTGATGCGATGTATGCGACTGTCGGAAGCCTGTCGGAAGCCTGTCAATCAAATAGGAACGCCCAGTCCCGAAGACCATACCCGGAAGCGGCGGAGAAGATCGCTCTCTAAAACGGTAAGTACTGCTTCGATTTTAAAAAAACTACCCGATTCCCCTTGACAAAATGAGCATCAATCTAAGGTTAAAACATTTTTTTCGGGTGAACTCCCACATTAAGGTGAAAAAACATACGCCCCTTGTTAACTTACCTGAGCCCTGGAAAGTCGCAAACGTGCTTGATAGTTGCCCAGGCTTCTCGGCTCTTCTTGGGTTCTTCATTGGATAGATTGAAAGTAGCGCAGCCATTGGTTCGCACTGCTGTCAATCAAATCCAATGATGCGGGGCATCGGGGGGGGGGGCGAGTCATGCACTCTACGAATATGGCCGCTGACTGTATCACACGGGAGCACGCCCGCAAGGTAACCCCCTCGGGAGAGAGCTTCCCAGAGTGGGGTTAGCTCTTGTGGGGAGGAGCCGCGAGAGCCGCCGTGGGACCCCAGAAGAGGACGTTCGGGATGGAGGTAAGTATGATATGTTTGTTATTTATTTATTTTTTAAACACAAAGCTTTAGTACCACTTTAAGCCTGCATCTCCTGCTACAAGTTCTTCTATCAACATCTGCCGACACTTGTGTTCTTCCTGTCTCTTGGCCAACCTTGCCAATACAGTCTCCTACTAGGCACATGACAGTAAGAGAGTGACACTGGATCAGCGATTCTGGGGGGGGGGGGGGTGACAACACTAAGGATGAGAACTTCTTTTTTATATTTGGGCTGCGCTGGCAGTTGCATTTTTTTCTGATTACACTATGTCCAAGCTGGACAAGATTAAAGTAAAAAATAAAAAGACATACATGAAGATGTGACTTTAATCAGGACTGCTTTGTAAGATAACAATGTATATGCCACGGCTTGTCCAGTTGTAGCATGTTGGACTTTCTATTAGCCGGATTCACAAAGACTTACGGCGACGTATCTACTGATACGCCGTCGTAAGTCCAAATGTGCGCCGTCGTATCTATGGGCGGATTCTTAAAATGAGATACGCCTGAATTTTGCCACGATACGACCGACGTAAGTCTCCTACGCGTCGTATCTTGGGTGCATATTTACGCTGGCCGAAAGGGGCGCTTCCGTTGATTTACGCATAGAATATGTAAATGAGCTAGATACGCCGATTCACGAACGTACTTGCGCCCGTCGCTGTAATCTACGTCGTTTACGTAAGGCGTTTTTCCAGCGTAAAGTTACACACACGGCCGAGGAACTCGACGTGCCAAACACATCGAGTTCCTCGGCCAGTTCAGCCCTGAAGCCGCCAAGGAGCTCGGCGGGACGAGAGCTCCCATATAACAACGAGGAAATAGAGAACATGTTCTCTATTTCCTCGCCGAGGTCCTCGTCGGCTTCCTCGGCCGAAAGTGTACACACGGCCGGGTTTCTCGGCAGAATTCAGCCAGAAACTCGTCGGAAGCTGAATTCTGCCGAGGAAACTGGTCGTGTGTACGGGGCCTTAGTTGTTTAGGGTATGGACGTTGGAAAATGCCGTCGGATTTTACGTAAGTCGAGTTGAATGGGGCTGGACGTAAGTTAGGTTCATGTCGTACGCATTGAGCCGTCGTATCTTAGGGAGTATTTGCGACGTGATTCTGGGCATGCGCGCATGCGCCGTTCGTTCGGCCATGCATTCACATGGGGTCGCGCTTCATTAGAATACTACACGCCCACTGCCTTGCTACTTTGAATTAGGCGGGCTTACGCTGGCCCATTTACGTTACGCCGGCGTACATATGGGAGCAAGTGCTTTGTGAATACTGTACTTGCCTCTCAATGTTACACCGGCGTAGTGCATCCTATCTAAAGATGCGCCGATCTCTCTGAATCTGGCCCAATATGTCTAGCATGTCCGTGGGCTGTCTCTCTGCTGTGCAGTCAGTGTTTTGCTGTGGTTCCCTCTGCTGACATGGTGCATTTCTGCTCTTACTACTGGCTGTAAACAGTATTAAACATTTAGCAGCTTAGCCCCTCAAAGACATAACTCTGCTTAGCAGCTCTGCCTAGAAACAGCAGCTCATAAATAAAGGATGTGCTTTACCCTTTTAAATATTTTTTTTGTGCAATGTATTCAGAAACTCAGTGACTTTCTTCTTTATACAAAGAACATTTGCATAACTAATGACCTAAACAGAAAGTACATAGTAATTATTGGAACAGTGTTCACCCAACAACAGACTTCTCCTATTTGATCTTTTATGAACTGTTATATTTACCAATGAAAGTGTTTTTTTTTTAGATACAGAGGGCTAGATTCAGATAGATTAGCGTATCTTTAGATCCGCGTAATCTATCTGATTTACGATCTGCCGGCGCAAATTTGAGAGGCTAGTGCAGTATTCAGAAAGCACTTACCTCGAAACTTGCGCCGGCGGATCGTAACTCCCCTGTCGGATTTCAAATTTCGCGGCTAGGGGGAGTGTAGTATTTAAATCAGGCGCGTCCCCGCGCCGATTTAAATGCGCATGCGCCGTCCGCGAATTTTCCCGGCGTGCATTGCTCCCAATGACGTCGCTAGGACGTCATTGGTTTTGCCGTGAACGTAAATTAAGTCCATCCGTATTCTCGACCGACTTGCGCAAACGACGTAAAAATTCAAAACTCGGCGCGGGAACGACGGCCATACTTAACATTGGATACGCGGCATATAGCAGGGGTAAGTATACGCCGGAAAAAGCCGAACGCAGACATCGTAAAAAAAAGCGACAGGCGGTCGTTCGTTTCTGAATCGGCGGATCTCCTTATTTGCATATTCGACGCGTATACAAATGGAAGCACCACCTAGCGGCCGGCGGGAGATTGCAGCCTAAGATCCGACTGTGTAAGTCAGTGGTCATCAACCTTGTCCTGCAGGGCCCACTAACAGGCCAGGTTTGCAAGATAACTGAAATACATCACAGCTGATATTATTTGCTCCTCAGTGATTGCAGTATTCTAGACTGCATCTCCCCAAGGTAATACATAAAACCTGGCCTGTTAGTGGGCCCTGCAGGACAGGGTTGGTGACCACTGGTGTAAGTCACTTACACCTGTCGGATCTAAGGGAGATCTATGCGTAACTGATTCTTATGAATCAGTCGCATAGATACGACCGCCGGATCTCAGAGATACAACGGCGTATCAGGAGATACGCCGTCGTATCTCTATCTGAATCTCCCCCCCTAAGTCTATCCCCTATTTTGTAGACGCTATAACTTTTGTGCAAACCAAAAATATGTTGAAGAATACATATTGGCCTAAACTGATGAATATATTATTTATTTATTTTGGAAATGTATTACAGCAGAAAGTAAAAAATGTTGTTGTTTTTTTCTAAATTGACGCTCTTTTTTTGTTTATAGCACAAAAAAAAATAAAAACGCAGAGGTGATCAAATATCACCAAAGAAAGTTTTATTTGTGGGAAAAAAGAACAAACATTTTGTTTGGGTACAACGTCGCACATCCGCGCAATTGTCAGTTAAATTGACGCAGTGCCATATCGCAAAAAATGGCCTGGTCATTAAGGGGGTAAATCCTCCCGGGGATGAAGTGGTTAAACAATGCCCCAGTTTTGTGGTCAGTGAGAACACAAAAAATTACCTTGTGCCTATGGTCAGTGGTGGGAGAAAAAACCTATTCTTGGTGACATTGGGAAGAATAGCTCCCAATCTTTGCAGTCAGTTGAAGGAATAGTGATGACCAGTTGCTTGTGGTTTCTCTGCAGCTGGACCTTTTCCCATTACTGACCTTTTTCTGCACCATGTGTCTGTGTGGAGATCACCGTCTTGCTAGAGTCAGTGACCTGCCTACTCTTGTCAGAGCGGACTCATGATGATTGGTACGGTGATGATCTAGAAGCAGCAGGAGAGGTAAAGGAAACACAGATTCACACAATGAATGAAGCAAAAGCAGGGAGATTCTTGCATTGCAAATTCCCAGGTACAACTTTTGCTCTAGCAAGGAGAACAGCGAGCAGCATGGTAGTGACATCACCAAATATCACTCCAAATCTGGTAGGACTAGCAGTCAGAGGCAGTAGTGCCTTGGATGATCTCATATTGCAGATATATACTGTGGCCCGGATTCTCAAAGGAGTTACGCCGGCGTATCTCCAGATACGCCGTCGTAACTCTGAGTGTGGCCCGTCGCAACTCGGCGCCTGATTCATAGAACCAAATACGCCTCCCAGTTGCCTAGATACGAGCGGCGTGAGTCTCCTACGCCGTCGCATCTTAGGGTGCATATTTACGCTTAGCCGATAGGTGGCGCTTCCGTATATTTCCGCGTCTAATATGCTAATTAGCTAGATACGCCGATTCACGAACGTACGTGCGCCCGGCGTATCAAGATACGTCGTTTACGTAAGACATACGCTGGCGTAAAGTTACCCCTCATAAAGCAGGGGTAAGTCATGTTAGGTATGGACGTCGGAAACGTACGAACAGCGTCGTATTTTACGTTGTTTGCGTAAGTCGTCCGTAAATGGGGCTGGGCGTAAGTTACGTTCACGTCGACTAGGCATTGAGCGGGCGTAATTTAATTTGAAAATTCGATGTGATACTGAGCATGCGCGCGCATGCGCGGTTCGGAAAAAGCGTCATTTACGTGGGGTCATGATTAGTTTACATAAAACACGCCCCCCTGTTCCTCATTTGATTTAGGCGCGCTTACGCCGGCACATTTACGCTACGCCGACGTAACTTTGGACGCAAGTGCTTTGTGAATACAGCACTTGCCTCTCTAAGTTGCGGCGGCGTAGCGTAAGTACGATACGCTACGCCCACTTACATTTACGCCCGCTTACATTTACGCCGCCCTACGAGAATCTGGGCCTGTAGCTATAAGGCTACAGATAAGCAGTGTTTAGGCACAGTCATACAGTGCCTTGAAAAAGTATTCAATACTCTTGAAGTTTTCCACATTTTGTCATGTTACAACCAAAAAATGTATTGGCACATAATTGTGAAGTGGAAGGAAACTGCTAAATGATTTTCAATTGTTTTTACAAATAAATATCTGAAAAGTGTGGTGTGCATTTGTATTCAGACCCCCTTAAGCCCTGGTTCACACTGGGTACGATTTGGAACGATTTGAGATGCGATTTGACATGTCAAATCGCATCTCAAATCGGCGGCAATTGTCGGCAATGGCACTGTCCTAATCAGTGCGACGCCGCATCTGCGATTTCAAAAAGTAGTTCCTGTACTACTTTTTGCGATTTCGGGCCGCGATTTACATTAAATTGCAGCCGAAATCGCGGCAAAATCGCGGCGAAATCGCGGTAAAATTCGCGCATTTTACCGCGATTTTGAATTCGCAGCAGTGTGAACCTAGGCTTACTCTGATATCTCCAACTAAAATCTAGTGGAACCCTTTGACTTCAGTAGTCACCTAATTAGTAAATAGAGTCCACCTGTGTGTAATTTAATCTCAGTATAAATACAGCTGTTCTGTGAAGCCCTCAGAGGTTTGTTAGAGAACCTTAATGAACAAACAGCATCATGAAGTTGTGGAAAAGTTTAAAGCAGGGTTAGGTTATAAAAAAATATCCCAAGCTTGAACATCTCACGGCGCTCTGTTCAATCTATCATCCGAAAATGGAAAGAGTATGGCACAGCTGCAAACCAAGACATGGCCATCCACCTAAAATTACAGGCCGGGCAAGGAGAGCATTCATCAGAGAAGCAGCCAAGAGGCCCATAGTAACTCTGGAGGAGCTGCAGAGATCCACAGCTCAGGTGGGAGAATCTGTCCACAGGACAACTATTAGTTGTGCGCTCCACAAATCTGGCCCTTATGGAAGAGTGGCAAGAAGAAAGCCATTGTTGAAAGAAAGCCATAACTAGTGCCTTTTGCAGTTTGTGAGAAGCCATGTGGGGAACACAGCAAACAGGTGGAAGAAGGTGCTCTGGTCAGATGAGACCAAAATTAAACTTTTTGGCCTAAAAGCAAAACGTTGAAAACTAACACTGTACATCACCCTGAACACACCATCCCCACCATGAAACATGGTGGTGGCAGCATCATGTTGTGGGGATGCTTTTCTTCAGCAGGGACAGAAAAGCTGTCAGAGTTGATGGGAAGATGCATGGAGCCAAATACAATCTTAGAAGAAAACCTGTTATGCCTTGTACAGTACACACGATCGGAATTTCCAATGAAAAAAGTCAGACAGAATTTTTTCATTGGATATTCCGACCATGTGTGGGCCCCATCGGACTTTTTTTCCGTCGGAGTTTAGAAATAGAACATGTTTTATTTATTTTTTTCGATGGAAATTCCGATCGTCTGTGTGGAACTCCGACGGAGAAAAAAACACACATGCTCAGAATCAAGTCCATCCAATATGACAGAGCTTGAGCGATTTTGCGAAGAAGAATGGGCAAAAATGTCCCTCTCTAGATCTGCAAAGCTGGTAGAGACATCCCCAAAAAGACTTGCAGCTGTAATTGCACTGAAAGGTGATTCTACAAAGTATTGACTCAGGGGGGATGAATACAAATGCACACCACACTTTTCAGATAATTATTTGTAAACATTTTGAAAACCATTTACAGTGGGTACCCGCGAGATTGTATTTCCAGCGCGATGGGATTGCGCTGGAAATCGGCACTGCAAGGCTGTACTTCTCCTGCTCGCCGCCCCCACGAGAAACAGCGCATCCATAGGAATTTCTTGGGGGCGGCGAGCGGGAGGTGGCGATAGAGCTCAACTGGGGTTGCGGAGGGTCAATGTCGCCGATGCCGAGCCGCTTTTAGGAACAATATCGCGGTCACCTACTGTATCATTTTCCTTCCACTTCCCAATTATGTGCCACTTTGTGTTGGTCTGTCACATAAAATCACAATAAAATACATTTACGTTTTTGGTTTTAACATGACAAAATTTGGAAAATTTCAAGGGATGGGAAAACTTTTTCAAGGCACTGTATGTCAGAAAGTGCATTGCTATATTTCAGGAGGAACAAAAAAAAATTAGTAGATCTTTTGGGGTACTGCTTAGGCACAATTAACATCTCAAGATGTTCTCTATAACATAACATATCTTCAATGGAAAAGAGTACCGCTCCAAGCCCTGCGACCTATGCTGTGCTCCCGCCCTGTAGTACTGACAGGTGCAGACTCTGCGCTGATCCGTCACAAAAAAGCTTACATGTCTCACATCATGGATAGATGCTTAGTCATAGCTCATGACTAAGCATTTACCCATGATGTGAAACATGTTAGCTTTTTTGTCCCCTATGTCCACTTTCTACCATTCATTGCAGTGTTGCATGAATTTTTGGATGTTATACAGATTTTGGATTTTTTCTTTTGTTCATTTTGTTTCAATAAATCGCCTATCAGAGTGCGGCAGTCCAGGAACATAACAGATCTTCACCTTTTCATTTCAGGTCCACTTTAAGTAGAAAGTAGTGAATTTGCGTAACCTATTCTATGTAAGCAAAGTCACTGTACAAAAGGAATATGATATCCATAGCACTTGTTGTTGGTGACTGTATTGAAAAAGAAACTCACAGGACCCAACAGTCTGCCCTTCTATTAATTCACTTGACTATATACTTTAAAGGGAAATACGAAATTTGTCATTTGACCTTTTTAGAGGAAACAGACCTTTTCAGAGGACCCTGTAGGGAAATGACAGGAAGCCATAAAAAGCTGGAAAGTAATACAAAAAGACAATTAACATTATTGATTGAGTTAGTCTTATTACAGTTCTGAAGATGCTTTAGTGTTAGACATAAAAACTTGCGAACTTCAATTAATAGATAATTGACAGATAAAAAGTTCTTGTGAAATATTTTTGGCCCAATCCGTGACTGAGCTATCTGAATACAATAGCCAGAAAGGGGGGGTTTCTCTATCAATGCTGTTTAGAGTGGATGGAAAAATGTTACATAGTTACATAGTAGGTGAGGTTGAAAAAAGACACAAGTCCATCAAGTCCAACCTGTGTGTGTGATTATATGTCAGTATTACCTTGTATATCCCTGCATGTTGTGGTCATTTAGGTGCTTATCTAATAGTTTCTTATCCAAAATATTTTTTCTTTTAGCTTTGGATAGCATGTGTAAGGTTTGGAACCTCTGATTTTAAATAAACCTTAAAATAAAATGCCTAATTAGGGCAACGTGCCAATGTTTTATAAATGGCTCTTCTCAGACTCATGACACTTACCACCATTGCATCATCTCTCCTGGCTCCACTGCAGCTGGTACTAGCATCCCTAGTATTGGCTGGTGTCAAATGCTAAAGGGAGGTCACCTTCCTAGTCATGTAATGCCACTTACACACGATCGGTTAAACCGATGAGAATGGTCTGATGGACCGTTTTCATTGGTCAAAACCGATCGTGTGTGGGCGCCATCGGTTATTTAACCATCAGTTAAAAAAAGCAAACTTGCTTTAAATTTAACTGATGGATTCCTAACCGATAGGTCAAAACCGATCGTTAGTAGGCACGACCATCGGTTAAAAATCCACGCATGCTCAGAATCAAGTCGACGCATGCTTGGAAGCATTGAACTTCATTTTTTTCAGCACGTCGTTGTGTTTTACATCACCGCGTTCTGACACGATCGGTTATTTAACCGATGGTGTGTAGGTGCGACGGACCATCAGTCAGCTTCATCGGTTGACCGATGAAAGCGGTCCATCAGTCCGTTCTCATCGGATGGACTGATCGTGTGTACGCGGCATAACAATACTTGGACCTAGCTTTGGCTGCTATATCTGAGTACTGCCACATGGGAGAAGGTCACATGCTCTCCCATACCCAGAAGGCACTGTAGACGACTGCAACATAGACAGGAGAGACAAAGTTGCCCTGTTAAGGTAAGTTTCAGGAGTATGAGAGGGGTGGATTAACCTTTAGACAGACATAAATAGAAAAGTTTACAGCATCTCTGTAAAGTGGAACTTCTGTAAGACAAGCTATAGATGTTGAATAGGTTTATCTTCCTGGCACCAGAATGTGTAGATATTAGACATGTGCACACTGAAATATTTTGTTTTTCGGAATTTCGTTTTCGTCCAAAAAATACATTTATTTAGTTACTCCCGAAATTCTTTTTTATTTATTTAGTTTTGAAAAAAAATGCATTAGTTCGAAAATCCGAATTAATTAAAGTCGAATCTGTCATTGAAGGCTTATGGTGTCTGTCGAATGTTCTAAGAAGATTCGACGGAGCAGCTAAACTGTACGACGCCACAATCGTACATTTCCAGTCGAATGTTCCACCTACAAGCTATAGTAGAATTCTAATGTTGTATGACACTAGTAATAATTATATTTATAAATTATTATTACTAGTCAACCAACATTTGAATTCTTCTATAGCCTATGGGCCGAGCATTTTGCCCGGAAATGTACGATTGCGGCGTCGTACAGTTTAGCTGCTTGTCGAATCTTAGAACTTTCGACAGACACCATGGGCCAAATCCTCAAAAGGGATACGCAGGCGGAACTGCTGTTCAGCCTGCGTATCCCTGTGTCTATCTTTGGAACTGATCCTCAGAAGCAGTTTTCCAAAGATAGGCAGAAGATCTGACATCTGTAAGACACTTACACTGTCAGATCTTAGGATGCAGTACCGCATCCGCCGCTGGGGACATTTCGCATTGAAATGCCACTTTGTGTATGCAAATGAGGACTTACGGAGATCCACAAAGCTTTTCAGCTTTGTTTTTTCTGCGTAAGTTTACGTTTGCATACGTAAAATTAGGGCTGCTTTTACAAGGTGTAAACTGTTTTTAAACACGATTTTTTTTAAATTTTGAATTTTATTTTTCGGCGCATAACTTTTTTTTTACCCGACGCAACTTTATTGTCCCGTCGTAATCCACAAAGCCCGGCGTAACGTAATTTCGCGCGCTGCCCGTCGGGAAAATGACGTCACGAGCATGCGCAGTACGGCCGGCGCGGGAGCGCGCCTCATTTAAATTGTCATCGCCCCCTGGATAACAGGACCGCCTTGCGCCGGGAGAATTTAGGTTACACTGCGTGAAATTTCTAGGTAAGTGCTTTGTGGATCGGGCACTTAGGTAGAAATTTCCCGCCAGTGTAACTTAAATGGGAAAAATTAAGTTAGGCTACGATTTTGAGGATTTGGCCCCATAAGCCTTCAATGACAGATTCAACTTTTGTATGTTTTTTGCTGCTTCGTCAAATTTTTGTCGTTCATGTCGAATGGTCTACCCCAACACTGTCTCTATGTCGAATCTTTTCTCTCTATGTCAAATCTTTCCTCTCTATGTAGAATAATCTTGGACTAATCGAGTTAAGGTTAGGCACATTCGACCGCAGGTTCGATAGACACAAATTGCTATTGTCAGCGTCATGTTGAATCTCTGATTGCGCGTTAGTTTTTGTTTGGACGAAAATGCATTCGGACGAAAACTAATGCACATGTCTAGTAGATATCTGGCTATCTATTAGGGAATTGCAGCGTCAATTAGAGGTACTGTATCTTGTAAAGGTATTCTGTTTCTGCATAGATCCATCTTTTATTTGAAATTCAAACATGAAGCGGACCATCACTAGACCATCACTAGACAATTATGTCCTTTCCCAAATGACCTTCAGAAGATAAATCATATTTTTTTTCTTATTTGGTACTAAAAAATTCAGCAAACATAAATCATTTGTTTTGTAAAATATAATTTATTAAAATTAAAATCCTTAAAAACTCTTCTATAAGGGTTCAATTTTCCATGAAAGCATTAATGTCCACTCTTATTTTCAAAAATCCTAAATATCCAGTCCCAGTTGCACACTCCAGTCTGTCCTACAATCACAGTAGCTAAGTCACTATAAGCACACTTTCCTTGTTGTTCTCTTTTTAGTCTAATACTTTGAAGATCCTCTTTCTTCAGAGGTTGTCATCACAAATATGGTTCCCCTTTTATGGGCAAAAGGAACGAGCAATCAAACAGATTAACAGTGTTTTGTCCAATAGATATTGCTAATTTTGAATGCTACAGCCCAAACCGCTAAGTGGATGTCAGGCTCTAACAAGTTATTATTGCTGCTGTCTTCCAGCAGGTCTTTCTGAATCTGGAGAGCTGCAAGCTATATCATTTATACAAATACTGTTAAAATCCATAGATGTTTTTATTTGCTACTCTGTGGTACATGTACTGCAGTCCCAGTGCCGTCACCGCTGAGCTCCATTCCATGTCTATGCAACCTGACCCCTAGGTGTGAACCAATAGCAGCTTAGGGTCGGTAAACATGGTACCACTCTATTAGCAAGACAAATTTAGCCAACTCTTTTTAAAACAAGATTCTCACCTAGACTCATATTAAGAAGAACTCTGTTTAGACATCTATAAGAAGTTAGTGATAAGCAGCATAGATGTAACACACATTTAAGGCCCTATTATGGGAACTTAATGCTGTGATGATAGCTCCTCCAATGGTACTTAGTACCAAAGAATGCAGCTCTGTGAATCCTTCCGTGCCATCTAATGTTGCCACCTGTTTGGATGTCAACTAAATGGTGCTTGGCTATTGTCCAGGGGTGTCTAATATAAGTATGGGGATTCCTCAGCCCAGTGTTAACTCTGGCTTAGCTGGAGCAGGAGAGCAAAAGAAAGGTAAGTACAGTGGAACCTCGGATTACGAGCATAATCCGTTCTAGGAGAATGCTCGTAATCCAAAGTACTTGGAAACGAAAATAATTTGTTCCGCATTGACTTCAATTGCATGCAATACCGCATGTGGCTAGAGGTGGGGGGGTGTGCTGGAGAGCCTCACAAAAAGCCAGAAAGGCAAGGAGGACAGCTCGGATGACCTTGGCAAACCTCGGAACAGCTCGGGAACGGAGTATTTCCATGTCTTTCCGAGCATTTCCGAACGGCGCAAAACAGCTGGGATCGGCGTGGTTAGGCTCCGTCACCCCCCTCACCTCAGGCCAAACGCAGTACTGCACACTGCTTTGGCCTAAATCCTGCTCGTTTTGCAAGACAACACTCGCAAACCGAGTTAGGATTTTTCAAAATACAGTACTTGTATCGCGAACCGTTCGTTAACCGCGTTACTCGCAATCCGAGGTTCCACTGTACGTGCTGCTGTAAGAGGAAGAGATAGTTAAAGTATCCTGCTTTTTTGCCCTGCATGGTCAATGCACGGGTTCACCTTAAGACCTGTTTAGGCATGCATACCTCTTTACCAGTTAACAGTTACCATAGAAGTGTGGCAAATAAAGATGATGGGAGAATTAGGTGTAGAGGCTCAGTTGGCCTTCAATATCTTACAACGACATTGTACATGGCAGCAAACTCTTCCATGACCTAACCTGTAGACAAAAGCCTCAGAAATAAATGATGGAGCTTAAAGACATATAGGTAACAAGTATGAGTACTGAGGACATAATTGGTCATGGAGGTGATCATCACACTTCCAAAATACTGGAAAATCTTCAAAAAAATACAGTTTTATAGTTGTAAAGTGATGCAGCAGCTTTTCTTAATTAAAAAAAAAAAAAAAAAATAGGGGAAGAAAAGAGAGATATGGGTCATCGTTTAGATACTGGTAACATAATCAAATAAGCAATGCCAACTCCTCAATATGTGCTTCCGGCGCCATTTTGTATTCGTTGTCTACTATTTATCTGGCTAATGTCTGCTTTGGTCAGTGGCTACAACCATAACATTACAATTTGACAATAGGAGTCACAGACAAAACAAAGCGGGATCCCTACTCTGGTTTTTCAGTGTATATAGCAGCAAGAGGCAGCCGAGGGGTTATGGGGTAAGGTGGCAATCTTCTTTCATCAGACTTCTATAGTTTTCCACCGGAGAAAAGATTATCTATCATCTTGCCTCAGGAAAAGGCACATCCCTGACCGTCATGGAAAAGTATAAAAAAACAATCTTAAAATTCGATTTTTGTGTTTTCAAGTTGATTGCTGAATGTCTATTTTGTTGTGGTATTTATGATGTAGAAATGCATTTTATTTTGTAGATCACAGCGAATTCCCTTCCTTCTTCTTCACAAACTGTCCTAATCCAAGTTTACAAAATCGTAAGCTAACACAAGTGATAGCTCCACCATTTCCAGCATAAAACATCAATTCCATGGATAATTCTTGAATTATAGTGAATGATAGCCCAGTGCCTTAATATAGATAGGTTACCTACATAAAAAAAGTGGCAACCATTTTCTAGGTACACGTTTACCACTGATGGATGGCAACACATAACAACTAGTCAAATTTCACAGATTCACTGACCTTGGTAAACTGAAATCTGATTGGTTGCCTGGGTTGCTGCAAGGTGAACATCGCCATCTGTACTGCCTTTTTTGAGTGTTTGTACCTTGTGTTAAATGAATGCCATTATTTTTAAGCAGCTGATTGGCTAATTCCCATGAAAATCCACAGTGAGTAGGTGACAGGTCCTTTTTAAAGCTCTGCATGCGAGTACTAAACATTTCAAAGGACAAATACACCCAATGGTTTTGGGTGGCAGTGCTAAAGAAAACCTGTATTCTCATTTGAAGAAAGTAGTAGAGCTACCTAACAGTCACTGTCAGCAGGTACATTTTTTTCATCCATCTTCTGCCATCAAAATGCAGCCCAGAGTTCCAATAAAAAAAATTCACGCAAGTATTTTGAAGGTTAGACACATTCTCCCATTACAATTTGTACTATACGGACTGTGGCACAAACAACCTATTGGCACGTTTGTGCTTTACCATGTGGGGGCTTTAGAAAGTCACGTTTGGATACCTGGCTTAGCAGATCAGAAGATGAATGACTTGTATAGCGCTGCACATGCGAACTAAATCGCCTCTAGGCGCTTTTTCCAGCCAGTGTCTGCTTGGCTGGTGCGGTCATTTTACCCCGTAGGATCCCGACACGCTTGGGACACACAGATATACATATATACACAGGCATACCCCACTTTTAAGTACACAATGGGGTTTATTTACTATCGCTGGAGAGTGCAAAATCAGGCTCACTTCTGCATAGAAACCAATGAGCTTCCAGGTTTTATTACCAGGGTTAATTGAACAAGCTGGGGTTAGAAGCTCATTGGTTTATATGCAGAAGTGAGCCTGATTTTGCACTTTCCAGCGATAGTAAATAAATTCCATTGCATACTTAAAAGTGGGGTATGCCTGTACTGGGCCAATTTTTGGACGAGATCCAATTTACCTACCAGCATGTCTTTGGAGTGTGGGAGGAAACCGGAGTACCCGGAGGAAACCCACGCAGGCACAGGGAGAACATGCAAACTCCAGGCAGATGGTGTCGTGGTCGGGATTCGAACCAGCGACCCTTTTGCTGCTAGGCGAAAGTGCTACTCACTACACCACTGTGCTGCCCTTTGAAAGATGAATGAGGATGAAGGAAAAGGATCCTTCTGAAAGTTTATACTATCAGCTATGATGAGCACCATAGATTTGGCCAAATGAGGTTCACTTTACCTAAAGGTCAAACTTTTTAGTATGCCTTCCTAATGGGAAAACTTTTTTGTACCGTTTTGCAAATAGAAAATATTCTGACACTGAGAACTGTAAGTGGGGAAAAAAATATGCCACCCCTACAAAGTACAGAGTAGGTAAATCGTCCAGCTAATGAGCATAATGCCGCGTACACACGATCGGAAATTCCAACAAGAAAAATCCGATGTGAGCTTTTGGTCGATCGGACTTCTGCTGTCGGAATTTCCGCCAACAAAAGATTGAGAGCAGGTTCTCTATTTTTCCGACGAAAAAAGTTCCTATTGGAAAATCCGCTTGTCTGTATGCAATTCCGACGCGGAAAAAAAAACACGTATGCTCAGAATCAAGCAGAAGAGCCGAACTGCCTATTGAACTTCATTGATCTCGGCTCGTCGTACGTCTTGTACGTCGCTGCGTTCCTGACGGTCGGAATTTCCGTCAAGATTTGTGTGACCGCGTGTATGCAACACAAGTTTGAGCCAACATCCCATCAGAAAAAATCCACCATTTTTCTTGTCGGAAATTCTGATCGTGTGTACCCGGCATTAGCCTTCATTTTAATGGAATTTAATGTGGTATGGAACTCCAGGAAAACTGGAAATTCCAATATTTTGGGTTGTACCCTATGTGCGTTAAAGCAATCTTGTGCTGAACAAAGAAGTAACCAATAAGTAAATGCAGGCACCATAAACTATAAGTACTTATCAGAAGTCCTTGAAAGTGGTCTTCAGAAGCTCAGGTAGTCCTTCAAATGTGATATACTGCTGCATAGTAGATAGAATTGCCACCAACCTAAAATACAATGAACTATGTCTGATCATCTTCTAGGAACTGCTTTGTGCAAGACGTGTCTATTCTGAAACTATGTGAAAGTCATAATTTGTAGATAACATTCATGGGGCTTCTGCTGTGTGCTTCAAGATCAAAGCTGCCAACTTGGGCTGGTTTATTATTGCTGTTATGGTAGGCAAATTGGCAAACACAGAGGCCCAGATTCACAAAGACTTACGACGGCGTATCTCCAGATACGCCGTCGTAAGTCCGAATGTCCACCGGCGTATCCATGTGCCTGATTCATAGAATCAGTTACGCATAGATTTGGCCAAGATACGAGCGGCGTAAGTCTCCTACGCCGTCGTATCTTGGGTTGCAATAATTACGCTGGCCACTAGGTGGCACTTCCTTGATATCCGCGTTGAATATGTAAATGAGCAAGATACGCCGATTCACGAATGTACGTACACCCGTCGCAATTAGTTACGCCATTTACATAAGACATACGCCGGCATAAAGATAAAGCATGTCTCTAGGTGGCGCAGCCCATGCAGAGTATGAACGTCGGAACAAGCGTATCTTTTTACATCGTTTGCGTAAGTTGTACGCGAATAGGGCTGTGCGTAAGTTACGTTCATGTCACAGGCATTGCGCCGACATATCTTTGGGCGTAAATACGACGTGATACTGAGCATGCGCGCGCATGCGCCGTTCGTTCGGCCATGCATCTACAAGGGGTCAAGCCTCATTTAAATACAACACGCCCCCTACCAGCCTACTTTGAATTACGCGCGCTTACGCCAGCCCATTTACGCTAAGCCGCCGTAACTTTAGACGCAAGTGCTTTGTGAATACAGCACTTGCCTCTCTAAGTTGCGGCGGCGTAGCGTAAATACGCTACGCCCACGCAACGTAGAGCGGCCGTACGATAATCTAGGCCAGACACTTCTATGAGTTTCTAAACCTCTAGACCAGCTATAACTCTCTGTATGTCATCACACAAATATTTGTTTGCCAACATTCCATCCCAGAGCACATTGATTCAGAAAATCAATTGGAACAAGGCACCTACCACTAGTAATATTTACATTTCTTTCCGTATGGAAAGGATGGTGGTAGGTTGTGTTCATCCATTGGATTGTTTTTTTAAAAGCTGTTTGAAAATGACTGAAACTGCTAGAATTATTGCTGTGTGTGTAGCCAACTTTACTGCATAGCTCCCAACTGTCCCTGATTTCAAGGGACTGTCCCTGATTTGGAACAATGTCCCTCTGTCCCTCTTTCCTCCTCATTTGTCCCTCAGTTTGGTCTGATTTATATACCATATTTTCCGGCGTATAAGGCCTTGTACACACGAGCGGATCTGTCCGATGAAAACGGTCCACGGACCGTTTTCATCGGACATGTCCGCTAGCAGATTTTGGTCTGATGGTTGTACACACCATCAAACCAAAATCCCAGCGGACAGAGAACGCGGTGACGTATACGACACCGACGTTCTCTGACGCGGAAGTTCAATGCTTCCGCGCATGCGTCAAATCACTTCGACGTCATGCGCGGGTTCTCGGGAGAGCAGACATGTCCGATGAGTCATACTGACCATCGGACATGTCCGGCGGACATGGTTCCAGCGGACATGTTTCTTAGCATGCTAAGAAACATTTGTCCGCTGGAAAATTGTCCGGTCGGCCGTACAGACGATCGAACATGTCAGCGGAAACTGGTCCGCGGACCAGTTTCAGCAGACATGTTCGGTCGCGTGTACGAGGCCTAAGACGACTTTTTAACCCCTGAAATTCTTCTTTAAAGTCGGGGGTCGTCTTATACGCCAGTAACCTAACATGCTTACCTTATTCATGACATGCAGACCGCGGCCGTCCATTTTTCAAAAGCCGCGAGGACGAGAGGGCATCCGTGATAGGTGGAACACTGAACACAGTGTCTCCTGAGTGTTCCGCCTATCACGGAACAGCAGAAAGAGGAGGCGGGGCTTTTGAAAAATGGACGGCCGCGGTCTGCATGTCACGGATAAGGTAAGCAGTGACACACTGAGGCATGTAATTTGGCACAGTGAGGCATGTAGTGGCGCACAGTGAGGCAGCGCTCCATAGGACACAGCAGTGCCAGACAATCCCCTCCCCACTCAGTGAGCAGAGAGAAGCTTGCCATCCGTCGGCTCAGTGGAGATCTGCGGACTGATCTCCCGCTGAGCCGATGGGAGCAGGCGACGGAGTCCGCCAAGTGTGAATGAGGCCTAATTCTGTATAATTTTGTTACTTTTTTATATAATTCCCAGGGGTGTGTCCTATGCCTACATACTTTGGCTAATAAGTGTCCCTCGTTCCCATCTCAAAATGTTGGGAGGTGTGTTACTGCTGTACATGAATGGTCATTAACCCCTTCTTTTCACACTCATTCCCCTAGATCAATGTGTTCTGGTGCTGTGTGGTTCAGCATAGGATCGCTGTTTTCACAGACAGTTTCCTGGTGCAGGATGAGAAGAGTATACAGAATAGGGTTAAGCTTATTACAGACTCATTTCAGAAGTTGCCTGGAGTTCAGCATTAACTAAACTCTTAAAATCAGCAACAATTTTTAATCCTTATGCTGTTAGCATTAGTAAAAAAAAAAAAGAAGAAGGGTATTTTATATTTACTTGTTTTACATTTCTTTAGTTACTTCCTGGTTTCTGGCCTAGGCCACAATGATGTTATACATCGCAGGAGTCCTCATGGCAATTTTTTCTTTCATCTAAAGTAGGGGAGGAGGGTCTTTCTCAGCTAAGCACACCCCCCTGCTTGCATGTCTGAGTTAGGGACAGATGGATTCCAAGAAGGGAATGCTACATCAATCTTCTGCCCTTACTCAATATGGCAGCAGCTAGAAATACTAGAGTTCAAAGTGATTGCTCAACAAAATTAGGCATGGAGACATGGATGGATGGGTTTGCTGTAAATCTAAAAAAATAATGAAATATTGTTTCCAGTATGCGATACAGTTGAGTTCTATTTTAAAGGGGTTGTAAAGGTTTGTTTTTTATTTTTTAAATAGGTTGCTTTAAGCTAGTGCATTGTTGGTTCACTTACATTTTCCTTCGATTTCCCTTCTAAATGTTTTTTTTTCTTTGTTTTCTTTGTCTGAATTTCTCATTTCCTGTTCCTCCTCAGTAAGCTGTTCAGTAAGCTGTTCTGGCTGACTAACCACTGCTCGGATGATAGTGGCAAGCTTACTGAGGAGAAACAGGAAGTGGGAAATTCAGACAAAGAAAATTTTTTTTAGAAGGGAAATCGAAGGAAAAGGTAAGTGAACCAACAATGCACTACAATTGGTTAAAGGAACCTATCTATAAAATAAAAAACAAACCTTTACACCCCTTTTAAGTGTTGAGAAGAAATGTGACTTCATTCAGGTCTCTTGCAGTAGAGGGGTGAATGTATATGGAGAGGTAGATGTGAGCAGTACAGGTAAAAGCTGCAGATGGAAATTGTAATAACTGAATGTGGAGAGTGGCAGTGATGTGTGACCTTGCTGTGCTTGGTTGTCTCTCCTACTATGTGACGTCTATTGCAATTCACCTTGTCTGCCTGATGAATTCTACATTTCTGATGAGCACCAGGAAAGGAGGTGCAGGCTCCGCTTTGCTCAGCAGGGATCGCTCCGTGGATCCCCGCTGAGCAGGAAGATGACAGGTCTGCCTCTGCACACTGTGCAGGGACCGACCTGTCAGAGCCCCGCTCTCCCCTATGGGGGAATCGGATGACGACAGACCGTAGAGTCTGTTGTCACCGATCCAAACCGCCAGACGGAAGGAAAAGTAGGGTTTTCCTCCGTCACACTTTGGTGGATCAGATCTGGTCGGATGTCACCGCTGACATCCGTGGCTCCATAGGAGCATGGAGTGCCCATGCAGGTCTGCCTAAAAAAACTGGCAGACGGACCTGAACGGTCTGCTCGTGTGAAAGGGCCCTTAGGATCCTTTAGTGAGCCTTCACGGTAACAGCACTGGGAAGAGCAGTCAAGAAACCTATGCGTTTTTGCACACATGGCATTTTTTCTAAATAACAATAAGCTCAAGTGTGAAATGCATTCCTCCTTTGCTTTTCTGACTGACGTTGCATGTCTTTTACATTGCTCAGTAAAAGTTTCTAAGGACTTTACTCAATGGAGCGTGACCGTTCTTGTGATACAATTGTCAAGCTAAGCTGGTATACCAAGGGTCAACTCCCAGAGAATGTGTTTGTATAAAGGGTTAGTATCCACACTTGGTGAGCATGTTCTGTATTGAGTTACACTCACTATATTGTCAAAAGTATTGGAACACCTGTCGGATTGAGGCAGGCCAGTCAAGTTCCTCCATCTCAAACTCGCTCATTCGTGTCTTTATGGACGTTGCTTTGTGCACTGGTGTGCAGTCATGTTGGAACAGGAAGCGGCCATCTCCAAACTGTTGCCACAAAGTTGGGAGCATGAAATTGTCCAAAATGTCTAGGTATGCTGATGCCTTAAGACTCAAGTCACTTCTATTGCCGCTAATGGGGCACGACTTGTCATGCAACTTTGAACTCTCGAGTTGCATGACGCAGTGTGAACCAAGGCTTAAGGAGGCTATGGTAAGTACAAATGTTTTATGGTGCTTGCTGATGCAATGTTTGATCCTATACAATAGTGTCAAACGTTTTTTATTTGACTCAGAACAGGTATACTTTAAAGCGGATGTAAACCCTATTCATGAAATTTGAGCTGCGCACATATATCTGCAGTGTTTTGTTATCACTCTTCAAAGCACTATGTCCCTGTAGCTGTCTCCTGCTCCGTTCTTCTGTTATCAGCCTGATAACTCCTGACAAGTTCTCCGTCACATATGATAAAAGCAGCCTGAGTTTTGTGTAGGGGAGGTTGCTACAAATAGATTAGCAGAGCCCTGAACCATTCAATGTACAGAGCTGAAAGTCTCTACCTATGAGGAGAGGGGTGTGACCCTTTCCTTCAATCAGCTATCTTGGCTGTATGCCGAGGTTTCACTGCAGTGCTAACCAGGAAGAGAAAATCTCCTAACACAATGTGCACTTTCTAAACAGTATATAAAGCTGAAGACAGCAGATATACATGTTAAACTTTAGTAGGGAGATTTGTTTATTCTCTGTGTATCATCTGAGGCTGTTCACTTCACTAGGTATATGTGAGGGTTTACATCCACTTTAAAGTAGAAGTTTTGCCAGGCTATGGGCATTCAAATATTTACATGTTCATGAAGCGGAAATTCACCCCCCCCCCCCCTCTACCACATTTGGTACATAATTATTTTTGATAGGATATCCTAGGCAATCCGAGCAGAAGTTATGGCCTCCCTCTCTTTGCCCGCAGCCTTCTGGGACATGTCACAGATCTCAGAAGGCTGCGGGACCATTCACAAAGTGCATATATTTCATGTTGCCTAGTGACAAGCAAGACACGTGGTTTTGTACCCCAAATGTGACAAGCAAAACACGTGGTTTTGCGCGTTAAAATAAAGAGTGGCAATAATGGCAAAAGTTCTCAAAGGTGGATGAGCTTCTTTGCCACATTTGCCACGTGTGGGGCAGCCCATTAAAATGAATAGGCTGTCCCATTGAAATGAAAGGGCCCTATGTATGAAGCACGGCATCATGTTAATGGGGCTCAGATCAGTTGTAAATTTAAAGATGAATTGCTTTACTGTGTCTGCAGCTAAAGAGATCACTGAAGTTCTAATAAGATTTAGGAGTCACCTCCTCATGCAGATAAATTGAACGGAACTTCTAGCGCTAATTTGCGGAATTCATCTACAATGCCACCTGCTGCTAGTTTAGTATTACACAACATGGGACCAGCCATAAAATACGGTTCTCTGCAGGCAATGTTTTATATTCATGGTCAACCGTCAGTCTGATTACTGAAAACAGGGAATGGTGAGATTGTGATGCCCATATACTGCTGAATAAAGGAGTTATTTAAATATGTATTGTTTTCGGAAATCTGTCTAAAGTATTACTCCTCAGTAACCGCTGGGTGGATTTATCCTTTAAATTCCTTTGCCATCCTGTCTTTTCCTGCCTTGCATTGAGGCACTGCTGTAGTTATTCATCAAAGCAACAAGAATAAGCCAATAAAATACATTCCCCAGTTTAAAGGGCACCCGTCTGGATGGCTATTACCTCTCACTGCCCAACTCCCAGAAGCAGTGCTGGTCACAGACTTTGCGTTATGGTGCGGTGGTGTGTTTTTTCCCCAGATGCAGCACCACTTCCAGTATTTGGGCAATTGTGCCCTCCAACATGATATAGGAGCATTTTCTGTTGCAGGTAATTGCCATCCTGACAGATCCCCTTTAATTAAAAAAAAAAAAAAGAAAAAAATCAGCTATGGAGGTTGTGTTTCTTTACGTTTTAAGGCACTGATATGAAGTTTCTTAGGTTAAAGGCTGTACAGTATCTTAATGATTTTTCCAGTTACAAAAATGTAGTCCGTAAAACAATCCATTCCTTCGCCAAGCTGATCTCGAACATTAACAGGTTTACCAAAATTATGAAGATTATATTTCCGTAATGTTGCAGGTTTTTATGGCACATTAGAAAATAAAAATAGTCTGGGCATAGAAAGGCATTAGACGTTGTCGAACGTAGTAGCCATTATGAACTATGTATATTCTGTCTACATTGATTCCGAGCTCATGCAGAAATGCTGGTAGTCTTATCTATGGCGAATGTAGCATTTGTAGGTGGAGTTGGTGCAGGGGTGCTACTTAAAGTTTTCGATCACAGCGATCTCCTCAGTAGCACAGTGTGGAGTCAAGCCATTCAGGTAGATACTGTCGTATTTAGTCATAGATGACAGGGTCTCTTTTTCGCTGCTCAGGTGGTTCACGGACAAGGTTCTCTTGCACGGGGTCATCTCCTGGGTGGGGCTCATCCCGAGCTCCGCTGATAGTTTGCGTTTAACGGAGGTAGCCCGTTGGAACTTGTCATAGATCTCCACGCTCAAGCGTCTTCGGGTCTCTTTGAACTCAGCTGTGACGTTGGCTGTCCATTCGGCAGCGTGCATCCTGAATTCCCCTACCTGCAGGTACAAAAAATGTAGAAGAATGGGAAGGTCAGGCAATGTGCAATCAACAGAACATCAATGTGCAATCAACAGAATATTATTCAGTGAAGCAAAGCAGAGAACACTGATGATATACAATGGGGTTGATTTACTAAAACCAAAGGCCCAGATTCTCGTAGAATCGCGCAAAACTGTAACTATATCTCATTTACGTTACGCCGCCGCAAGTTTTACAGGCAAGTGCTTTATTCACAAAGCACTTGCGTGTAAAGTTGACGCAAACAACGTACATTTTTAAATTTCGACGCGGGAATGACGGCCATACTTAACATTGGTTGCCCCTCATATAGCAGGGGCAACTTTACGCCGGGCAAACCTAACGTAAACGTCGTAACTTCACTGCGTCGACCGGGCGTACGTTCGGGAATTCGCGTATCTAGCTAATTTGCATACTCGACGGGGAAAACGATGGAGGCGACACCTAGTGGACAAAAAAAAATTGCATTTAAGATCGGACAGCGTAAGAGCCTTACGCCTGTCGGATCTAATGGATATCTATGCGTAACTGATTCTAAGAATCAGTCGCATAGATACAACGGCCCAGATTAGGACTTACGACGGCATACATGGCGTTGCGCCGTTGTAAGCCCTTTGAGAATCTGGGCCAGAGAGTGCAAAATCTGATGCAGCTGTGCATGGTAGCCAATCAGCTTCTAACTTCAGCTTGAATGGACCTTGCCAAAATATGCATCATCACAGGGTGACTGATTGCTGTGGATGCAACGTCCCGGTATTATGAAAATGGAAACTAATCTAAACTCGAAAAAATTGACTCTAGATATTTATTGTAGAAAATATATATAAAAAAAGTATCTAAACTTATAATACAGTATTACATCAGCATGGGGACCCAGCGGGTATTCCAATAACACTTCCAAAACCTTATAATAATGCAAGTACGTTCACATCATGAGAATACATAAACATTAAACAGTAAAAGTGCATATAGGATTTGTGTCCTTGAAACTGGGTCCAGTATATGCGGGATATTAGTTCTTACTTTGCTCAACATGTTTCGCGCATGCGCCGTTCGGGAAAAACGTTCGGGAAAAACGTCAATCACGTCGGGTCACAGTAGATTTACATAAAACACGCCCCCCTGATCCAAATTTGAATTGGGCGGGCCACCGCAACTTACAGAGCAAGTGCTTTGAGAATACAGCACTTGTCCGTGTAAGTAGCGGTGGCGTAACGTAAATCAGATACGTTACGCCTGCCCAAAATTGCGCGGAGATACGAGAATCTGGCCCTATGTGCCCCGTTGTGTTGGTCTATCACATAAAATCCCAATAAAATACATTTATGTTTTTGGTGGTAACATGACAAAAATGTGGAAAATGTCAAGGGATATGAATACTTTTTCAAGGCACTGTATTATACAGCTTCAATTGATTTCCATACCACATCATGCTTTACTCATCATCCATGACCCCTGATAAGATGAACGTATACCCCTCCTTTTACCTCCAGTATACCATCATAGGCGTTCATCTCTTGAACCTATGGCCAGTTGCCAGACCCCTGGGTCACCTATTACTGGCCTGTAATATTTACCTTTCATGAGGATGCAATCAGAAGTCGTACAACTTTATTACAACCTTGTGTGTATGTGATTGCTATATATGTATGTATATAGGTATGTAATCATGTAACTGTGGTTTCAAAATGACAACTGTTTTAAAAAAATAATAATAATTGGAAGTAGATATCAATAATTTTTTTTCTATAATTCTACAGTTTCTTTGGGGGTAATCCACAAAAGGGATACGCCGGCGTATCTACTGATACGCCGTCGTATCCCTGTTTCTATCTTTGGAACTGATCCACAGAATCAGTTTCCAAGAGATAGACAGAAGATCCGACATGTGTAATTGAATTACACTGTCGGATCTTAAGGATGCAATTCTAGGCCGGCCGCTAGGTGGCGAGGCCATTGCGGCCGGCCTAGAATATGCAAATGAACACTTACGGCGATCCACGAACGCTCCGACGAGCCCGTCGCTCTAATGCTACGTCGTTTACGCCGAGTTACGCCGTGTAAAATAGGGCTGAGTCCTATTTGACTAAGCCCTATTAAGTATGGCCGTTGTTCCCGCGTCGAAAATTCAAACTCTATGTCGTTTGCGTAAGACGTCCATGAATGGCGCTGGACGCCATTTACGTTACCGTCTAAGCAAATGACGTCGGAGCGACGTCAGTTAGCGCAATGCACTAACGGACGGAGCATGCGCAGTACGTCCGGCGCGGGAGCGCGCCTAATTTAAATGGGACTCGCCCCATTAGATTCGGCGCGCCTTGCGCCGGACGGATTTGAGTTACACCGCCGCAAATTTCCAGGTAAGTGTGTTGTGGATCGATACCTAACTTAGGAAATTTGCAGCAGTGTAACTTAAATCACTTAAGTTACGTTGCGCTGCGGGGCTGTGGATTTGGCCCTTTGTGCTTGCCTTCCTGATGGAGCCGTTGACCCATGAAACGCGTTGAACTTCCAGCAAGAATCTCATCACCTTATGGGGTCATGGATGATGAGTAAAGCATGCTGTGAATTGGAAATCAATTGAAGCTGTATAATACATGTATTTTTACAATCATTACTATAATTCAACTGCTTTTTAACATTTGTCAGAATAAAATCTTGTTTTATCATTTGTGTGGTACCATTAACCACTTCCCGCCCGGCCTATAGCCGATTTACGTCCGGGAAGTGGTTATGAAATCCTGACAGGACGTTATAGAACGTCCTGCAGGATTTCATGCCGCGCGCGCCCGTGGGGGCGCGCATCGCGGCGATCGGTGATGCGGGGTGTCAGTCTGACACCCTGCATCTCCGATCTCTTTAAAGAGCCTCCGGCGGAGACTCTTTACCACGTGATCAGCCGTGTCCAATCACGGCTGATCACGATGTAAACAGGAAGAGCCGTTGATCGGCTCTTCCTCACTAGCGTCTGACAGACGCGAGTAGAGGAGAGCCGATCGGCGGCTCTCCTGACAGGGGGGGTTCGCGCTGATTGTTTATCAGCGCAGCCCCCCCTCGGATCGCCACACTGGACCACCAGGGATGCCCACCCTGGAGCACCAGGGTGGGCAAAAAAAAAAAAAAAAAAAGCCTGCAAAAAAAAAAAAAAAAAAGTCTAAAAAAAAAAAAGCATTAAAAAAAAGATGCCAGTCAGTGCCCACAAATGGGCACTGACTGGCAACCTGGCAAAAATCAGTGCTGCCACCCCAGTGTCCATCAGCGCCACCCCAGTGTCCATCAGTGCCACCCCAGTGTCCATCAGTGCCACCCCACAGTGCCCATCCATGCCCAGTGCCCACCTATCAGTGCCCATCTGTGCCACCCATAAGTATCCATCAGTGCCGCCCATGAGTGCCCATCTGTGCCGCCTATGAGTGCCCATCTGTGCCGCCTATGAGTGCCCATCTGTGCCGCCCAAGAGTGCCCATCAGTGCCGCCTATGTGTGCCCATCAGTGCCGCCTATGTGTGCCCATCAGTGCCGCCTATGTGTGCCCATCAGTGCCGCCTATGAGTGCCCATCAGTGTCGCATACCAGCGCCGCCAATCAGTGCCACCTCATCTGTGCCCGTCAGTACTACCTCATCGATGTCCATCAGTGCCATCTCATCGGTGCCCATTAGTGCCGCCATATCAGTGCCCGTAATTGAAAGAGAAAACTTATTTACAAAAAAATTAACAGAAAAAAATAAAAACGTATTTTTTTTTCCAAATTTTCAGCCTTTTTTTAGTTGTTGCGCAAAAAAATAAAATTTGCAGAGGTGATCAAATACCACCAAAAGAAAGCTCTATTTGTGGGGGAAAAAGGACGCTAATTTTGTTTGGGTACAGTGTAGCATGACCGCGCAATTGCCATTCAAAGTGCGACAGTGCTGAAAGCTGAAAATTGGCTTGGGCGGGAAGCTGCGTAAGTACCTGGTATGGAAGTGGTTAAAGTCCTGATTTTTTGTAGTTCATTTTTTTCTTGATGTCTATACATAGGATATGGTACTGGACATGGACATTAATACTGTCCAAAATTTAGAAGGGTTCCCCATATGGGGCTTCTTCCTCCAGACTGTCTCTGAATTTTCTATTTATGGATAGAGTTGGGCTTTAGAGAAGAAAGAGAAGGTTCAGAACTAAAGCATAATACATCCTTTCCAAGATTTGCTCCATATTAATGTTTCTGGGAAAGCGTACATTAATTAGTGAAACTTATACACCAGAGAGTTCAGACGAGTTTTTCTGCGGAAGTCCAGATGTATTCATAAGAATTCAGTCCCAGCAGACAGAGATTAAATCAATTCTTTATAAAGCCCTTTCTATCATTTCACCCCACTCACTGCACATCATAATAGTAAAAGCACTTAGTATTCCATCTGATCAAGGTAAATTGGACTGCATTAGGTAAATTTAATTTGCCCTACTTACTCACTGGTAAACAGCGTAATACGTTCTTCAATACACAAAATACAGAATAACTTAGGCGGGGGATATGTTTTTTATTTGTTCGGCTTTACCTATGTCTATTTAGAAAAAAATTGAAAATAGTTTATGTTGCTTTGAGGACTTTTTGTGATGATATGAAAAAAATTAGTCCATTCACCTCTATTTAAACATGCCTATGGCGGTTGCAGCACAATTAACCACTTAAGACCCGGACCTTTATGCAGGTAAAGGACCTGGCCAGTTTTTGCGATTCGGCACTCGCTTTAACTGACAATTGCGCGGTCGTGCGATGTGGCTCCCAAACAAAATTGGCGTCCTTTTTTTCCCACAAATAGAGCTTTCTTTTGGTGGTATTTGATCACCTCTGCGGTTTTTATTTTTTGCGCTATAAACAAAAATAGAGCAACAATTTTGAAAAAAATTCAATATTTTTTTACCTTTTGCTATAATAAATATCCCCCAAAAAGATATAAAAAAAACATTTTTTTCCCCTCAGTTTAGGCCGATACGTATGCTTCTACCTATTTTTGGTAAAAAAAAAAATCGCAAAAAGCGTTTATCGATTGGTTTGCGCAAAATTTATAGCGTTTACAAAATAGGAGATAGTTTTATTGCATTTTTATTATTATTTTTTTTACTACTAATGGCGGCGATCAGCGATTTTTTTTGTGACTGCGACATTATGGCGGACACATCGGACAATTTTGACCCATTTTTGTGACCATTGTCATTTTCACAGCAAAAAATGCTATAAAATGCATTGTTTATTGTGAAAATGACAATGGCAGTTTAGGAGTTAACCACTAGGGGGCGCTGTAGGGTTTATGTGTGACCTCATATGTTTTTCTAACTGTAGGGGGAGTTTTTTTCTTTATCCCTATATAACATTGGAAACCTTGAAACCACCATGTGATTGTGAGCTTGAAAGTTGCCATCACAACTGGACTCGGCAATGTCAGGAACCAAATTTTCCTTGCGAGATTAGGAGTTGGAGAATCGTCCTGACCTTAGGAGATCGATAAGGCCAACTGTATTCCTCATTGAGGTATGAGCTCTGGGAGCATTACGTTTACAAGAATTACGATGATTGAACACAGAAGAATCATTTGACACATCGTTTTAACACATTATTGGGAAGGACTTTTTACACAGCATAATCATTAGTTGTTCACATTATTTTGATATTGTGCACTTTGTTTATTTATCATTATCAGTTGAATTTATTTATTTCTTTATATTTAGAAAGTTGCACTGATCACTGTTCACTCATACCCATTTTTTGTGCACTGTGTACACTTAGACCCAGATTCTCAAAGGAGATACGACGGCGTATCTCCAGATACGCCGTTGTATCTCTGAGTCTGAGCCGTCGTATCTATGCGCCTGATTCTTAGAATCAGTTACGCATAGATTTGTATTAGATCCGACCGGCGTAACTCTCTTATGCCGTCGGATCTTAACTGCATATTTACGCTGGCCACTAGGGGCGTGTACGCTGATTTACACCTAGAAATATGTAAATCAGCTAGATACGCGAATTCACGAACGTACGCCCGGCCGACGCAGTACAGATACGCCATTTACGTTAGGCTTTTCCCGGCGTAAAGTTACCCCTGCTATATGAGGCGTACATGTGGCGTACCAATGTTAAGTATAGACGTCGTTCCCGCGTCAAATTTTAAAAATGTTACGTTGTTTGCGTAAGTCGTTCGCGAATAGGGCTGGGAAAGCATTGGCTTCTTGCGGGTTAATTTGGAGCATGCGCACTGGGATTCTTTTACGGACGGCGCATGCGCCGTTCATAAAAAGCGTCATTTACGTGGGGGTCACATAAAATTTACATAACACACGCCCACATCTACCACATTTGAATTAGGCGGGCTTACGCCGGCCTATTTACGCTACGCCGCCACAACTTTCTTTTGAGAATACTTGCCTGGAAAAGTTGTGGAGGCGTAACGTAAATAGGATACGTTACGCCCGCACAAAGATACGCGCATCTACGTGAATTCGGGCCTTAAGGTCTAGCAGCAGTTTTCACAATCATTTATCTATAAAATATATTTAATTGAGTTTAGTTGTTCACTTGGCAGCGCAAGGGATCTCATCTTAATTTGTGCTCCCTTCCTTCCCTCAGGCTCTGAGCCGCGCTACCTGGAGAAGATGGAGGAGGTGGGTGGAGCCAAAATCTGACAAGGTACAAAGGAGGAAGAAGTTCCTCCTCTGCTCTGAATGCTGGGGCTTCAGCCTCATGATGTGACGTCACTGGTTGCTAGACACCAATCAGCAGGTGAGTCTAGCAACCAGTGCAGTGGACAGCAGAGAGGCTAGCGGAAGGTGCAATAAGAGAGTTTAGGGAGTCGGGGCGGCGCCGCTGCTGCTGAATGTAACAGTAAGTGACTTTTCGGGAGCTTGCGGCGCCTGGGCGCGGTGCACCGTGAGGACACGCGCCCCGTGTGCAGACACCTTGCTCCGGGGGAGGTGCGTGCCCCCCCATGCGGACGCCCATGGATGTATACTGATGTAAACTGAACTGAACATGAATATTTAAACTAATGCACTAGGGATTCAGCTTTCTTGTACTTTTTTTCATCAGTTTTCTAGACAGAACTAGTGGCTCTTGTGTAAAAGGACCTTAAAGCGGGAGTTCACCCATTTATAAAATGTTTCCCCTTTTCCCCTTAGATTCCTGCTCGTTCGGTCTAGGGGAATCGGCTATTTGTATTAAAATATGAGCCGTACTTACCCGTTTTCGAGATGCATCCTCTCCGTCGCTTCCGGGTATGGGTCTTCGGGAGCGGGCGTTCCTTCTTGATTGACAGTCTTCCGAGAGGCTTCCGACGGTCGCATCCATCGCGTCACTCGTAGCCGAAAGAAGCCGAACGTCGGTGCGGCTCTATACTGCGCCTGCGCACCGACGTTCGGCTTCTTTCGGAAAATCGTGACGCGATGGATGCGACCGTCGGAAGCCTCTCGGAAGACTGTCAATCAAGAAGGAACGCCCATTCCCGCAGCCCATACCCGGAAGCGACGAAGAGGATGCATCTCGTAAACGGGTAAGTACAGCTCATATTTTAAAACAAATAGCCGATTCCCCTAGTAAAAACGAGCAGGAATCTAAGGGGAAAAAGTGCCCTCTAAGGGTGAACCACCGCTTTAAGGCCTTGTGCAGAGGGCAGCTGATGTCTGTACACTGTGAAGGGGCTGTTTGTTTATCCATCCCTTACCAGCAGGTGCTGCAAGCAAGCAGTCTATTCATGTCTATGAGGATGCAGTAGCTGTGTGATCGCAGCCACTCGTACTAATGTGACAGGCATGCAGGTACCATTGAGCGCCCCCCAAATGCACATTATCTGTGTTCAGGGCAGCTCTTCCACATCGACAACCCCTGTCACATTAGAACAAGCTGCTGTGAACATGCAGTTGCTGCATGCTCATAGACATGAATAGACTGCTTGCACGCAGCACCTGCTGGCTAGGGGGTGATTGAACAAATGGCCTGTTCACTGTGTACGGGCCTCAGCGCCCGTCTGAACATGACCGGATCTTCAAAAATAAATAAATATATAAGACATGCCCTTGTGTCACTTATGCTTTCTGGTGATTTTTTTTAGGCTGGCTTGCTCTCCTTTAATTATCACACAACAGCTCATTAGGCGCCTCATTAATGGTAAATACATTCTTAGGATTTTGTAAAAGTTTGGCTTAAGTCAATTAAATACAGTATTGCCACACATTTCAACTCAAATAATATTTATGCAAATGTATTTTAAGCAGCCAACTTGCATAATCTAACAGAGCTAATAATGAATGTTAATGATTCCAAATAACTGTGCTCATAGTGCGTGCATATAACATAACACCAGGGAAACTTTACTGCCGATAATCCACTTTTCTGTTCACAGTCAAAGAACAGCTTGCTTTAATAACAAGCAAGTTAAATTCTCAGATACTTATTATGTGCTGTAAATTAATTATACGTGGGCTAAAATTTCACAGCTGACAATAGGAAATTCTAGGAATTAAAAGTAAACTAGTCAGACATGAACATTTTTCATGTAAAGTGGTTCAGTAACACATTTGTCGTAGGGGCCCAGGCAGTCTTATATTCCCCTGTCCCCGATCCAGGGAGATATCAACTATCCAGCTTGTCTGTACAGCACAGCTGGTTGTCAAAATCTCCAAGGACTATGGAGAGCTCGTGCTCCATGCTCGTGCATGCTGCAAAAAGAGTGTACAGAACAAATGTGTGGGCCCAGCCAGTAGAACCTTGGCAAGCTGCACAGCCAATATCTTGCTGGATTGCTAACAGGTGTGTATGCAGGTAGTGATTACTGCTACTTCAGTGAGAAGTTAGGGGTTAACTTCCTTGTTTTTTTCTTGGTGGGTTTTGCTGAGTCTGACCCCCGGTCTTATGTGATATAAAAGGGATGGAGGTCCAGAACCAGAAGGTGAAGTAGCAAGGGAAAGAAGAGAAGAAGGAGATAGATCAGTTTATTCCTGATGCAGTTACCAGAATCTGTATGGCCAGTATCATGCCACAGTCGGAGCTAAGTTCCAGACATAGTTTCAGTCCGTATTGGACTTTTGCTTGAACAGGTATGCCAGGGCAGCTACAAGTCTGAAATTAGGGACTAGGGGCCAGATCCAGAGAGTAAGTACGCCGGCGTATCTACTGATACGCCGGCGTACTTTCAAATTTCCCGCGTTGTATCTTTAGTTTGAATCCTCAAACCAAGATACGACGGCTTTTGGGTAAGATCCGACAGGCGTACCCCTGGGGAGCCTGTGCTCAGGGAGTTCAACCCCCGGAGCCCCCCCTGCCCCCCCCCCCCATTTCCCCTCTGCTACCCTTGACCGCTCCTTCTTTCCTTCTCTTTGTCAGGGCCAAAGCGCTGTACTTCCTCCTTTAACACACCAGCGTAGTAGATTGGCTTCCCGGCGGCTAACTGGGCACTTTAGGCGTGTGCGCATACGCATGTGACCTCTCGGGGCCAATCACCAGCGTGACCGCCCTATTTAAACCAGCTCCTGTCAGTAGACAGATTGCTGGTTTATCGTCAGCTACTTCCTGAACCTGTGTCTCTGGAAACCATTTCCTGTTGGAATTCCGTTCGACTCACCTCTCACCTGGAACCTGACCTCGGATTGCTTCACCACTCTATTGAACTCTTCTGACCCCGACCTCGGCTTGTGACCTGGACTCTGTTGTTGTTTCTCCTGCCCTTGAACCTCTTGGCTTGTGACCCGGATCTGCTGTCTTCTCTGCTCCCCGAACCTTGGCTTGCACCCCGGACTTTCCAGTTTGTTTCTTGGACTCTTTCAGTACCGGTTATCCGGCTTCAGTATCATTTGTTCCTGTTTCCGTCTGCAGTCACCCAGAAGCACCTGTCATCTACAACCGTCACCGGTCAACGCTTCTCCACTGGCACCGGTACCGCCTCGTGCTTCCGCCACCTGTTCCAAAACTCAGTGGGCGGGCGCGCTTGGTCGTAAAGGTGAACCACCCTCGGCAGTTCGGTCTCGGTGAGTACTTGATTCCTGATACTCTTTCTCTCTGTCCTTAGTTCTGACTTTCTACCCTCTGGAATAGTACACACCCCCTTTTAGGGGGTCTTTCTTGAAATAAAGAGAAAATGTGGGGACCGGTCGCGTGACCCGGATACTTTGCTATAAATTGGCACAGTTGTTACTTTTCGTTGTATACCTAATCTATTACGTGTGGTGTGTGTATGGTTGTACCATGTCGGCCTGCGCGGGCTTGTCCCTGTTTACAAATAAACAATTTTGGAAAAAAAAAAAAAAAATGATGCAGCCCAGCACTAGTTCTGTAGACGAGCATTTAAACCAATATGTTGTTCTTTGATTCCAATAAATACACCAGAGGAAGGATTGATTGCACCCAGGCCACTGTTTCAGAACAATTGCTTTCCGTATAATTACGCATTCTTTTTCTATTTTGAAATAAATGTGCTCTATAAAAGCAAAGACAAGTGTAAAGAAGCCATAAAGTCACACCTGTGCCAAGCCACTCTACTTAAACAAATGAGATTTTGCAGTTTATTAGGCTTTCAATTACAAATATCTCTTATGTTTAGATAGAGATTTATAATGCTGAGCTTGTACTGATGATATCAAGAATAAAAAAAAAAAAAAAAAAGGCAGACACAAGCCGTCTTATCATAATGACTTCAAAAAATTCTTTATTTGTTTTTATCTGTTCCCTGCCTCTAAGGGAACCAAATGTTCTTTCAGCTGATGACAGCTAACTGTTTATTAAATTGGGAAATAAACAATAACAGGTCCCTAATAAACGTCAGTTATCTGCAATAGAAGGGGTAATACATTCATCTGTCTGATGGCTCGTGTCTTCTACTCTCCCTATGTTCCAGTGCTGCAGCCTTAGTCAGGAGGTATTGGGTGCCCGTGTATCCTGCTGCATGTCATGGTTTCTTCCTCAGACCCCTATGTAATTGCTAATGCCGCGTACACACGACCGTTATTCATGTCATTAAAAAAAACGACATCTTTCTCAACGTGATTCCTCTCAAGCCTGCCTTGCATACACACGATCGTGAAAAAAAAATGCTTGAGCAAAGCTTGGTGACGTACAACACATACGACAACACGTACAATGGCACTATAAAGGGAAAGTTCCATTTGAATGGCGCCACCCTTTGGGCTGCTTTTGCTGATTTTGTGTTACTGCGTGTTAGTAAGGCCTCATACACATGACCGTTTCCTCGACAGAATCCATCAAGAAACTTGGTGGCAGAGCTTTTTTGCCGAGGAAAACGGTCGTGTGTATGTTTTTCGTCGAAAAAACGGTCATGGAACTCGACGAGAAAAAAAGAGAACAAGTTCTCTTTTTCCTCGACGGGAGTTTAAATTTCCTTGTCGTGTTTCTCGTCAGGCTGGTTTACGACGAGAAACACGTTCGTGTGTATGCTTAGAAACCCGCGCATGCTCAAAATAAAGTATGAGATGGGAGCGTGCCTTCGGTAATAGTAGGGTTTGTAATGGAGATAGCACATTCGTCACGCTGTAACAGACTGAAAAGCGCGAATCATCTCTTACCAAACTTTTATTTAACACGCAGTAACATGAGATTAGCAAAAGCAGCCCCAAGGGTGGCGCCAGTGGAATGGAACTTCCCCTTTATAGTGCCGTCGTACGTGATGTACGTCACCATGTTTGAGAACGAGATTTTGTCTCGACAGTGTGTACGCAAAGAAAGCTTGTCAAGATTCTCGACAAGCCTAACAAGGAACTCGTCGAGGAAAACGATGTTTAATTTACGACGAGTTCCTCGATCGTGTGTACGAGGCCTAAAAGTTTGGTGAGAGACGATTAGCGCTTTTCAGTCTTCGTGCTTTTCAGTCTGTTACAGCGTGACAAATGTGCTATCTCCATAACAAACGCTAGTTTTACCAGAATGAGCGCTCCCGTCTCATAACATCGCTTCTTAGCATGGGCGTTTTTTTTACCCCTCGTTAAAGCCTACACACAATCGTTTTTCACAATGTGAAATAGAACGACGTGAAAAAACGCAGAGAAAAAATAGAGCAGGTTCTAAATTTTTAACGCCCATTTTTCACGTCGAGAAAAATGCTCTGTAGCCTACACACGACCATTTTTCACGACAAATTTATAAAAATTGCACTTTTCTCGTCATGAAAAACGGTCGTGTGTACGTGGCATCAGACCTCTAGTGATCCTGGGGTCAGAGGATTTGAATGGGCTGAGCTAAAAGCAACACATCCGGCAACGTAACTCATAGTTACTCATAGTTATTAAGCTTATAGGAAGGGAAGAAAGCGTCAAATCGGCATAGTGTAGCACAATTTATTAAAGTGGAGTTTCCATCCCAAAAATTTTTTTTTCATTATTGTGCTCATTAGACCTAAAAAAAAAAAAAAAATTGTACTCATCTGGAAATGCCTGTTGCTATGCGGTAAAAGAGAAGAAAAAGAGCGGAGGGCGCACCGACCTCGTGTGATACTGATAAAATGTATTTATTCAAATATTAAAATTAATAGTTATACTCACAAAATTGGAGTTAAAATCAGGCTTTAAAAATGAGTACAGCAGATGTCCAGCATCATCAGTGGAACACGAATAATCGTTTGAACGAGTATAACTATTGATTTTAATATTTGAATAAATACATTTTATCAGTATCACACGAGGTCGGTGCGCCCTCCGCTCTTTTTCTTCTCTTTTATAGTTTTATGAATTCCCACGATTCTGAGGAGGGCTGCAAGACTCTAGATGATAACTTTTAATTGAACTGCACCACTTCATAGTACTTCCTGAAAATATCAGAGCGCAGGAGATTTGTTTTTGTATATGTTGCTATGCGGTCCCACAAAATCTGCCTTTGGAATCACCAAGGATCCTGACATCATCTCCCTCTAATGCTCCTGGGAAATGTGTGTCATCATTTCCCAGGATGCAGTGCGCTACCCAATTATCACTCCCCATCCAAGACTTCCAGGAAGTAAGTGCTTGTGGGCTTCACAATGCCTACAAGCAAAATGACTAACTATGAATAACTATGCGGAGCGGCGGCGGATTGTAAAATAGTAAGTGATCGGATTTATATTATAAAAATGCATGACGAAAGGACATACATTTAAAAAATGCTAATTGTGGTTGGAACCCCGCTTTAAGTAAAATACCACATAAAACAAATAGAACTCACAAGCGGGTGAGGGGGAGAGAGAGGATGACAGTCCACAGTGGATTGTAATGAACTGGGAGCTGTGTGGTAGTCCTTGGTGGAGAAGAAAGCCGGCTGTGGTGGGCACATCGACTTTGGGCGGATGGATATACCATCACGGACACACAGGGCAGCCCGATGCCTGACAATCAATGGCACTGCAAGTTGGACACATTTTTTGTGTGTTCCTGGAATGCCTTTGGGATTGGTTTTAGCACACACAGATCCATAGCTTCGCTCAAGGCTGGCCTCTTCTGCACAAGGACAACCTGTGTTCCGGCCATCACAGTGCGTCTCCACTCTGTAGGCTAGGTTCACACTGCTGCGAATTCAAAATCGCGGTAAAATCGCGATTTTACCGCGATTTCGCGGCTGCGGTTTTGCCGCGATTTTCGCCGCGATTTAAGAGACATCTGTGCAGGGTTCAATGTAAATCGCGGCCCGAAATCGCAAAAAGTAGTACAGGAACTACTTTTTGAAATCGATGCAGCGCTGCAGATGCCGCGTCGCACCGATTTGGACGGTGCCATTGCCAACAATTGCCGGCAAATGCCGCCGATTTGAGATGCGATTTGACATGTGAAATCGCATCTCAAATCGTACCAAATCGTACCCAGTGTGAACCTGGGCTGAATGAAAATAGGAAAAAATCAGCCGCACTCCAATTAGCTCTTCTTAAAAATATACAGCATCTCACAAAAGTGAGTACACCCCTCACATTTTTGTAAATATTTTATTATAGCTTTTCATGTGACAACACTGAAGAAATGACACTTTGCTACAAAGTAAAGTAGTGAGTGTTCAGCTTGTATAACAGTGTAAATGTGCTGTCCCCTCAAAATAACTCAACACTGCCATTAATGTCTAAACTGCTGGCAACAAAAGTTAGTACACCCCTGAGTGAAAATGTTCCAATTTGACCCAAAGTGTCAATATTTTGTGTGGCCATCATTATTTTCCAGCACTGCCTTAATCCTCCTGGGCATGGAGTTCACCAGAGCTTCACAGGTTGCCACTGGAGTCCTATTCCACTCCTCCATGACGACATCACAGAGCTGGTGGATGTTAGAGACCTTGCGCTCCTTCACCTTCTGTTTGAGCATTCCCCACAGATGCTCAATGGGGTTTAGGTCTGGAGACATGCTTGGCCAGTCCATCACCTTTACCCTCAGCTTTTTTAACAAGGCAGTAGTCATCTTGGAGGTGTGTTTGGGGTCGTTATGTTGGAATACTGAAGTGCTCTGTGGCCCAGTCTCCGAAGGGAGGGGATCATGCTCTGCTTCAGTATGTCACAGTACATGTTGGCATTCATGGTTCCCTCAATGAACTGAAGCTCTCCAGTGTCAGCAGCACTCATGTAGCCCCAGACCATGATACGTCCATCACCATGCTTGACTGTAGGCAAGACACACTTGCCTTTGTACTCCTCACCTAGTTGCCACCACACATGCTTGACACCATCTGAACCAAATATCTTGGTCTCATCCGACCACAGGACATGATTCCAGTAATCCATGTCTATAGTCTGCTTGTCTTCAGCAAACTGTTTGTGGGCTTTCTTGTGCATCATCTTTAGAAGAGGCTTCCTTCTGGGACGACAGCCATGCAGACTAATTTGATGCAGTGTGTGGCATATGGTCTGAGCACTGACAGGCAGACCCCCCCCCCCACACCTTCAATGTCTGCAGCAATGCTGGTAGCACACATACGTCTATTTCCCAAAAACAACCTCTGAATATGACACTGAGCACGTGAACTCAACTCCTTTGGTCGACCATGGCGAGGCCTGTTCTCAGTGGAACCTGTCCTGTTAAACCACTGTATGGTCTTGGCCACCGTGCTGCAGCTCAGTTTCAGGGTCTTGACAATCTTCTTATAGCCTAGGCCATCTTTATGTAGAGCAACAATTCTTTTTTTTTAATCCTCAGAGAGTTCTTTGCCATGAGGTGCCATGTTGAACTTCCAGTGACCAGAGACACCTGCTCTCCATTCACACCTGAGACCTTGTAACACTAACAAGTCACATGACACAGGGGAGGGAAAATGGCTAATTGAGCCCAATTTGGAAATTTTTACGTAGGTTTGTTTTCGCTTTTGTTGCCAGCGGTTAAGAGATTAATGGCTGTGTGTTGAGTTATTTTGAGGGGACAGCAAATTTACACTGTTATACAAGCTGTACATTCACTAATTTACATTGTAGCAAAGTGTAATTTCTTCAGTGTTGTCACATGAAAAGATAGAATAAAATATTTACAAAAATGTGAGGGGTGCACTCACTTTTGTGAGATACTGTATTTAATATACAGCGCGTTGACTGCATACAGTGATATCTCCAACCCAAAGTCAACCTTCCTTGATGCGTTTCACCACTCATGGTATGCTCACAAGGATAGGTACTTTTTGATGCCTCATTCACATAAACACCTATAGACCGTGAATAGACCATGTTTTTAAATGGCTGGAGCCACCAGGTGCTGCATGCAGGCAGCCCATTCATGTCTATAGGAAAGCAGCAGCTGCATGGACAATGCTGCTCGTCCCAATTTGACAGTCATTCAGGTGGGAGTGAGCAGCCCCGAATGTGGGAAATGTGTGTTTGGAGCTGCTCACCCACACCTGCATGGCTATCAAATTGGGATGAGCTGCATTGTCGATGCAGCTGCTGCTTTCCTATAGACATGTGTAGCGCCCCCTTACTTTTAGTATGGGCACTACGCTAAAGTTAGTGGGGAATGGGAGAGTTATTTTGCTCCCATTCACAATTTGCTAAAATTGAGACTTCTGTCACTCCAGAAACGTCCACTGGGTCAGTCTGTGCTCCAGGGATGCAATACCATCCCTGGCCAGCAGTTGGCACCAGAGGGGTTCTGGCAGAGCAACTTTCCCCAGCAGCCAGTTAGAGAAGTTTCTTCCTCGCAAGGCATGCTGGGGAGGGGTATAACTGTGACAGGTGTCATGTGCTAGGCAAGTTTCGCAGGGTCCCGGTTCCAGGTGCGGCATCCACCTTCAGGGTGCGCGCATCCATGGACCCCGCCAGAGAGGCCCACCAGGCCAGAATTGCAGTCTACACAAACCCTCATCCGGGGGTAAAACGGGACTCCAGTGACTTACTGGGTCCCCAGTTCTATTGAAAGGATCCCAGGCTGGGTGCCGTTCGATTGGGGGGTCGGCTTGAGGAGAACCTGGAGGCAGGTTGTCCAACAGGGCTTGAACGAACCAATTGGGGATCTGGTGACCAGAATGTTGACAGGTACGTTTTGCTGTCATCCGGTGACCTATGCTAAAACCTACTGGGAGGATTCGCTCCATTTATCCATCTAACTCACCTAAAGTAATTGGCCTGTGGCAGAGGCCCTGGAGCCGGGTCTGTGAGAGAGATCTGTTCCTCCCAGCAAATCTAAGTGACACTTTGGCTGCCAAGCTTGTGAGAGGGGGTCTGTCTGGGGGCACTTTACCCACTCCAACTAGAGTGGCGACGAATAACAATTTGGTACTCTATTAAGCAAGTACTGCTCAATTAATATCCGGGCCTGACACTGCAAGGTTTTCCCTTTTCTTCATCAACCTGCTCTTCCCATTCAATGTTGATGTTGGCCGTGTTTGGCCAGGAAATAAAGCATTGGAGAACCTTTATTCACTGTCTGGACCTTCGCTCACTGCTTTGTTCTCCAACTGCACCCATACGCCACATTAAGGTAACTCAATATGCCGATCCCAATAACAAATCAGCGGCTCCTGCGGGGGAAGCGCTACACATGAATGGGCTGCCTGCATGCAGCATCTGGTGGCTCCAGCCACTTAAAGACATGGACCTTTCCACTTGTTACGGGGGTCTGGCTTTCTGTGACTTCATAGTTACCGTATTTATCGCGGTATAACGCGCTCCCGCGTATACCGCGCACCCCTAAAGTGGCCCCCAATCCTGTGGAAATAAGTTTTTGGGGTTTTTTGTACTTACAGTTTTGGTGTCTTGCGCGGCGTCCATCGGCGGCCTCGTCGGGTCTGGCGTCCTTCTGCGGCTTCGGGTGTCCTCTTCGGCGGGTCTGGTGTCCTCTTCGGCGGGTCTGCGGCGGGTCCGGTGTCCTCTTTGGCGGGTCCGGTGTCCTCTTTGGCGGGTCCGGTGTCCTCTTCGGCGGGTCCGGCGTCCTTCTGCGGCGTCCTTTCCGCCACGAGTTTGAATACTGCGCCGGCATATACCGAGCGCAGTACACTCGTGAATCTTCGGGCAGACTCGGCAACTGTCGCGCTGACGTCCTGTACGTACAGGACGTCAGTGCGAGAGGCGCCGAGTCTGCCCGAAGATTCACGAGTGTACTGCGCTCGGTATATGCCGGCGCAGTATTCAAACTCGTGGCGGGAAAGCGGGTATCGGCGTATATCGCGCACCCACGATTTTGCCCTGATTTTCAGGGCAAAATAGGTAATCCGTATTAGCTGCTGCTTCACTGTACAATTAGAATTCCTTGGTGGCCACAAAGGGAACTGTCACTGGACAGCACAATGGCAGTTGGCATTGCCTAGCCATCTAGGAACAGTTAAGCTTGATAACAAAAACTAAACAGGAGAGTAATACCGTGTGTTTCGACCGCACCAGTCAGGGGCTGTGTCCTTGAAGCCATGGGCTCACAGGAAGTGGGATGAATGATGCTAGATGTCATTCAAACTGGAAGAGTACAGGCCAGCAGGGATGGAGGAGGAGAAAGTAGAGACCAGGTGAGCAGCACTTTAAAAAAAAAAAATTGGCAACGGCAACAATTAAAAAAATAAAAATAAAGGAGCTGGGCTTTAGGTGATAGATGCAAAAAGAAAATACACTTAATCTGTTTTTGTATTTAACTTGCCAACTTTTTATATCGATGAGAAAACAAGAGGAAGTAATCTGTGCTCCTTTATTTCCGCCAGCTTCAAGAAAACAAACGAACGGCTGTTATAAGCCGCTAGCACTCGGAGTCACCTCCCCGGCGGCTGTTATTTACAGGGCACATTGAGCCTCTGGTGGAATTCAGAAGCCAGCTTGTTAGCAATACAAATAATTCTGCTATGGCTTAATGCTTTAATTGCAGGGCTTTATTTTTTCACACTTGAGGAATAAAGAAAATGCAAAAATGCGAAACAAAAATCAATTCACACAACACAAATCTCAGAGAGACCTTAACATAGTCTGATCCATTTCAATTATTTTGTGTTTGGTTTCGGCCAAATCCCCCGAATAAGATAGAAGACTTTTTATGTTTTAAATAAAATGAATGTATTTTTTTTCTTTCATTTTTCTTTCAGTGTCATTAAAAATGTGTTCAATCTTTCCCTTCTTCAAAATATACCATCTCCTTTGTTTAGAAATCAGTAACATCCTAATACATACAGCCAGGGCCGCCATCAGGGGGGTACAGGCAGTACACCTGTAAGGGGCCCGGAGGTCCCCAGGGGCCCGGATGGCAACCCCCTTTAAAAAAAAAACCTTTTATTTATTTATTTTTTATAAATATATATATATATATATATATATATATATATATATATATATATATATATATATATATATATATATATATATATATATATATATATATATATATATATATATTTTTTTTTAATATATTTTAATTTTATTTTTTATTAAAGGGCCAATTTTTTTGACAACCCCCTTTTTTTATAATTTTTTTATATATTTTTTTATTATTATTTTTTTATCCCTAGGGCCCCAAATGGCAACCCTCCTTTTTAAAAACAAAATCTATATCTTTTTTTTCTTTTTATTAAAGGGCCCAGAAGGCCCCGGATGGCTACCCCCCCCTTTTTTTATATATATTTTTCTTTATTTCTTCTTTTTTTGTAAAGGGCCCCCCCGCTTCTCAATTCGCGGCAGCCCCCCCGGTTCAATTTCAGGCGGCAGCACCCCCCCCCCCGGTTCTCTGCTCCAGGGGGCCCATGCCTGAAGCTGTGTAAGGGGCCCCATAATTCCTGATGGCGGCCCTGCATACAGCATATTATAGTAGTCATATGGAGATCATAGATCAAGAACTTTCATTCTTTTCAGATCTTTCCTTTGAAGCTGCAGGACCCCTGACCTGCAGTGCTGATTAAATGCACTCTACCAAAAAAAAAACCTCTCTAACAATAAACACCAAACTGAGCATGTGCAGCCTGTCCCGTAGCCCCTGTTCAATCAGGAGATGGATTAAGGACAGTGGAAGAAGGGGAGGAACAGAAAAGACAGGATCAAACAGCCTTTTTACACAATGCAGTGGATAAGCCCCCTAGGTTCCACAGTGAGTATAACAAGCATGCTTTATGCTTTACTGTAGATACATAATGATTTTACTCTTGTGGGTTTAGCAACACTTTAATGCCGCTTCGATATCACAGCTTGTTCTTAATGCCCCCACAGATAGGGAATATTCTGCCAGCTAACATTGCATTGCCATCTTCTATGAATCTCAACTCTGCCAGAGGCAAAACTCATCTCAAAAAGTATTTTGTTTCCAACTGGCAACGATGTGTTTAGGTGGAAATAGAAAACAGAATATCATAAAATGTGTTTAAGGGAATTTTACTTGCAGAACTTAATAACATCAGTGTTTAGATGGAACTGCACAGTGTTGGTTATTTTGTTCTACCTTTGGGGAAAATAGAAACTGAAATTTTAATAGATGTGATTATTTCAAACAAGCAACAAAAATTCACAATATATAGGCAGGGTACATATTGTGCAGTCATGATTGAGTTGAGAGCATTGTAAATACGGCTATTAGGGTAAGTTTTTGTGTTGAATAAGAATGTGTTAAATCACCAATTGTTAAACTAACTGTAGCCATCTAAAAATGCAACCAGACTAACAATTTTTGTGTCATCTTCATGTTAAAGTGGAAGAAAAGCATAACTATTCCGAAAAATGTTCCCTTCCCCCTCTTCCTACCTATCCTGCCTAACCGGTATAAAAAAGATGTGTGTACTTACCTATTCTCAAAAATAAGTTTGGCTTTAAATACAATTCAAATTATTACTAAAGGCTCTGGGGCAGATCCACAAAAGAATTACGCCGGCGTATCTATTGATACGCCGCGTAATTTTAAAGTTCCCGCGTCGTATCTTTGTTTTGTATCTACAAAACAAGATACGACTGCATCTGGGATCGATCCGACAGGCGTACGTCCTAGTACGCCGTCGGATCTTAGGTGCATTTTTCCGCCGGCCGCTAGGTGGCGTTTCCGTCGAATTCCGCGTCAAGTATGCAAATTAGCTAGTTACGGCGATCCACGAACGTACGTCCGGCGCATTTTTTTACGTCGTTTGCGTTCGGCTTTTTCCAGCGTATAGTTAAAGCTGCTATATGGTGGTGTACTCAATGTTAAGTATGGCCGTCGTTCCCGCGTCAAAATTTGAATTGTTTACGCCGTTTGCGTAAGTCGTTCGCGAATAGGGATTTGCGTAGAATGACGTCACCGTCGTAAGCATTGGCTTGTTCCGGTTTAATTTAGAGCATGCGCACTGGGATACCCCCACGGACGGCGCATGCGCCGTTAAAAAAAAGTTGTTTACGTCGGGTCACAACGTATTTACATAAACCCCCATCACATAGTTTTAAATTGTGCGACCTTACCCCGCCAAAGATAAGTTACGGCGGCGTAGTGTATCTTAGATACGCTACGCCCGGCGGGAATATGCGCCGCGCTACGTGGATCTGCCCCTCAATGTTTTTACCTTAAGACCCCTTACACACTGGAGGCGGTTTTTAGGCGCTTTAACGCTAAAAATAGCGCCTGTAAAGTGCCTTAAAAATGCCTCATCTGCAGTCCCAGTGTGAAAGCCTGCATTCTCTCACACTGGGGCGCTGCGCTGGCAGGGCGTTAAAAAAAAAGTCCTGCGAGCAGCGTCTTTGGGCACTTTAGCAGCGGTGAAATCCATGAGCAGCGCTGCTGAAGCACCTGCAAAGCACCGTGGCAGCAACACTCGGCTGCTACTGGGGGTGGTTAAAAGCACCCCGCTAGTGGCCGAAAAGCGACTCTAAAACAACGGTAAAGCGCCGCTAAAACTAGCAGCACTTTACCGCTAACGTGGCCGCGCTGTCAGTGTGAAAGGGCTCTGATCCATTCACAGCAATTAGGTAAAACTCGTCCCAGTACATGTGGCCCCCACCCTATTTCCAGAAACTCCCCTGCAGTTGTTGTCAGCCTGGGATCGATCTGTACCATTCCCTGAACTTCCTTCCTCTGTATGACACTGAAAATGCTTTCACACTCACAGCGCCCCGGCATCAGCGGTAAAACGCCGCAATTTTTAGCTACGCTTTTAACCCCTGCTAGTGGCCGGAAAAAGGTTAAAAGTGCCCGCAAAGTGCCGCTACAGCGCCGCTGCCCATTGATTTCAATGGGCAGGAGCACTTTAGAAGCGGTGTATTCACCGCTCTTAAAGCGCTGCAAACAAGCTGCTGGCAGGCATTTTTTTGACACCCTGCCAACGCAGCGCCCCAGTGTGAAAGCACTCTGGCTTTCACACTGGGATTGCAGCTGAGGCTTTTTTCAGGCGCTTTACAGGCGCTATTTTTAGCGCTAAAGCACCAGAAAAACGTCTCCAGTGTGAAAGGGGTCTGAGGGAAGCTAAGGGATAGGCTTCAATCAGAGCACTTTCACACAGATCTGCTGGAAAAATTTGGCAAAAAAGATTTTGCCATAATTTCATCATGTATGTGGTGCGGTTATTTAAAGGATATGTGGCTCAAAAACATGCATTGCTGGTGCATTTTCTCTGCATTTTTACCGCATTTCTCATTGCTTTCAATGGGAAGGTGTGTTTGCTTTAACTCCCCAAACATCAGGGCTTTTTTTCAGTAGGAACGCGGGGGAAAGCAGTTCCGGCACCTTCTGGACTGACTGTATGTAATGGCAAGGGGTGCTGGGGTGTGCTGCAGGGTATTGATGCTCACTGCTGGGGATCTATTTTTGCAGGGGGGTTCTATTATTGTTGCTGGGGGGGGGGGTTATGTTGCTGGTTGACAGTTGTTGCTGAAAGAGATCTACTGTTGAGGGAGGCGTCTATTGTTGATGGCAGCCAGAGAGCCTATTAATGCTGGCTGTGCGGAGATCTATTGATGCTCCTGGGAGTCTAGTGTTGCCGGCGGGGGGAATTTTGTTGTGGGTGGTCCATTGTTGTTAGGGGATCTATTGCTGCTGGCTGCAGGGGATTTATTTTACTGCTTTTCTTGATATCATTACCAAATCCCATACAAATTACTTAGCACCACAAAATGATACTTGGTTCTATATTGTCTAAAAGGGACGGTACTGGGGAGGTGGGTAGGGGCGGAGAAAAGGGGCGACTCAGAAAGGGGGAGTTCCTGCACCTATTGTCTGAGAAAAAAAGCCCTGCCAAACATGCTCCAAAAATGGAGAAGTGGAGGGAGTTGTGTGTGTCTATTAGCACACACTTAGGGCCAGATTCACGTAGAATCGCGGCGGCGTAACTTATCCTAGATAAGTTAGACCGCCGCAATTTTTCATCGCAAGTGCCTGATTCACCAAGCACTTGCGATGAAAACTACGCCCGCGGCCTCCGGAGTAAGGCGGGCCAATTTAAATGGCCGTGTGCCATTTAAATTAGGCGCGCTCCCGCGCCGGACCTACCGCGCATGCTCCGTTTGCGAACTTCCGCCGTGCTTTGCGCGCCGTGATGTCATTTCTTTGAACGGCGACGCGCGTAGCGTACTTCCGTATTCCCGGACGGCTTACGCAAACGACGTTGATTTTTAAATTTCGACGCGGGAACGACGGCCATACTTTAGACAGCAATACACTTGCTGACTAAAGTTAAGGCACCAAAAAAAAAAGTGTAACTCTGCGACGGGAAACTTGACTATGGACGACGTAGCGAACGCGAAAAACCGTTGTGGATCCGCCGTAACTCCTAATTTGCATACCCGACGCTGGTTTACGACGCAAACTCCCCCCAGCGGCGGCCGCGGTACTGCATCCTAAGATCCGACAGTGTAAAACAATTACACCTGTCGGATCTTCTGGCTATCTATGCGTAACTGATTCTATGAATCAGTCGCATAGATAGAACAACAGATACGACGGCGTATCAGGAGAAACGCCGTCGTATCTCAGTTGTGAATCTGGCCCATGATTTTCTCCTTTCCACCTGGCTAGAAAAAAGAAGACACCCGCAAACATGCAGTAGGGGACAGCCATCTTGGGCCCCTCCAGGACAAAAGCAAATAAACTCAAGGACAAAGATATGTGACAATTGGCATGTCTGGACTTCATTTTTTGAACTTTAAAAAAGAGGGTTTAATATCACTTATATTTTATTTTACAATACTGTTTTTTTATTTATTCTACAGTTTCGGTTCCGAACAGGTACTGGTCAAGGGAAGATGCTGAGGAAATCACGCTCTGCCCACTGAGCAATGCCTACTATACATGCTGTAAAAATATGTAAACGTAAACTAAAGGGCCGTACACAAATTCTGTCCGACGAACAATCTTCCGATTTGCGGATCGTTAGTATGGTGCTTTAGACAGCCGACTACATAAAAGCTGGATGTGCAGACTATAAAATTTCTTACACAAACTCAACGTCCGATTTTCGTATAATAAGTACAGTTTTAGTATGAAAAAAATCGTAAGAGCTCAGAAACGAAAGTATAAATATAAAACTAGTCAACACATTACATTCTAAAGTTGTATTCTGTCATACGAGAATTTTCATATTGTGGGTAACCTCTTTATTTTCGACATGAGACTAGCATGCAACAAAAAACAGATGTTCGGTCTTCTGAAAATCTGATCGTGTGTACGAGGCTTTGGGTTGGCCATGCATTATACAATCTACCTTGTACAATTTTCCTTTAAATTTACCCAAACCATATAATATGAAAGAGAATATATTTATAGAGCTTACACGTTAAGAGATAGAGAAATAGCCAAAAGCATTGCCGTCCCTGGTATGGAAAATGGATATATGTTCCCAATTAAGGGATGTGGCATGGGACTGTATGAATGCTATTTGGATGTAACGGGCATGAAAAAATATGGAACCGCAGGAACCATACACCATGGACACAACTTGTATATATATAAAAAAAAAAGTTTAATTTGACACATTAATTCATACAAAAAAGTGCTAAAAGAGATCATATGAGATGTTGTATTTCACCATTGGTAGAATTACAGGCTGTTATATACAATAAGTCCGACATGTTTCACCCATTCGGGCTTCCTCAGGGACATGTATGTATATAAAACAATCTATGAATGAATGAAAATATGTAAATACATAGAGATACAGAATCATATTTTTTGATATGTATATTCCATATGATTCTGTATCTCTATGTATTTACATATTTTCATTCATTCATAGATTGTTTTATATACATACATGTCCCTGAGGAAGCCCGAATGGGTGAAACATGTCGGACTTATTGTATATAACAGCCTGCAATTCTACCAATGGTGAAATACAACATCTCATATGATCTCTTTTAGCACTTTTTGGTATGAATTAATGTGTCAAATTAAACTATTTTTTTTTATATATATATACACGTTGTGTCCATGGTGTATGGTTCCTGCGGTTCCAGAGCTAATACCATATTTTTTCATGCCCGTTACATCCAAATAGCATTCATACAGTCCCATGCCACATCCCTTAATTGGGAACATATATCCATATAATATGAAGTCAAACCTAAACACTTTCAATTTGTATGCAATCAGGCAGACCCCTGCACTGCATAGTCAAAGGTAAATCTACAGGAATTTAAACAAGAAAATTGTATAATGCATGGCCATCCTTAACCTTTACTTTTGAAGATTCTGATGTTGCCATTTCTGCTGTTCCCAAGGGCACTTGACTGCCAGAATCACAGATTAGAATGCAGAAGTGTGAGCGAGACATTATGGTACAGAGGATCGAAAGCCGGGTACTTAGGCCAACAGATGCTGGTTTCCCTGGAGCTATGAACCAGTAATTTGCAAATCAGCCTTTACTGACTTTAAGAGGGATCCCCAAGCTCCCCTGATGGCATAGTAGTACACATATATTAGAAGTACTACATGGCAGGTTTTATCTTTAAAGGATAGCTGTACTTTTAAAACACAAGTAAACTTTTTGGAAAGAACAAAATATGTAGAAGAATACACCTCAACTGAGGAAAAAAAATGTTTTTTTTATATATTTTTGGGGGATATTTATTATAGCAAAAAGTAAAAAATATAAAAAAAATTCAAAATTGTCGCTCTATTTTTGTTTAAAGCGCAAAAACTAAAAACCGCAGAGGTGATCCAATACCACCAAAAGAAAGCTCTATTTGTGGAAAAAAAAGGACGCCAATTTTGTTTGGGAGCCACGTCGCAGGACCACGCAATTGTCAGTTTAAGTGACGCAGTCCCGAATCACAAAAAGTGGCCTGGTCTTTGACCAGCAATATGGTCTGGAGCTGAAGTGGTTAAGCTAGTGCATTGTTGGTTCACTTACCTTTTCCTTACATTTCCCTTCTAAATGTTTTTTTTCTTTGTTTTCTTTGTCTGAATTTCTCACTTCCTGTTCCTCCTCAGTAAGCTGTTTTGGCTGACTAACCCCCAGCCAGAACATGGGGGCAAGCTTACTGAAGAGAAACAGGAAGTGAGAAATTCAGACAAAGAAAAAAAACATTTAGAAGGGAAATTGAAGGAAAAGGTAAGTGAACCAACAATGCACTAGCTTAAAGGTACCTATTTAGAAAATAAAATGAACTTTAACAACCCCCAGCAGAAGGATGTAAACAATGCCATGGGTCTCTGAGTGATATCTAGGTACTGTAGGTATAGGGATTGGGAAAGGGGGGATAGACCTGTTTTAGGGGGGCAGGGATAAAAGGCTAAATTCATTTTGTCACCCTTTAATGTTCACATCAAAACCAAATAAAAAAATTATCTTAGTGACTTTGGCGTTGACAATATTGTTTGGGAGGGCTGGTTTGAGTATTTCTGTTAGGCCCCTTTCACATTGAGGAGTTTTTCAGGCGGTACAGCGCTAAAAATAGCGCTGCTATCCCGCCTGAAAAACTCCTTCACTGCAGACTCAATGTGAAAGCCCGAGGGTTTTCACACTGAGACGATGCGCTGGAGGGAGACAAAAAAATCTCCTGTCAGCAGCATCTTTGGAGCGTTGAGAGGAGCGGCATGTATACCGCTCCTTCACCGCTCCTTCCCATTGAAGACAATGGGAAACCGCGGCAATACCGGCCGCAATGCGCCTCTATAGAGGAGCATTGCGGGTGGTATTAACCCTTTATCAGCCGCTAGCGGGGGTTAATACCGCACCGCTAGCGGCTGATTCCCACGGCAATCCCGGCGGTATAGCGCCGATATTTTTAACGGCGTTATACCGTCACCGCGGCTCCCGCCCCAGTCTGAAAGGGGCCTAACTGATGATCTAGTGGGATATTTACACACAACAGTCTCTAGAGTTTACTCAAAATGTGAGCACCAGCAGAGGAAAATGCTAGAATGGGAAATCCACAGCATGAATGTGCAGCTGACAAATCCACAGAAAGTTCTTGATGAAGTTATGTTTACATGGACCAGAATGTAGCCATGTTTGTGGAATGTTTAAAGGGGTTGTAAAGGTTTGTTTTTTATTTTCTAAATAGGTTCCTTTAAGCTAGTGCATTGTTGGTTCACTTACCTTTTCCTTCAATTTCCCTTCTAAATGTTTCTCCTCAGTAAGCTTGCCCCCATCATCTGAGCTGTTCTGGCTGGGGGTTAGTCAGCTTGCTCGCCCCCTCCCTTGAGACAACATCCCTGCAGGGAGACGCAGTGAAAGTTCACAACGTCTCCCTGCAGGGGTGTAGTCCTAAGTGAGGGGGCGAGCAAGCTGACTAACCCCCAGCCAGAACGGCTCAAATGATGGGGGCAAGCTTACTGAGGAGAAACAGGAAGTGAGAAATTCAGACAAACAAAAAAAAACATTTAGAAGGGAAATCGAAGGAAAAGGTAAGTGAACCAACAATGCACTAGCTTAAAGGAACCTATTTAGAAAAAAAAAAAAAAAACCTTTACAACCCCTTTAATCAATGCCTGCAAAGAACAGGGGACCCTACTCAGAACATAATGTCTCCAATAAATTGCTCGGTGAGTGTAGGTTGTATTGATTATGTCAATGGACCAATGTAAAAATTGATTTCTCTTCAAGCAAATGAGGAGAAGTATGTCCATCCTATTACTCATTTATTGTAGACCGAACAGCAGTTGTCTTAACCACTTAAGGACCAGACCAATATGCTGCTAAATGACCCAAGGGGTTTTTACAATTTGGCACTGCGTCGCTTTAACAGACAATTGCGCGGTCGTGCGATGTGGCTCCCAAACAAAATTGGCGTCCTTTTTTCCCCACAAATAGAGCTTTCTTTTGGTGGTATTTGATCACCTCTGCGGTTTTTATTTTTTGCACTAAAAACATAAATAGAGCGACAATTTTGAAAAAAATGCAATATTTTTTACTTTTTGCTATAATAAATATCCCCCAAAAACATATATACATTTTATTTTTTTCCTCAGTTTAGGCTGATACGTATTCTTCTACCTATTTTTGGTTAAAAAAATCGCAATAAGCGTTTATCGATTGGTTTGCGCAAAATTTATAGCGTTTACAAAATAGGGGATAGTTGTATTTATTTTTTACTACTAATGGCAGCGATCAGCGATTTTTTTCGTGACTGCGACATTATGGCGGACACTTCGGACAATTTTGACACATTTTTGGGACCATTGTCATTTTCACAGCAAAAAATGCATTTAAATTGCATTGTTTATTGTGAAAATGACAGTTGCAGTTTGGGAGTTAACCACAGGGGGCGCTGTAGGAGTTAGGGTTCACCTAGTGTGTGTTTACAACTGTAGGGGGGTGTGGCTGTAGGTCTGACGTCATCGATCGAGTCTCCCTATAAAAGGGATCACTCGATCGATGCAGCCGCCACAGTGAAGCACGGGGAAGCCGTGTTTACACACGGCTCTCCCCGTTCTTCAGCTCCGGGGAGCGATCGCGAGGGGGCGGCTAACGAATAGCCGCGCCCTCGTCCCGGATCGCTCCTGAAGCCACGGGAACCGCCGCATGTACGGGGGGGGGGTCCCGATCGGACCCCCGACCCACGTCTAGGCAGGCACGTAGAGGTACGTTGATGTGCCTGTCCGTGCCATTCTGTGGACGTAAATGTACATGCGGCGGTCCGGAAGTGGTTAAAAAAGATGATTCACAGAGGATAGATCATGCACTGATCTCTACCTTCTGACTGCAACTGGTAAACATAGAATATTATTCACATGCAACATTTCCTATTTATAATAAATATATATATATATATATATATATATATATATATATATATATATATATATATATATATATATATATATATATATATATATATATATTTATATAAAAACAATGTAGAGTCCCTTTCAAGTCATTAGAATATACTCCAGACTTAGGGCTTATGCTTCTTTTTTTAATATCTACCACAGCTGTGGTTTTACAATTCTTTTCTTACTGGACTGTCCGCTAACCACCATGTCAACTAGCCAGGAGGACTTCTGTATGGGCATTCGTAAAATGATTAGTCAGTGTCAGCTCACCTCTTCCTTGGTTTTCTTGGATAGCACCCTCAGCCAGTCCCCAATCATACTAAGAACAGCAGCAAAATAAGCGAGACCCACCAAAATCCAAAACCACACCACTGGCTTATAGAAGTCGAGATACTCAATATCTGAGCCACCTAGAATATAAAATATTGAGATTACAGACCACACGTCAAATCATTTCTTTACAATTTCAATAACAGTCCTTAAAAGTGTTACTAAACCCAGGACCATGTATACTATATCTGGTCTCCCACAGTACATAGAACATGGAAATGCAATTATTTTAGTAAACAAACTGCTAAATACCTTTAATATTATGACATCTATCAGTCAAGCCAACCAAGCACTGGTTAAAGCTTGTAGGAGTTTTCTGACTGTCCTATCAGCCTACAAGACCCCTGACCCTCTGTCTGGACAGTGCTGATCATATGCACTCTCCTAGGGAAAAAAAACCTCTCTAGCAACACACACCAACTGAGCATGTGCAGTCTGACTCCATAGACTCTGTGGGCCAGATTCACATAGATTAGCGGATCTTTAGATCCGCGTAATCTATGTGATTTACGATCCGCCGGCGCAATTTTGCGAGGCTAGTGCAGTATTCACAAAGCACTTACCTCCAAACTTGCGCCGGCGGATCGTAACTCCCCCGGCGGAATTAAAATTCCGCGGCTAGGGGGAGTGTACAATTTAAATCAGGCGCGTCCCCGCGCCGATTTAACTGCGCATGCGCCGCCGGCGAAATTTCCCAGTGCGCATGCTCAAAATGATGTCGCTAGGACGTCATTGTTTTCGGCGTTAACGTAAATTACGGCCATCCGTATTCGCGACCAACTTACGCAAACGACGTAAAAATTCAAAACTCAGCGCGGGAACGACGGCCATACTTAACATTAGCTACCCCTCATACTCATATAGCAGGGGTAACTATCCGCTGGAAAAAGCCGAACGCAAACGACGTAAAAAAAAAGCGACGGGCGGGCCTTCGTTTCTGAATCGGCGTATCTCCTCATTTGCATATTCGTCGCGAGTAAAACACGAAACGCCACCTAGCGGACAGCGGAAGATTGCAGCCTAAGATCCGACGGTGTAAGTCACTTACACCTGTCGGATCTAAGGGAGATCTATGCGTAACTGATTCTTATGAATCAGTCGCATAGATCCGACCGTCGGATCTCAGAGATACGACGGCGTATCAGGAGATACGCCGTCGTATCTCTTTGTGAATCTGGCCCTGTGTTATCAGAAAATCATCAGGGGACAGTGGAAGTAGGGGAGGATCAGAGAAGCCAGGATCAACCTTTTTACACAATGTAGAGAATTAACCCCCTAGGTGCCACAGTGAGTATAACAAGCATGCTTTACTGTATATACAGACTCGATTTACTGTTGTGGGTTTAGTAACACTGTAATAGAAAATCCCAAATATCATGAAATTGTATTTCAATTCAGGTAGTATAATTAGCAGAAGTTTGTTTTTGTTATCGCGTACAAGTTGAAAGTTGCAATAAGACTTTAAGTTGTAGTTGCATTCTTCTAAAGCAGGGATATGCAATTAGCGGACCTCCAGCTGTTGCCAAACTACAAGTCCCATCATGCCTCTGCCTCTGGGTGTCATGCTAGATGCTGTCAGAGTCTCGCTTTGCCTCATGGGACTTGAAGTTTGGCAACAGCTGGAGGTCCACTAATTGCATATCCCTGTTCTAAAGCCTCGTACACACGATAGGTTAACCAGAGGACAAGGGTCTGAAGGACCGTTTTCATTGGTCAAAACCGATCAAAAACAATAGGTTAAAAAAAAGCCAACTTTAAAATTAACCTATGGATTGGTAACCGATAGGTCAAAACCGATCGTTAGTAGGCACGACCATCGGTTAAAACCCCACGCATGCTCAGAATCAAGTCGACGCATGCTTGGAAGCATTGAACTTCGTTTTTTTCAGCACTTCGTTGTGTTTTACGTCACCGCGTTCTGACACAATCGGTTATTTAACCGATGGTGTGTGGGCGTGACGGACCATCAGCTTCATCGGTTAACCTATGACAACGGTCCTTCAGACCGTTGTCCTCTGGTTAACCTATCGTGTGTACGAGGCTTTAGATGCAGAGTAGAAAGTAGAGTGGTTTAGTTGGGCTTACAAGAAGGAAATAGTGCAGATGCTTTTGAAGTCAAATGCTAGGATTATAAATTCTTAGTAATAGGACTACTGCCAATAATTCTATATGGGAATCTTAGATTCTATCACTATTTTCAAGCAACACAAAGGAAATTATTTAAGACAAATAGACTGATCATATTCCAAGGGAAATTGTACTTTGCAAGAAAAATTTTCTCGAGAGAGGAGGGGATGTGCTAAATGTCCACCTTGCATAGAATATCTAATCGCGTGCAAGAAAAATAAAAAAACAAAATTTTTCCTCGCATGTGGTTGGATGATAGAGCTTCCCCTCATTCACCAAGATCTGGGGTAAATTCCCCTGCAAAGTTGACTTCTATTGCTAAGCGACCAGTCTATTTGCTTTTAGTAATCAACCCCAGTGGGCCATATTCTGAGTATAGTTACGACGGAGTATCTCAGGATACTCCGTCGTATCTCTCTTTTTTGGCCCGCGTATCTATGTGAGTGATTCTTAGAATCATTTTCGCATAGATACGCTTAAGATCCGACATGTGTAAGTCACTTACACTGTCGGATCTTAAATGTAATTACCCAGCCGGCCGCTAGGTGGCGTTTACGTTCAGGTCTCATTTGTTTATGCAAATGAGCCTGATACGCCGATTCCCGAACAAATTTGCGTCGCGTAACCGTCGCTTACGCCGTTTGCGTAGGCGTAAGGTTACCCCTGCTATATGAGGGTAACCTTACGCCAGTCCCACGTACGCCATGTTAAGTATGGCGTCGGGTCCGCGTCGTGTTTTCCTGTCGGGTACGTCGTTTTACTAAGTCGTTCTTGAATACGACTTTACGTCAATGACGCACACGTCGGCGTCATTGACGTTTTACGCCAAGAACTGGAGCATGCGCACTGGGCTATTTTAAGCCCGGCGCATGCGCAGTTCGTTAGAATCGGGGGCGCGCTTAATTTAAATACAAGCCGCCCCCCCTTGGATTTACGCGGGGATACACCGGGCCAATTACACTACGCCGCCCCAAACTACGGAGCAAGTGTTTGGGGAATACAACACTTGCTCCTGTAGGTTGGGGCGGCGTAGTGTAAATGGTTTACGCGCCGCCCGCCTACAATGTAGGAGAATATGGCCCAGTGTGCCTAACTGCAATGCTATAATGGATTTGCAGAAAGCAGTTATATACAGTATGTTAACATGCGGGACACAGGGCTATAAACAGATAAAATGATGTGACACTTCAGTTGGACTATAAAGAATTTGCATTCTAGATTACGTAGAAAATGACTGATTTCACCCGTTATACACAATCTCAAACGTACCTGCCACGTAGTCTCCAAATCCAATTGTTGTTAAAGTGATGACCACAAAATAGAAGGCATCGAGGGTATGCCAGTTCTCGATATGTTGAAAAATGAGCGCTGGAATGGCGACGAAAAGTATACATCCAAATAAAATAAAGATGACAGTGGAGATGATACGAATTTTTGTCTGACTTACATTCCATTTCTGTAAAAAAAAAGTATGAGATTAGATAAAACACTGCTTTGGCCATGATATACAGTATTATTGATAAAGTGTTACTAAACCCACAACAGTAAAATCAGTCTGTATATGCAGCATAGCATGCTTGTTGTACTCCCTGTGGAACTTAAAGTGGAGGTTCACCCTCAAAAAAAATTCTGACATCACACGGAGTCGAGCCATCCTACCGACAGAATGCCGGTGGTTCTTTTTTCTCAGCACATACCTCGTTATCACGATTTTCACCTCACGGCAATCCCGCGGGAGTGGGCGTTCCCAAGCACTGCCTGTGATTGACAGGCTTCCGAACGGCGTATACTGCGCGTCACAGGTTGCCGAAAAAACCTGAACGTCTGTGCGGCTCTATACAGCGCCTGCGCACCGACATTCGGGTTCTGTCGGCAACCTGTGACGCGCAGTATGCGCCGTTCAGAAGCCTGTCAATCACAGGCAGTGCTTGGGAACGCCCACTCCCGCGGGATTGCTGTGAGGTGAAAATCGTGATAACGAGGTATGTGCTGAGAAAAAAAAAAAACACCGGCATTCTGTCGGTAGGATGGCTCGACTCCGTGTAATGTCAGAATTTTTTTTAAAGGGTGAACCTCCACTTTAAGGGGTTAATCCTCTGCATTGTGTAAAAAGGCTGTTTTATCCTGTATGGACAGATCCTCCCCCTCTCTGCACTGTCTATCTGGGGAAGGCCAGCTAACAAAGGCAGAGTAGCATACCTGCACATGCTCAGTTGTGTCTTTTATGCTGGAAAGAATAATTACTTATTCTCAGAGCTAGCCAGATCACATGATACTGGCATCACACATGTGGACGTGTATACAGGCTGAAGTGGAAATCTCCTCCAACCTGAACTCTCAGCACTGGAGAAACTGTGCAGTTTATCACTGATCGTGGTATACAGATCAGCCAAAAGGGTATATAGTGGCAGTATTTTAATGTAAAAAGAAGATTTATAAGCTGTGGGCACTGTGGGGGTGCAGATGAACTATTTTTATATTACTGGGTCTAGTAACACTTTAACCCAGGTTTTTCAGGCAAGTGGCTTAAAGCCCATAAATCACACTCCCGCTTACCTGGAAAAGCCAATAATACAATCTTTTCTCCAGCACAGAAGGGGTGCCAGCCCAGTTAATCACTGCACATGAACAAATACAAATTTGGATGGCTGCACTCCCTTTACCTTCAAAGCAACTCTTTAGTAAATGAAAAAATGTCCATAAAAGCAGCAAACGTACAAAATTACACATCAGGGGAGAGGTGCGACGCGTTTCACATTAGCTGTACTTCTTCCAAACAACTAGTGTGAAATGCATATCCTCTATCTCTCCAACATGTGTACTTTTGTACATGTTTGCTGATTTTATGGATAGTTTTTGGTTCAATAAAGAGTTGATTTGAGGATAAAGGGAGTGCAACCATTTGGATTGGTTTCTATGGCTTAAAGCCCAGCTCCATGATTAGAAAAAAAAACACTCCCCCATACTGCATAGTTATGTCTAGGCAGTGGTGGCTGGTGTTAAATATTTCAGGGGGGGGCGGAAAACTAACGCCAGCCCCCTCCAAGACGGACGATCGCCGCAAGCAAAATTTACCGTGAACACACCCCCGCGGGAGATGCGCGGTGGACGGGGAAGGCAATCGCACAAGCACCGGACACCCCCGGCGGCAGCAGAGACTAACTATAAGGAGGCAGGGGGAATGAAGAATTCTCCGTTCTCCTCCGGGCTGAACAGGATGTGTCCTGAGACATGATTGGCCAGTGTGTCCTAAGACACGATTTGTAGTCCTAAGACTCCCTGGCCAATCAGGTCTCAGGAGCTGCTTCCAGATGGGCCAGTAGGATAATCAGAAAGACAATAGCAAATATTCATTCGCTATTGTCACACAAGTGGGTGTGCTCAGGGTGCAGTACTTTGCGCCCCGAGCCCACCCTTTTTTGAAGCCTATTAGAGCCTCAGGGCTCTTATCATTTTGAATCCAATGCATCTGGTGCCCGGCATGTAGATTAGGGGGGCGGATGCTAGATGGGGGGCCTGCATTATGGGCTGCCACTGTGTCTATGGGATTGAAGATGTTCTTTGTTTACATTGATCCCCATTCCAGCTCTCTTTGGTGCGATTGCAAGTGGCCGGCGGACATCGCAGCGAAGCGCTGCGGGCATGCACGCCTGCTATAGCTATTAGAGAAGAGAAGGGATCACCGCTCCAGGTGGGTCACTATGTAGAGATGGACTGACTCAGGATGCCGTGGGTGCTGGCAATGCACTGACCATGCATAAGATACAAAGAAAGAGGATGGATAGCCGCACTCCAATGACCAAACGGTTGTCTTTTATTCAAAAAAACACAGCAAGTACATCACTTCACAAGGTGCAACAAAGGAACAGGTAGATAGCCGACGCGTTTCGCACTGAGCTAGTGCTTAATCATGGCTAGGCTAGTGCATGATTAAGCACTAGCTCAGTGTGAAACGCGTCGGCTACCTGTTCCTTTGTTGCACCTTGTGAAGTGATGTACTTGCTGTGTTTTTTTTTAATAAAAGACAACCGTTTGGTCATTGGAGTGCGGCTATCCATCCTCTTTCTTCGTATCTTATGCTATAGCTATTAAACGGACCGACGTGCAGCTACGGCGATTCGCGCAGCCGAGCCAACCTGCCGCAGTAGAACTGCAATGGCTGGTCGGCAAGCGGTTAACAGACCAACCTTTCCAGCAAAAGTGATAGTTAAAGGGTTGAGGCAAACCATTTAACACTGATAGGGCTACTTACAATGAAAAACAGTGTGAATGATATGAAAATGTTAACTTTTTGCAAAAGTCTGGAGCAATGCCCTAATCTCAATCTCTAGCCTCTCCCCAGGTGGGGAATTATGCAGAGACAAGATAACAGTTACATAAGTTGTTTTCCACATGCTGGCTAGGACTGACAGCCCCGGGGAGGGGGGCTCCTTCTCTATGGTGTGTAATAGGTGTGGGGGAATTGCAGGGTCTTGGCAGACACCGTTAGGCAGAGCGTTTCTTCGCTCGATTTGCAGTGTTGAGTTGTTTATCAGCTGAACAGTTTGCATTTGGCAGAGGATTCTGTAAACATTGGCAGAGGAAAAGGTTGAAAATCTATTTCATCTTTTATTTGCACCAAAAGACAGGATTATATCTGCCATGCTGCAAATGTCTATTGTAAATTCTTTGTAAATTCCTTAAATAAACTAACAAAACATGTTGACTTTGTATACCTCTATACTTTTTTAGGGTTTTTGGTAAGGTTTAGAATTTTTTAGCATCAAGCAACCATCTTTCACAACTTAAATAATCCAAAAAACAGGCTAACCTAAAAAATGTTCATACACCACCCCTCAGCTCTTCCCACTATCCTGTGCAATATACACAACGATGATACATCAAATAACCACTTCAGCTCCAGAAGATTTACCCCCTCCATGACCAGGCCATTTTATGCAATATGGCACTGCATTACTTTAACCACTTGTCCACCGGGCCTATTTTGGCACTTCTCTCCTTCATGTAAAAATCAACATTTTTTTGCTAGAAAATTAATCAGAACCCCCAAACTGTATATATTTTTTTATAGCAGACACCCTAGGGAATAAAATGGCGGTCATTGCAACTATTTTCTCGCTCGGTATTTGAGCAATCATTTTTCAAACGCCTTTTTTTGGAGAAAAAAAACGGTTTCAGGAATAAAAAAATAACAAAACAGTAAAGTTAGCCCAATTTTTTTGTATAATGTGAAAGATGATGTTACGCCAAGTAAATAGATACCTAACATGTCACGCTTTAAAATTGCGCACACTCATGGAATGGCGCCAAACTTCGGTACTTAAAAATCTCCATAGGTGACGCTTTAACATTTTTTACAGGTTACTATTTTCGAGTTACAGAGTAGGTCTAGTGCTAGAATTGTTGCACACGCTCTAACGCACGCGACGATACCTCACATGCGGGACTTGCATGCGTTTTCACTTCTGCGCGCGAGATAACAGGGACAGGGGCGTTTTTTTATTTTATTTTTATTTTACTTAATTTTTTTTATTTTTACACTTTTTTTTACATTTTTTTTTTTTTTTTTATCACTTCTATTCCTATTACAAGGAATGTAAACATCCCTTGTAATAGGAATCAGTGTGACAGGTCCTCTTTATGGAGAGATGTGGGGTCAATAAGACCCCACATCTCTCCTCCAGGCTTACAAGCATGAAATCGGTGAAAAAAAATCACAGATCACATGCCGACAGCCGCGATTGCGGCTTTGTTTACTTCCGGGTACCGGGTGTGACGTCATAACGTCGCGCCCGGGCCTCCGACGGTCATAGAGATGACTGGTGACCATCTGGTCACAAGTCATCGCTATGCTTTCCAGGCAGCACCGACCCTTTCGCTCTCCGGGCCCCCGATGGCACGGGAGAGCCCGAAGAAGCACCGGATGGCGGCGGGAGGGGGGGACGTCCCCTCCCGCTGCCTATAAGAATGATCAAGCGCCGCTTTGATTGTTCTTATCATGCACAGATTCGGCGGCTGAAGACGGCAATATCTGAATGATGCCTGTAGCTGCAGGCATCATTCAGATATCACCGCAGAAAGTGGAGGACGTCATATGACGTCCTCCCGTGGACAAGTGGTTAAGTAACAATTGCGTGGTAATGCGACGCTGTACCCCAAAAAAATTGATGTCCTTTTTTTCTCACAAATCAAGCTTTTCCTCTTTTGGTCACCTTTGCAGTTTTTATTTTTTTCGCTATAAACCATAAAAAAACTGACAAGTTTGAAATATTTTTTTACTTTCTGCTATAAAACATATCCAATATAATAAAACATATGAATTTCTTCATAAAGGCCAATATGTATTCTGCTACATATTTTTGGCAAAATAAATTCCAATAAGTGTATATTGATTGGTTTGCAAAAAGTTTTAGCGTCTACAAACTATGGATAGTATGCAATTTTTATTTTACTAGTAATGGCGGCGATCAGCAACTTATAGAAGGGATGTGACATTGCAGCGGACAAATCAGACACTTTGAAACTTTTTTGGGAACCAGTGACACTAATACAGTGATCAGTGCTCCAACCCTCCGGCACAGCAAGTTCCCTGTGGGGGTGCTGGGGGAGGGGGGCCCATTGTGCCCGTCCGCCTGTGGGTTTGGGACCTCTGTGGCTGACTCGGGGTTCACTGGTCTTGCAGTTTATGACATGTTTTGAGGGGGATATGCTCCCTTTCTATATGCGCTATAGGTGATCACCTCTTTTGTTTTTCATTTTTGGTCTGTATCCAGTGTTTAGATAGCTTGTGCGCATTGATTTTTTGTAAAACTGCGATTGTTGTATCCCATCCTCTGATCTTACTTTAAGACAATATCCTGTCTTTGCAATTTATTATTTGTTACTATGTTTCTTCTTTTTCGAAAATAAAAACGTTTTGAAAGAAAAAACAAAAAGTGTTCTAAATTGAACCCGTTTTCTTTGGAAAGCAGCCACAGCCTGAGGCCTCGTACACACGACCGAGTTTCTCGGCAAAAACCAGCAAGAACCTTGCTGGGAGATATTTTTTTGCCGAGGAAACCGGTCGTGTGTACATTTTCGTCGAGGAAACTGTCGAGAAACTCGACGAGCCAAAAAGAGAGCAAGTTCTCTATTTTCTCGACGGGAGTCTGATTTGGCTCGTCAAAATCCTCGACGGGCTGGTTTTCAACGAGAAACTCGGACGTCTGTATGCTAAGAAACCTGCGCTTGCTCAGATTAAAGTATGAGACGGGAGTAAAAGTAGCATTTGTAATGGAGATAACACATTTTTAAAGCTGTAACAGACTGAAAAGTGCAAATCGTCTCTTACCAAACTTTTATTTAACACGCAAACACATGAAATTAGCAAAAGCAGCCCCAAGAGTTTAGCCAGTGGAATCGAACTTCCCCTGCCGTTGTATGTCACCGCGTTTGAGAATGAGGAGATTTTGGCTTGACTGTGTGTACGCAAAGCAAGCTTGTCGAGTTCCTCCACAAGCCTAACAAGGAACTCGACGAGGAACTCGATGTGTTTTGCCTGTCGAGTTTCTCGGTCGTGTGTACGAGGCCTGAGTAGAAAAGCCTGTTCTCTGCCAACTTGCTGCAGAGAAGGACCCTTGCTCTCGGTGTGGAAGACGTGGCCAGTTGGCCACTCTGTAAAAGTCTGAAACAACCCCTGCTGAGTCAGAGCCCTCCAATCAGCATGGAGCAGGAGCTTTGGTAGTTTGGTTAATTTTTGTTGCAGCTTCTCTGAAAAATGTAATTTTGGTACTCAGTCATTTAGTCATGTCTTTTAAATAATTATAAAATTGAATATAGTATACTGTATATACTTACTACAAATATGTCTTCCACTCGGGCTATCCCTTTTCCAAATATAGTTCCCAACTGATCTCCAACCCCGGCTAACAAGAACCCGAAGAGAGGAATTCCCAGAAGAGCATAGATAATGCAGAAAATCTTCCCACCCTTTGTTCGAGGCGAGATGTTTCCAAATCCTGCAGACAAACACATGAAGAGCTATTAGATTCATATGGGAGATGAATGCAGTGGAATAGTACGTAATATTAATAATAACATGAATAATAAATGGAATATACTGTGAATATTAGCAACCTTTAAATATGACAAATACGATGCAGTCTGTCATTATCATTAACATAGAAGTTTTTATTTTTTTTCAGGTGTCCCTCCTCTAAAATCGTTTAAAGCGGAGGTTCACCCATGGAGAACACATTTTCCCTATAGCTGGATGCTCGTTTTGTCTAGGGGAATCGGCTAGTTGTTTTAAAATATGATCCGTACTTACCCGTTTACGAGATGCATCCTCTCCGTCGCTTCTGGGTATGGGCTGCGGGACTGGGCGTTCCTTCTTGATTGACAGTCTTCCGAGAGGCTTCCGACGGTCGCATCCATCGCGTCACGATTTTCCGAAAGAAGCCGAACGTCGGTGCGCAGGCGCAGTATAGAGCCGCACGGACGTTCGGCTTCTTTCGGCTACTAGTGACGCGATGGATGCGACCGTCGGAAGCCTCTCGGAAGACTGTCAATCAAGAAGGAACGCCCGCTCCCGAAGACCCATACCCGGAAGCGACGGAGAAGATGCATCTCGAAAACGGGTAAGTACGGATCATATTTTAAAACAAATAGCCGATTCCCCTAGACAAAACGAGCATCCAGCTATGGGGAAAAGAGAAAAAAAACGCAAATGGGTGAACTCCCGCTTTAATTACCTGCCTTTCCAGCAAGCAGATTTGTTATTTTTCCACATGAGGTTGGGGAAAACCATCTACTGTAACACTGACAATGCCCAGCTTTTTATTCATAGGTTTAAAACTTTTCTCCAACAGGAAAAAAAGTTGCCATAACTGCCTAAGAAGTGTTAGCTGGAGTTAGGCTTTATTATTTGTCTCTTACTTAACCACTTCCTTACTGGGCACTTAAACCCCTTCCTGACCAGAGGACTTTTTGCGATTCGGCACTGCGTCGCTTTAACTGACAATTGCGCGGTCGTGCGACGTGGCTCCCAAACAAAATTAACGTCCTTTTTTCCCCACAAATAGAGCTTTCTTTTGGTGGTATTTGATCACCTCTGCGGTTTTTATTTTTTGCGCTATAAACAAAAATAGAGCGACAATTTTGAAAAAAAAAAAATATTTTTACTTGTTGCTATAATAAATAGCTAAATTTTTTTTTTTACGTTTTTTTTTTATCCTCAGTCTAGGCCGATACGTATTCTACATATTTTTAGTAAAAAAAAAAAAAAAAAATCGCAATAAGCGACTGGTTTGCGCAAAAGTTATAGCGCCTACAAAATAAGGGACAGAATTATTTTTTTTTTTATTTTTTTTTTTTTACTAGAAATGGCGGCGATCTGCGATTTTTATTGGGACTGCGACGTTATGGCGGACACATCGGACACTTTTGACACATTTTTGGCGCCATTCACATTTATACTGCAATCAGTGCTATAAATATGCACTAATTACTGTATAAATTTTTTTTTTTACTAGAAATGGCGGCGATCTGCGATTTTTATTGGGACTGCGACGTTATGGCGGACACATCGGACACTTTTGACACATTTTTGGCGCCATTCACATTTATACTGCAATCAGTGCTATAAATATGCACTAATTACTGTATAAATGCTTTTTTTTTACTAGAAATGGCGGCGATCTGCGAATTTTATTGGGACTGCGACGTTATGGCGGACACATCGGACACTTTTGACACCATTCACATTTATACTGCAATCAGTGCTATAAATATGCACTAATTACTGTATAAATGTGACTGGCAGGGAAGGGGTTAACACTAGGGGGTGAGGAAGGGGTTAAATGTGTACCCTAATTAGTGTTCTAACTGTGGGGGAGGGGGGGGTGACTGGGGGGGGTGACCGATCTGTGTCTATGTACAAGAGACACAGATCCGTCGCCTCTCTCCCCTGACAGCACCGCTGTCTGCGAGAGCCGGGAATGAGAGATGATCTCATATGTAAACATATGAGATCATCTCTCATTGGCCGCACAGATCGCCTAGGAAACGGCCGCTCCGATTGGCCGTTCACGGCGATCTGTGACTGGCTGTGTCCAAGGGACACGGCCAGCACAGCAGTTCCCCGCTGCGCGCTCGGGAGCGCGCGCGGGGAACGCGAAAAGGGGAGGCCGTAAAAAGACGGCCTGTTAGGGATTGGGAGCCGCGCTGAGGCCGTACAAAGTCGTACGGCCGTCAGCAAGTGGTTAAACGAAAAGAAAATTCCTAGCTCAACTTACCAACCAGCCTGCAACCAACCCAATTATCTAACAGTACGAAAAGAGAGATAACCCCCCGAATGGGACTTTAAAGGCCAAAACACAATATAGATATAAAAAATATTTATTAGGACAAAATGGACCTATTGACATTGGCTCTGAACGCACATTCAGCACCTAAGTACATAAAAACATAAAACATATTCCATATCCATATGGAATCACCAAAAAGCAATGCGTGTGTCGGATGGCAAAAAGAAAAAACAGAACATAACACAATACACAACGTAAACTGTAACATCAAAAACACTCTCCAAATGGTAGATGCTGCCCGATGCGTTTCTGTTTTTTGTCAAACCATCATCAGGGGCTTCAGGAGGGGATATTATGCGAGATTTGACATTATGCTCTCGAAAACTGTGACACCTGGTAAATGGTCGACATACAGCTGAAAAAGTAGATGTGGATCTCCCCAGCGTTGTTCGTATGCATAAATTATATGCAGGAGAAGATAAATAATTATAGCTTCACAAAGAACGCTCCCGAAGAGTGGAACTTGGGTAGAGTCCAAGACCTGCTGATATGTATGCAGACAGGTGGTTGTCCAGATGCCCATGGGAATCATAGGACAATTTTCTATATTGGTCAGAATAGACCTGGGAGGTAGTGAGGATCGCTAGGGGCGTTATCCCCAAATGTGGATGGGTGCCTGATAACGCCCCTACCGATCCTCACTACCTCCCAGGTCTATTCTGACCAATATAGAAAATTGTCCTATGATTCCCATGGGCATCTGGAAAACCACCTGTCTGCATACATATCAGCAGATCTTGGACTCTACCCAAGTTCCACTCTTCGGGAGCGTTCTTTGTGAAGCTATCATTATTTATCTTCTCCTGCATATAATTTATGCATACGAACAACGCTGGGGAGATCCACATCTACTTTTTCAGCTGTATGTCGACCATTCACCAGGTGTCACAGTTTTCGAGAGCATAATGTCAAATCTTGCATAATATCCACTCCTGGAGCCCCTGATGATGGTTTGACAAAAAACAGAAACGCGTCGGCCAGCATCTACCATTTGGAGAGTGTTTTTAATGATACAGTTTACGTTGTGTATTGTGTTATGTTCTGTTTTTTCTTTTTGCAAACCGGCACACGCATTGCTTTTTGGTGATTCCATATGGATATGGAATATGTTTTATGTTTTTATGTACTTAGGTGCTAAATGTGCGTTCAGAGCCAATGTCAATAGGTCCATTTTGTCCTAATAAATATTTTTTTATATCTATATTGTGTTTTGGCCTTTGAAGTCCCATTCGGGGGGTTATCTCTCTTTTCGTATATACCAGGGATGTGGCCAACACCACAATTGTTGGATTCAGTAGCACCTCCTCCTATATCAATTATCTAACAGTATGCGTTAAAAACATGGGTTTCATTAACACACATTTGCAAACCGTGGTGGTGCGTCCATTATGGGCGCACGGATACTGCCCCCTCTGTCATGCCACCCCTCCTCTATGTAAAATGGATAGATTCATGCAAAGCATTGACAGAGAAGCATGGAGGATGCAGGAGCCGTCGCCTGACCCACTGCCTGTCCCACAGCTCGCCGTCATCACCCTCTGCGGATGGGGTAAGTGCCGGTGAGCAGGCATATGATGGACACAGAAGGTGCATATGATGGGACAAGAGGCTGCATATGATTGGCACAGAGGCTGCATTTTATGGTCACAGTGGCTGCATTTTATTGTCACAGAGGCTGCATTTTATGGGCACAGTGGCTGCATTTTATTGTCACAGAGGCTGCATTTTATGGGCACAGTGGCTGCATTTTATTGTCACAGTGGCTGCATTTTATTGTCACAGAGGCTGCATTTTATGGGCACAGTGGCTGCATTTTATGGGCACAGAGCAAAAGTACAAACAAATGGCCATTGCCCCACCTATAACTGGTAGCAAGGAGCACATGGAAGGGTGTCGCATATCAACTAAAGAAAATTCCCAGCTCAACTCACCATCCAGCCTGCAGCCAACCAAATTTTCCTGTTTAACAGTATGTGTTAAAAACAGGGGTTTAGATTGCACACATTAGTAAATACATGCGTAAGCTGCAGAGCCACTTCATGGCGCCCAGCAGCACAATGCTGGGTGTCCAGTGTGCCTTTAAGGAGGGGTGGGCTCCCTCCAGGCTCACCGGCCCTCTGCCTATCCATTATAATGCATGTGCTTCCACTGTGGAGGCTCTCAAAATTTAGAGTTAAAACGGAAGATAATATCGAGGTGCTGTCAAGAGGCAAACTAAACTCCTGTTTTTAATGCACTCTGTTAAACAGAATAATTCAGTTGGTTGCAGGCTGGTCGGTAAGTTGAGCTGGGAATTTTCTTTGGGTTTTGTTTGACATGCGTGGCCCTTCCATGTGCTCCATGCTGCAAAGGCCAGTTATAGCTGGGGCAGTGGACATCTGTTTGTACTGTTGGATTACTTAAACTAAAGTCCCCAATACTTACCTCTCCTTCAATGGCTCAGTGTAGCCCACTGGCACCAGCATCGTCTGCCTGTCTTCTTTGGGGTGCTGGGCTGCAGCCATCTTCATTGGATGGTGTGGGATGATGTCACTATTGTGCATGCGCATGAGTTGCGTCATTCCAGCATACAGGATCTGTGCTGAAATGTAAACTGCGCATACATTCCAGAGAAGACTGCAAGCAGGCAGGTAGGTTTCTTTTATTGTTGAAGAGACATTGCATGTCTCTTCTGCAATAAAGAATATGCCTGCAGCGCTCACGGACGTGCCAGGCAGGAGAGTGGTGGGAACAGCTGACTGCGACTCTTAGCCACAGCCTGAGAGGCAGAGCCAGCAGTCAATCAGGCAGCTGGGTGGATCCGGACATTATTGTCCTTCCAGAGCCCGGAGCGGCTCTGCCATGTCAGCCGACAGTGTGCTGTCAGTGATTTCTGGGTCAAAAGCGTGCAAGAGTAAAAGCACTCCTGTGACTAAGGCTGCTTTGACACTGAAAGCGCCCGGGCGTCAGAGGTAAAACACTGCTATTTTTAGCGATGCTTTTTGGGGGTGAAAAGCGCCCCGCTAGCGGCCGGAAAAGGATTAAAAGTGCCCGCAAAGCCCAGCTACATCGCGATTTTCCGGCGGTTCGGTGGCGCTGCAAAAAAGCTGCTGGCAAGACTTTTTCTGACACACTGCTAGCGCACCGCTCCAGTATGAAAGCCCTCAGGGCTTTCACACTGGAGTGAATGGAGCGGCTCTTTCAGGGCACTTTGCAGGCGTTATTTTTAGCGCTATAGCGCCTGCAAAGCGACTTAGTGTGAAAGGGGTCTTACAGGAGGAATATGGCCAAAAAGGCTTACCAAACGTATAACATAGATATATGGCAGCAAGGCGTACTAGGGACGTGATTTGACACTTCCGGGTAGGGGGCGGCAATACTGTGATTAAATGTCGATAAGCAGATGCCGGCCAATCTATCACTGACGGCACCCAGTGATAGTCATGAATGTAGACTGGATAGGGCTCTATGTAAACAAGGCAGAGCCCTGTTCTGTCAGTGGAATAAGTAGTAGATTTTCTATCCCCGCAAAGCAGGAAACAAAATCGATTACTTCCCCTAATAAAAGCACCTCCCATAGTAAACCAAAACACTGGCTAGGTACACATTTAACCCTTTGATTGCCCTAGATGTTTAACCCCGTCCCAGCCAGTGTAATTAGTACAGTGACAGTGCATATTTTTAGCACTGATCACTATATTACTGTCACTGGTTCCCAAAAAGTGTTAAAAGTGTCAGTCTCCGAATGTCCATCACAATATTGCAGTCCCGCTATAAGTCACTTACTAGTAAAAAAAATAATTCAATACAAATTTCAGTATATATCCCATAGTTTGTAGACACGATAACTTTTGCACAAACCAATTAATATACGCGTAATGGGATTTATTTTTTCACCAAAAACATGTAGCAAAATACATATTGGCCTAAATTTATCCCAAAAAATAATTTTGTACATTTTTTTTATTGGATCTGTTTTATAGCAGAAAGTTAAAAATATTATTATGTTTTACTTATTTTTAAATTGTCAGTCTTTTTTTTGTTTATAGCACAATAACTAAAAAATACCCAAAAGAAAGCTCTATTGTGGGAAAAAAAGGACATACATTTTGTTTGGGTACAGCGTCACATGACTGCGCAATTGTAACACAGTGCCATATCGCAATTTTTTTTTTTAGATGTGATGGCTGCATTATTTTTCTTTAGGCATTCTTTGCTTTACTTGATCTAACCTGTAAGTCTGTTATTCTTCAACAGAACATACAATTCTGCAGATGTAGCAGTTATAGGGTTGAGACAAGTCATTAAACACTGACAGGGGTGCTTACAGCTGTCACACATTTGTCGTACAAACTTAAAAACAAACTTGCATGGTCACAATCTTTGTAACGCCAATAAAATAAGCCCAAAAAAATGACTGGTTGCCATGGGAACCTGCTCTTTGTGCCTTATCTTTTTTTCTTTGCACTGAATTATTAAATGAGACTGTTAGAAATGAGATCGAGTAGTAGGAACTGCCAGAAATAAGGTGGTTTAGTAAAACTAAAAATGGAAAAGTATTTATTGTGGTAAGCAGTGGTCTCCAAACTGCGGCCGGAGGCTGGATGCTTGCTTTTATCTGGCCCTTGGGGTGCTATTTAATTCACTGACACCAATGAAGAGCACAATTTCTCCCAATGACACCAATGATGAGGCACAATTCCTCCCAATGACATTAATGATGAGGCACAATTACTCCCAATGACATTAATGATGGGGCACTGTGTAAATCGATCGAGGATACCGCTCGATCACACAGCGGAGAGGCATCGCAGGATCCAGGGACAAGGTAAGTAATTCCCTGCCTGTGGACACTGCGAGGCGATCCAGAGTCTGGCTCGGGGTTACCACTTTTGGTTCTGAAATTTCACCCCGAGCCAGAGTCTGGAATACTGCCAGGGGGGTTAAAGTTTTTTAGTACAAAATGTACATATCCCAAACCCCACTAACCATCTTCCATAAACCTCCTTGTACTAAATACACGGTTCAAATCTCTGCCAATTCAGCAGGAAACGGCCGTGATTCGAACTGTATATGGGCAGGCTAAATGTACCAAGATTGTCAATCAACTTGGGTACAACTAGCATGCCAGGTTTTACCTGCGATTATCGCTAGCGGCTGCTATAGCTGCTAGAAATAATCAGCTTCCCCTGCCCTCCCCCACCTTCACGCCAAGAGAGGACAATGGCCCGGCAGGAGGGATTGCCGTATCAACACAGTTTGTGTTGATGGGGGAATAAAGCAAATTTCGCTCCATGTATGGCCGGCCTTAATTATTGTAAATCAGTGACCAGAAAGATGGCACTTAGACAATGAACACACTCAGTTGCCTAAAATAATTGAATTTACTGTGCCACATTGTCTGAATTCTGTATCTGATAATTATTGTAACCTTGAGTATTTTGACAGGGTCTAAATAAAGTAACATGGGAAACCGAGTGGATAGGTACTACCACACTTTAATCATTTTGGTGATTTGTTTCATCAATCACAATGATTTTTATCTGGATGTAGTATCCTGGAGCTCTCAACCTAGAAGTCTATCTAAGATCAAATAAATTACAGTAGTGCTGATCACAGAGTCCCTAACCAGTTGTCCCATAGTTTGGACACCCCCTATGTTGATACACCAGTTTCTCTTGTGGCAGTAGAATACCAACTGGATATTTCCATAGCACATGAGTAGGAGGACTAGGAGATCTCCTCCTATCAGCTTCTGGTCGATAAACAACAATCTAATAATAGTGGTATATTTATGCAGAAATAATTGTTAGCCTCTTCAGCAAAATACATATAGGGCCAGATTCACATAGATTTACGTTACTCCACGGCGGCATAACCTATCCCATTTACGTTACACCGCCGCAGGTTTACAGCGTAAGTGCCTGATTCTCAAAACTCTTACCTTTAAAGTTGCGGTGGTATAACGTAAATGCGCTCGGCGCAAGCCCGCCCAATTCAAATGGGGCGGGCACCATTTAAATTAGGCGCGTTCCCACGCCGAAACGTACTGCGCATGCTCCGTCGGGAAAATTACCCGACGTGCATTGCGCTAAATGACGTCGCACGGACGTCATTTGTTTAGACGTTAACGTAAATGGCATCCAGCGCCATTCACGGACGACTTACGCAAACGACGTGATTTTTTAAATTTCGACGCGGGAACGACGGCCATACTTAATATGGCTTAGAACACCTAGGGCTCAGCCCTAATTTTACGCAGCGTATCTCGACGGAAACAACGTAAAGTTAGATCGACTGGCAGCGCGGACGTTCGGGAATCGCCGTAACTAGTCATTTGCATATTCTACGCCGACCGCAATGGCCTCGCCACCTAGCGGCCGGCCTAGAATTGCATCTTTAAGATCCGACAGTGTAATTCAATTACACCTGTCGGATCTTAGGGCTATCTATGCGTAACTGATTCTATAAATCAGCCGCATAGTTAGGACGGCCGGAACACAGAGATACGACGGCGTATCTCCTTTGTGAATCTGGCCCATAGTTTGGTTAATAGTGGTACCATCATCCTAGAATTAATTCAATAGAGATAGGGCTTAAGGGACCCCAAAACCCAAAAAGATTCAAAAATTGAGAAAACGGGCAGTAGGGCTTTTACAGTACAAGATGAGTAGATAGACTCAGAAAGAGCAGGTATATTAGAATTTTGGATACATTTATTAACATAGTATTAAGATAAAAACATCAAACAACAAAAATTGAGAAAGCAGGCAGTAGGACTATTACGATACAAGATGAGTACACTCAGAGCAGATATATTAGAATTTTGGATACATTTATCAACATGATATCAAGATAAAAACATCAAACAACATAAACAATAAAAGATAACAATACAAATATCGTGACAACCATACGTGTCACCGAAAGTGCAATCGCCTTGGGGAAATCCCAGTGGATCTGTTTCGGTGACACATATGGTTGTCACGATATTTGTATTGTTATCTTTTATTGTTTATGTTGTTTGATGTTTTTATCTTGATACCATGTTGATAAATGTATCCAAAATTCTAATATACCTGCTCTTTCTGAGTCTATCTACTCATCTTGTACCGTTTTCTAAATTTTGGGGTTCTGGGGTCCCTTAAGCCCTATCTCTATTTGTATATTTATGCAGGGTGTAGTGATCTCCATCTAATAACTAGACATATGCACACTGAAATATTTTGTTTCGGAATTTTGCTTTCGTCCAAAAAATACATTTATTTAGTTACTCCCGATATTAGTTTTTATTTATTTTGTTTCGTTAAAAAATGCAGTTGTCCGAAAATCCGAATTAAGGTCGAATCTGTCAATTGAAGGCTTATGGTGTCTGTCGAATGTTCTAAGAAGATTCGACGAAGCAGCTAAACTGTACGACGCAGCAATCGTACATTTCCAGTTGAACGCTCTGGCCACAAGCTATAGTAGAATTCTAATGTTTTATGACTAGTAATAATTATATTTATAAATTATTATTACTAGTCAACCAACATTAGAATTCTTCTATAGCCTATGGGCGGAGCATTTGACCGTAAATGGCCGTTAGTGGCGATCGTATGTTTTTAGCTGCTTCGTCGAATCTTCACGTCTCTATAATGTCGAATCTTTTCTCTTTGTGTCTAATAATCTTGGACTAAAGTTAGGTCAGGCGCATTCAACCGCAGATTCGATAGACACAGGTCGCTATTGTCACCGTCATCTCTAATCTTCTATCTATATCGAACTGTTGTCGCAACAGAACAAAAATAAAGCATTTTTTATGTTGGATCTTTCAGATTTCTGTATACTACAGACATACCCCACTTTTACGTACGCAATGGGGTCTATTTACTAAAGCTGGAAAGTGCAAAATCAGGCTCACTTCTGCATAGGATCCAATAAGCTTCCAGGTTTTATTACCAAAGCTTAATTGAACGAGCTGGGGTTAGAAGCTCATTGGTTTCTATGCAGAAGTGAGCCTGATTTTGCACTTTCCATCTTTAGTAAATAAACCCCATTGTGTACTTAAAAGTGGGGTATGCCTGTATATGTATTATTTCATATTTGTTCTACCTAAAAAAAGGAAATAAAAAATTAGTATTTCGAAACCCTGATCATAACATGTATTATTCCCCCTGTTGTAGAGCGATACCTCATGGCCACAGAAGCCAGATCTGGGAACATCAGACTCCCTGAAAGGTCTAATAAACTAATGTGTGGAGGAGCCCACCGGAATCTTCCCTTAACTGTAACAGAATTGTATTGAGCTTAGACTGTTACAAACATTACAGCCTGACTCTTTGGCTATGTAGAACAAGATAAGAATCATCATTAATTTTAGTTTCTTATTATTTCCATTAAAAATAAACTATGCTTCGCTGAAGCACTATAGCATAGAAATACGCAACCAACTTCATGTACCTGCCTAAGAGCAAGAATGAAGGCTCGGCAATTCTGGTTGGAAGCAGCGGTATGATGTGGAAACCCTAATGTTCTGCTCAGTGATGCAATGGGCTTCAATAAACTTCGCCTGAGAAGGAAATTGCTTGGGAAGGGATGGGTTCATCTGTCAAGTGTCTTGTGTGACGCCATTATCACCTACAAGAACAGAAAAAAACAAAGGAGAGCTGTCACACTTTTGTTTCTCAAGGTCAAAAACAAATTTACAAGGCAATAAATTTTGCACTGGCATTATTTATAAGTCCAAAAAATATGGAACTGTGCCAAAAGCCTGGTAGCCTTTTCTAAAGGGCTGAAAGTTAAGAGGTGTATCTTTATTTTACCTTTCGTTCAAGGGAAGGCATAATTTGTTTTTAATCCTGAGTCGTGTTCTCCTAAGATAACTACTTAAATTACAGCTCCAGCATTACTTTATTATTAAAAAAAGATAAGTAAAAAGTGTTTGTTAAATTTAGGCCGATGGTTTTCTTTACTTTGTGTTATCTAATTACAAATACAGTGGAACCTCGGATTACGAGCATAATCCGTTCCAGGAGAATGCTCGTAATCCAAAGTACTCGCATGTCAAAGCGAGTTTCCCCATTGAAGTCAATGGAAACGAAAATAATTTGTTCCGCATTGACTTCAATAGCATGTAATACCGCATGCAGCCAGAGGTGGGGGGGGGGGGGCGGAGAGCCTCGGAAATGGCCTAAAAGGCCCGAGGACACCTCGGCTGACCTCGGAAAGACTTTGTTCCCGAGGTTTGCTGAGGTCAGCCGAGCTGTCCTCTGGCCTTTCCGTGCATTTCCGAACGACGCTATTTGGCTCCACTAGGTCCCCCCAGCTCAGGCCAAACACGGTACTGCACACCGCTTTGGCCTGAATCGTGCTCGTTTTCGAGACAACACTCGCAAACTGAGTTACGATTTTTATAAATACAGTGCTTGTATTGCAAAACGCTTGTTAACCGCGTTACTCGCAATCCGAGGTTCCACTGTAGTAGTTTCTAGTCTATATTGTCTGATTTAGGCAGGCCATAGATAGTGTGAATTTCTTTCCTGCAACCACAGGCTGCAGGAAAGATATTTGCACAATTCCTCCATCAACACAGACCGTGTTGACAGGGGAATCCTTCCTTCCGGGCCATTGTCTGCTTCCGACAGGGGCAGGGGTGGGAAACCATCTCCGCTGGGAGAAGACAGTGTTTATTACTAACGGTTAGAGCAGTTGCTAGTGAGATTCGCAAGCAAGACTGGCAGGGTTACAACCCAAGATGATAGATCAATCAAATAGTTACATTCAGCCTGCCCACGAACGGTTCGAATCTCGACCGTCTATGGCCAGCCTTACTCAAAATAACAAAAGTGAAAAATACTGTATACAAATAATTTTCTAGGAATTTCTATGGATGATGTTATGTGTGTACTGTAAGCCATTTCTGGCTCTCCTTGCTTTTGAAGCATCCCCATAATCACATGGGTAGCTTAGACCACTCTTTTTCAACCAGGGTGCCCAGGCACTCTGGGGTGCTTTGAGGTTTCTTCAGGGGTGCATTGGCAAAAATTGGTTTAAAAATTGTATACAAGCCAGCAGGTGGATCAAGCCTGCTTTTAGTTACACAAAGCCTTTCTAGACACTGGCATCCTAACAACCAATTACATCAGTTAATAAGGAGGATGAATGTTGCCTCCACAGCCACCTTGTTTGATCCTCCTGTGCCCCTTTCCCTCAGCACTGGGGCCACATTAGCTGACTGAAGGAAAGAAGTTGAGGGATAAGAGAAACATTGGAATACTAGTCTGTACCAGTGTGCAAATGTGTGTTTGTTTTGGAAGAATAAATCACCTCTAGCGTTGGGTGTCCTGCATTATTTAAAAGCTATTAGAATATTTTTTTTTACGTTTTAGAATGGGGTGCCTCAAGACTGTCCATAATTTGAAAGGGTGCCTTGACTGAAAAAAGGTTGAGAAACAATGGCTTAGACCATACTCATTCAGTCATAAGGCCAGGGCCACAATCAACCTTGACAAAGTAGTGAAATAAGAGATGGACAGAAAGTCCTGGACTTCGCTACTGGGGGGAAAGGGGGGTCCTGACTGAACTCTGGTGGTAAAGACAGTTTGAGGCCTAGCTAGCCTGGAAAGAAATGAAGAAATCGTGCTACATGTGTATAGAGTGATAACCAGGGGATTGCTACACAGTAACTTAGTTTAAAGAAATGGTACAAAAAGTTCCAGCGACTTCAGAGCGCTTAGTATAGCAAGTTGCAAGTCCATATTGCTCAGGCTTTAGAAGCTCAGAGAAAAAAGAGGAGAGCCACAGGGTCATATATATAGTTCTCAAAGAGGACTATGCACTATTTAATTCTATATGTAGATCCCAAGAATGTTATTTATAGAAGAGCATTATAAGTTATAATGCTAATTCTGCGCCATAAACCTTAATAAGTAGTTTCAAAGAAAGTTGATGTTTTACACGTAGCTACCAAGGAATGGCCTGCTCTATAGCACTCAATAGGTAGCTCCTAAGAAAGGTCCTGCATCACAGACCATTATAGGTAGGTCTTAAATGGATTCCTTTATCTTGGTAGATCTTTATAGGTATATTCTAAGGCCTCGTACACACGATAGGTTAAACAGAGGACAACGGTCTGATGGACCGTTTTCATCGGTCAAAACCGATCGTGTGTGGGCCCCATAGGTTATTTAACCATCGGTTAAAAAAAAGCCAACTTGCTTTAAATTTAACCGATGGATTCCTAACCGATGGGAAAAAACGATCATTAGTAGGCACAACCATTGGTTAAAAATCCAAGCATGCTCAGAATCAAGTCGACGCATGCTTTGAGGCATTGAACTTCGTTTTTTTCAGCACGTCGTTGTGTTTTACGTCACTGCGTTCTGACACAATCGTTTTTTTAACCGATGGTGTGAGGATGTGACTTCTCCATGGAATTCTACAGAAAACTCGTAAATAAGGTCCTACATCACAGAGCTCTACATGTATTTCCTATACATCCATATAGCAGTATAAGTAATTACTAAAGAACCTAGGTGGCCCATTAGGCAGGTTCTGTGTGTATCTAGATACATCCCCCTCTATGGTTGCACCAGATGATCCATCTCATTGCATCCCCTAAGACTTTGCGGACTCAATGATAATACAAAACACTGACTAATTATTATTGAATATACAGGTAATTCCTACAAATTTGGATCTAACTTGCCATTGTGCTCTCAACCAATCCAGGAAAATTACAATGTTTTTGTATACGATATATAATTGTATTGTTATTAAGTCTTCTTGTATGTTTTTCGAAAAAAAAAAAAAGTTTCTATTTTTAGTGTGTACAGTGCCTGATAAATAAATTCTCCTGAGGAAGCTACTACTCATGGTGAAACATGTAGAGAACTATTCAGTGTGCACCTTTCAACTGTACTGTATGATCAGATTTTCATATTTTGGCATTTTACATTTTCAATAAATAATATTTTTTCAATATAACTTTGTTGTAAATTTGCACCTTCAAAATCCCATAAATTCCCCACTTTTGTATAAATAGTTACTAAAGAAGTTTCTGTTCCATAGAGTTTTACAGGCAGTTTCTAAAAAAGGTCATGTACTATAGACTGGACTGGTTCTTTAAGCAGTTTCTGTGCAAATTCTGTGCAATAGATCAATAGAAGTATATCATAAGAAGGCGCTTTGTCTGTACTTCCTGGGGGAAGTGGAGGGGTTTGGGGAGAAGAGGTAGTGGCAGGAAAGATGGTAGGGGGGGAACTTTGAACTTTGAATAGCAATGGGAGGTCAAATGATTTATTTCACATAGCTCCAGCTTGCCTTATTCTTCAAATAAAAAGTAGTTCTATAAAACCAATGGAAAATATTAAGGAACATTAAACTAACGCTCATTTTAACATTTTATCTGTTGTAAAATGATTATAATGTACTGTATGTGTGGTTTCATCAGTCTCCTGTCATCCTTGCTGTATAGTTGGTGGAATACAAAAAAAAAAATTGTTGCTATGCTTTCAGCTTCTAATTTTCACAAGTGATACTACCCTTCATCTTATATATATTCATAATGCATGATGTTATAGTAAATGCATCAGTTATTTGTTTAATCTTTCATCTATCTTGTCAGAATGATGTGTGTCAGCTGTCTTTTATTCACTATTTTAGGTACATACATTTTTCTTCTGTTGAGTATACAGGATTATTGAAGACGTGTGCTTTATTTGTATAGTAACTAGACAAGAACAGACGTTAGTCAGTGTTTTTTTTTTCTTTCAGTCGGTTAGTGGGTAATGGGCACCATGGTTGATGTGGATCTACATCACTACATCTACATAGTTTGACTATGGGTGTACATTGTGGGAATATGTTATTATTGTTAAAGAGGAAGTAAACCCTCTTGAAAAAAAAAAAACCCTGCAAGAAAAAGGCATAATGAGCTAGTATGCATAGCATACTAGCTCATTATGTATTACTTACCTGAGATCGAAGCCCCTGCAGCGGTGCTCGTTCCTCACCTCCGCCGCCGCCATCTTTCCCCGAGTGTCTTCCTTGTATTGCGGCTCCGGCGCTGTGACTGGCCGGAGCCGCGATGACTTCACCTCCACAACCACCAGGCCTTGGTTGTAGGGAAAAGGACTTTGTCAAAGGTTCTTTGTCAGGCGGTACAAACCCTGGCAAGATGGTAGGCGCATGCGCGCAGCTTTCAAGATGGCCACCGGCGTCTGAAGCTCCGCTCCACCACGGCCTAACGCTGCTCACCGGAGCTGACTAAACGCCCCCACAGCTCTCACACCGGGACCATCGGGTAGGGGAAGCACCCCTGAACCCGCGGATGTCTTTACCGCCAGTCCGGAGGGACTTAACAGGCCAGATGGCGGCGTCTCCCGGCCCCCTCAGCTATGCCAAGATGGCGGCTCCACGAGGCCTGCTAGAATCGGAGCAGAAGGAGGACTCCATAGCCGACCAGGACCATTCCCCCCCGCAATCCCCAGGTACTGGATTCCCCCCTTAGCTGCAGCAGCGTCTCCTTCATCCACGGAATCACTGCTGGGCAGGATGGGATCCGCATTCCCCACTACCCCCATGCTTGACCCACATACAGGCCTCCTGCTTACTGTCAGTGAGGTGCAGGAGGAGGCCCCCACCCCCACTGACTTTCCCTCTATGATGGCTGCTTTCTCCCAAATGCTGTCCAGGAGCCTGGCACTGAACGCAGCACAAATTACATCATCAATCCATGCAGACTTGCTGCAGTTGGGGATGAGGATGGACACTATAGAGCAAAAGGCGGACCAGGCAGTGGCACGTATCAATCAGAATTCCACTAGGTTACAAGAGGTACAGGATCAACTGGAGACGGCATTTGCTAAGATCGACGACCTCGAGAACCGATCGAGACGCTATAATTTTAGGGTGAGGGGGCTCCCGGAATCGGACAAGGAGGTACAAGCGGCAGTGAAAACCCTGATTAAAAGCCTCATCCCGGACATAGCTGAGCACCGTCTTGAGCTTGACAGAGCACACAGAGCCTTACAATCCCCCCTATCGGATGGCCTGCCCAGGGATATCATTGTGAAACCGCACTACTATGCTGTCAAAGAGGAGGTGATGAGGAGAGCTAGGAGATCGGACAATCTCACTTTAAACGGCCACAATATCCAAATTTTTGCGGATCTGTCACCTTACACAGTGCAGAAGAGGCGCTCACTCAAACCGCTGCTGCAGGTCCTTATGGGAAAAGAAATCACTTATAGATGGTCCTTCCCGCTACGAGTGAATTTTTCCTACAGAAACAAAAATTTCGGCTTCTCATCATTCCCAGAGGGGGAACGCCTACTAACCCAACTAGGACTGATTGTCCTGGAACCGCCTTCTTCACAGTCCGGCAGGGGGACACCTGGATCCACGAAGAGACCGCCGCCTGCAAGCCCGCTGCAGAAGAATTGGCTGACACAGAACCACAAGCGTTCCAAGGAGAACTCTTTCACATGAGAATCATCATCTGAAGTACTACCAGTCCTGACTGGTCTGGTCCACTGAAGAACTATCCATCCCACATTGGTATGGAGGGTCCCTGTTTCCCCCCCGGTCCCAACGTTGGCCCTTATGGGAACTGTCTTCCTATGCCATGAACTGGTTGCCTTGTTGAGGCCTATCGGAACTCTGATAAGCAGTTACTTTTTTTTTTTTTTTTTTTTTTTTATTATTAGCTTGTGTTGCTCTTTTGTCATGGCTTAGGGACTGGGACTTTTGTCTGGGACTCTGGGGGGGGATACGATTTCGGGAGCCCTGGGGGTCCCGGGGGGACTAGGTTCTTCAGTATGGTCGCTAGGAATTGTTTATCTTTGCACAACTAAACCTTGCATAGGAGGCTAGGGGAAAATCAAGGTCACAGTTTGGTCGAGCGGGGGGGGGGGATGGATCTCAGTTCTTATAATGCTAACGCACTAGGAAATGGGGGTGGGTTTTACATGGCCCACGGGCTCCACAGGCTGGCATCTTATAATACGGGTTAAGTCACTGGATACTGGCCCTTTTCCTTTTTTCCCGCCTCAGGTTAGTTTTTTGTTGGGGGCTCGGTTACAATTTGTGGGCCTTGGCCTACACGGAAGGGGCGTTTAGTTTTTGGGTATCATAGGCTCCCGGTTAGCCCTAAGTGATAGAATAGGGGTGACGAGGCCGTGGTGGATTCAGTGCACCTCCATTGGATCGGGATCACCTTTGGTGAAGCCAGATCCGTTACCGGTAGCCTGGTTTTAGGGTCTTACCGGTGCCCTAAACTTTTTGGGGTGAGGGCAGTTTTGCCCACTTCACCCCGGGGAGGGGGGGGGGTCAGGGAATGGATTCCAGTCCCTCAGCCCAGACCCAGGTCCCGCGACGCTACGAGTGCCCGAACTACGGAGGGAATACTCGCGACAGGACACAGGTAGGCTGCATTGGTATAGTGGGGCTCCCAAACCTCTGATCCATGGCTGACACAGGTCCCCCGCCACCAACACTCAAGATCATCTCCCATAACACTCAGGGCCTAAATTCCCCCGTTAAACGCAGGAAGCTCCTCCAGTCATACTACTCTATGCACGCAGACGTCCTTCTGCTGCAGGAGACGCATTTCCCGTCCACCTACAGACCCACGTTCCTCCACCACCGTTATCCCCAATTTTACCTGGCCTCGGCCGACACTAAAACGAAGGGGGTGGCCATATGTTTCGCCAGACACATCAACCTTTCCTTGATGGAATCAATAGTGGACCCGCTGGGCCGTTATATCCTGGTCTCAGGCCATATCGACGGGGAACTATACACCTTCGTCTCATATTACACCCCGAATAAGGGCCAAAGACCCTTTTTCGACTCACTATTACGCAAACTACAACCACACTTGAGGGGCACTGTCTTCCTGGGGGGAGACTCGAATATGGCGTTTGACTTCTCACTGGATAAGACGGCTAACGGCACATCTAAACCTAAACGCCCCTCCAAACAGAGCTCCAACATAGCCAAGCTCCTCCACTCGGTAGGGTTAATTGATGTTTGGAGAGAAGTAAACCCACGCACAAAAGATTACACCCACTTTTCTGCCCCCCACAACTCCTATGCCAGGATTGACCACATTTTCACCCACGCCACGACACTTCCGTTACTATGTAACGCCAGGATTGTAGACACCCCCTGTCAGATCACTCAATGGTCACTCTGCTCACTAGGAGACCAACGGGCTCTAGAAACCCGCCTCGCTGGCGCCTGAATGAGTCGCTTCTAAGCGATCCGGTCCAATGCTCCTTACTAGAGGAGGACATTAAGGAATATTTCCTTATCAATACAACGTCTGAAGTCTCCCCTGCCACGGTCTGGGCCGCGCACAAAACGGTCATCAGGGGAAAACTGATACAGGTAGCTGCTAAACTTAAAAGGGAACACAGGGCGGACAATATCAGGCTTACAGAGACCTTTCACAAGCTGAAAAAAGCACACAAACGCCAACCCACGGCTGATTCGCTTGCCAGACTGGACGAAGCGAGAGCTCTTCTTAACTTATCACTGACGACTGCGGCCGAGAAGCACCTCAGGTGGTCCGGGGCTAGGTTTTACTCCCAAACTGACAGGATAGGCTCACGCCTGGCCACCAAACTGAGCCCCAAACAGCGGGCGCTTGCTTTCCCTAAAATACGGGTCCCCACAGGGGAGCTGACACAGAACCCAACTAAAATAATGGACTCATTCCTTCAATTTTATTTGGGGCTCTACAAGCCTGCTCAAACGCCCCCTTCCCCGGCAGGGAAGGACTTTTTGGACGATCTCCCATTGCCATCCCTGACGGGGGAACATAGGGACATCATGGAATCTAGGGGTGTAACGGATCAAAAAACTCACGGATCGGATCGATCCTCGGATCAGGAGTCACGGATCGGATCATTTTCGGATCAGCGCAAAAAAAAAAATGTGTGTGTGTGTAATATATATATATATATATATATATATATATATATATATATATATATATATATATACACATACACACACATACATTTCACGGGTGGATTAAAGAGGAAGCAGGTGAGGCTGTTTGGGACTTGTTAAAAGTACAATCTTGATGTTTTTACAGCTATATATATATATATATATATATATATATATATATATATATATATATATAATTATATATAGCTGTAAAAACATCAAGATTGTACTTTTAACAAGTCCCAAACAGCCTCACCTGCTTCCTCTTTAATCCACCTGTGAAATGTGCTCTCCCCCCCCCCCCCCTCCTCCTCTCACACTAGTGCTTCTCTGCTACTATTCCCTCTCCATGTCGGCTTGCCAGAGCCCAGTGCACAGCGTGACACGCCTCCCCGGGGAGGCGGGGAGGCGTGTCACGCTGGGCTCTGGCAAGCAGACTGGGTGGAGCAAGATCGCTCCGGAGCTAGGCCGAAGCCGGGGACTTTCCTAGGCCTAGGCTCCGGAGCGCTCCGCGGATCGCGGGGTGTGCCGATCCGAACGGGGTGGCCCGTTCGGATCACGGATCGGTGACGATCCGTTACACCCCTAATGGAATCCCCTTTCACTCAAGAGGAAGTTCTGTCCACAATTAAGGCCCTCAAGCTGGGTTCATCGCCGGGCCCGGACGGCTTCTCCACCGGTTACTATAGGAAATTTGGTCCATGCCTGGCCCCTCACTTGACGCGACTGTTCAACTCACTCAGGGATGGAGCCCAACTGGGGACAGACCGAAACTCTGCCTACATCTCGGTCATTCCGAAACCAGATAGGGACCCTAGCGAGGTGTGTAATTACCGCCCCATTTCACTGATTAACAACGATATTAAAATCATGACGAAAATACTAGCGAACAGACTGTCCGGCTTCATAGCCTCATATGTACACAAAGACCAGGTGGGCTTCATCCCTGGGAGACAGGGAACAGACCAGATCAGACGGGCTATAGACATCGTCTCCCTTCTGCATTCACAGTGGGACGGAGGACCGCGGCAGGGGGGTTTCTTATTATCTATAGACCTACATAAGGCTTTTGACACTATAGACTGGGCGTACTTGAGGGAGGTTCTGAAAAGGTGGGGGTTTGGACCCAACTTCCTGAGCCTCATTGGGTCACTTTACTCCAGCCCCTCCGCCCAGGTGCGACTTATGGGCAGATACTCTGAATCCTTCCCGATTGGCAGAGGGACCAGGCAGGGGTGCCCCCTTTCCCCGCTCCTGTTTGCAGTGGCTATCGAAACGCTGGCGGTAGCACTGAGGTCGAATCCTGACATTAAGGGGGTAATCTGTGGACCAAAGGAACACAAATGTGCCCTGTATGCGGACGACCTCCTACTCTTTGTCACTTCACCCCTTAATTCCACGACGAACATACTCCAGACCCTACGGGTTTTCAGCGAGGTGTCTGGCCTGCGGGTAAATGTGGGCAAATCTCTGGCTATAAATATCTCAGTTCCCCCGGACCTACTTAAACAGCTCACTGATACCTTCGACTTTCAATGGGCTCCCTCACACATTACGTACCTAGGCATCAAGCTCACACCCCATATCGAAGGTCTATTTAAAGCGAACTACCCCCCGATGATCAGCAAGTGTAGAGGGGATATTGGGAGGTGGGCTAAAGGTGGGCTGTCCTGGCTGGGCCGGGTGAACGCGGTAAAAATGACCCTTCTTCCACGTATGCTATACCTATTACGGTCGCTCCCGATCGCGGTACCGAAACATTTCCTTAATAAATTCCAAGCAGAGATTACACGGTTTGTGTGGGGGAAAAAGGGGTATAGGTGTCCATCAGGCGTTCTCTACCGTTTAAAAACACAAGGAGGTATGGGGCTTCCTAGTTTATGGGGATATTTTCAAGCAGCCCAACTAACACAAATTTCGACGGCCTTCTTCCAGGGTTCGAAACCGGACTGGCTCGCAATGGAGAGGCAGGCCATCCCATCGCATACCATTGATTATGTCTTGGGGTGTGACTCCAAACGCAGACCAGTCATTCTAACGCCCACGCTATCTCACTCCGTAGCCCTATGTTCTAAACTATTCGCACGCCCCGGTCTGATTTCCCCTCTGAAACCCCTCTCGCACATATTCCATAACCCAGACTTTCCCCCAGGGATGGACATCAAGGCGTTCCGGTGGTGGACGGATAAAGGAATGTACAGGATAGGTCACTTCCTAGCTAGAGAGGGCCCACTGTCACTAAAACATTGCAAAAAACAACTGGATATGCCCTCCGAGGAATTTTTTAGGTTCTCCCAAATCTCCCACTATCTCCACACTATCTGGAAGGACAAGTCAGCTGCCCCGAGGATAACGCCTTATGAAAACTGGTGCGCAAACTCTAGGGATCAGAGGGGTGGGATCTCGTTAATTTATATGACCCTGATGTCTAAGACTGATAAGCCCTCGTACGCCTGGGTCTGGGAGGAGGAACTGAACACGTCTTGGAGCACTGCAGTCTGGCACCGAGCAACGGAGCGAGCATATAAAGGTATTCTCAATACATGTCTCATAGAAGCTAGTCTTAAGGTGATGTTTAGGTGGTATTACGTCCCCTCTAGACTGGCTAGAATGTTCCCGGGGTCCTCTCCTTTATGTTTTAGGGGATGCGAATTGGAAGGTAACATGTTACACATTTGGTGGTCCTGCCCCCGCATTAGACCCTTCTGGAAAAGAGTCTTCCGCACCATGGGCTCCTTGCTAGAGAAAAGGATACCTCCACAGCCTAACACGGCGCTCCTGAATCAGTACATCCCAGGCCTACCTAAACACTCCAGGATTTTATCAGTTTTCATTTTATTGGGGGCCAGGATGACCATAGCTAAAGCTTGGAAGAAACCCGCAGTTTCTTTCCAGATGTTTAGGAGGAAAGTCTCCTGGATAATGTCACAAGAACAAATAGTAGCAAAGCGGGCGGACCAGACTGACAAATTCAGATCTATATGGGAACCCTGGGCTACCTTCTGCAACGTTTCTCTCCTGCCTGGAGTACCACCTGGAGGTGGGATCACCCCATCCTGATCCTCACTAAGCTTCTCTGTCATTTTCCTCTTTACCACGTTTCTCTATCTCTTTCCCTCTCTCCCCCTGTAAGCACCTCCCTTGGTGCTTGATGCTGCTGTCGGGTAGGATGTTAAATTTCAGGAGAGGCCCCACTTTGTGGGGTCGCCTCGAGAGCGGGCAGACCTCATCCCCCGAGGGGGCAGAGTGCGGCTGATTTATACCGGCCCGGGCACCTGACCCTGGTACTCGGGACGCAGTGTGATCCCTTATAGGGGCGTCCGGTGTGCCATGGGTTATGGGACCTGAGCGGTACTAAAGTATTAGTAGGAACCTTGAAATGGCGCTCACACTACTGGTTTTGACATTGTGATCTGCTCGCTCTAGAGGAGTTCATTGACTTTGTTCTGTAGGATTAGGGGAGTTTCTCTCCCGACGTGAATATGTTAGATGTAACTGACGCATCTTATACATGTACCAATGTTAAATGACATGTTGTTCTTTGGAAAAACTTTCAATAAAAACATTTAAACACAAACCCTGGCAAGATACACCCCCACCCCATTTTCAAGGCATGTAGCCTGGTATGATTCAGCAGGCCCTTCCAGACTGCATGTCTGGTCACATATCTGGTATGGTAGGATTTTTTTGGGGGGCCCCATACTTTTTTTATTTTTCTTGATCTTTGCATGGGGTCAGTCCTGAAGGGTCTGGAATTGAATTTGAGTGGAACCTCACCTTGTTATATTTTTTTTTTTTGCGTGGGGTCCCCTATAAAATTCATACCAGAACTGAAGGACCTGAATGGAATTGCAGAGGAACCCCCATGCATTTTTTTTTTGTGGGTATACCCCATTGACATCTTTACCAAATCATCATCTAGGATAAGGGTTTGGTATAGATAGAGGGAACCCCTGGCCGCACTGTTTACAGACAGTATGAAGCAGCTGTGAGCTGTCATTTTGGCAGTAATTTAATCACACTTTTTTGCTGTAGTAGGTTATAATTATACAAATCTTAACCAATACCCGAATCATACCATGGTGGGTGTCACCACAGAAAATTAAACTAACCAAAAATTAGGGGGGAAAAAGTGGAACTACCGTGTACTATAGAGAAAAAGGAGGGTATCCCCCAAAAATACACAAGGGGCTTTAAAGGCAACTAGTAAACAAAGTATATTTACAAAAAAAGATTTATTTAAATATTGTTAAAATATTGGTGCATACATCATCATGTATCAACATATCAAAAGATGAGACAGAGCTGAATAAGTTGAGAGTGTATTGTGACCAACGCGTTTCAGGACCTGTGAGGAGTCCTTTCTTCAGGAGCATTCCATAAGGAGATAAACAGTTTACAACACTATAGTGAAACATAACTTAAATTAAGATTTAATGAAAGCATTGACAAACCTGATGCAGACTTTGTTGAGCTGGTATGTTTCCAAAGGTCACTATCTACGATGCTCAAGTCTACATCAAGTTTGTCAATGCTCCCATGTTTCATTGATTCTTAAATGTATGTTATGTTTCATTATAGAGTGTAGTAAACCTTATCTCCTTATGGAATGCCCCTCACAGGTCCTGAAACATATCAGGCACAATACGAGGAGAATACACACTCAACTTATTCAGCTCTGTCTGCTCTGTCTCATCTTTTAATATGTTGATACATGATGATGTATGCACCAATATTTTACCAATGTTTAAATAAATCTTTTTTGGTAAATATACTTTGTTTACTAGTCCCTTTAAAGTCCCCTTGGATATCATTGGGGGATACCCTTCTTTTTCTCTATGGTTCCAATTTTGGATGTTGGCAACAACAACAACAACCGCTCCCAAACTTCCCCAAAGATGCTGCTTGCAGGACTTTTTCTAACGTCCTGCAAGCACACCTCCCCAGTGTGAAAGCACTTGGGCTTTCACACTCAGACGGCATTAGAGGTAGTTTTCAGGCCCTTTCCAGACGCTATTTCTAGCGCTAAAACGCCCGAAAAATGCCCCAGTTTGAAAGTAGCCTTAGTATAACTGATTTTGTGTTGCCTTTTTAAATATTTTTATTTTGTGTTTTAATCTTTTTTATTGAGTTTTCAAGTAAGAACGAAAACAATATAAAATATCAATATCAGTACTGCCATCATAGTCAGCAGGGCAGCCATCAGAAATTTTGGTGCTGCTGAAAATAAAAGTGTTTTCTCTCCTCTCTTCAGCTGCGACATGAGAGCGATGAGAATGGGGGGGGGGCCCTGGGAACATTCGGGCCCCTTACAGGTGTAATGCCCGTACCCCTCTGATGGTGGCCCTGATAGTCAGTGTATATAAGAATGGAGAAATCAAAAAGAGGGGTTAATCATAGTTCCATAAAAAGAGTTTATTTTATTTTAAGATTTGTTTGTTGATTGTAAAATGTGTTTATAGACCTTTTTGTCCTAGCCATGTTTTATAGGGTCATTTCTGAACACATGTTTTTAAATTAGTATTGATTGGAGTGATACAGCTTTGTCGGTAGAAAAAATGGTACTACAGCGCTACTACAATATAATCACAAAAGGAAAAAAGACACACAGCAAATATAACCAAATAGTAGAGCTGCAAACATACAATATAAGCTACAATATAAGCGGAATTGAACTCACCCCAACAGAAATGATTACTTTGGATAAAGGTCTAAAATTTGCTCCAAAAAGAAATCTAAATAAGTTTGATGTATTTGTTGATGTCCAAAAATATACTAGAAGATTAAACATCAAAAAATATATGCTGAATCAACCAATTAGGAACCAAGCGTCTAGAAATATGGAAGATGGGAGGGTACAATACAGCACCCTAAGGAATAAATCCCTCTTCAATCCGCAGGTTTCTAATAACCATCATGTAGAGGTGTTCAATAAAATGGTTTTGAGGGACCTTGAAAAATTAAAAGTCAAAAGAATACCTGATTCTAAGGCCATTCACAAAGGCATAAAGGAATTGGAAGAAAACAAAGAAATTATTATTAGGCCAGCCGATAAAGGCGGGGCAATAGTGGTCCTATCGAAGGAATACTATTATGAAGAACTTGGCAACCAATTGAGTGATACTGATACATATATCAAACTCAGAGGAAATCCAACTATAGAGTATAAAGAAGAACTCCTCGAGTTGGTACACAAAGGGAGGATAAAAGGAGTCTTGAACAAAAGAGAGGAAAAATATTTGGCCCCAGATGTCTGTAGAGTTCCAATTATTTATACAGTCCCAAAGATACACAAAAATCCCCTGAGACCACCAGGGAGGCCCATAATAAATGGAATCCAATCCATCAATTCCAGATTGGGCGAGTATGTTGATCAGTTTATGCAACCATTGGTGCCCCAAACAAGGGCATATCTAAGGGATACTAAGCACTTAATCCAAATTTTGGATAAGATTGTTGTTGATGCTGAATCTACATATCTGCTGGCCACAGCAGATGTGGCATCGTTATATACAATCATTAACCATGAAGAGGCCATTGGGGCCTCTAAATGGGCTTTGAACAATTTTAGTAATCTTGTCTCAAAGCAGAAACGGTTTATTTTAAGATCTTTAGCTTATGGCCTCCAACACAATTATTTTTGGCATAAAACGGATTATTTCAGACAATTAAATGGAATAGGGATGGGAGCCAAATACGCTCCAAGCGTAGCCAACATCTTTATGTCTGAGTGGGAGGAAACTGTGATCTATAACAACATACCAGAAGAATTAATATTGTATCGGAGATATATAGATGATTGTATAATAATATGGAAAGGTGATAATACTTCATTAAAACAGTTTTTTGACAAACTGAATGAGAATGTGAAAAACATCAAACTGACGTACACAATAAGTGAAACTAATATTCAGTTTTTAGATCTTGAAATCTCATTACAGTCACAAAAAATCACCACAAAAACCTATTTTAAACCGGTGGACCGCAACAGTTATATACCAGTGGACAGTTGCCATTTTGAGCCCTGGTTGATAAACATCCCGAAAGGCCAAATGATACGAATTAAAAGAAATTGTTCAGACCCCCAAATATTTTTAGAACAAGCTGAAATGATTGGCACCAAGTTCATCAAGAAAGGATATAACCAGTGCTTCGTACAAGATCAAATAAAGAAAGTCCAAGATATTCCAAGACCTGACCTAATAAAAGATAAAGAAAAGCCTCAGAAATCAGAACATGAACTCCCTATTATTTTAAATTACAACGTTCAGCATAAACAAATTGAATCCATCTTTAAGAGACATTGGCCTATCCTAAAAGCTGATAGGCAGTTGCAAAGTATATTACCAGTTGTACCTAGGGTGGTATATAGAAGAGCGCCCACTTTGAGGGATCTAGTGGCTAAAAATGTCCCTGACCCACCAACTAAATCTAGTTTGCTGACCTTCTGGCAAGGGAAAGGGTTCTTCCCGTGTAAACGTTGTTATGCATGCAAGAAAACAAACCAAAATGGCCAAAAATGCACAAAGTTTATATCCAATGTAACTAAAAGAGAGTACGAAATAAAACATCTGATTACATGTAGAACAGAGGGGGTGGTCTATGTTCTGCAGTGTCCATGCCTATTGCAGTACGTGGGACGCACCAAAAGACCGCTATGGAAACGTATTAGGGAACATGTGCAAAACATAGAAAATGGTTTCCCGAAACACAACGTCTCTAGGCATTTTGAACAGTGCCACCAGAAAGACCCCAAAGGCTTACAATTCTGGGCAATAGATAAATACACACCCCATTGGAGGGGTAGCCACAAGGTACGAGAACTAAGCAAAACTGAATCCAGATGGATCCATGAGATGGTCACTTTAGCCCCTAATGGCTTAAACATTGAGTTTGACCTGAATTGTTTTATCGCGGACTATTAATCATGGGTTAATATTTTTTAAATATTTTAAATATATTTTTAAATATATTCTTCAAGAATTATTTTATACTTTTTATCTGTTGTAATTATACAATTTTTTAAAAAAAGGGTAGTAATATATCATTTTATAACATTACATGTGTGGAAATGGATGCATCCCATCAATGAACATTAAGCAAGAATGGGATTGCTACTTACCTGTATAGAATGGCTTAATAGCCATTGCCTATTTTTATGGTATTGTTTGAGATTGATGACTTTGTCTTAATGCAATTCTATTAACACCCACTGGAGGGAGTGTGGTTTCCTGATGTGGGCTTAGCCATGTCCATTGAGGAATCCTTGTAATAGCGCTCCATTGACCACTGGGGGCATACAGACCTTGTCCTTGCCAAACAATTCCTTTTTAATTCTTTTAAAATTGGATTGTCTATTATAAAATATTTGGATTATGTAATTAAAGTCGGATATCACTGTAAATGAATATGCTTTACTATATGGATTATGGTATATGTCAGCAATGATGTGATTGATCCCTCCGTCGCAAGTTTTTTCCTCCACAGCCAGCACAGATAAAAGCTCGGCTGATAGGGTCACTTGGTTAACCCATGACTAAGTCACGTGCCTAGTGACGTAACGCGTGGGGGAGGAGCCTAGTGACGCGATCGACGGGAGATCCGTCTGAATGAGGAGATCGCAACGCTGAGCGGCTTATCCCATTTTCTGCCTGAATGCTGTGATTGATCGGGGGTTTCGTGAGTGGTTTACCGCACTGATTACCTTTCTGCTACAATTTATTATACAGTCTTGCACTATGTCTTGTCTCCTTTCTTACATGAGCTGACATCTCCGGATGAATGGATATTCATCAGCTGCCTGATATCATCGTGTGTAGCACTATCAAGTTCATTTGGGACTGACCTTTTCAGGCTAATCTATCAGCCTGTGTGTGCAATATCCCTAAGCAGCCATTAAGACTTCCTTTATTTAGTGTGTCACTAATTTTTGTTCTTTTACAAACACTCGCACAAGGTGTGAGTATATAGGGATGTTTTAGTTCCTTTCTGGGGCTTTTTTTTTTTTGGCATATAATTGTACTTGAATTGTATATATTATTTATTTTGCTTATTTTGCACATTCTGATTTATTCATTTATTGTTACCTCCTGAGAAGGGTGTATATGAGGTATCGTTAATAATATTTGTACTTACATCAGCAATTGTTGGTAATAGCGCAGCACATATGTTTTAAACAGCTTTGTCGGTGACTCCTCCATGCTCCGGGCTGTGTTTAAAAGGCAGAGGAGTATTGTAATAAGCCAGCTATGATTAAGGCTTGGGTTGAAACGCATTAGAGTCTTGTTGTCTCTTGATATCTAGGACTGTTTTCCATTTTAATAAATAAAGGACAATTCAGGATTATATGTGAATTCCCTCCTTTGTATTACATTACACTGATACGTAAACCCCCTACACCAGGGGTGTCCAACATTTTTTCAAAGAGGGCCAGATTTGATGACGTGAACATGCGTGAGGGCCGACTATTTTGCCTGAAATTCTTTGAACCATTAAAATTCGGTCTAAGTGTGTTCGTCTGAGCACCAATACACTGCCCAACAAGAATTCTCTTGCCTTTGTGGCTGTGTGTGGTGAAGAGATGAGCTTGGGCGTGTTATTTGGATATACCGTATTTATCGGTGTATAACACGCACCTTCACTTTAAGAGGTAAGTTTCAGACAAAAAAAATGTTTTTTTAATTAAGAACTGTGAAGCAAAATAAGGGTCAATGCCCATGAATGCAGCCTAATCAGTGCCCATGAATGCAGCCTCACCATTGCCATAAATGCAGCCTCACAAGTGCCATGAATGCAGCCTCACCATTGTCATCAGTGCAGCCTGATCAATGCCCATCTGCAGCCTTGGATGGGACAGGGAGGGGGGTGGGACGAGCGCCAACAGATTGCATACAGGAGAATCTCCTGCTTACACGGCAGCCTCTTTAATACAAAGTCCCGACTCCTATTATAGAAAGAACGATCATCCAATGGCAGCCCAGGAGACAGGACTCCCTATTACAGATGCCGCAGAGTAAACAGGAGATTCTCCTGTATGTAATCTGACGGCACTCATCCCGCTCCCCTCCTTGTCCCATCCGAGGCAGTGTCGATAAATACAGTATATATCATTTGTGGCCCTGGGGGGGGCCACAAAAGATATATATATCCAAATTACCAGGGGGGGGGCCACATTAAACCAGAACGCGGGCTGCAATTGGCCCCCGGGCCGGACTTTGTACATGCCTGCCCTACACGATTGCTGTAACAGGAAAGTGGAGGAAAGACCATGAAGACGGTCAAAGTCAATCTGACTGCATATCTACTTCGGTCCCATCGGCTTTCAGCAGTCTTCAGACACATACACAAAGTTCTGTGATCTGAATGTGCAATCATATCAAAGAAGCATTACAGGTTCTCCCCCTTCGGAAGGCTAACCCACACATTTCTAGCAGGGGTGAAGTGGGAGAGGCTCAAAGAGGGTATGTGGTCTACTCAGTGCCGGCCCAAGAATGAAATGCTGCCCCCCCCCCAGAAAAAAAATCACGCCAACCAAAAGGCCCCCACATTCATTATATTATATCATGATAACTAAAGGGGATCCGTCATGGCTCTATACATGTATAAAGGAGTATAACGAGGACCTGTCATTGCTCTATACATGTAAAGGAATGTCAAGAGGACCTGTCATGGCTCTATAAATGTATATAGGACTATAAAGAGTACTTGACATGGCTCTATACATGTATAAAGGAGTATAACGAGGGCCTGTCATGGCTCTATAGATGTATAAAGACAACCTGTCATGTCATACATGTATAAAGAAGTATAAAGAGGACCTGTCATGGCTCTATACATGTATATAGAGGACATGTCGAGACTCTTTACATGTAAAGGAATATAGAGGACCTGCCATGGCTCTATAAATGTATAAAGGAGTATAAAGAGGACCTGTCATGGCTCTATACATGTATAAAGGAGTATAAGAAGGGCCTGTCATGGCTCTATAGATGTATAAAGAGGGCCTGTCGTGGCTCTATACATGCATATAGGCGTATAAAAGGACCTGCCATGGCTCTATACATGTATCCAGGAGTATAAAGGGACCTGTGAATTGCCGACGGCCACAATGTCTTTTGCGCAAACTAATCAATGTACGCTAATTGTGGGTTTTTTTTGGTACCAAAAATATGTAGAATAATACATATTGGCCTAAACTGAAGAAAATTGTTTATTTTTCTAAATTTTGGGGATATTTATTATAGCAAAAAGTAAAAAAATATATATATTTATAGCACAAAAAATAAAAACCGCAGAGGTGATCAAATATCACCAAAAGAAAGCTCTATTTGTGGGAAAAAAAGGACATCAATTTTATTTGGGTAGCGGAGCTGGCGGAACGGGCTGGCGGGCATCAGTATGCTGCCCCCCTAAAAGTGCTGCCTGGTACCCATGGTACCACCCGGTCCCATCATAGGGCCGGCCCTGGGTCTACTCAAGGCGATGTCCTGTGTAGGAAGCATCATTATACGTCTTCTGGCACTGAATCATCAAGGTATAAGGAGCGGTAAAACATTTCATTTTTAGTTTCATCACAGAAGTGCTCTTATCCTTTAAGTGGAATCTCTAGTACTATTTTGCTTAGCGGTTAGTTCAATCAATCTGTTCCCTAAGAAGCACTCCTAAAAGAAAAAATCTCTAAAGAAAAAAAATTGGTCTGTATAACTCATTCTGCAAGATACATTCAGTGATACATGTCCAATTTAATTCAACTCATTACAATGAATTCACTTTATCTACTTGTAGCCTTCCCCGCTAGCAGATAACTTCTCATCAGTGTTTCTAAATGATCAAATCACTCACATGGGGGAACAGAAGTAATGTCTGACCCGAGGAAGCAGATAATTAAGTGGCACATCTCACTCTGCAGTATCGGCTGCCATATAGGAAGAAATAAGCCAAGGGGCAGATTGTAGGCACAATAGGTGGACAGAGCTAAGCTTTCATATTACATTAAACCTCTTAAATCTCTGCCACGGCCCCCTGAAATACCCCAATACCCAGAGTATGGAGAAAGTAGGCAGGCTTACCCCCTGGTGATACGACCTATCACCAGGCTGGAGCACTATCATGTATGGGGATGGTGGTATGCCTAGACCAATGCAGTTGGCAATTGGCAATGTATCTGCAGCCAAAACTTTGTTTTTTACTTTTTGAATGGAGCCAATCCTAACAAGGGCACACACAAAGCAACTATTCTCCATGTGTCCTGTTTATACTTAAAGTGTTACTAAACCCATCTGGCAGTATATAGCAGTCTTATGACTTCTGTGAGTGTCTGGTTAAAGCTTGGAGGAGGAGTTTTCATTTGGTTATGATTGTCCTATGAGGCTGAAGGATCCCTGACCCTCTGTCTGGACATGTGCTGATCATATCCACCGCAAAAACAAACTCTCTAGCAGTATACACCAAACTGAGCATGTGCAGAGTGCTATCCAAGGCTCTGTACTATCAGCAGATGGTTTGGGGACAGTTAAAGAAGGGGAGGATCCGAGAAGATGGGATCAAACAGCCTTTTTAATACAATGCAGAGGATTAACCCCTTATTTTCCACAGTGAGTATAACAAGCATGCTTTACTGCATATACAGACTGATTTTACTGTTGTGGGTTAAGACTAGCCTGTGCGATAAAATTCAGATTTTTACATTACTATTTGGTAAGGGAACTGGCACACTTTTCTGTGAGGTGGATTCTTACACGTGGACCAGAGTTTCATATATTTCTCTTTCAAGTTTACTTATTTGTTATGCAGTGAATTATATGTTCTAAGACTGTTATTTCACCATTTATTTAATGCACATTGTTCAATATGGTTTAATATGAGTATACTTTCTTTTTGTGTTTTACACACATAGAGGGGTAGATCCACAAAAGAATTACGCCGGCGTATCTCTTGATACGCCGCGTAATTTCAAATTTTGCGCGTCGTATCTTTGTTTTGTATCTACAAAACAAGATACGACGGCATCTCGGATGGATCCGACAGGCGTACGTCTTAGTACGCCGTCGGATCTAAGATGCAATTTTTCGGCGGCCGCTAGGTGGCGTTTCCGTTGAACTCCGCGTCGAGTATGCAAATTAGCTATTTACGGCAATCCACGAACATAGGTCCGGCCGGCGCATTTTTTTACGTCGTTTGCGTTCGGCTTTTTCCGGCGTATAGTTAAAGCTACTGTTATGAGGCATACTCAATGTTAAGTATGGCCGTCGTTCCTGCGTAGAAATTTGAAATTTTTACATCGTTTGTGTAAGTCGTTCGCGAATAGGGATTTGCGTAGAATGACGTCACCGTCGTGAGCATTGGCTTGTTCCGGGTTAATTTCGAGCATGCGCACTGGAATACGTGCAATTATTACGTCGGGTCACAACGTATTTACATAAAACACGCCCCCATCACAGAGATTTGAATGGCGCGCCCTTACGCCGCCAAAGATACACTACGCCGCCGTAACTTACGGCGCAAATTCTTTGAGGATTCGAAAAAAAAAAAGTTACGGCGGCGTAGTGGATCTTAGATACGCTGCGCCCGGCGGATTCTTGCGCGAAGGTACGTGGATCTGCCCCAGAGTATTTAAGCATTGATCACCACGGAGATGTAAGGCAGTGGTTCTCAACCTCAGTCCTCAAGTACCTTCAACAGGCCTTGTTTGAACTTAGCGCAAATCGCCATCATTGTACGTCGGTACCTTGACACTAAATACTGTTGTTATGGCAGCAGATAGCTTCCATAACCCCGGTATTTTCAACAACGGCGAGAGGTGCTCTTTCAGATAAAAGTGGTCTCCGCTGCGTTCCAGTCATCTCCGCCACTTACCAAAGCTGACAATAGCGGCGGAGACAATCATGTCCTTCCCCCTGACAGGCATGGAGCCTAGTAAGGGAAAGATGGCCCCCGCTCGGCTCCATAACATTGAATCAATTGTCACTTCCGCCCAATGGTCTTAAAGGCGAAATAATTCTAGCACTAGACCTCCTCTGTAAGTAACTCTAAACATATAACCTGTAGAAAATAAATCGCCTATGGCGATTAAGGGTCAAAGTTTGTCGCCATCCAACAGGCAGGCACAATTTTAAAGCACGACATGTTGGGTATCAATTTACTCTGCGTAACCTTACCTTTCACAATATAAAAAAATTGGGCTAACTTTTCAGTGGTCTTCATTTTTTAAGTAAAAAAAGTGTATTTTTTTACCAAATAATTGCACTTATAAGACCGCTGCACAAATACGGTGTGACATAAAGTATTGCACGACCGACATTTTATTCTCCACGATGTCTAAAAAAAAAAAAAAAAAATATATATATATATATATATATATATATATATATATATATATATATATATATATATATTAAAAAGTATTCACAACACTGAAATCAAGTCCGTTTCCAATGAAAAGTACAAAACAGCGCTGATGTTGGATCAGAGGTGGCCAACACCACCATACAGTAGATAATAGATGGAGATCCTCTCCCGGGTGTTTTGAAATAAAAGGGGAAGAAACAGTCCACTTAGTAGTAGTATGAAGAGATAGGTAGCGTGCACCTTCCACCACACTCACGATCCACCACGTGTGAGACAAACTCCCCGCAGGGTTTCAAACTCCCCAGAAGATTAAAATAGTCTCACACGTGGTGGATCGTGAGTGTGGTGGAAGGTGCACGCTACCTATCTCTTCATACTACTACTAAGTGGACTGTTTCTTCCCCTTTTATTTCAAAACACCCGGGAGAGGATCTGCATCTATTATCTACTGTATGATGGTGTTGGCCACCTCTGATCCAACATCAGTGCTGTTTTGTATTTTTCATTGGAAACGGACTTGATTTCAGTGTTGTGAATACTTTTTAATATCTCTTTTATTTATTTAAACAGCAGCTCCACATTTTTCTTTGCACTGGCTGCTGCTAGTGTAAGAAATTTACCTGTTCTGATTATTTCTGGAACTTTGGAGGAAAAACATTTTCCCGTTGGCGCTGAGCTCTGTATCGTAGGCCATTTCTGAATACACACCCTTTTCATATATCTATATATATATAAGGTTTGGGGGTTCTAAGTTAGTTTTGAACAAACAAAAATGATTTTAACTTGTAAACAACAAGTGTCAAAAAGAGGCTCGTCCTAGTGGTTAAATCAGAGTTAATGGATTGGTATTTTGGACAGCCAATATATCTAAAAGAAATTCCCAAAGCATGGCCTGTTGGGGGTACTTGAGGACTGAGATTGAGAATCACTGATGTAAGGGTCACAAATGAAAGCAGTATTAAATCTAAAAACTAAAATGTATTAAATTATGCAGCTCACCAAATCATAAATGTAGTAGCTGCCTTATTTTTTATTTATTTTTACGTCTTTTTCCTTGATTTTCACCTGGTGATCCAGCCAGTAAGTGTGTTATTTTTCAACTGTGCTGCTTCTATTTCACAGTGAAGGGTACTGTTAATGCTGCAGTATACAAACACATTTTGGATAATTGTGCACTTACAAGCTTGCAGGAAAGGTATGGGCTAATTTATTTTCTGTTCCAGCGTGACTGTGCCCTTGTGCACAAAGCCAACGCCATAGTTTGATGTGTTAAAAGAGCTCCAAAAAGCTCCTATAGGTGTGATAGGTGTCCACATATAGTTGACTGATTGACAGATATACTGCCTCAGGAAATGTCCATTATTTTTCTAGGTAAACATTTTTAAAGGTGCTACTGACATGAAATGTTCACCACATGTCGATCCATACATACAAAACAAAACAAATAGCTTCAGAAACTAAGTTATGTGTAATAAAATAGAATGACACAGGGAAAGAGTATTGTACATATGAAGAAAGGGATGTACAAAAATGGAAGCCAAGACACCAGCTGAAATCTATCAGTAATTAGAAAGCAATCCTGCTCCTTGTCGGTGCAAATTAATATCAGCTGGTTCAGTCTCAACTGATGGCCTATAAAAATGTGTCTCATTACCAAGGTGTCACACAAGAAACATCTCATGATGGGTAAAAGCAAAAAGCTCTCTCAAGACATTCACAACCTTATTATTGCAAAACATACTGATGGTATTGGTTACAGAAGGATTTTGAAACTTCTGAATGTTCCAATGAACACTGTTGGGGCCGTAATCTGGAAATGGAAAGAACACAATTTCACCATAAACTGACCACGACCAGGCACTCCTCACAAGGTTTCAGACAGAGGAGTGAAAAGAATCATTAGAAGAGTTGTCCAAGAGCCAAGGACCACTTGTGGAGAGCTCCAGAAAGACCTGGAATTAGCAGGTACAATTGTTTCAAAGAAAACAATAAGTAATGCGCTCCCCGCCATGGCCTGTATGCACACTCACCACACAAGACTCCATTGCTGAAGAAAAAACATGTTGAAACTTGTTTAAAGTTTGCTGCACAACATTTAGACAAGCCTGTGAAATATGGGGAGAATATCTTTGGATGCCATAATACACACTAGGGTTGTCCCGATACCGATACCGGTATCGGGACCGATACTGAGCATTTGCGGGAGTACTTGTACTCCCGCAAATGCCCCCGATGCCAGATCCGATACTACCCCCGTGGCCGCAATGCCGCCGCATACCGCAACGCCGCCGCCTAGTTATTCAGTGTGCTGGGAACATTACAACTTTAATTTGAATAGCTGTCTGTTCCCCGCCGCGCATAGACACTCCCCCTTGCTCGGGATTGGACGGGTGATCTGTCTATCAAAGTGCAGATCACCCAACCAATCCCGAGTAAGGGGTAGTGTCTATACGCGGAGCGGCGGGGAACACACAGCTATTTAAATGAAAGCTGTAATGTTCCCCGCACGCTGACTAGGTATGGGGAGACATGGCTGCATATGTGGGGGGACATGGCTGCATATATGAGGGACATGGCTGCATATGTGGGGGACATGGCTGCATATGTGGGGGACATGGCTGCATATGTGGGGGACATGGCTGCATATGTGGGGACATGGCTGCATTTGGGGACACATTTAAAAAAAAGTATCGGTATTCGGTATCGGCGAGTACTTGAAAAAAAGCATCGGTACTTGTACTCTGTCCTAAAAAAGTGGTATCGGGACAACCCTAATACACACCATGTTTGGAGGTCAAATGGCACTGCACATCACCCCAAAAATACCCCCATACCAATATTGAAGTTTGGAGGTGGGAACATCATGGTGTGGGGCTGTTTTTCGGCATACGGTTCTGGCAAACTTCATGTCATTGAAGGAGGGATGAATGGAAAAACGTACCAAGACATTCTTGATAAAAATCTGCTGCCATCTACCAGGATGATGAAGATGAAACGAGGGAGGACATGTCAGTAGGACAAACACAAAGCCAAGGAAACTCTCAATTGGCTTCGAAGAAAGAAAATAAAGCTGCTAGAATGGCCCAGCCAATCACCTGACTTGAATCCAATAGAATATCTATGGAATGAACTACAGATCGGAATTCATAGAAGAGGCCCACAGAACCTTCATAACTTAAAGACTTTGCGGTAGAATGGGCCAAAATCACCCTTGAGTATTGCATGCGACTAGTTTCTCCATACAGGAGGCATTTTGAAGCTCTCATTACCAACAAAGAATTTTGTATGAAGTATTAAATACATTTCAGCTAGTGAGTTCGATACCTTTTCCCTGTGTCATTCCATTTTTATTACACATAACTTAATTTCTGTACTTATTTGTTTTGGTGTCTTTGTATGTATGGATTGCATGGGTTGTTATCGACATGTAGTAAAAAAATTCATGCCAATAGCACCTTTAAATATATTTATCTAGAAAAATGAAAAATGGTGACATGTTCATTAATTATTTTACCTGTTGTATATTCCACAAAGTGAACATAGTGGGGGGGGGGGGCACTTGGTAAGAAACCTAAACTCTAAAATCTCTAAACCAGGATGTGCATTTTGTTCCTGTAATGCCGCATACACACAATCGGACATTCCAACATTAAAACAATGGATTTTTGTCCGATGGATTGTTCGCTCAAACTTGTCTTGCATACACACAGTCACACAAATGTTGTCAGAAATTCCGAACGTCAAGAACGCGGTCACCTACAACACTACGACGAGCTGAGAAAAATGAAGTTCAATGATTCTGAGCATGCCTCGAATTGATTCCGAGCATGCGTAGGATTTTTGTGTGTCGAAATTGGCTATAGACGATCGGATTTTCCGACAAGAACTTTTTTTGTCGGAAAAATTGAGAACCAGCTCTCAAACATTTGTTGTCGGAAATTCCGATGGAGCATAAACACAGTCTGATTTTCTGACCACAAGCTCAAATAGAACATTTGTTGTCAGAAATTCCGACCGTGTGTACGCTGCATAAGTGTTGGGTTTGTAGTAGGATGGGAAGCATTGTAATCTATTTCTGTGGGCTCCAACATGCTGGCCTCTACACACAATGCAGCCAACAGAGAACTCTGCCAGCCACAGCCAAGTGTAAGGCCCCTTTCACATGGGGTGGATCAGTGATGATTCGCCCCGTGCACATCCGCTTGCTCAGCGGGGATCGCTCTGTTGATCCCCGCTGAGCCGGCGGATGACAGGGCGGTCCCCGCACACTGTGCAGGGACCGCCCTGTCTTTTTTCCGCTCTCCCCTATGGGGGAATCGGATGAACACGGACCATCTGTCCGTGTTCACCCGATCAGATCCGCCAGATGGATGGAAAAGTATGTTTTTTCCTCCGTCACACTTTGGTGGATCGGAGCGGGTCGGATGTCAGCGGTCCGCAAAAAAAAACTGTCAGGCGGACCTGAACGGGCCGCCCGTGTGAAAGAGCCCTAACTCTTGTTTTGTGGATATTTTCAAATGTGTTGATTTCTTAAAAGCAGACCTAAACTCTACATTAATAACTTGCCCTCCTAACCCCACCCCCTCCCTAAATGAAAACTAAGATTGCAAGGGAAGCTTAGAATACTAATGCCTCGTACACACACGGTCGGACTTTCCGAGAAAAAAATCAGACAGGCTTTTTTTTTCGGAAAGTCCGGCCATGTGTAGCCTTCATCTGACTTTTTTTGTTGGAAGTCCGACGGATCTTAGATAGAGAACCTGTTCTCTTTCTGTCTGTCGGATTTCCAACGGGCTCATGGCGGACTTTTGCACGGTCAAGGCATTACCTTTTTAAGAGCTTCAATCTTCCACTAGTAAGCGGGCCTGGGCTTCTGAGGGGGAGGGATCTGTTTGGGGCACTGATTGGCTGCTCAGGATGAAGATGATTCCACTCCTACTGTGTCTCAAAAATAGAATCAACGATCAGATGGTAAACAGAAGATGGCCAAAACCCTCAAAAGATAAATAATATGTAGTCCCAGCTAAGTACCGTGTTTCCCTGAAAATAAGCCTGGGTCTTATATTCATTTTGGCAACAAAAGACACAGTAGGGCTTATTTTCGGGGTAGGTCTTACCATGTAATGTGCTGTCTTCTCTCCCCCTCTCTCTCCCTGCCTGTCAGGAATCCCCAGTGTGAACTGAGGTAAATTGCTTGTAATATCCTATAATCCACTCTATTACAGTAGTATATAATGTACAATGTGTGTGTTTCTGTAATATAATTGTACCAAATGCCTTCATTATAGCACCAATCTGTGCTTCTGTGACCTCTCTTCCCCGCATTTATATTACAGAAACACACACATTGTACATTATATACTACCTGTAATAGAGTGGGTTAAAGGATTTTACAAGCATTTTAAACTAGGGCTTATTTTCAATGTAGGGCTTATATTGCAGCCGTCCTGGTAAAGAACGCTAGGTCGTATTTTCGGGGTAGGTCTTATTTTCGGGGGAAACACTGTTCAGGGAGGAGCCGTGAAGATAACTATCCTGCAGTAATCCTGCATTTTGGTCCACTCTGGCACCATCACTGATCTCATGTAGGCACTAGGCCTACAGTAAGCTTTCCAAAGCTACTTTTTGGTTTTCTCTTGCAAATCATTCTAGTATTGAAGTAAACTGTAATATACATAGCTATGGTTTCCAAATAAATATACAACGTTATGCAGTTTTTAGCCCCCAAGAAGTGGACCTGCTTACCAAGCGCTGTTGATGGAGTACGGGAGGAGGTTGAGCAGATGATACTTTATTATCTCGCTATTGTGTATAATACATATTGCTGCGACAAGCAAAACTGTACTTTATCTTAACGGGAAAGGACACATGTGACCGGGTATGATTTTAACAAATTGAATTTCCCATGAGAAAGAAAATAACACGCTGCATCACGCTAGCGTGACTCACCTGTTATTACAGATGGACAACTTTGGATTTATGGCAAATCACATATGTTTTTCTTTCAGTGAAACACGTAAACAATGTTCCAAGACTCCAAAAAAGTTTGTTTAATCAGATCTGCGGTCAGCAATAAAAGTCCTGTTTATACTGACATCCATCACACGCTAGGTACACAAAGAACTGGTGAATGATTCAAGTCTGGATTAACAATAATGGAAAAGACAAATGTTCTAGCTCACCACCCATGAAAATCAAACATTCATATTTTAATGCTAACATTTTATATAGCAACAACTCTCACAATTTAAAATTGAGATATTTGAATCCATGGCCTTCTCCCTATCAGAACACCATAGCACATCAGGGGAGATTGCTGTACTAACATCAGATTGTTCCGACCTGATCTGTCAGTTTTTTTTGTTCAGCCTTTAGTAGTGTGTATGAGGCTTTAAAGTGGTTGTAAACCCTCTCTGACATGTTTTACCTACTGGTAAGCCTAGATTAAAGGGTCACTAAAGGAATTTTTTTTTTTTTAGCTAAATAGCTTCCTTTACCTTACTGCAGTCCTGGTTTCATGTCCTCATTGTTTGTTTTTTTGCTTTGATGTTGCTGTAATTCTTCTTTGTTCTGGACACTTCCTGGTTTTCTGTTTCCCGATCACCACAGTACTGGGAGATTTCTCACTGTGGTGACTAATCAAGGAGGTGTGTCTAAAACCCCTCAGCACCAATCCAGTTTCGTTTTGTAAAACCTTCACTGCCCTCTATTGGCTCTTTGTCTCTGTACATCAGAGAACCAGGAAAACACAGCAAAAACGAAACTAAACTGCAGGCACATTATATGATTGTTTTTTATCAATTTTTAGTCATTTTTAAAAGGAATCAGTTAACTATTATGTCTCTATACCCTGTAAACAGTCATTTCAGCCCAAACATTTTTTTCCTTTAGTGACCCTTTAAGGCTTACCTGTAGGTGTTTGCAATATGTCCTAAACCTACATAGTTTAGGAGATATTTGCCACAAAAAATGCACCGTTGTCTACGGCGCATACGCGCCGTGGACAATGGCGCATGCGCGGAGTGACGTCATCGCTGCTCTGGCCAATCAGAGTGCCAGAGCGGCGATACCCGGCCGTAACCTCCAGGAGAGATGTCTGCGGCCGGAGGGGGAGATGAGGATGGCTTCAGGGGCTTCGATCTAAGGTAAGTAATGCCTAATGAGCTAGTATGCTAGTCATACTAGCTCATTATGCCATTGTCTTGCAGGTTTTTATTTTTATTTTTAAAAATTTGGGGGTTTACAACCACTTTAAGAACTAGGGGCCAGATTCACAAATGAGATACGACGGCGTATCTCCTGATACGCCGTCGTATCTCTGTTTCTATCTATGCGACTGATTCATAGAATCAGTTACGCATAGATATCCCTAAGATCCGACAGGTGTAATTGTTTTACACTGTCGGATCTTAAGATGCAATACCGCGGCCGCCGCTGGGGGGAGTTTGCGTCGTAAACCAGCGTCGGGTATGCAAATTAGGAGTTACGGCGATCCCCGACGGTTTTTCGCGTTCGCTACGTCGCCGCTAGTCTAGTTTCCCGTCGCAAAGTTAGTCGTAATCTATGATACCCTACGCCGCCGCTGCCCTACGTGAATCTGGCCCATATTTCCAGAATAGCGACACTGATAACTAAGTTGTCCTAATCCAATCACCATGTTATGTGTGTAGGCAGATGTTTATTGTCCAAGAACACAGTGTCGGGAGTAAAAGTTTGTGAAATCACCCTGTCCTAATTAAATAATTGAATAACCATGGTTATGGAGAGGTGTTAACTGTTCAAGTTATATGGCTATGGGTGGGGGTTGAAATGCTAAAATGCAACATACAGTGCTACCCAAAAAATAAATATATAAAAGATTAATAAAATAACAAATAACCTATAAAGGCAGATGAATTGAGAGAAAAGGCCTAATCTCAAAACTGTCAAGCGCTCTTGGTGCAATAAAACAAATCAGAAAAAATGAATATATATATAAAAAAAAGTATATATAAAAATATAAAAATAAAAATATAAAATATATTAAAATGCCAACCCTAATGGCGAGAGCTGCTACCCAAAATAGGTTTTATACAAAACAAAAAACAATGGTATATAAAATAAGTCATATGTGACCCAAGCAGCGCTTATACATGATGTCGAATGATGAAACGCATCATATGGAGCTAAACGACGAACGTGGTGACGTCAGCAACCATCAGGAACCTAGGCTGTAATCCCTGAGGCACTGATAAACAGCGAGCGGTAGGAGACGCCGTACGTTATCTTGAAGCTGACTCTATGTGTTATAAGGCTTTTTCTATATTGTTCAAATGTGAGTGTACATCCGGAAGGGGTTGTTTTTTTAATTTAATTAAAGCTTGTCAAACAAGATTACACTAGGTCCGTCCCCCTTTTTTCCTTCTAAATCACTGAGTGATCAGAGTGACTGGCCAGGATCGAGCAGGGATTGGGGATACCCAGGTGGATTGCCTTTCTAACCAATGACATACATGCTGTTATCAGCTTTTTCTGGTAAGAGTTGAACCAAGAGGGGATTTCTATGCACACCCCCCTCATTTCCGTTTAAGTGCACATGTGGAGGTGTCATTTTCTAGCGTCAGCAGGATTTCTATCTAAGGGATTTAAGGACTATTGTTTTTCTTGTATATAAACGCACCTCTACATTTCTGTTCACGGACCTCAAGGGATGGACATTTATTGATTATACTACATATGTTCTGTGAAGAACTTTTATATGTATAAGCGCTGCCTGGGTCACATGTGACTTATTTTATACAACAAATAATCTATGCAAATGAAAAGTACACTAAAGCAATACACCAATGCATCAATGACTATTAATAATAACTATGAAATAAAAAATAAATTATTGACAAAAATGCTGTGCAAATGAATAAAGGTACATAGATCAATACATCAATTATCCATCCACTTTCTGCTCTAGGAGCGGCCTCCTCTGTTGACAGCGTGCTGACATCACAGTACTTAAGCCCCTCCCAACATGTTTTGTCTATATGGACATCATCAGGAGTCCACAGAGTACTGTGGGGTTAAAGCGGAGGTTCACCGAAAAGATCAACTATATTCTATCTTAATCAATGCAATCTCTGCATCATTAAAAGCCACACATTTTTTTTTAAATAAATAAATACCGTTTATTTCCATTCCCAGTTAGACTTCCGGGATTCTTCTCCTGCGGGAGTAGGCGTTTCCAAGCCTTTTCCCGGGCGCTGCAATGTATTCTGGGAGCACAGTGTCGTGCTTCCCAAGATACATTGTGAAACACAATGCAGCGAAATCTCGAGAGATTTCACCTACGAAGTGACATGTGACACCGCTTCCAGGAAATGATTGCTTGTGGGCTTCACAATGCCCACAAGCAAAATGGAAACTAACAAGAAACTAACTGGTTTGCGCAAAAGTTAACGCGTCTACAAACTATGGGATATATTTACGGAATTTTGGATTTTTTGAGAGACTGCAACATTGCAGTAGACAAATCTGACACTAAGTGACACTTTTTTTGGGACCAGTGACACCAATACAGTGATCGGTGCAAAGAAAATGCCTAATGACACTGACAGGGAAGGGGTTAACATCATGGGCAATCAAGGGGTTAAATGTGTTTCCTATGAGTGCTTTCTAACTTTGGGGGGGGGGGGTGCTTTGACTGCCAGAAACACAAGAGCTCCATCTTCCCCTCTTACAGAATGGCAGGCAAACAAGTTAGACCGCCGTTCTGCCTCCTCTCAGAATGATCGCCAGGTCCCACTGATTGGATCTCCCTGTGTCCAATCACAGCAGGAGCGGGTCCAGACCCAGTGCACGAAATTGCGTACAGGTACGTGATTTCGTGCAGGAGGGCCGCCCTGCCTCAGTATATATGCATGGGGTGGTCCTTAAGGGGTTAAACACTGCACGATTTATGGAATTATAATTCATTTATCATAGACAGTACATTTTGATTGATTTATTTTTTCATTGCACCGCTTGTTGGATAGATTATTAATGTATTGATCTATTCACCTTTATTGATTTCCACAACATTTTTGTCATGAATTATTTTATTTTATTATTTTGTATTTGTTGATACATTGTATTGATTTAATGCATCCCTTTTTTATTTGTATAAACTATTTGTTATGCTATGAATTCTTAGGCCTCGTACACACGACAGAGTTTCTCGGCAGAATTCAGCGAGAAACTCGGTCAGAGCCGGATTCTGCCGAGAAACTCTGTCGTCTATACACTTTTGGCCCGATGGAGCCGCCGAGGAACTCGTCGAGAAAATAGAGAACATGTTCTCTATTTTCTCGTTGTTCTATGGGAGAAGGCGGCCCGCCAAACTCCTCGGCGGCTTCATCCCTGAACTCGACGAGGAACTCGATGTGTTTGGCACGTCGAGTTCCTCTGTCGTGTGTACGAGGCCTTAGTGCTTTATTAATTTATATTTTGGGTAGCGCTATATGTCGATAGATAGTTTTTAATATCATTTGGATATCCGTACAGCAGCTTGGGTTAAGAGGAGTTTAATGTGAGCAAAGACATTTTTGTATTAGCTTTTTTAACCCCTTCCATACAGGGCATTTTCACCCCCTTCCTGCCCAGACCAATTTTTAGTTTTCAGCGCTGTTGCACTTTGAATGACAATTGCGTGGTCATGCAACACTGTACACAAACTAAATATTTATGTTTTTTCCCCCCCCCACAAATAGAGCTTTCGTTTGGTGGTATTTGATCATCTCTGCGTTTTTTATTTTTTGCGCTATAAACAAAAGAATAGCGAATTTAAAAAAATAAATAACAATTTTTTACTTTTTTATTTAATAAATATCCCATTTTTTTTTTAAAAAACTTTTTTTTTCCTCAGTTTAGGCCGATACGTATTCTTCTACATATTTTTGCTAAAAAAAAATCGTAATAATTGTATATTGATTGGTTTGCGCAAAAGTTATAGCGTCTACAAAATAGGTGATAGATTTTTTTTTTTTTTTTTTTTTTTTTTTTTTTTTTATTGTGACAGTGACATTGCGGCGAACACATTGGACACTTTTGACACGTTTTTGGGACCATTCACATTTATACAGTGATTACTGCTATAAATATGCACTGATTACTGTGTAAATGTGACTGGCAGGGAAGGGATTAACCACTAGGGGGCGCTGAAGGGGTTAAAATGTTCCCTATAGTGTGTTCTAACTGTAGGGGGGGGGACTCACAAGGGGAGGAGACCGATGTGTGTTCCTCTGTACTTGGAACACAGCATTGGTCTCCTCACCTCTGACAGGAGGTGGATCTGTGTGTTTACACACACAGATCCACACTCCTGCCGTGATCACCGGCAATCGCGGGTGCCCGACGGCAATTGCGGCCGCCGGGCACGCGTGCCGGGTCACGAGTGGTGCCGCGGGCGCGCATGCCCTAGAACGCCGGGAATACAGGACGTCATATGACGTCCACCCGGATCAAGGGAGGGTTCCTGCCGACGTCATTTGACAATGCGCCGGTAGGGAAGGGGTTAAATGTTACAGTGACATTATATGCGGGTGACAGATGGTATTAAAGCCCCCCCCCCCCCCAGTTTAGCCTTGCATAGTGTGGGGAAGACTGTCAAATTTGTATTACTGTCTGTGTCCCCATTGGGCAGATTCACTCTCTCTATTTGTCATAGTAACTGTTATTACCAAGACAGAAAGTAATGGGAAATCCAACCATTTACTCTGTTGTGGTGCGTTAACACATGCACATTGATAAGCGTTGCATTAAGGCAGCCTGTTGCTTACAATGGGCTGCCTTTTGCACCATAACGCACCAAAAGTGCTACTTTGGTAGAATTTGCAAATGTATTTGCAAATATGTGCAAAACGTTTTTAATGTGAAATGTTAGACAGAACAGTTTGGTTTGTTGCAGGCTTGCTGGTAAGTTGAGCTGGGAATTTTTCTTTATTCTTGTTTGACAATGCGTAGCACTTCCATGCGCTCCATGGAAGGCCAGTTATAGATTGGGGCAGTTGCTGTTTGTTTTTTGATTAATCTCGATTTCATCTGCAACATTCAACACTTTTTGCCCCTTAGTACTAATTGAGCATCATTTACAAGCAAAAAGCCTACCTGAGTATTGTTGCTGACCATGTCCATCTCTTTATGACTACAGTGTCCCCATCTTCTGATGGCTCCTTCCAGCAGGATAATGCCCCATGTCACAAAGATCCAATCATCTCACCACTGGTTTCTTGAAAATTATAATGAGGTCACTGAACTCCAATGGCCTCCACATTCACCAGATCTCATCCAATAGAGCACCTTTGGAATGTGGTAGAACGGGAGATTTGCATCATGGATCTGCAGCAACTGCGTGATGCTATCATGTCACAATGGGCCAAAATCTCGGAGGAATGTTTCCAACACCTTGTTGAATCTATGCCATGAAGAATTAAGGTAGTTCTGAAGATAAAAGGGGTTCCAACCTACTAGCAAGGTGTACCTAATAAAGGCTCAGCTGGTATTGGCAACAGTTACCCATGCATGAGACACAAGACACACAGGAATGGTCAAAGCAGGTGTGTCCTGCACTTTTATACAGCAAGGCATTAAACAGACACATTTTCAATGTAGGTGAGCTTATACTGAATGTTCAAAGCATAAAACAAACAAAATTGCTGCTTGTCCGGGTCAAAAACGAAACTTAGTTCAGTTGCTGATTTACAATGTGTCCCCTAAGGCATTGGCCCTCAACCTCCCCCACACCAGGGACTGGCCATGCTACAGTCAGCCAAAAACTGCCCCCCTGGATAGCAAGAAATAACTGCTTGTTTAGTCTAATGCTGCGTACACACGATCGGAAATTACAACAAGAAATGTTCGATGTGAAACTTTGGTCGGAAACTCCGACCGTGTGTAGGCTCTATCGGACATTTTATGTCGGAATTTCTGACAACAAAAATTTGAGAGCTGGTTCTTAATTTTTCCGATCGTCTGTATGCAATTTCGATGCACAAAAATCCACGCATGCTCGGAATCAAGCAGAAGAGCCGCACTGCCTATTGAACTTCATTTTTCTTGGCTCGTCGTACGTGTTGTACGCCAACGTTCTTGCCCTTCGGAATTTCCGGCAACATTTGTGTGACCGTGTGTATGTAACACAAGCTTGAGCCAATATTCCGTCGGAAAAGAATCCACGTGTATGTGTATGCGGCATTGGGTAGAGGAATACTTACCCTATCACTGGCCCCCTAAAAGCCACTCTCTTCTCTACTCTCATAATGTTGGTAAGCCCTCAACATCCTCATGTACAATGCAGGACTGTTGGTCTTCCATTGTACATGATGATGTCGGAGAGGACATCCCTCTCTGTGGGTCTTTTTACCCGACTATGGCATCCCTCGCTACTCTTACCCATACCAACCCAAATATCAATGCACTGTTATACTTGAATGATAACCTGTCTTTCTTGGTAGCTCCTTTAGAAGACCTTTGATAGTATTGGGCATTACACGGGTATTAAGATAAACTGGTCCAAATCTACATTTTTTTCCTGAATAAACATGTACAACTGACAGCAGGTCATACTTCTCAACAATGGGTACAATGTTTTAAAGTGGAGGTTCACCCAAAAACTCAATTTTTAACATTAGATTGAGGCTCGTTTTATGAAGGGGAATCTGGTGTTTTTTTTTTTAAATCGAAGCAGTACTTACCGTTTTAGAGAGAGATCTTCTCCGCCGCTTCAGGGTATGGGCTGCGGGACTGGGCGTTCCTATTTGATTGACAGGCTTCCGACAGGCTTCCGACGGTCGCATACATCGCGTCACGATTTTCCGAAAGTAGCCGAACGTCGGTGCGCAGGCGCCGTATAGAGCCGCACCGACGTTCGGCTTCTTTTGGCTACTTGTGACGCGATGTATGCGACCGTCGGAAGCCTGTCAATCAAATAGGAACGCCCAGTCCCGAAGACCATACCCGGAAGCGGCGGAGAAGATCTCTCTCTAAAACGGTAAGTACTGCTTCGATTTAAAAAAAAAACACCCGATTCCCCTTCACAAAACGAGCCTCAATCTAATGTTAAAAATTGAGTTTTCGGGTGAACTCCCTCTTTAAGTATTAAGAGCCCACATCCCTCTAGATCTTAATTCTTTATAAAGCTTTAACATTACTCCAATTATTAACCAGTGTATCTCTAGATGTGAGGCATGGCTCTCTCTACCCCTATCGGTATTTGGCAGAATGAACCGTATCAAAATGGTTTTGCTACCCAAGAATACTTATGTATTTAGACAATCTCCAGCCTGTATTTCACAGTGAATTAAAAAAAAAAATATTCCGTAATATCTGCCTTTATATGGGTGGGCAGGCCTCCTAGAATACCGCTTGTTACTTTACTCCCAAAGTGTGGTGCAAGTTTGGCACTACCTAATATACTATTTTCCTCCAGTTAAGCCATCCCCCATACAGTTACAAAGCATTCCCTAGGAGCACACTAAACCCTTTGATCACCCCTGATGATAACTTTCAGTGCAATTTCAATTGCACTTTGCACTTGTAGTTTGCAATTGTAGTGCAAAGTGGATTTGCCTTTAGAAAACAACCCCCTTAGGCCCCGTACACACGACCGGATCTGTCCGCTGAAACTGGTCCGACGGACCAGTTTCAGCGGACAGATCCGGTCGTGTGTAGGCCCGACCGGACAATTGTCCAGCGGATCGGACAGTTTCCAGCGGACAAAAATTTCTTAGCATGCTAAGAAATCTGTCCGCTGGAAACCTGTCCGTCGGACGCGTTCGGACGTCTGTACAGACTCACCGGACACGTCCGACCGACCGCCATCCCTCGCATGCGTCGTACTGATTCGACGCATGCGTGGAAGCTTTGAACTTCCAGGGCCGCCCACGTCGCCGCGTCATCGTCCACGTCCCCGCGTATTGTTTACGCACGGATTTCTGTCTGATGGTGTGTACAACCATCAGACAGAAATCTCCGGGTGGACATGTCCGCTAAAAACGGTCCGGCGGACCGTTTTCAGCGGACTGTCCTTCCGTGTGTACGAGGCCTTAGTGTCCAATTTGTCTGCCGCAATGTTGCCATCCCACTAAAAATCGCAGATCACCGCCATTACTAGTAAAAAAAAAATGCCATAAAAATATCCCATAGTTTGTAGGTGTAATAACTTTTGCGCAAAATCAATCAATATATGCTTGTTGGGATTTTTTTTCCAAAAAACATGTAGCAGAATAAAGAACATATTGGCCTAAATTGATGAAAAATTTAGTTTTTTTTTTACATTTTATTTATTGGGTATGTTTTATAGCAGAAAGTAAAAAATATAGGTATTTTTTTCAAAATTGTCACCCTTTTTTTTTGTGGATAGTGCAAAAAATAGAAACTGCAGAGGTGATCAAAAGAAAGCTCTATTTGTGGGGAAAAAAAGGACATTTTTTGTTTGGGTAAAACGTTGCATGAAAGCGACACAGTGCAATATCACAAAAAATGGCCCGGCCATGAAGGGGGTGAAACCTTTCCCGGGCTGAAGTGGTAAACCAAGAACAAGATGCAAGGTACTGTTTCTATTTTTGTTTTGTTAGAAAGTACAAGAACTTTCCTCTAAGCTCAATAGAAGAACTTTCCGGAGCAAGTCATTTCAAGTGGTATCTAATGATATAGAGTGGGCAGGTGTCTGGATGCTGTTGCAGCCGGTGATTGCTTCTCTTCTCTGCTGGTGTTGGATTAGGCTACATAAACGTTTGTTGATCCATACTTCTGCTTTGTCACTTATAACACCCTCATGCTGCTTTAGGACAATCATAACTGAAAGTACTCTGTTCTTGTTCCTTATTAAAAAAAGGCAAATTAAGCTCAATTGATTTCTTTGTTTCAGCCAACAGTATGTGTTCAGACATGTGCAAGCATTTATACATGAAAGCTTTCAAAGAGCTGGGTATTTCAGCAAGTTTGAGTTCCTAAGTGTCTTCTCATCTCCTTTGCAGGGTAAATGGAGATAAGGTAAATGGACATAAGAGTCTAACTCTAATACTGGGGAGCATTGGCTGCTGTTTGCCGGTCGGTCCGGCACTTACTCCATCGTGGCGGGTGGCAGCGTGGTGCACCAGCTCAGCGGGTCCTAGTGTCCTCTCCTCCATGGCAGCTTCAAGCTCCTCCCCTCCTCCTCCTAGGCATCCAATAGGATTGCCTGTTCTTTCAACCATTTGGGTAACTAATGTCAAACCCTGCTTCCTGATTGGCTGGGAGGAGGATCAGTGTTACAACAGCAAATATCGATTCGCTGTTGTACCACACCAGGGTGGGCTCAGAGCACACTCTCTGCGACCCGAGCCCATCCTATAGTGAAGTCTATTAGATGGTGAGGTATTTGAGTGTCTGATATTATGTGATTGCTTAATTTTGTACCAATAAGCAATTTTTGTACGCGGCACGGTCTAGTCTTGGCGTCTTTATGCGGGGGGCATATTCCTTTTCTATGTTACCCTGGGGGGTTTTCTTTTTGAAGTCTATTATTGCCTCTGGCTCTAAGTGGTGCTTAAAAAAAAAAGCCTCTCCCCATTGGAATCCATGAGCCGGTGTCCTGAAAGGGGCCGGACTCATGAAAAGCGGAGGTGGCGATGGACAGGGGGCCCGTGCTCCCTTAATGGCCCCTGCTGGGGAGGTGTTTAACTACTCCGGGGAGGTATTAGGATACTAAGGGGAGGGGATAATTTATTCAAGGGAGGTGATTAGTTAATTGAGGAAAGTATTTCCTTATTCAAGGTGTATAGTTAGCCCGCAGAGTTCATTCTGGTGTCATTTGGTGGGTTTATGACACGGAAAATATTAGTAGACTCAGAAGATTTAGGGGTTGATTTACCAAAGGCAAATAGAGCAGTTGCTCCAGAGATTAAAGTGGTTGTAAACCCCATTCATGAAATCTGACCTAAGTATATATATATATATATATATATATATATATATATATATATATAATCTGTAGTGTTTACTTATCTCTCTCCAAAGCCCCAAGTGCTGTTTCTCTCTGGGGCTCTGTTCCTCTGTTGTCAGCAATCACTTCCAACAAGTTCTCCGACACACAAGAGAACAGTAGCTAAAAACTTGTGGGAGGGTGCTTAGAGGGAGATAAGCAGGGAGCTTGTCTATTCAGACTACAGCTCTGCATGTTCCTTCATTCCTCTGTGTATGTGGAGGAGGGGTGTGTCCCTTTCCTCCAATCAGCTCTCACACAGTGTAAGCCCAGACTCCCCTCCCACTGCTGAAAGAAGAAGAAAGATTTCTAACACAATCTGCACTTTCCAAAGAGTGTAGAAAGGGGAAGACAGCAGATATACAAGTAAAACGTATGTAGGAGGATTGTTTAATCTCTGGGTATCACAGTGATGGCTGGTGGTCTTTTGTTGGGGGGGGGCAAACAATTCATTGCATATAGGGGGGTGGCCTGAAGAGGAGGGGGCGGCACCCGGGCGCCCCTAATGGACGGGCCACCCCTGGTGTGTCATCTGAGGCTACTTACTTCACTGGGGGGGGCTTACAACCACTTTAAGTAAATGAGAAGAAGCTCTGCTGACTTCTATCATCCAATCATGTGCAAGCAAAAATGCTGTTTTTTTTTTGTTTTGTTTTTCTTTGCAAGTGATTGGGTATTCTTTGCAAAGTGAAGCTTTACCTCATTTACTAAGCTGAGGAGCAACTGCTATTTGCCTTTAGTAAATCCACCCCATAGTGTTACTGAATCCAGGCTAAATCATCATAAGGGACATGGACAGAACCAGGGTCTGCCTGCTCAGAATCCAGAAATACATTTGATGACAATGGTTACTGCTTACTTTATTGGAGTGCCCTTTAAAATCTTTCTAAAACTAAATTTCAGCCAGAAAATAAACTTCAGCAAATAGCATATTTAAAAGCGTTCAATTAACCCCACATGTGTTTGTGCCGCATTTGCAGAAACGACCAAGATTATCTGATTACTTGTAGGAAAACAGGCTTCCATGCCCAGGCAGTGAGCTCTGGCCTAAAGGCTGTATCTGCAGCCTTCCTTAGAATAATATCCTGTGTCCCCGCTGATCCTGAACATTAAGTCTAATGTGAAATACATCAGCTGCCAGCAGACTGGCTCTGTCACTCTCCAGCACTGGCTGTCTCTCTGGACATTGATGTGGACTTTGAGTTGTGGACATTTTTCCTATAGGAATATTTCAGCAGGCAGGTGAACCGGTTCAAGGTTTTTGAAAATTGCACTGTAAATGATTTATTTTCCTGATAGTAACAACATTTTACATTTAATTACAGTCAATTGGAGAAATAATTGGATTCTTTAACTGGAACGGGGGCCGTAATTGGCCCCCGGGCCGTATTTGCACATGCCTGACTTATTCCAACCACTACAGTCCTCATGAGATAAGGGGTGTCAGGATTGTACATATTTCGGGGAATGCTTTTTTACATTTAGTCTTATTGAAGAAGTCTAGACCAGTGTTTCTCAACTCCAGTCCTCAAGGCACCCTAACAGGTCATGTTTTCAGGCTTTCCATTATTTTGCACAGGTGATTTGATCAGTTTCACTGCCTCAGTAATTACCACAGCCATTTCATCTGAAGTAAATCCTGAAAACATGACCTGTTGGGGCACCTCGAGGACTGGAGTTGAGAAACGCTGGTCTAGACTCCAGAAAATAATTCTCCACAGTATGCTGGCTGGGAACAGGCTATTCTACTCAGGCTTTTCTGCTTTTTTTTTTTATTCTTTATCTTGAGGAATTAAAATTCAAAATACATATTACAACATAGGATACAATAAGTGAGACACTGCGTGACACATCCTATACGCATTAACAATAATTTCAAACACAAGTTAGGTGGCCATGCAACATATCCTGGCGACGTACAAGATCATACTGGTTTCTCTCTGGGGCTCTGTTCCTCTAATATCAGCAATCACTTCCGACAAGTTCTCCGACACACAAGATAACAGTAGCTAAAAACTTGTGGGAGGGTGCTTAGAGGGAGATAAGCAGGCAGCTTGTCTATTCAGACTACAGCTCTGCATGCTCCTTCATTCTTCTGTGTATGTGGAGGAGGGGTTTGTCCCTTTCCTCCAATCAGCTCTCACACAGTGTAAGCCCAGACTCCCCTGCCACTGCTGAAAGAAGAAGAACGATTTTTAACACAATCTGCACTTTCCAAAGAGCCTAGAAAGGGGAAGACAGCAGATATACAAGTAAAACTTATGTAGGGGGATTGTTTAATCTCTGGGTATCACAGTGACGGCTGGTGGTCTTTTGTTTGGGGGGGCATCAAACAATACATTGCATATAAAAAGAGGAAAAAATTGCGCTAACAAAATGGTGAATCAATTAAGTGAATAAATATGGAGGCAGCAATTGCGTGACCTAACACAAAATAATAATGGAAAAGAGAGAAAAATTGCGCCAACCCAATACGTGCAATAAAATCCTTTTGTGTGTCCACAAAAAATTATTCAAATTATCAAGGAAAAAATCGCACAAAAATAAGTGCAAAAAGTAAGTACAAATAAGTCCTTAATACATGCACATATGCAACATTAAAGTCCAAAATGGTGAAATCCAGGACAAACGACACCCAGTGTGTAAATAATAACATAAACGTGATCCGCCACCACATGGACTGAGGCTTACCACAAGGCAACCAAATAACAGCGTTATTTATGGTTAACACCAGGATACTCCAGAGTATGGGGAACAGCTTTAAGTTGGACCCGGGATGTAAACAGACCACAATTCATAGGAATGAATTTATCCCGCCAAGGATTCCTATGAATTGTGGTCTGTTTACATCCCGGGTCCAACTTAAAGCTGTTCCCCATACTCTGGAGTATCCTGGTGTTAACCATAAATAACGCTGTTATTTGGTTGCCTTGTGGTAAGCCTCAGTCCATGTGGTGGCGGATCACGTTTATGTTATTATTTACACACTGGGTGTCGTTTGTCCTGGATTTCACCATTTTGGACTTTAATGTTGCATATGTGCATGTATTAAGGACTTATTTGTACTTACTTTTTGCACTTATTTTTGTGCGATTTTTTCCTTGATAATTTGAATAATTTTTTGTGGACACACAAAGGGATTTTATTGCACGTATTGGGTTGGCGCAATTTTTCTCTCTTTTCCAATACATTGCATATAGGGGGTGGCCTGAAGAGGAGGGGGGCGGCGCCACCCCTGGTGTGTCATCTGAGGCTACTCACTTCACTGGGGGGGCTTACAACCACTTTAAGTAAATGAGCATTTTTTTTTTACGATCGTGTGTATGGCCTGACAAGAATCATGTCAAGAAAAACTTTTTGTTTTTTTCCATGACATTAAAAAACAGTCGTGTGTACGCGGCATAAGACTTTGCACACTTTTTTATGCATCTGAAATGTATTTTGATGATTTAAAATTCCATTGAGCGTTAAACCTCAGGTGCACTAAAAGCTTCAATACCTTCTGGTGGAGTTGAAGGCTAGCCCACTCCCCTCACCTTCCAAACCTCTGTATTGGTTCATCACTATGAGAGGTGGCGTCAATGTGTGCAACAGGAAAGTATGGGATGCAGGTGTGGTTGGAGCAAGACCTCAATACCGGCAGGAAGCTTCAGAGGTTTCAGTTTGGGTCCCCAAGGTTTTAGGACTCCCTATGTAATCATGACGGCATCTCTAGTTTCCTCTAGTTTATGAATGTGGCCACAAGCAGATTTTCAAATGGCAGTTTGCATTATAGCCTTGGTGCCCAACTTGTGCCCTTGGTGTTTGAATTGAGGCCCTCGGGTAATAGCGGTCAATAAAAGCAGAACTGATTTGGTTTTAATAACAATAATCTCTAGCAGTATTTTCAAACATTTCCCAAGTCACTGACTGTCCCTAAAGCATGACTTCACTCTAAAAAAAACAGTCCTGTAGAACAGTCTCAGCGGAGTTCCAACCACAATTAGCATTTTTTAAATGTATGTCCTTTCATCCTGCGTTTTTATAATATAAATCTGGTCACTTACTATTTTACAATCCGCCGCCGATCCGCATAGATATTCAAAAAAGATAGTTTATAAAACTATATCTACACCGTTGTCATTTTGCTTGTGGGCATTGTGAAGCCTACTGGCACTTACTTCCTGGAAGTCTTGGATGGGGAGTGATAATTGGACAGCGCACTGCATCATGGGAAATAATGACACACATTTCCCAGGAGCATAAGAGGGAGATGATGTCAGAATCCTAGGTGGTTTCAAAGGCAGATTTCGTGGGACCGCATAGCAACAGGCATTTCCAGATGAGTAAAAAAAAAGAAAAAAAAATGTTTTTCTTTTTTAGTCGTAAGCAACAGTATGAAAAAGCGAAATTGTTTTTTTGATGGAATCTCCACTTTAAGTATATGATAGTTATCTCTAGCATTACATATAATAAATATTACCATGTGTAAAAAATGAGTACTAAAGCATTGATATGAACCAAAAATATTAAAAAGATAAATAAATGATTAAAGCTGCAACTATTTTAAAAGTGTAGTGATATCCCCATATGTACTATATTAATAAAGTAATAATGCGCTAAAATCAACCTTCCGATATTACATAAATTCATACACATTCCAATGGCATAAAAAAACAATGGGGCAGATCCACATACATACGCTGCGCCCGGCGCATATGTAAGATACGCTACGCCGCTGTAACTTACTTGGCTTTGGTTTGAATCCTCAACAAATTTGCGCCGTAAGTTACGGCGGCGTAGTGTATCTCTCACGGCATAAGGGCGGGTAGGGGGCGTGTTTCATTTAAATGAAGCGCGTCCCTGCGCCGAACGAACTGCGCATGCGCCGTCCGTAAAAACTCCCAGGGTGCATTGCTCCAAATGACGTCGCAAGGACGCAGCAGCAGCTTAAACTATACGCCGGAAAAAGCCAAACGGAAACAACGTAAAAAAATGCGACGGCCGGTCGTACGTTCGTGGATCGTCGGAAATAGCTAATTTGCATACTCGACGTAGATTACGACGGGAACGCCACCTAGCGGGCGCAGAAAAATTGCATCTAAGACCCGACGGCGTACGAAGACGTACACCTGTCGGATCTAACACAGATGCCGTCGTATCTTGTTTTGTGGCTACCAAAACAAAGATACGACGCGCAAAATTTGAAATTACGCGGCGTATCAAGAGATACGCCGCGTAATTTCTTTGAGGATCTGCCCCAATAGGTGTAAAATTAGAATGTAGCCGTGAAAGTCCAATATGTGAACAAAATTTTACCACCACCAATTAGTGGGTGTACTGCTCACCTAACGGTTAATTAGTTGATTGCCAAAAGAAAGGAAAAACACACACATCAATCTTGATTGAGAGAAAAATCCCTGGAGTACTATCCAGATAGGATCTCACATCAGAGACTGATAATCTTCATATATAGTGGATAAATATATAATGACTTCTCCGAATGCAGTGATTCTCAAAGAAAAATTAGGACATCATCATTGCGCAAGTTTGCTAAGGGACAATAGAACAAGAGCTTTGGATAGCTACACTCACATTTAGCTTGATAGTGTAACGCTTATAGAGTGGTCAGTGCAGACAGCGGAATTCCTCTCCCTCCACATCCAGCACATTCAAGCACCGTGGGTAGTGTCTCTGGCTACATACGGCCCTTTGGAGACACCACAGGCTGCAAGTGAGGTCCCCTGTTTATTGTAAGTTGACAGTCACAGCTTTATAGGCTAAGCTTACTTTTTCCAGAAAATAGCCTATGCAATCAAGGGGCCCCCGGGATGTATGAAAACCTGTGCAGCTTTGTAAAATGTTCATTCGTTTTATTGTCATACTGGTATGTGGGGCCCTCTGGAAGCCTGGCTGAACAACTCCCAGTTTGCAATCTCCATGTTCTGCCTTGTTGTTAGGATGTATATATTGTTGATGTTCACTCCTGTAATGCTGGGAGTGATCACCTATTGGTTTTTACATCCTTGCAACAAGGCAGAGGGGCCCAAATGCCCTACAGGTATGACTATAAGGCCCCGTACACACGACCGAACATGTCTGCTGAAACTGGTCCGCGGACCAGTTTCAGCAGACATGTTCGATCGTCTGTACAGCCGAGTGGACAGGTTTCCAGCGGACATTTGTCCACCTGACCGTTTTCGAGCGTACAAATGTTTCTTAGCATGCTAAGAAACATGCCCGCTGGAATCCTGTCCGTCGGACATGTTCGGTCGTCTGTACAGACTCACCATACATGTCCGACCGGCCGCCATCCCTCGCATGCGTCGAATGACTTTGACGCATGCGTGGAAGCATTGACCTTTCAGCGTCGCGCACGTCGCCGCGACGGCGCAGACACGTCACCGTGCTGTCTGTCCGCGCGGATTGTCTCTCATTTCTGTCTGATGGTGTGTACAACCATCAGACAGAAATCTCCGACCGGACATGTCCGCTGAAAACGGTCCGGCGGACCGTTTTCAGCGGACTGTCCGGTCGTGTGTACGAGGCCTAAGAATAATGAACATGTTACAATAATGCACAGCTTTTTAATACTTACTGAAGCCCCTTGCCTGCTTAGGCTATTTTCTGGAAAAGGTGAACTTGGCTTTTAAAATCAATATGACTCCTAAACCTAACCTTTTGCCTAAACCTGACCCTAAAACGAATTCCTAACCATTGCTTTATGTATGCATCTACATTTTTCACATGCCAGCTTTACTACCCTTTTGTTGCCAGGTCTGTACATCGTATGGACCTGACAGTGGGGGGTTTCACCAGGATTGTGTGTAAAACTGGCAGGCAGACTGCTGCCTGTGAGGTGAAAGCATTTGTTCTGCTGCCCAATTGCTCACACATACCCCTGATACCAGCGCCCCCCCACCTCGCCATGCTTTCCGGGCACTGCTTGCCCATCTGCAGGCCTGGGACTAACATGGCGGGTGCTGGCGGCTGGAGGGAGAGGAGAAGAGCGCACACACGTCCACTCTCCCTCCCTTCTTGTTTTGACCCGGAAAGCGACGTCTATGACATCACTTCCTGGGTTAGTGTCTCCGGGCCAGATTCACAGCAGAAATACGCCGGCGTATCTACTGATACGTCGGCGTATTTTCAAATTTGCCGCGTCGTATCTTGATTTGAAATCCTCAAACCAAGATACGACGGCTTTTGGCATAGGTGCGACAGGCGTACGGCTTCGTACGCCTTCGGATCGTAGGTGTAATTCTCCGGCGGCCGCTGGGTGGAGTTTGCGTCATTTTCCAGCGTCGGGTATGCAAATTAGCTGTTTGCGGCGATCCACGAAGGTACGCGCGTTCGTCAAATTCTCTTACGTCGTCGCTAGTCGGTTTTTCCCGTCGCAAACTTAAGCCTGCTATTTCATGGCTTAGATTTAGACCAGCCATGTTAAAGTATGGCCGTCGTTCCCGCGTCAAATTTCATTTTTTTTTTTTTTTTGCGTAAGACGTCCGGGAATACGAAAGTACGTTACGCACATCACCGTTCAAAGAACACGTCGGGGCACCGTAATTTTGCGCAAAGCATGGCGGGAAATTTCCAAACGGAGCATGCGCAGAACGTTTGTCTCGGGAATGTGCCTAATTTAAATGGTACACGCCCCATTTGAATTAGGCGGGCTTGCGCCGGACGGCTTTACGCTATGCCGCCGAAAGTTTACACGCAAGTGCTTTGTGAATCATGCACTTACGCTGGAAACTTGCGGCGGCGTAACGTAAACGGGATACGATACGCCGCCGCGAATCTACATGAATCTGGCACCCCGTGTCCCCGGCTAGCTTATCTGGGAAGTAATTTTTTGCAATGCAGTCTTCATTGCAAAACATTAAGTGAAGCCAAGAGGAGACATGCAGGGTTTTGTCCACTATGCAATGAAAAAAATGATAAGTAAAAAAATTTATTTTTTTGCAAAAAAATAAAGTTACATCCCAGCACGCAAAAGCCCCCCACTTATACGCACATACAAACAAAAACATATGCGTCTGGGTGCATATGCCTGAAAATGTTGATTGTGATGCAATTCACTATGGTGTGTTTTTTACAGAACTTTTTGCATTTCCTAGACCTTTGCATTAATAACATGTGACATAAAAATTTGAAATACCACTCATTTTGTCTCAAGGGTGTCTGCTTTCAGAAAATATATACTGTTTGGGGGTTTTGTGTAATCTTCAGGCCTAAAATGATTTTTTAAACATGTGTGCAAAAAACTTAGCAAAAGTGTTAAAGGTTGATAACTGATTATTATTTTTCTTGGGTGTGATCATTTTTCAAATGCCATGATAAAAGCTCTTTGTGCTGAAAATTGGGGTGACAAAATTTATGGCAACAAAACTTCAGCGCCAAGAAAGGAAAGTGTCCTGTTCAAGGTTTCTACTGCTGATATGGAGTCTATCCAAGAGGAAGCCTTTTACGTTATTTTTACATTTTATACACATTCTAGTGATTAAAATGTTATGTTCTGCACTCTCAGTAAATTATTAATTGACTCCTTTTCACATCTGTGTGCCCTGACATGTCAATGTTCTATGCCTGGGCTGATTTATTCAATCAAAAATGTCAAACTCTTGGTATGAATGCTAACCAACTGAGAAATGCTCAACAGAAGGTAAATGGTATGTACAGTATTTCCATTTCAGCAGAAAAATTACAGCAGAGAGCAGCGCTGTTCCAACCAAAGCAACAAAACCATCACACATCAGAGAAAGAAATATGAAGAAGCACGTAAATAACGTTTTCTTTAGCTAAATGTTAAAGTGTATATTTGGGTACAATATATATATATATATATATATATATATATATATATATATATATATATATATATATATATATATATATGAGGTGCACCGAAATGGTAATTTCAGAACCGAACCGAAACCAAAATTAAAAAAAATGTCAGGCCGAAACCGAACCCGAAAATGACTTTTCTTTTTTTAAATAATTGTATGTTAAAACACCACCTCCACCTCCTACCCCTACCACCCCCTGCCACCATCACCTCCTGCCAGCTCTTGCCGCCATCACCTCCTGCTCTCGCCACCACCTCATGCACCCACCACCCCCACCTCCTGCCAGAATCGGTTCTTGCCACCATCACCTCCTGCCCCACCACCTCCTGCCAGCATTACCTCACCCACCTCCTGCCACAGTGCCACCATTACCTTCTTCCACCATCACCTCATGCCCCCATCACATCCTGCCACCACCAGCTTCTTTATTACCTTAAAGCTGGTCTGTGCTGGACATGGGGCTGTGCTGTGCTGGACATGGCTGTGCTGTGCTGGACATGGCTGGGCTCTGTGCGGCTGGGCTCTGTGCTGTGCTGGGCTCTGTGCTGTGCTGGGCTCTGCTGGACTGGACTGTCACTGCTCTGTCCTCTGCCTATGGCGAGTGCACTGCACGAGCCAACGAGTGTCACTGCCAAAGTGTCCCTCCTGAGTCCTCCTGACTCGATCGGCTATTCAAAAATGGCGCCGGGTGGCGCCATTACGTATCTGGTTATGCGCCGCCCGGCTGAGCAGATACAAGCTTTCCCGAGCCCGGTCGGCTTCAGGCTTGGGAAAGCTCGTATCCGTTCAGCCGGGCGGCGCATAAGCAGATACGTAATGGCGCCACCCGGCACCATTTTTGAATAGCCGATCGAGTCAGGAGGCAGTGACACTCGTTGGCTCGTGCAGAAGATGGAGCCGTGACAGCCCAGCAAACCATTTTTTTAACGGGCACCCAATGCCCATATCGGCAATTTTAAAGCTGTATAATATACGTTGGGGATCGAAAGTTTGGGCACCCCAGGTAAAAATTTGTATTAATGTGCATTACGAAGCCAAGGAAAGATGGAAAAATCTCCAAAAGGCATCAAATTACCGATTAGACATTCTTATAATATGTCAAAAAAAGTTAGATTTTATTTCCATCATTTACAAATTCAAAATTACAGAAAAGAAAAAAATGGTGTCTGCAAAAGTTTGAGTTAATATCTTGTACTGCCCCCTTTGGCAAGTATCACAGCTTGTAAACCCTTTTTGTAGCCAGCCAAGAGTCTTTCAATTCTTGTTTGAGGTATCTTTGCCCATTCCTTCCTTACAAAAGTCTTCCAGTTCTTTGAGATTTCTGGGGCTGTCTGTCACGCGCTGCTCTTTTAAGGTCTATCCATAGATTTCAATTATGTTTGAGGTTCCGGAGATTGTGAACGCCATGGCAAAACCTTCAGTTTACGCCCCTTGATATAATCCCCCGTGGATTTTGAGGGTGTGTTTAGGATCATTATCCATTTGTAGAAGCCATCCTCTCTTTAACTTCAGCTTTTTCACAGATGGCATCAAGTTACCATCAAAATTTGCTGAAATTTATTGAATCCATTTTTCCTTCTACTCGTGAAATGTTCCCTGTGCCACTGGCTGCAATACAACCCCAAAGCATGATTGATCCACCCCCATGCTTAACAGTTGGAAAGAGGTTCTTTTCATTAAATTCTGTGCCTTTTCTTCTCCAAACGTACCTTTGCTCATTCCGGCCAAAAAGTTCTATTTTAACCTCATCGGTCCACAGAACTTGTTTCCAAAATGCATCAGGCTTGTCTATATGTTCATTTGCAAAGTTCAAACGCTGATTTTTGTGGTGAGGACGTAGAAGAGGTTTTCTTCTGATGCCTCTTCCATGAGTGGATAAGTGTACCACAAATCCAGTGTCTGCCAGATCTTTCAGTCAAACATAGGTTTTGAATTGCTTTTCTCACAATCCTGCGAGCTGTTCTGTCTGATATTTTTCTTGGTCTTCCAGATCTTGCTTTAACTTCCACTGTTCCTGATGACTGCAAATTCTTAATTACATTCCGAACAGAGGATATTGACATCTGAAAACGCTTTGCTATCTTCTTATAGTCTTCTCCAGCTTTGTGAGCGTCAAACTATTTTCCGTTTCAGTTTTCTAGACAACTGCTTAGAAGAACCCATGGTGCTGATTGTTGGGGCAAGGTCAGATGAGTCTGGGCATTTAAAACCTTTGAGATTGACATCACCTGGTCTTCCCAGACGATGATTTAGAACAATCCATGACACTGGCAGGTCTCAGCTTTGCAAAGGGGGCAGTGCATGCTATAAATTCTGCAGGGTGCCCAAACTTTTGCAGATGCCATTTTTTTGTTTTCTGTAATTTTGAAAGTGTAAATGATGGAAATAAAATCTAACTTTTTTTGACATATTATAAGAATGTCTAATCTGTAATTTGATGCCTTTTGGAGATTTTTCCATCTTTCCTTGGCTTCGTTATGCACATTAATACAAATTTTTACCTGGGGTGCCCAAACGTTTGATCCCCACTGTATATAAATATATATATATATATATATATATATATATATATATATACACACACATACACTGCTCCAAAAAATAAAGGAACACTTTGAAAACACATCAGAGCTCAATGAGGAAAAATCTCATGCTGGATATCTATACGGATATGGACTGAATAATGTATTAGGAATGAAAGGATGCCACATCGTTTGATGGAAATGAAAATTGTCAACCTGTACAGAGGGCTGAATTCAAGACACCCTAAAAATATAGGTGAAAAAATGATGCAGCAGACTAGTGCATTTTGCTGAAATTTCATTGCAGCAACTCAGAATGGTACGCAGTAGTTTGTATGGCCCCCATGTGCTTGTATGGCAATGTCGGGGCATGCTCCTAATGAGACAACGGATGGTGTCCTGGGGTATTTCCTCCCAGATCTGAACCAGAGCATCACTGAGCTCCTGAACAGACTGAGGTGAAACCTGGTGACATCAGATGGACCGAAACATATTGTCCCAGAGGTGTTCTATTGGATTTAAGTCAGGTGAGTGTGGGGGCCATTCAGTGGTATCATTCATACTCCAGAAACTGGCTGCATACTCTCTCCACATGAGGCCGGGCATCGATGTGCACCAGGAGGAACCCAGGACCCACTGCACAATGGGTCCAAGGATTTCATCCCGATACCTAATGGCAGTCAGGGTGCCATTGTCTAGCCTGTAGAGGTCTGTGCTTCCCTCCATGGATGAGTCTCCCCAGACCATCACTAACCCACCACCAAACCGGTATGCTGAACGGTACTGAATGGTACTGGCAGCATAATATTCTTCATGGCTTCTGCAGACCCTTTCACGTCTGTCGCTCAGGGGGAACCTGCTCTCATCTTTGAAAAGACGGTTGGCTGGCTGCGTGAGGGAAAAAAAAAAAACGATCACAGGCCTCTGTCAGAGGGACATCCGTCTCTCACACAGAGAGTCACCTATCAATGCTCACCAGTGCTGCCAATCAATGCCCATCAGTGCTTCATCATCAGTGTCATGGATTGGTGCTACCAGTGCCCATCAGTGCCGCCTATCAGTGCCACCTCTCAGTGCCCTTCAGTGCCACCTCACCAATACCCATCAGTGCCGCCTTATCGGTGCCTATTAGTCCAGCCTATCAGTGCCCATCAGAGCAGCCACATCAGCCCACATCAATGAAGGAGAAATACCACCAAAAGAACGCTCTATTTGCGTGGAAAAAAAATGATAAAAATGTAATTTGGGTACAGTGTTGCATGACGACACAATCGTCATTCAAACTCCGACAACGCTGAAAGCTGAAAATTGGCCTGGGCAGGAAGGGGGACTAAGTGCCCAGAAGGCAAGTGGTTAAGAAAGCCAAAAACCAGTGCTGTCTAGTTAAAATGTCCCTAAATAAATAAAAATCACAGAAAAGAAAGGCCTAAACCCCCACAACTACACAATAGCAGTCTAAAAGAAAAAAGCTTATCAGACACAAATATATAACATTTTCCCATAAAAAAAATATTTAATTATTCAATCTTAGAATGTTATAATGAACTAACAAGTTTATTCTTGTCTTTAACCTAACCTTGCAGTAAACCTGTGCTTTTCCCATGCAGGGAGGCGCAGATCAAAGTCCTGATTGACAGCTATTGTCGGAGCTACTGCTAAAGATGCTACTGACAGGTGGTGATGAAGTGATGCGACACCTTCTCACAGTCTGTTTTAAACCCATTTTTGCCAACAAACATGCTGCTGCAACTGCTTTGTGTTTGTGGTACTTCCGGATTGATTTGAATGTATAGCGTTTGGCACGATCACTACAAGTTGGGTCAACTTTGCCACTGGTACGAAGCACTGTGGCCGTGGCATGTAAACACTTCTGTCTACTGCCTATTGCAACTTATGGGAGTGGTTGGCAGGTGGCAAAAATGCAGCTCAACCTTGCATTTTTGCCTCCTACAACTACAAATCTAAATGAGGCCTAAGAGCCTAAGAGCTGTTTGGGGGTTGGTAAAACCCCATAGTTCATTGTGGCCCACAACCAGTTTCCAAATCACCTAAGTGGCCCTCACTCTTCAAAAGGTTGAGCACCACTGCATAAGAGATAAGAAGATGGACAGGCTGGCAACTTAGTACTGGGAGGTGGAGCTGAGCTACAGAGAGAAAGTAAAAGTGAAACTGGGAAACTTCAGGTCCAAATTTAGATGATGAATTACCCCACAGTGCCTGCAGCTACAGAGGTCAGTGAAGGTTTGTCATAAAATGTATTTACTGCTTGTTAAGAATGTGTAAAAACCTTAGGCCCCTTTCACACGGTCGGACCGTTCAGGTCCTCCTGTCACTTTTGACAGTGGACCTGAACGGCCGCTCCATGCATGCTTATGGAGCGTTGGATGTCAGCAGAGAAATGTCCGCTGACATCCGACCTGATCCGATCCGCCAATATCAGATGGATGGCGATACGTCCCCATCCGTCCATGGCAGATCAGATCGGATAAGATCTGATGAAAACGGACATGCTGTCCGTTTTTATCACATCTCTCCATAGGAGATAGCGGTGCTGCACAAGCCCCTCCCCGCTCAGTGAGCAGAGAGGGACTTGTCATCCGCCGGCTCATCGGAGATCAGTTGAGAGATCTCCCGCTGAGCCGGCGGGAGCTGGCGGACTCTGTAGTGACGTGTGGAAGAGGCCTGAATGTCCATAGTGTGGACACGGGTACAGGTTACACTCTTTTGTCTCAAGTTTATTACACAATTATTGTTCACATGGTTTTGAATACATAAAAAATCTATTTATATGATCAGAATTGATATTTAACAGTGACAAGAACAAGATGAGCACACAATTTTAACCTGTGATATACAGTGATTTGATGGTATAAAGCCAGGGGTGAATAGAGAATATGTAAGATATGTTTCCACCTTGCTTGCCAAGCTGTTCTTTCGTTACCTGACACTTGAATTAAAGCTATTTGGGCGCGCTGCCCCTTTAGGATTTCCTAAGTCTTTTCCCAAGTGATTTGTCCAGCCATTGGGAACACCATTGTTTATTTGAATTTCGTTTTCGTGTCATTTATCGTTATTGGTATGTGTTTGGTAAACCAATAAAGTGCTGTGGCCATGTCATGCCATTAGGTTGTGTTTCTGTGTCGTTAATATTTTATAGATTTAAGGTTGGTTGGGGTTGTGGCCTCCAGTCCTCAAGAAAAAAATAAGGAATACATCTGCCATTATGGAAATTACAGCCCTGCTGTGATGAGTGAAATGCACATCTCTTGCCAATAGAAATTTCTTGAGGATACCTATAGGTTTTGCCTACACAAACTATGTAAAGTGAAAGACTTGCCACAAAAAAAGCTCCTTGTAAAAGAAGCTTAATACTTACCTCTCTGGTAGATGGTGACTCCTATTTTTGCTCTCTTGAAGATCTACAGTAGTTGAAAGGCTTTTAGAATCAGACAAAGTTTTGTTGAATGCCTAATGCCTTGTACACACGATCGGAATTTCCGATGGAAAAAGTCAGACAGACTTTTCGCCGGGCAAAAGCCTAATCGTGTGTACGGAGCATGGGTCTCCCACTGTGGGGCTCCATCCATTGGCTCCTTACTTAACTGCCATTACTTTGTCCTGTAGCAACATGGGAACCAGAGCATGGAATCAAAGCAAAACACTGGAGACACAGGCATCCTGCAAATGTGTGGCTGATATGAAAGATGAAGGACCATAGCTCTTCAAGACAGCAAGATCAGGGTCACTGCCTGCCAGAAAGGTCCGTATTCATTTTTTTTTTGTTTGCAGGAAGGTTTATTTTGTACATTATTTTGTGGTGACAGTTATTTTAATAACAATTTTAATAAAGAGATATATAAACACAAAAGCAGGTCCTACCTATTGTGGTTATAACAGTCCCAGCAAAGAAGAACGAGCTGCCCAAGTCCCAGTGGCTGTTTTGGCTGGAGCCGTTTCCCAGAGGTATTATTCCCGCATTAATGGCAGCCATTACATGCTGTAAGTTTGAAATAAAGTTGTTAGAACAAGGCAGTAATGACAAATGAGACATCGTTTTCAGAACACAAGCTGGCTGTGGACCAACAGTGTTTGGCCGTAGTCAAGTACACAGTGGGTGCATTGCCAAAGGCCTATAGAACTCAATGTGCCTTCCCAGAAGCTATAGAGATCTGTTCCATATACCTTAAATATCACCTTCTGGGGGGGGGGGGGGCTAAGGGGAATTTTAAAGAGCTTTTTAAAAGGGATCTTAACTTTTGGAAGCTGTACTCAAAAAAGGCATGCATTGGGAGAAATACAAATCATCAGTTATGTCTGTAGACTCCTTGCAACTAATTGTTTCCCCATTGCTGAGCTACAATGCCCTGTTCTGTACTGTGTATGTGCAAAGGCAGCCATCTTGGTATAGGAGGAGCAGGGCTTTGTATCATCATGTCAGAGCTGCCCCTTGATGACTACTTGTGGAATTTTGAAGAAGTAGCAGTAGTGGTGAGGGAAACACAGATCAACAGAATGCATGAAGCAGAAACAGGGAGATCCTTGCACTGCAGGTCCTCAGGTACAGCTTCACCCCCAGCTAGGAGAATAGTGAGTGGCACAGTAATCACATTACTATTTCTCACGCCAAAACTTGTGAGACTAGCAGTCCTAGGTGTGTCCTAGATAAACATATACCACAGACAAATAGATCTTAGGCTACAGAACAGCAGTGCCTTGAGACAGGACGTTAAAGCGGAGTTCCGCCCATTTAAAAATCAGCAGCTACAAAAAGTGTAGCTGCTGCACTTCTAATAATTAGACACTCACCTGTCCCACAGTCCAGCGATGCGGACATACGAAGCCCTGCTCCTCTCCCCCCCCTCCTTGATTCTAACTGTGGGCGCCGGGCTGTGGCTTCACAGCCGGGTGCACACTGCACATGCGCGAGCCATGCTGCGTGCTGTGATTGGCCGGGCAATCTTCTGGGACCTGTGACGTGCCCCAGAAGATTTCAGGGAGGGAGGGGGGAGAGGTGAACTTTCTTTCCAGCGCCGCAGAGTCAGAGGAGGAAGTGGGAACTGGGTGCCCTTAAAAACTGGGTAGGCTCCTGAAGAATGACCGTCCCACTCTGCAGACCAAAAGAAGGAATACTTGGGACCCGGTGTGTAACATGACCATGGATTCAGATAGGAGTTGTGGGCCATTAAAATATATATTTTTTTACTAGGGTAATTAGATAGAAGGTGTTAAAGTTTAGTTGGCATGGTTCCCAGACCAGAGAACAGCTTTAAATATGAAACAGTTAATTGCTCTAACCCAAGGGTGTCCAAACTTTTGAGCTTCCTGGGCCACACAGGAAGAAGAGGAATTGTCTTGGGTTACATAAAATACACTAACAATAAGAATAGCTGATGAGCACAAAAAGTCAGGCAGATCACAAGTTAATGATCGCTGATATAGATAATGTACTTAGCTACCTTGTTTCCCTAAAAAATAAGACCTACCCTGAAAATAAGACCTACTGTTATTTATGAGAAGGGCTTCAATATAAGCCCTACCCCGAAACTAAGCCCTAGTTTAAAATGCTTGTAAAATCCTATAATCCACTCTATTACAGTAGTATATAGGTGGCCTACACCTATAGCAAGGGCATTATTCAACTTTAATCAGAGCATCACAGTATGTTTTCATCTACAGATGCCCCCTTTCTGCATAAGCAGGTTTTTGGTAAACGTGAACTAACCCTTTAAGTTAACATTATTTCATTTATTTTTTTAATAGGGTGGTCAGGAGTCAGAAACCCTATCAGGTTTTTTATTGCCATCTGTGTTTTGCTGGAGACAATGGGGCAGATCCACAGAAGAATTACAATTTCAAAGTTCCCACGTCGTATCTTTGTTTTGTTTCTACAAAACAAGATACGACTGCATCTGGGCTCGATCCGACAGGTGTACGTCTTAGTACGCCGTCGGATCTTAGGTGCATTTTTCCGGTGGGCGCTAGGTGGCGTTTCTGTCGAATTCCGCACCGAGCAAAATAGCTAGATACGGCGATCCACGAACGTACGTCCGGCCGGCGCATTTTTTTACGTCGTTTGCATTCGTCTTTTTCCGGGGTATAGTTACCCCTGCTATATGAGGCGTACTCAATGTTAAGTATGGCCGTCGTTCCCGCGTCCAATTTTTAATTTTTTTATTTTTTACGTAGTTTGCATAAGTTGTTCGCGAATAGGGATTTGCGTAGAATGACGTCACCGTCATAAGCATTGGCTTGTTCCGGTTTAATTTCGAGCATGCGCACTGGGATACCCCCATGGACGGCGCATGCGCAGTTGAAAAAAAACGTCATTTACGTCGGGTGAAGACATATTTACATAAAACACGCCCCCAACACATACATTTGAATTGCGCGCCCTTACGCCGCCTAAGTTACGCTACGCCGCCGTAACTTACGGCGGAAATCCTTTCAGGATACCAAAAAAATTATTTAAGTTACGCCGGACGGAGGAATGCGCCGATCTACCTGGATCTGCCCCCATGTGTCCTAGTAACTAAACAAAGTCATTACATTGCCACTGGAGTCTTCAGGTACTGTATCTACGAGGACCCAATGGACAGTCAATGGGCAGTGTCTATGTCACGAGGTATTGGTGTAGACACCTGAAGAATGACCGTCCAACTCTGCAGACCAGAAGAAGGAAAACATGGGACCCGGTGTGTCACATCACCATGGATTCAGATAGTTGTAGGCCATTAAAATATTTTTTTTTACTAGGGTAATTAGATAAAAGAGGTTAAAGTTTAGTTGCCATGGTTCCCAGGCCAGAGTACTGCTTTAAATATGAAAAAGTTAATTACTCAAAACCAAGGGTGTCCAACCTTTTGAGCTTCCAGGGCCACACAGGAAGAATAGGAATTGTCTTGGGCCACACAAAAAACACACTAACAATAAGAAAAGATGATGAGCAGAAAAGTCAGGCAGATCACAAGTTAACAATCACTGATATAGATAATGTACTTAGCTAACGTGTTTCCACGAAAATAAGACCTACCCTCAAAATAAGACCTACTGTTATTTTTGAGAAGGGATGCAATATAAGCCCTACCCCGGAAAATAAGCCCTAGTTTAAAATGCTTGTAAAATCCTATAATCCACTCTATTACAGTAGTATATAATGTACAATGTGTGTGTTTCTGTAATGTAATTGTGCCAAATACCTTCAGTACAGCGCCTCTCGGTGCTCAGCTGACTTTCAGCTGCTCTGCCCCTCTTCTCCCAGCTGTCAGCAGGGGATTTGCCCCCCTCCCCCTGTGCAGGACTTGGAGCGCAGAAGAGAGCTCCAGCGGGTCAGGGAAGCACCGATCGGCGCTATAACGAAGGTATTTGGCACAATTATATTACAGAAACACACACATTGTACAATATATACTACAGAAATAGAGTGGATTATAGGATTTTACAAGCTTTTTAACTCTATTAACACTGGGGATTCCTGACAGGTGGGGGGGGGAGAGGAGGAAGAAGACAGTGGTAAGACCTACCCCGAAAATAAGCCCTACTGTGTTTTTTGTTGCCAACATTTCTATAAGACCCAGGCTTATTTTTGGGGAAACATGGTAAACTTAATTTTTTAGTAATATTTTTTATCATGAATGTAAAAGAGGGCAGCATACTGTAAAACAAGTGCAATAACTGTTTTTGATGAAATAAGATATCCAGATTTGTTTGGATGGATGTAGTAGCAATTCTCAATTAATTCTCAAAGTGCTCATCAGATATTTTGGGTCTAATATTGCCCTTCATGTGCTTCAGCCTTGAAAATAGTTGCTCACAAAAATAGTTGCTGCCAGAAACTGATGACATGAATCAGGCACGATTATAAAGAATGGGAGATTTTTCTTTGGGAAGATCAAACTATAAATTTTTTCTTTGGCTGCATTTTTAAAGAAATAAATCCCCTAAAAAATCTAAATTTTTAAGTAAGTTTACCATTTTGTGTTGGGCTGCATTCACAGCCGTCTTGGCCCGCATGTGGCCCATTGGCCCCAGATTGGACACCCCAGCTCTAAACTTTCGGTCAAACTCTTAAATTGTTGCATTTGCTATTTTGAATTGCTGAAAAAAAAAGGAAAAGGCAGCTGGTAAAAAATCATCATTATTTGCATATCCCCAAAAAAAAAAAAAAAATCGGCATTTCCTGGTCCTTTAACCGTTTGCCGACCGCTGCACAATGATATACGTCGGCAGAATGGCACGGCTGCGCAAAGCAACATACCTGTACGTCCTGTACTAGTGTCAACTCAATGTCCGCCTGGGGCCCGCGATCGCGTCACAGAGCAGAACGGGAGATGCCTATGTAATTCCTAGTTCTGCCTAGCAACATGACAGAGATCTACTGTTCCCTGTCATCGGGAGCAGTGATCTCTGTCATGCTGTAGTGAGCCCACCTTTCTACAAGTAGAATCACTCCCTAGGACACAATTAACCCCTTGATCGCCTCTTGGGTTTAACCCCTTCCTTGCCAGTGTCATTTACACAGAAATCAGTGCATTTTTATACCATTGATCGCTGTATAAATGACAATGGTCCCAAAATAGTGTCAAAAGTGTCCGATGTGTCCGCCATAATGTCGCAGTCACGATAAAAAATCGCAGATCGCCGCCATTACTAATAAAAAATAATAATAATAATAAAAACGCCATAAAACTATGCCCCATTTTGTAGGCGCTATAACTTTTTGCGCAAATGAATCAATGTACACTTATTGCTATTTTTTTTTTTAACAAAAATATGCAGAAGAATACACATTTATATATTTTTGGGGGATATACAGTACAGACCAAAAGAGTTTTTTTTATTTTCATGACTATGAAAATTGTAGATTCACACTGAAGGCATCAAAACTATGAATTAACACATGTGGAATTATACATAACAAAAAAGTGTGAAACAACTGAAAATATATTTCATATTCTAGGTTCTTCAAAGTAGCCACCTTTTGCTTTAATTACTGCTTGGCACACTCTTGGCATTCTCTTGATGAGCTTCAAGAGGTAGTCACCTGGCGCAGCACCCCATCACTCTCCTTCTTGGTCAAATAGCCCTTACACAGCCTGGAGGTGTGTTTGGGGTCATTGTCCTGTTGAAAAATAAATGATGGTCCAACTAAACGCAAACCGGATGGAATAGCATGCCGCTGCAAGATGCTGTGGTAGCCATGCTGGTTCAGTATGCCTTCAATTTTGATTAAATCCCCAACAGTGTCACCAGCAAAGCACCCCCACACCATCACACCTCCTCCTCCATGCTTCACGGTGGGAACCAGGCATGTAGAGTCCATCCGTTCACCTTTTCTGCGTCGCACAAAGACACGGGGGTTGGAACCAAAGATCTCAAGTTTGGACTTATCAGACCAAAGCACAGATTTCCACTGGTCTAATGTCCATTCCTTGTGTTCTTTAGCCCAAACAAGTCTCTTCTGCTTGTTGCCTTTCTTTAGCAGTGGTTTCCTAGCAGATATTCTACCATGAAGGCCTGATTCACACAGTCTCCTCTTAAAGGAGTTGTAAAGGTAAAAGTTTTTTTACCTTAATGCATCCTATGCATTAAGGTAAAAAAACATCTGACAGCACCGCCCCCCCCCCCCCCGAGCCCCCGTTTTACTTACCTCACCGTTCGAAAGTCCCGGGCGCGTGCTTGTCGTCCTGCTCGGTTCCCAGCCTGGCCGTTGATTGGCTAGGCTGGGCGGATTGATAGCAGCGCAGCAATTGGCTGGAGCTGCTGTCAATCACAGCGGATGATGCGGCGCGCCGGGGGGCAGGGCCGAGTGATACAGTCGGCGGCTATGGCCGCTGCTGTATCACGGGAGCGCGCTCGCAAAAGCTTTCCACCATGCGAGGGAGCTCGCATGAACGTGGAAAGCTTTTGCGAGGAGGAGCCGAGACAGCCGCCGAGGGACCCCAGAAGACACGGATCCGGGACACTCTGTGCAAAACGATCTGCACAGTGGAGGTAAGTATAACATGCATGTTATTTAAAAAAAAAAATAATTGTACCTTTAGTGTTCCTTTAACAGTTCTAGAGATGTGTCTGCTGCAAAAGGTGGCTACTTTGAAGAACCCAGAATATGAAATATATTTTCAGTTGTTTCACACTTTTTTGTTTGTATAATTCCACATGTGTTAATTCATAGTTTTGATGCCTTCAGTGTGAATCTACAATTTTCATAGTCATTAAAATAAAGAAAACTCTTGGTCTGTACTGTATATTATAGCAAAAAGTTAAAAATATATATATTTTTTTCAAAATTGTCGCTCTTTTTTTGTTTATAGCACTAAAAATAAAAACCGCAGAAGTGATCAAATAACACCAAAAGAAAGCTCTATTTGTGAGAAAAAAAGGGCGTCAATTTTGTTTGGGTTTAACGTCGCACGACTGCGCAAATGTCAGTTAAAGTGACACAGTGCCGAATCGCAAAAAGTGCTCTGGTCAGGAAGGGGGTAAATTCTGCCGGGGCTGAAGTGGTCAAACTGGGGGTGTTGAAGGGGTGTGTCCTCCACCTGCATTTTGTGCGCTACAAGATTTCCCTAGTTCCTGGGAAGTTGGAAGGTTTGCACAACGCTGCTTTTGGTTTCAGATGACACTACATTCACTGTTTTAACTGCAGAACACAAAGCATAAGATGTGCCTGTTCCATGACGGTTGCTAGGCAACTTGAGCTATGCCCCCTAAAACCTGGCATAATGTCTGCTACAAGCGTGACAGCTGGAGAGTGTAACAAATTGTATTGATCTAATGCAGAAATTACCAAAGATATAATATATCCAGAAAACTGTAATGTACTTCCAGTCCTCTTATCTACTTCCATCTGCCAGACACGTGATAGAAATACATAACCCCACATATTAAAGGGAATTCTCACTCCAAATTACAAAGAAGGAATTCTTCCTTCATTCCACTCATGAACAACAGGGGTAGCCCAAATTTTTTTTTTTATCTTTTAATTTTTTTTTATAAACATGGCAAAGAAATCAGCTTATACATAATTGGGCCAGATCCACGTAGATCGGCGTAACTTTAAATGGGCGTAGCGTATCGTAGTAACGCTACGCCCCAGCAACTTTGAGAGGCAAGTGCTGTATTGCTGTATTCACAAAGCACTTGCCTTTAAAGTTACGGCGGCGTATCGTAAATCTGCCGGCGTAAGGGCGCGGAATTCAAATGATAAAGATGTGGGAGTGTTTTATGTAAATTCTACTTGACCCCACGTAAATGACGGATTTTTTGAACGGCGCATGCGCCATCCGTGGGGGTATCCCAGTGCGCATGCTCAAAATCATGTCGCAAATAGTCAATGCTTTCGACGTGAACGAAATTTACGCAAAGCCCTATTCGCGAACGTTTTACGCAAACGATGTACACAGCGGAAAATTCGACGCTGGCCCGACGTCCATATTTAACATTGCGAACGCCTCATAGAACAGGGGTAACGTTACGCCGAAAAAAGCCTTACGTAAACGACGTAAAAAATGCGCCGGGCGGACGTACGTTTGTGGATTGGCGTATCTAGCTAATTTGCATACTCGACGCAGAAATCAACAAAAGCGCCACCTAGCGGCCAGCGTAAATATGCACCTTAGATCCGACGGCGTACTAAGACGTACGTCAGTCGGATCTAGCCCAGCTTCAGGCGTATCTTATTTTGTGGATACAAAACAAAGATACGCCGGAGCATCCTAGAAGTTACGCGGCGTATCAATAGATACGCCGACGTAACTTCTTCGTGGATCTGGCCCCATGTATATGATTAAAAAAAAAATATATTTTTCATTCATTAGGTATATATATATGGAGGCAACCATATTCACTCGTTATGTAGGCAGTATTTCTTAACTGGGGTTCTGCAGCATCCGGGTGGGCAAACTAGGGTTGTGAGGGGTGCCATGATACTGCCGGTATTTTTGCAGAGCATCATGCAATTTCCATGGTGCAGGCGGATCGACCATCAGCACCATCAAAACACATGACTCTGATCCAGGGCAGCCCTAGATTTTTTAGAAGGGGATAAACTCTGATGTGAAAGGGGGGGGAACTAAAGACTAACCCTTGGTACACATTAGTGTGGCATGTTTGTGGGCACTGGGCACATATCACAGGTACAACAACCCATTCATTTGTATAGGCTGCTGTGGAGTCCCTTGTACTTCTTTTTAAAAAATTGCACAGAACCTAAACGCATGGTTTTGCTGCACCATACTGTTTCGTATGCGTGAAAATGTAGCGTGGGTGCTGATGCAAGAAAAAGTGCAACGCTTTTCTGTGCAAGTTGGAAATGCACACATTCCCGACACGTACTAGTATGAACCGAGGTTGACTGAGAAATCTGATGTGAAAGGTAGGGGAACGGTGGACTCAAGATTTTGCATACTTTAGAAGGGTACCATTACTAAAGAAAGGTTGGGAAACACGAATGTAGGTGTAGCACCCAGATGGTTTGGCAGGATTGCTAGTAAATTTACCTGCCAGGTATAGTTGCCATGGCCAGTCGATAGGAGATCAATTGATTCCACCCTAATTCTGGAATTGCTGCACTTCTGTTGCTAGATGGCGGGTATTTGGAAACATTAAATAAGACAAGGGCATTGCAAGGACAGATTAGGAATAGATAGAGTATCTCAGCCAATGTGTGGGGATCTTCTTGGTCCCTTGGCCTGCTGAGAGGGCCTATTTATTTGGGTGAGGTCAGGTGATCAGGGTTCTGTGCCACCTGGACAGCTGTCTGGGTGGATGTGTGTTGTGCTGCCTGGGCTGCTAGGCCAGAGTTTGGGCCTATCCCGGGCACATCTGGCTACTAGGCTGTCTGAGGGCCTATCCAGAACCAAGAGAGCAGCGTAGGGTTGGGTTTTCGGCTTGCAGTCCAACCAGAAGTGACGGTTCTCCCAAACCTGTCGTGGTCGGAAGTAGAGGGGAAGCTGTGGCCACTAAGTTACCAACCACCTTGTTGCCAGGGACCACAGTGAGTAGCTGAAGCAAGTACCGGAGCAGTATGCTCACCCACCGGGGACGCTAAAGAATTGGAAAACTCCTCTTATGATCCAATGTAAAGACCTCTATGACAAAATGTAATATTTTAAGGCTGAACTCTAGTTAGCCGTAAAATATTATACAAAGTTTAATCAATAGTTTAATCTGGGGGAGTATGTACTCCCAGTCCCATTGTCTTTGCCAGTTGTCTATTGCCTTGCCAGTGATGGTGCCTAGCCAGCACCATCACTGGACCAGTGCTTTTACAAACAAAAGTGTAATGTCTCATACACACGATCGTTTTTTCTGACAGAATTCCGCTCAAGCTGTCTTGCATACACACGGACACACCAAATTCCAACCGTCCAAAACGCGGTGATGTACAACACTAGCACGAGCCTAGAAAAATGAAGTTCAATGCTTCCGAGCATGCGTCAACTTGTTTTCGAGTATGCATGTTTTTTTCTCCGTTGGAGTTCCATACAGATGAACGGAATTTCCGATATATTTTTTTTCCGTCGGAAAAAAAGAGAACATGATTTTCGGATCGTTAGTATGGTGCTTTCAACAGCCGATTGCTGTTTTTCATCCAACAAAAGCTAGATGTGCAGACCAGTGGCGGCTGGTGACATTTTAGGATGGGGGGGCGCAAGACCCCGCCCCTCCACATTTGGTCCCTCCCACTTCTCATAAGCCACACCCCCTATAGAATACACCCACTCCGTCCCCTGTATTCCACTTGCTTCCACTCATAGTGTCAGGAGTATACAGCTCAGCATCACAGCACAGAGTATATAGCCCCAGCATCACAAATCATGGTATATAGCGCAGGCTTACAGATTGGCGCAAACAAACTAAAAAATTACACTGTTAGTTATGAAGGACTCTAAATGGGCATGAGATTATCAGAGACTGCGGACATACTGCACGAGATTATCAGAGACTGCGGACATACTGCACGAGATTACCAGAGACTGCGGACATACTGCACGAGATTACCAGAGACTGCAGACATACTGCACAAGATTATCAGAGACTGCGGACATACTGCACGAGATTATCAGAGACTGCGGACATACTGCACGAGATTACCAGAGACTGCGGACATACTGCACGAGATTACCAGAGACTGCGGACATACTGCACGAGATTACCAGAGACTGCGGACATACTGCACGAGATTATCAGAGACTGCGGACATACTGCACGAGATTATCAGAGACTGCGGACATACTGCACGAGATTATCAGAGACTGCACACATACTGCACGAAATTATCAGAGACTGTGGACATACTGCACAAGATTACCAGAGACTGAAGACATACTGCATTACTTGTCCTGCAACTTGGGAATTCAACGTTGCATGACAAGTCGTCCCCCATATCTGTGCGACTTCAAGTCACAGCGACTTCAAAGTAGTCCCTGCATTACTTTGGTCGCACTTTGATGCAACTTGAGGTCCATAGACCCCCAGAATACACAGGCATTGCTTTAAGTCGCATCAAACTTTCAGACTGTTTTAGCCTGAAAGTCGCAAGATTCTGCCACAATTTTTTGCTGCGATTTTGCAGCGACTTGAAGCAATGCCTGTGTATTCTGGAGGTCTATGGACCTCAAGTCACATCAAAGTGGGACAAAAGTAATGCAGGGACTACTTCGAAGTTGCTGTGACTTGAAGTTGCACAGATATGAACGGTTCTGATCAGGTCCAACTTATCCTGCAACTTTCCAGTCCCAAGTCGCTATTTCCACCAATTAAATATAAAAACCAATTGAATACGCGGGGGGGGGGGGGTGAGTATGGGTTCCCTTCCTGCCGCTATTTCCACCAATTAAATAAATAAAAAAAATAACATTTTAACAAGCCCGGAGGGGGGGGGGGGGATTGGATAAGGTCCAAAAAGAAATGAATGAATAAGCGGGGGGGATGGTTTGGCTATTTCCACCAATTAAATAAAAAAAAACAATGTTAAATACTTTTTTTTTAACAAGCCGGGGGGGGGGGGGGGGGGGGATTGGTTGGGGTCCAAATAAAAAAATGAATAAGGGGGGGGGGGGGGGGGTTGGGTGCCATCACAGCTGCTATTTCCACCAGTTAAATTAAATAAAAACAATGTTAAATACTTTTTTTTTTTAACAAGCCTGGTTTGGGTGGTGCCGTTACTGCTGCTCTTTCCACCTATTGACAAAAAAACATCTGAATCATCTGAATAAGCGGGGGGGGGGGGGGCATGGTGGTCGGCCGCTACGGTCGGTATTTTTGCCCAAAGTTTTTTTTTTTTTTATAGGTCGGGTGCGGGAAGGGGTCCGTTTGCTGGCTCTTGCATACATGCCCGCTATCTGACACACTTTAATTAGGCAGGGAGGGGGTTCATACCTGTTACTGCAGGCATGCTGGCAGATAGCTTCGAGGCGCACTCAGCTCCTGAGTCCCGACGTCACTTCCAGTTCTTCCTGAGACGTCGGGACTAGCACAGAGACGTGCGGGTGCACACAGAAAGTGTGCACCCAAGCCATAACAAGACAGTCCATCGCGCCGGAAGCAAGTGGCGCGATGGAGAACGCCACAAAGGCATTTTTTTTTCTGCCAATGTAGCGCCTCGTCTGCAATCCCGTGATTGCACAGACGTGGCGCTACCCACACAACACTGTGTCCAGCGCCCGGCGCTCGGACACAGTGCACCTAAGTACCTTTTTTGGAAAAAAAATTCCTTAAAGGGACATGTTTAAATAAACATTTTTTTTTTTTTTTTTAGATTTTTTTTTACTGATTGGGGGAGGGGGGCGGCGCCCGGGCGCCCTCTATGGACGGGCCGCCACTGGTGCAGACTATAAAAATGTTGTCGTACGTGAACTCAACATCAGATTTTCATTTAATTAAAAATCGTAAGAGCAAGACTAGGCATGCTCAGAAACGAAAGAATTCCATACAAAAATAGTCAACACGTGACGTCACTTCTAAAGTTGTGAAAAAGAACTACAGCGCTACTAACAAATAATCTCAAAGAAATCACACAAAAAATACTAAATAATACAGCAGCAATCAAAAAACGGTGAACTAAACCAAATGATAAATGAATAAATACTGATGCGCTCGTATTAACTCATGTGCAATGTGAATCGTACATATACAATCAAGCAAAAAACCTGGTGAGAAGACTCTTAATATATATGTGAGTAGATCGTGAAAAAAGTCCTGATGATTGAATCAGTCAGTCTGCAGTGCTCCTTCCCTAATTGCCAAGCTCTCACTTCAATGTGATCAGGTTACAGCAACCTCCAGCAGCGATCAGATGTTTCCAGTTTCATTCAGTCACATGCAAAAGAGGAGGAAAGGAAACATAGCGCAATATTGTACCATATAGATGTGGATAAAGGTTGCACTTAGTGCACTCACGTATCCTCGCTTATAATATAGACAGGGTATGTTGCCGCTCAGTTTAAGTGGAGTCCTCACTCGGGATAGACATCCGATGGTCCGTCACTGTAGGCTCCTCCCCCACATGTATCGTCACTCGTTACGTGACTTAGTCATGGGTATGGTCCGTCACTGTAGGCTCCTCCCCCACATGTGTCGTCACTCATCACGTGACTTAGTCATGGGTATTCTAGAATACCCATGACTAAGTCACGTGACGAGTGACGATACATGTGGGGGAGGAGCCTACAGTGACGGACCATCGGATGTCTATCCCGAGTGAGGAGTCCACTTAAACTGAGCGGCAACATACCCTGTCTATATTACAAGCGAGGATACGTGAGTGCACTAAGTGCAACCTTTATCCACATCTATATGGTACAATATTGCGCTATGTTTCCTTTCCTCCTCTTTTGCATGTGACTGAATGAAACTGGAAACATCTGATCGCTGCTGGAGGTTGTTGTAACCTGATCACATTGAAGTGAGAGCTTGGCAATTAGGGAAGGAGCACTGCAGACTGACTGATTCAAGCATCAGGACTTTTTTCATGATCTACTCACATATATATTAAGAGTCTTCTCACCAGGTTTTTTGCTTGATTGTATATGTACGATTCACATTGCACATGAGTTAATACGAGCGCATCAATATTTATTCACTTCTAAAGTTGTATTTTGTCGTACGAGAATTTTCGTAGGGTAAGTAACCTCTTCACTTTCGAGACTAGAATGCAACAAAAAGACAAATGGTTGTCCAAAAATCTGTTTGTGTGTACGAGGCTTTAGTTTGTGCTAAAAGGTGTCCCTCTTTGTCATCTTGGCAATTTGGAAGGTATGCTCAGATTCTGCCTTCTGCTTTGCAGTACTGTACAATGGTCGTTCTTCACTATTGCTTTTCACAATGCATGTCTACCTGTGTGGCTCTAATTTTCTTTTAGCCATTTGTTATTATAAATACAATACAGTATATGACATTTTATTGGCATTATAATAGTAAGCGCTCCCTGCTATAATTCCTGGCTCTGTTCCTATCCATCCGGGAGTTTAGGGTGCTCCTGCCCACTGTTGTGTGTTCCAGCTCCTCTTGTTACATTCTGCATCATATAAAAAATAGACGATGGGCACCCCTCATGATAGCTGTAGCAGTGGTGAATCTGGGAACTCTGAGATTTACGCATAAAAGTCACCAAGTAATACATTATAAAAAAGATCAGGTGGTTTAATGCTCCACTAGCTACCAAAACTGTAACTGTAATATCAGTTTTGGGTGAACTACCCCTTGAAAATTTACCTTTTTCAGAATCTATTGTCAGTTTTTTAGACATTTGGCAAATCTTCAGTCCCTGGGTCAGCCTAGATTGCTCATGACTCAATGTACTTTTAGAGCTCTTTCACACTGGGGCGTTGTGAGCATCGGCGGTATTTTTAGCAGGGCTTTACTGTCGTTTTAGCGGCGCTTATCGGCCGCAAGCTGGGCGCTTTTAACCCTGAAAAAAGGTTAAAAGCACCAGCTTCGGCGTCGCTGCCCATTGATTTTTAAGGGCAGGGGCGCTGTAGGAGCGGTGTGTGCACACCGCTCCTACAGCGCCTCAAAGATGCTGCTTGCGGGACTTTTTTTAACATACTGCCAGCGCACCGCTCCAGGTTTTCACATTTTAGAGACAGGAGGGGCGCTTTGCAGTCGCTATTTTTATCGATATAGCGCCTGTAAAGCGCCTCAGTGTGAAAGAGGTCTTAGGCTTGTGACCAAGCGCAGGCGTTCTACCTCCCAACTTTATTAGATGGGACACCTATTAGTAAATGTATATTGGCATAGGACACACCCCCTACCCCGCCGCCTTTAAGGAGAATTACAGTATACAAAAAAAGATTAGTTAAACCCACAAGTGCTTTTTTCTACCACTACTATTCCTTTATATTGGCTTTTGAAATATATAAATGCAGACATTTTGAAATTGGATAAAAGTAGGGTTGTCCCGATACCACTTTTTTAGGACTGAGTACAAGTACCGATACTTTTTTTTATGTACTCGCCGATACCGAATACCGATACTTTTTTTAAATGTGTCCCCATATGCAGCCATGTCCCCCCACATATGCAGTCATGTCCCCCCACATATGCAGCCATGTCCCCCACATATGCAGCCATGTCCCCAAACATATGCAGTCATGTCCCCAAACATATGCAGCCATGTCCCCAAACATATTGCAGCCATGTCCCCAAACATATTGCAGCCATGTCCCCAAACATATTGCAGCCATGTCCCCCATATATGCAGCCATGTCCCCCACATATGCAGTCATGTCCCCAAACATATGCAGCCATGTCCCCAAACATATTGCAGCCATGTCCCCCATATACGCAGCCATGTCCCCAAACATATTGCAGCCATGTCCCCCATATACGCAGCCATGTCCCCAAACATATTGCAGCCATGTCCCCAAACATATTGCAGCCATGTCCCCAAACATATTGCAGCCATGACCCCAAACATATGCAGCCATGTCCCCAAACATATTGCAGCCATGTCCCCCATATACGCAGCCATGTCCCCAAACATATTAGAGCCATGTCCCCAAACATATTACAGCCATGTCCCCCACATATCCAGCAATGTCCCCCCACATGCAGCCATGTCCCCCATACCTAAATGATGCCGCCGCGTTAATCACAACGCGGGGAACATTAGAGTCAGCTTTCGTTTGAAAAGCTGTTTTCCCTGCCGCGCTGTGTATAGAGACACTCCCCCTTGCTCGCGATTGGACAGATCCGTCCAATCCCGAGCAAGGGGGAGTGTCTATGCGCGGCGGGGAAAACAGCTATTCAAACGAAAGCTGACTCTAATGTTCCCCGCGCGGTGATTAACGCGGCAGCGGCGGCGGCTTTGCGATATACGGCGGCGGCAGGGGGGGGCAAGTATTCTATTTAGGCATCGGGGGTATTTGCGGGAGTACAAGTACTCCCGCAAATACTCGGTATCGGTCCAGGACACCGATACTGGTATCGGTATCGGGACAACCCTAGATAAAAGGTTTAGCACTGGGAAACACTTTTTGATAGATAAAAAGTACATTTTATATACAACTATATAGATCAGACCAAAATGAGGGACAAATGAGGAGGAAATAGGGACAGAGGGACATTCATTTCAGTGGGCTGCCCTACATGCAAGAAATGCAAAAAAGTAGTGCTGCGGCTCCATGCGGTTTAGCAAGCGTGCATTTGCAGATGAGTAGGGGTGTCATTTACATTTCATGGTACCGACACGCGCCTGCTAAAGGGCATCGCGTTTCATTGCATGCCAGGAAAGTGATTTTGCATGCAAAGGTCTGAATCTAGCCTTATGGCTGATGTGGTAACATTCAATTACTCTTGCTTTCAGATCATTTATTGCTCTACATGGCCTTAAGGCTTTATTTAGAGATTCCTTTAGTGCGACGGGCAACTTCTAATCCATATTTGCAATTTCATACAACTGAGACCTCAACTTTAATTAAAGTATAACTAAAGGTCTTTCTGTTAAAAAAAAACCTGTTCGTTTTGGATAGAGTAGAGATGGATTAGAACAGCTTTTAGGTTTGTATTGCTGTCTGTGCCCCTTTTAACCACTTCAGCCCCAGAAGATTTGGCTGCTCAATGACCAGGCCATTTTTTGCGATTCAGCACTGTGGCGCATTAACTGACCATTGGGCGGTCGTGCGACGCTGTACCCAAACAAAATGTATGTCCTTTTTTTCCCACAAATAGAGCTTTCTTTTGGTGGTATTTGATCACCTCTGCAGTTTTTATTTTTTGCGTTATAAATAAAAAAGTGCGACAATTTTGAAAAAAACCCCACAATGGGCCAGATTCAGGTACGGCGGCGCATCTTTGAGGCGGCGTAGCGTATCCTATTTACGCTACGCCGCCTTAAATCAGAGAGGCAAGTGCTGTATTCTCAAAGCACTTGCCTCCTAAGTTACGGCGGCGTAGCGAAAATGGGGCCAGCGTAAGCGCGCGTAATTTAAATGAGGATGAGGTGGGCGTGTTTTATTTAAATGAATGGTGACCCGACGTGATTGACGTTTTTTACGATCAGCGCATGCGCCGTCCGTGTACATATCCTAGTGTGCACTGCGGCAAAGTACGCCACAAGGATGCATTGGTTTCGACGTGAACGTAAATTATGTCCAGCCCCATTCACAGACGACTTACGCAAACAACGTAAAATTTCAAAATTTCGACGCGGGAACGACGGCCATACTTAACATTGGCTACGCCACCTAGGGGGCAGCTTTATCTTTACGCCGGCATACCTCTTACGGAAACGGCATATCTTTACTGCAACGGGCAAGCGTACGTTCGTGAATCGGCGTATCTACTCATTTGCATATTCTACGCCAAACTCAATGGAAGCGCCACCGATCGGCCAGCGGAAATATTGGACCCTAAGATACGACGGCGCAGGCCGTCGTATCTTAGGTAGGTTTAAGTGTATCTCAGTTTGAGCATACACTTAAACATACGACGGGCTTAGATTCCGAGTTACGTCGGTGTATCTACTGATACGCCAGCGTAACTCTTTGTGAATCTGGCCCAATATCTTTTACTTTTTGCTATAATAAATATCACAATTTTTTTAAATAATAAAAATCACAATAAGCGTATATTGATTGGTTTGCGCAAAAGTTATAGCGTCTACAAAATAGGGGATATATTTATAAAATTTTTATTAATAATTTATTTTTACTAGTAATGGCGGCGATCAGCGGTTTTTATCGGGACTGCGATATTGTGGTGGACAACTCTGACACTTTTGACACATTTTGGGGACCAGTGACATTTATACAGCGATCAGTGTTATAAAAATGCACTGATTACTGTATAAATGACACTGGCAGGGAAGGGGTTAACACTAGGGGGCGATCAAGGGTTTAACTGTATTCCCTCAGTGTGTTCTAACTGTAGGGGGGATGGGACTGACTGGGAAGAGATTGATTGGTGTTCATACATTGTATGAACACACGATCAGTCTCCTTGCCCCTGAGAGAACCAGGATTTGTGTGTTTACACACACATATCCCCATTCTCGTTCTCGCATCAGTTCCGGGGACACGCTTCGGGACCCACTCCGGAGGCAGCTTAAAGAGCCGACGTACAGCTACGACGGCTCGCACAGGGGGGCCAGCCTGCCGCAGCGGTTAAGGAGATCTCTATTTGTCTTGTTTACCATTATCATTGAAAGTGAAAATAAAAGAAAATCACATATTTTGGGTTGTTCCCAGAAAAGTAATATAGGGGAAATCTTCCAATGGGGACACTAGTTCTGGTGACCTGGGGGTCCCCAAGGGATTCCATTAATTTGCAGGATATTACTCTCGTTTTCTGTTTGGCTATGGGACAAGAAGTGAAGTGAAATCTTTGTAATGGGACACAGATGGTGAAAAAAAAAAATCTGCTAGGGGTTATAACCCCTACCTTGCTTTATCAATAATGAAACAAAAAATGTTGCCTTTAGTTCTACTTTAAATCATTAAAAACAGGTTACATCCGCTCCTGATGAGTTCCACGAAACGCGTCAAGAAATTGGATGCTTCTCATGTTGTTACCATCTAGGAATAATTTACAATCCTACTGTACTATGCTGACGTTATTTATATGTTTTACATTCTTGTTATTCATACGGAACAAAAGAGTCTGGCAATACTATGCACTACTATTTTACTATGCTATTATACTTGTATATATTACTGTATGGAATAAATATTTTGGGCCCGAACCACGTACCTCTGCGCTGGGCGCAGCGTATCTAAGATACACTACGCCGCCGTAACTTTTTTTTTCTGAATCCTCAAAGAATTCGCGCCGTAAGTTACAGCGGCGTAGTGTATCTTTGGCGGCGTAAGGACGCGGGATTCAAATGGATTTAATGGGGGCGTGTTTTATGTAAATACGTCGTGACCCGACGTAAACAACGTTTTTTTTTAACTGCGCATGCGCCGTCCGTGGGGGTATCCCAGTGCGCATGCTCGAAATTAAACCGGAACCAGCCAATGCTTACGACGGTGATGTCATTCTACACAAATTCCTATTCGTGAACGACTTACGCAAACGACGTAAAAAATTCAAAATTGGACGCGGGAATGACGGCCATACTTAACATTGAGTACGCCTCATAATAGCAGCTTTAACTATACGCCGGAAAAAGCCGAATGCAAATGATGTAAAAACAATGTGCCGGACGTACGTTCGTGGATCGCCGTAACTAGATAATTTGCGTACTCGATGCGGAATTCGATGGAAACGCCACCTAGCGGCCGCCGAAAAATTGCAGCTTACATCCGACGGCGTACTAAGACGTACGCCTGTCGGATCTAGCCGAGATGCCGTCGTATCTTGTTTTGAAGATACAAAACAAAGATACGACGCGCACAATTTGAAATTACGCGGCGTATCAAGAGATACGCCGGCGTAATACCTTTGTGGATCTGCCCCTTTATATTTATATAAAATGATTCCTTGTTTACAATTTACTATTATATAGCAGTTTGCATATTACCAGTTACTAGCCAGCCATATTTGTATCCATTTGCCTCGTATGCTTCATATAAAGTCCCACTGTTCTCCCCCCTAGTTAGTCTTGCAATTTAGGGATGGAGGCTATGAACTTGAATTTTTTATAGCCTCATATAAAGTCCCACATGTTTTTATCCTTTATCAGGTTACAATCAAGTTGCCCTCCTTGCTAGAAGGATAGAACACTGGGGAATTTGTAACTTCAAAGCACAAAATGTATCCTATTTGGATTCCGCTTCGGTTGAAGAGAAAGTACCGAGCAGAAAATGCTGAGATGACAGGCAACACGAAGGTTAGAAATGAACATATCAACATTCAGAATGCTTACACTTCAATACAGCAGAGACGGCAAAACAGAATCAAATGAGGTTTTCGGTAAAGCGACTGTCGCTGAAATCAATTTTGAGAACAAAGCTGCCCTTGCTTAAAAGACGTTGAATACTCACAACTCCTGCTACAGATCCCTGCTGTAGTAACAGGATGAGAGGAGTTTGGGTGGAAAGTGCAAAGAGATAGGAGTTCAGTTCTGTAGTTGACCCCCCCCCCCATGAGACTTAGTGGGCGTCCTGCCTGCAAAGATGTGAAGCTTCCAGTGTCTGGTATTTCCTAGCTGGCTAATACCTGGTAAGGTCCAATATCCGGAGTAGGACTGAAATTGGGAAAAGGACTAGGTAGTGTGCGCAACAGGAAAAAGCACCAACTGCTGTCCAGTAACGGTGACAGCAGGGGTCAAGTCCTGGGGAAAAAAGTGTGGGAACTCCCACCCAAGATCCACTCCCCCACCAAAAAAATGATATGCTCATATGCATAATTACTAAACCGCTTGCTTAGAAAGAAGCAAGTTCTTTCTAAATACCGCGATAACTCGCGGCAGACCTCTGCAATGTCTCCTGGGAACAATGACAAAAGCTCCCAGGAGACATTGCGGCATTGAGGAAGTGACGGAATACCCATACACTACCCGATGAATCCATATACAGGAAGTGGCCAGTAACATCAAGGATTAATAAGGTTCGCCTGCCTCTGATAGTGACTCGAGCTGGGCATCGCCGCTGGGCTCGGGCGGCTCGGCTGCTCTAGTCCTGCAAAGGGAACTGAGGGCCAGATCCACAGCCGCCATGCGCAACTTAACTTTTCAGAGTTAAGTTACACTGCCGCAAATCTCCCAAGTTAGGTGCCGATCCACAAAGCACTTACCTGGAAATTTGCGGCGGTGTAACTTAACTCCGTCCGGCGCAAGGCGTTTCTAATACAAATGGGCGATTCCCATTTAAATTAGGCGCGCTCCCGCGCCGGACGTTCTGCGCATGCTCGTCGGGTAACTTACCCGACGTGCATTGCGCTAACTGACGTCACTCCGACGTCATTTGCTTAGACGTTAACGTAAATGGCGTACAGCGCCATTCACGAACCTCTTACGCAAACGACGTAGAGTTGAAAATTTCGACGCGGGAACGACGGCCATACTTAATAGGGCTTAGTCAAATAGGACTCAGCCCTATTTTTACGCGGCGTAACTCGACGTAAACTACGTAGATTTAGCGCGACGGGCCCGTCGGAACGTTTGTGGATCGCCGTAAGTGTTCATTTGCATATTCTAGGCCGGCCGCAATGGCCTCGCCACCTAGCGGCCGGCCTAGAATTGCATCCTTAAGATCCGACAGTGTAATTCAATTACACATGTCGGATCTTCTGCCTATCTATGGTAAACTGATTCTGTGGATCAGTTCCATAGATAGAAACAGGGATACGACGGCGTATCAGTAGATACGCCAGCGTATCCCTTTTGTGGATAACCCCCTGAGTTCCTGCTGTGAAAAAAGTGCAGGAACTCCATTCCCATGCGTTCCCGCAGGACTTGAGCCCTGGGTGACAGAAGCTAAGTACATATGCTCTGAAGTAAAATGCAGCATAACGGTTTATTCTGAAATTTGATGTCCTGAAACCATATGTGCTGTGATTGCATGCCCTAATGTTGTACAACTTGAAGTTGGAAAGTAAAGTTTTCCGAGGATATTGGACTCGGTTCTGTTATTACTTGTGGCCTATCCCTGGTACTTGGCTCGTCTGGGAGAAGTGTGTGGTGAGAAAGGGAACTTGATATGGTACCAGTGTTGCCAACCTACCAGATTGAAAATTACTGACACAGCACCCAAAATTTACTGGCACAGCCAAGTTTTTACTGGCATTTCCAAAAAGTTACAAAATTACAGTTTTAAGAACAAATCTCTGTATTTAGGCTACAAATAAGTACAATATGCAATTAGAAATGGGATTTAAGATAGATATTAAGGCAACATTTTTTATTTATTTATTTTCAATATAGTAAGTAAGTAGCTCAGGGACGGGACTCAGGAGGGCAAGAAATTAGAATGGGCGGCACACACACATGAAACTGATTTTCAGTGACACGGACAGTAATGTGCAACAGCAAAGGTCACCGACACGACACATGCCCTCCTGAGTCAGTGACAGTCTCTCTCCACACCAGGGGGTCCCTCCACTCCAAAGCACTGACAGTCCTGCTCCTGGCTTGCCTTGCTACCGTCCCTCACACGAGGCTCCAGCTGCTCCACTTGGCTGCTGCATGACATCACACAACACTCTCAGGCACCACCTCCACCAGTCCCGCCTCCTGATGGCACCAACTGACAGTCTCGGCCACCTCCGGACCCGAATTACGCATGCACCGTTCCAAGCCATATTTTTTACTGCCAACCTTTCCTCTTACTGGCAGGAGAAAAGTGCCCATTTTTTACTGGCTGCCAGTAAAAATACTGACGGTTGGCAACACTGTATGGTACATGTGCCTACAAGGAAGTGATGGCCAGACTGCCTAGCTAAAGTCTACACCATCCAGTGGCCAACTCCCTCTCTGAAACATGCACATCTAATGCCTTGTACACATGATCGGAATTTCCGTTGGGATAAACTCCGACTGATTTTTCCGACGGAATTCAATTCAAGCTGTCTTGCATACACACTGTCACACCAAGTTCCGACCGTCAAGAACGCGGTGATGTACAACACTACGACGAGCCGAGAAATATTAAGTTCAATGCTTCCGAGCATGCGTCGATTGATTCTGAGCATGTGTTCTTTTTCTCCGTTGGAGTTCCATACAGACGAACAAAATGTCGATATAAAAACTGGCTGCATTTGGGGGGACAAACTGGCTGCATTTGGGGGCACAAACTGGCTGCATTTGGGGGCACAAACTGGCTGCAATTGGGGGCACAAACTGGCTGCAATTTGGGGCACAAACTGGCTGCAATTGGAGGGGCAAACTGGCTACATTTGGGGGGACAAACTGGCTGCAATTGCGGGGGGACAAACTGGCTGCAATTGGGGGGAGCAAACTGGCTACATTTGGGGGGACAAACTGGCTGTAATTGGGGGGGCAAACTGGCTACATTTGGGGGGACAAACTGGCTGCAATTGCGGGGGGACAAACTGGCTGCAATTGGGGGGCAAACTGGCTACATTTGGGGGCAGAAACTGGCTGCAATTGGGGGGGGCAAACTGGCTACAATTGAGGGGACAAACTGGCTGCATTTGGGGGGACAAACTGGCTGCAATTGGGGGGACAAACTGGCTGCAATTGGGGGGACAAACTGGCTGCATTTGGGGGGACAAACTGGCTGCATTTGGGGGCACAAACTGGCTGCAATTGGGGGGACAAACTGGCTGCATTTGGGGGCACAAACTGGCTGCAATTGGGGGGACAAACTGGCTGCAATTGGGGGCACAAACTGGCTGCATTTGGGGGCACAAACTGGCTGCAATTGGGGGGACAAACTGGCTGCATTTGGGGGCACAAACTGGCTGCAATTGGGGGGACAAACTGGCTGCAATTGGGGGCACAAACTGGTTGCACTTGGGGGGACAAACTGGCTGCATTTAGGGGGACAAACTGGCTACATTTGGGGGCACAAACTGGCTGCATTTGGGGGGACAAACTGGCTGCAATTGGGGGGACAAACTGGCTGCATTTGGGGGCACAAACTGGCTGCAATTGGGGGGACAAACTGGCTGCATTTGGGGGCACAAACTGGCTGCAATTGGGGGGACAAACTGGCTGCATTTGGGGGGACAAACTGGCTGCATTTGGGGCACAAACTGGCTGCAATTGGGGGGACAAACTGGCTGCATTTGGGGGCAAAAACTGGCTGCAATTGGGTGGACAAACTGGCTGCATTTGGGGGGACAAACTGGCTGCATTTGGGGGCACAAACTGGCTGCAATTGGGGGGACAAACTGGCTGCATTTGGGGGCACAAACTGGCTGCAATTGGGGGCACAAACTGGCTGCATTTGGGGGCAAAAACTGGCTGCAATTGGGTGGACAAACTGGCTGCATTTGGGGGGACAAACTGGCTGCATTTGGGGGCACAAACTGGCTGCAATTGGGGGGACAAACTGACTGCATTTGGGGGGACAAACTGGCTGCATTTGGGGGGACAAACTGGCTGCAATTGGGGGGACAAACTGACTGCATTTGGGGGGACAAACTGGCTGCATTTGGGGGGAAAAGGTTCTCTTTCTAAGTCCATCGGAATTTCCAAAGGAAAAACTCAGATGCCGGGCACACACACGGTCGGAATATACGATCGAAATTCCATTTGAACTTTTTCATCGGAAATTCCGATCGTGTGTACGTGGCATAAAGTGTGCCTAGGGATGTTTTCTTTCACTCTTGCTCAGACAGAACATCAGTACGGTGACTGGGTGCAATGCAAGGAGATGCAGTTTTAAAAATCAGCAGGAAGCTGATCAATTATACAAAAGAGCCTAGTAACCAAAATCAAAACAAAATGGCAGCTGCTTCAATCAATTTAGTATAAGCTTTTCAAAGTAAGGTACATATGCAAAGGGTTTTTCCGCAGAGCAGTCATAATACAAAAATTCCCAGCACCACACCTATAGGCTAGATAGCAAAAAAATAAAAATTACAGTGTTTAAATGATTTACTTCAAATCTTTAAAAGCGTCCATCTTGGAACATACATAGAAATAAATGTATTGAGGGCAGGTATTCCTGGAGGGACCTGAAACATTTAAAGAGGAATGATCTGGCTTCAGGCATACCTGCCTACAATGTTATCATTGTTATATATGTTCCAAGATGAAGGTTCTCATAGAGAACTAGGGACCATGCTTCACAAAGGGGCCCTGTAGAGGCAGCATGGCTTCCACATATATAGTATTTTATTTATTTTTTATTTTCAAATATTGTTTTTGGTTGGTGACTCCATGCTGGTAACTCATATGGTACTATCCCTTGATGCTGGATGTCATTTACACAAAGCGCTGATTGCTGTTCTAGTAATAGACAGCATATCCCTCTGGTGAATGAGTATTTCTACCATTGATAGAAGGATTGTCATTACGGGTGTTTCCAAGAGTTGGGTGAAGGCTGAAGTGGAGCTTTTATATGTTTTACACCCATAACAATACAAACTGTTTATTTTTGTTGTTCTGACAAACTTCAGTTTATGGTCACATCTTTCTGGACACTTTTATTATTTTAGCACTGCATTTTTCTTATAATTTGGTTATTGGTGTACTATATGTAGCAGGTACTTCTCCAGACAGAACTAATCTATTAAAGGACAGCTGTCTGCTGCAGCAGCGTGGGCTTTTTCACCCTCCCCCTTTCTCGCTTAACACACAGACTCTCAGAACTGCTTGTTTGTATACTCCCTATTGGAAGAGCCTGAGCCAATCATCAGCCAGCAGCAAAGGACTGTGGGGGAGGAGATAAAAAGCCAGAGCCTCTTTTTGCCTACACCCCATCAGGAGAGCATTTCCTGCACTCTATGTGTGTGTGGAATCGTGGCCTACCAAGGGGCACACAGCCTGCAACTCCAGCCCAGAGGAAAAGGTTGTTCATTAAGCTCCAGCCCAGAGGAACAGATTGTTCATGCTAAAGAAGGACATCCTGCAACAGCTCAAGGACTGAATGCCACTGCGACACACCTGTATCTAAGATCGATCGATCTTTCAGGGGAGGACCGCTGACTGTGTACAGGATTTGGTGAGGGGGCTTTGCCAAGAAACCTTTAATGATTTTCATAGAATCCACATCCAAATATTGTCCACAGAGCTCCTACATTGCCAGTGAAGATAATAAAACGCAAAGCTTTGCCTCCAGGACATTTCCGCGGTTGCTCTTAAAGGGGACACACCACGGGTATTGGGATCATTTCACTGGGTGTGTACTAGAGGTATCGTAGGCCGGCCTGGGGTTCCCCTTTAGCCACAGAATCTCACACACACCAAAAGTTATTAAGGAGTCTATTTAATCTGTACATATTGTTACCTATTGCTTTCGTTGTTTGCATAGTGTTCCTGACAGTTTTCTTTAAACTGTTTCAACCAAGTCCTGGGTACTTACACAGGTCCTGGCTGACTAATGTTAACCTGAATTTTACCTTTCTTCAAGTAAATTACAAGAAGAACTGTGTTATGTATTCCTGCTGAGTTATTCCATTAATCACATTGCTAGGTGTGCGAGAGGGGCTGAAGGGTTGAAAGGCCGAGTAACGGACTGAACAAACAAAAACAGCTCCCTCGGGGGTTTGCTACAGATATATCTATACTTATTACATGCGGCTGTTTTAACTGCTTGCCGACCAGCCGCCGCCAGGTCGGCTCTGCTGGGCAAAATCACGTAGCTATACGTCATCTCTCCGAGCAGCCGATAGGGGCCCCGCTCGCCCCTGATGCCGACGTGCGTGCCCGGCGGTCGCGATCACCGCCGGGCACCCAGGGGGGGAAATGACCTATCGTCTGTTCATACAATGTATGAACAGCGATTTGTTATTTCCCCATGTCAGTCCACCCCCCCTTCAGTTAGAACACACCCAGGTAACATGATTAACCCCTTCCTCGCCCCCTAGTGTTAACCCCTTCACTGCCAGTGGCATTTTTATAGTAATCAATGCATTTTTATAGCACTGATTGCTATAAAAATGCCAATGGTCCCAAAAATGTTTCAAAAGTGTCCAAAGTGTCCGCCATAATGTCGCAGTACCGATAAAAATCGCTGATCGCCGCCATTATAGTAAAAAAAAAAAATATTAAGAAAAATTACATAAAACTATCCCCTATTTTGTAAACGCTATAACTTTTGCGCAAACCAATCAATAAATGCTTATTGCGATTTTTTTTTACGAAAAATATGTAGACAAATACGTATCGGCCTAAACTGAGGAAAAAAATAGTTTTTTTATATATTTTTGGGGGATATTTATTATAGCAAAAAGTAAAAAATATTCATTTTTTTTTTAAATTGTCGCTCTATTTTTGTTTATAGCGCAAAAACTAAAAACCGTAGAGGTGATCAAATTCCACCAAAAGAAAGCTCTATTTGTGGGAATAAAAGGACGCCAATTTTGTTTGGAAGCCACGTCGCATGACTGCGCAATTGTCAGTTATAGCGACGCAGTGCAGAATCGCAAAAAAGTGGCCTGGTCTTTGACCAGCAATATGGTCCGGGGGTTAAGTGGTTAATTTCACTGAAAGAGCACTGATTTTATTTTACTATTTTATTCCCACTCTAGCTTTATTGACCTATTCTGGGTGATTCCAATTTTTCATGCTGCTGCAGAAGTCAAGCTAACACACCCAACAACCTATTGGTTTTTCGTCATTAAAATTTACATCCAGCAAAATCTTCTTTTTTTTTTTTTTACGTGGATACAGTTAGAGAGATTTAACTTCACTTCATATCCCGCTGACAGTGTGTATCTAGACAGGAACTTAAGGGCCCGGATTCAGATACAATGGAGTATCTATCCGCGGGCGTAACGTATCTCAGATACGTTACGCCGCCGTAAAGTAGGGCGCAAGTTCCGTATTCAGAAAGAACTTGCGCCCTATGTTACGGCGGCGTAGCGTATGTTGTCCGGCGTAAGCCCGCCTAATTCAAATGTGAATGATGTGGGCGTGTTTTATTTAAATTTAGTGTGACCCTGCGTATTTGACTTTTTTTTTTCGAACGGAGCATGCGCCGTTCGTGAAAGAATCCCAGTGCGCATGCTCAAAATTACGCCGCAAATCGTCATTGCTTTAGACGTGAACGTAACTTACGTACAGCCCTATTCGCGAACAATGTACGCAAACGACGTAAACTTTTCAAAATTCGACGCGGGAACGACGTCCATACTTAACATAGGATACCCCTCATATAGCAGGGGTGACTTTACGCTGGAAAAAGCCTAACATAAACGACTTAAAAAAATGCGCCGGGCGGACGTACGTTTGTGAATCGGCGTATCCACCTAATTTACATATTCCTCGCGTAAATATACGGAAGCGCCACCTAGTGGCCAGCGTAAATATGCAGCCTAAGATACGACGGTGTAAGACACTTACACCGGTCGGATCTTAGGGAAATCTATGCATAACTGATTCTCTGAATCAGGCGCATAGATACGACTCCGCAACTCAGAGTTACGACGGCTTATCTGGAGATACGCCGTGGTAACTGCTCTCTGAATCAGGGCCCAGGTAACTATTTAAGTGCAACCCTGTGTCCTGGATCCCTATAATAAAAATAGAGCATGTTCCCATTTCTGCAGTGCAGTGCATTTTGAAAAATATATTTACATTTTGTCCTGCATTTTAGTGTATTGTGAGGTCAGTGGCAACTATTCCGAAAGTCAGTGGCAACTCATGAAAATGAATATAGCATGCTTTTAATGTATTAAAATATGTTGGCAATGGGAATACCAACCTTTGGTCGATGGCTGGTAACTATCTACTCCAAATCCTAAAACGCATTGGTAACGCACGTCAACGTGCATCAATAATGTATGGCAATGTGTAAAGGAAGCTCACATTGACACATGATAACGCACCTGTCTAATGCTATGAATAATCTCACCTCTACGCAGAGCATAACTCTAATTGGGTTTGAAATTAAGTAAATGATTGCGGTGTGTTTAGCCTTGACAGCTCTGTCAGTGAGAAGTAGAGATATTTCCATAATCTCTCTGTGTTCACAAATCACACAGCGGCCTTACTTATGAGAAGAAAACACCGGCAGCAAAACTTTATTTATTATTCTCTACAAGCTTTCCCGTGCCCCGAATCTTTGTAGAAGCTCCCCCGTGCTCAGAATCTCTCATAAACAGAATTATTAGTGTGTACAGTTTACAAAAACTGTAGGAGAACTAGATCAGTATTCAAGGCAAAACAGGAAATTCGATCATTAATTCACAATACAGAGTTTGGGCTGCATCTGCTTTTTCAGTATAATCTTTGGAAGGAAAAATGATGTCCACCCATGGTGCTGAGAAGGTTAGATCACATTTGAAATACAGATAATAAAATATTCCTGTAAGGTAAGGTGACCAGACATCCCTGGTTTCCGGGGACAGTCCCCGGATTGAGGACACTGTCCCCGGACCAAGTCTGTCCCCAGTTTTGTCCCCGGATTGGATTTGAACAGGGGCTGGGGCCATTTCAAAGATAGGTCAGTGCAGAATAAAAAAAAAAAATTCTGAATTGCACACCCCCGCTCCACCGCTCCTACTAGCTTAGGGGGGTGTATTTTTTCCTTTATCTGTGCCCCTTTCTGATGATCATGTGCTGGTCGGAGCGGAGGGAATATTTCTTCAGTTTTGGGTGCATGCCCATTCAGTTCCGCTCGCATGTTCTTCTGTCTTGGCTCAAGTCCCAGCCAGCCGCCTGCCTGCTTATCTCCTTGCCTTCCCTGGTGGAGTGATCTTCCTCCGCTCCCCACCCAGTAGTAGCCAGGGCCTGGAGAGTAAGACTTGGCAGGCTGTGAGGCAGGTGGCGACGGGCAGAGAGTCACTGATTGCCACCATTACTAAAAAAAAAAAAAAATATGTCCCCGGATTTAATTAAAAAAATCTGGTCACCTTAGGCCTGGTACACACGATAGGATTGATCCGCGGATACGGTCCGCCGGACCATATCCGCGGATAAATCCTCTGCGGATTTTAATCCGATGGAGTGTACACACCATCGGATCGAAATCCGCGCCGAATTCCCATCGCGGTGACGTGTCGCGCCGTCGCCGCGATGATGACGCGGCGACGTGCACGACGCTGTCATATAAGGATATCCACACATGCGTCGAATCATTACGACGCATGCGAGGGATGGGTTTGGACGGATCGATCCGGTGAGTCTGTACAGACCACCGGATCGATCCGCTGGTGCCGATTCCAGCGGATAGATTTGTAAGCATGTCTACAAATTTTTATTTGCTGGAATTCGGAAATATCCGCGGATAAATATCCGCTGGAACGTACACACCAGGGGATCTATCCCCTGGTGCGGATGGATCCTCTCGTGTGTACGGGGCCTTACTGTAAGGTAAATGTATGTGGTTGATTAAATCTATCAGAGAATTCCTATTAATCAGCAGGCTCGAAGGAATATGCATGTGCCTAACTATTAGCCAGGTGCGCATGTGGTTGTTTGTGTGTCCCATGGCGTGTGTCTATGGAGTTGCACGCCCAGTAGCATCATTGGTGCCAGGCGCCTATATAACAGATGTTCTAACTTCATGTCAGTGCTGACTGGTGTTCCGCTGAATCTTGTGTCCTATATATGATTCCTGATACCAACCTGGCTAACTCCTGACCTGATCCTGGATTCTGCCTGTACTGTTGCTTTCAAGTTCCTTCCTATGTGACTACACTTCTGTCTCTGATTTGGCGCCACACTATTACCTGCACTGGCTGCATCCATACTTCCCAACTGTCCCTGATTTCGAGGGACTTTCCTTGATTTCGAGCAATGTCCCTCTGTCCCTCATTCCTCCTCATTTGTCCCTCATTTTGGTCTGATCTATATAAATGTATATAAAATGCACTTTTTATCTATCAAAAGGTGTTTCCCAGAGCTAAACCTTCCATCTGATTTGTAAATTGCTGCATTTGTAAATTCTAAAAGCCAATATAAAGGAATAGTAGTGGTAAAACAAGCGCTTGTGGGTTTAACTAATCTTGTTTTTTTATACAATTCTCCTTTAAGGGGGTGTGGAAAGGGGTGTGTCCTATGCCTGTATACTTTTGCTGATAGGTGTCCCTCATTTCCATCTCAAAAAGTTGGGAGGTATGGCTGCATCTAGCATCATCTCCATTCATTCCTGTGTGTTCCTGCCGCAAACTCATTGGAAGCGGTAATAGACTACGCTTTCTGAATCTAAAGCGCAATTGGATTTCCCCTATAACTCATACCATATGTTCTGCTGGATCTTCCAAGTCTGCATCTCCAGCCCAAGGTTCTGCCATCACCATCTAGCAGCAGCCAGGTCCCTCCTGTCCCTTATGGCTATCTGTCTTCATTCCAGTGGTGCTGGAAGAGGTGCCAACCTTATCATTTAAGTTCCATATCTAGTACATGACAGAATCAGACTATGTTAGAACTGCCAGTATCTACTTTTGTAATATTTTAATATCTTGTGCTGCCACCTAAAAAAGAAAAATTGTGGAAGATGTGCCTATAAAAGGCAAGCAGAGGTCAAAGGACTAGTCACCATTATTGACTGTAGGCTCCCTGTTTATTGGCTTTCACACTGGAGTGAAAGGAGCTGCTCTTTCAGGGCGCTTTGCAGGCGCTATTTTTATCGTTAAAGCAATGTGCAATGAGCCAGTGTGAAAGGGGTCTAACCTAGCCCACCCTTCCTCTCCACAGATACATACTTAATTACCTCAATCCAACAGCTGCAGTTCCATTGTTTACATGCAGCACTGCAAGTCTTCCCTGTCCTGGTCGCACCTGCACATTACAGCCCCATACCTCCCAACATTTAAAAAGTCCACTGCGGGACAGTTGTTGAGCGCGGCGGGGGGGGGGGGATCAAAGTTGTTGAGGGGGGGGTAATTCTGTGCACAGAATGTCTCCTCCATCAGCAGTCATCGATGCACCGCTACGGTTCCTCCTCCAGCAGTACTGCCCATTCAGCTCTGCCCGCCTCCTCCTACAGGCTGAGTACTGCCCATTCAGCTCCGCCCGCCTCCTCCTACAGGCTGAGTACTGCCCATTCAGCTCTGCCCGCCTCCTCCTACAGGCTGAGTACTGCCCATTCAGCTCCGCCCGCCTCCTCCTACAGGCTGAGTACTGCCCATTCAGCTACGCCCGCCTCCTCCTACAGGCTGAGTACTGCCCATTCAGCTCCGCCCGCCTAATCCTACAGGCTGAGTACTGCCCATTCAGCTCTGCCCGCCTCCTCCTACAGGCTGAGTACTGCCCATTCAGCTCCGCCCGCCTCCTCCTACAGGCTGAGTACTGCCCAATCAGCTCCGCCCGCCTCCTCCTACAGGCTGAGTACTGCCCATTCAGCTCCGCCCGCCTCCTCCTACAGGCTGAGTACTGCCCATTCAGCTCCGCCCGCCTCCTCCTACAGGCTGAGTACTGCCCATTCAGCTACGCTCACTTGTTGAGGGGGGGGGGGTTGCTTGCAGTTGTTGAGCTTGGATCCTCAGTGCGGGAAATTTAACCCTTTTGCAGGACTGCGGGAATATGCAGTCAGTGCGGGAAAATCCTGCAGAATCCGTGCTTGTTTGGAGGTATGCAGCCCCATAGACTGCTATAAGACCGTCTCTTATTGTCCCTGACATCAGGACACATTCCCATAGAGGTCTATGGGTGACTGATGTGCAGGTGCAGCCAGGACAGTTAACACTTGCACTGCTGAATGTATACAAACTGCGGAAACGTGGCCATTGGATTGAAGTAAGTGTGTATCCGAGGCAAATAGGGGTACGTGCACTTATCTTTTAAAGTGGTATTAAAACCAAAAATGCAATATACGGCAGCTTACCAATCCATAGATGTGTTGGATGCTTTATTTACATTTTTTGGGGGGGGCTTTTTCCTTCTCTTTTCACCTGATGATCTGGCCAGTGACACCTCCTGTATCCACTCTGGATGAAGGAGCAATAGAAAACATGTGCTACTTTACATGCATACTTTAGACACACCCCAGGTATGACATTTAAAGGAATATTTCACTTTTATTTTTTCACTTTAAGCATTATTAAAATCACTGCTCCAGAAAAAACTGCAGTTTAAAAAACTTTTTTTTGCATTGATACATGTCCCCTGGGGCAGGACCCAGGTGCCCAGACCCTTTTTAGGACACTAACTTGCATATTAACCTTTAAAATTAGCACTTTTGATTTTTCATGTTTATGTTTCATAGACTTTAACGGTGTTCGCGTGTTCGAACACATTTTTTGCCTGTTCGCATGTTCTGATCTAAAGGCTTTAATTAAAGCAAAAGGAGTTTCAACAAAAAACTGACACAAGGGAGTGATTCTTTTTCCAACTCAGTGATCCTGTTTTTGAATAGTTATTTTTTTTTTACATGATGGTGTTATATCTTTCACTTGGATGTTATAAGTAAGTACAGCTGGATAAAACAAAAATTGTGTCTGTCTTAATTTCAGGCTGCAAAGCAACAAAATGGGATTATTTTAAAGGGGGTGATTCTTTTCTATATCCACTGTATATTCTCCCATCAAATGATTAACATCAGATCAGTATAGAATGAATTTAAGTGTATGGATGTTTCACACAATTATAGAACACACACTACACGGATTACATTACACATTTTTTTCACTTTAAGGAAATAGCACCTTACTTTAGTTATTGATTTTCAGCATAGGCGTGCGCACAGGGTGTGCCGGGTGTGCCTAGGCACACCCTAATCTAGGCTGTGCTGATTCTTCCTGCTTCCCGTCTCTCCCCTGCAGCTCCTCTCAGAAGCAGGGAAGGGGCTGGTAAATATTTAATTAACTAGCCCCTTCCTTTTCTGAATGAACACAGTGAGTGATCTGTACTGATTGCTCCTGTCTTCATTGTTAACTGAAGCATGGTAAACTACGTTTACTGTAGACTACAGAGAAAGGGAAAGGAGATTCTCAGTCCTCAGAAGTGAGACATCAGTGAGACATCAGGGGTCTGTTTAGACTCTCGATATGTCACCAAAGCCCTATAACGAGGCTCCTAATTTTTTTTAGAAAAAGTAATAAAAACTATATTGTAAAAAAAATAAAAATAAAATAAAATGTAATGTAAAAAAAAAAATTAGGTGAATAATAAAAATAAAAAACTACTGACACTGTCCACTGCCCTACTGGCACCAATCTCAGCTCTACTGACACCCTCCGCTACTCTGCTGATATACACATGTGTTTGTGCTCTGGGGTGCACGGCACACCCTAATGCAACAGGCTGCGCACACCAATGATTTCAGTATAGATAAGGGTTTGGTTTATTTACAATTAGGGATATACATAGAAGATAAATGTTAACTACAAGGGAGAGGATGATGGTAAGGGACCACAGGTGGTAAGGTGGAGAGGAAAGGAGTCCACTCTCTAAGCCAGAACAATCATTCTCATCTCAAACGGGATACAGGTCAGAGCTCTGTCCATCAATGACAAGTCTAAACAAATTACATCCTTGATCCCTCATTAACCACTTGAGACCCGCGCTATTGACAAAAGACGTCAACAGCGCGGCTCTCAGGTGCCAACTGGACGTCTTTGGACGTCATTTAAAGTGCATTACCCACGCGCGCCTCTGGGGGGCGCGCAGCGGGTAAGCACTGTCCCGACGCATCGCTGGGAAGCCGATGCGTGTACCTGGCGGCCGCGATGTCCGCCGGGTACACGCGATCGTCGGGAACACAGCAGGGACGTGGAGCTCTGTGTGTAAACACAGAGCTCCACGTGCTGTCAGAGGAGAGGAGACGGATCTGTGTCCCTTGTACATAGGGACACAGCATCGGTCACCTCCCCCAGTCACCCCCCTCCCCCCACACAGTCAGAACACACCCAGGGAATACATTTAACCCCTTCCTCACCCCCTAGTGTTAACCCCTTCACTGCCAGTCACATTTATACAGTAATTAGTAGCACTGATCGCTGTATAAATGTGAATGGTCCCACATTTTTGTCAAAAGTGTCCGATACGTCCGTCGCAATATCGCAGTCCCAATAAAAATCGCAGATCGCCGCCATTACTAGTAAAAAAAAAATAAAAAAAAAATTGGATATTTATTATAGCAACAAGTAAAAAATATATATATATTTTTTTAATTGACGCTTTTTTTGTTTATAGCGCAAAAAATAAAAACCGCAGAGGTGATCAAATACCACCAAAATAAAGCTCTATTTGTGGGGAAAAAAGGACGTCAATTTTGTTTGGGAGCCACGTCGCACGACCGCGCAAATGTCAGTTAAAGCGACGCAGTGCCGGAAGCTGAAATTTCGCTGGGAACGAAGGGGGTTTATGTGCCCAGTAAGCAAGTGGTTAAAGAAAAGTTCATCATTGTTCTCTGTTCCAATTATGTGACCTCAGGTCTCTGGAGGTGGCCAAACAGGCTGAGATAGCACAATACTTCGCTCTCGGCAGGATGTCAGCATTAACAGGTGTAACCTTATGATTACCCCACGGGGGTCATACTGTATAATTATCCAAATGGTTTTACCATCAGAAGATATCACTCAGTGAGACTGCCTAATCAGCATTTTCTAGCTGCTTCATGCCCTCCATATGCACACAAAAATACATGTACAGTAAAACCTTGGTTTGAGAGCATTTTGCAAGACAAGCTAAATTTTTAAATACATTTTGACTTGATATACAAGCGATATCTTGATATAAAACTACAGGCATAACATATACTTAGTTCTGGTGAGTTCCCCACTTCAGAAATTGGTGACGGCGGCACGTTTTGGTGGAGTAGCCGTCACTTATTTGTTACAGCACGGAGCACTATTGGATTCATATTTATTTTTGTTCAATTTTTGGACTTTTTTTAATATTGGATTTATTATTGGATTCATCACTGGATTTTTTAATGGACACAGTTTATTTATTCATTTGTTTTTCATTGTTTATGGGCACAGTTTATTTAATTCACTTTTAATATTGCCATTTGGTATCATTAATGTGTATATAAGAAATGTTTTTGTGTTTATAGCACGAACATTTATAACTACATTGGGTTCACCATAATAACAAATAGGTTGTAGGATTGGCGCAGTAACACAATTTTCCACATATATTAAAGGGTCACTAAAGGAAAAAATTTTTTTTGCTGAAATGACTGTTTATTGGGTAAACTGATTCCTTTTAAAGATGAATAAAAATTGAATCTAATCTATCATAAAATGTGCCTCTAGTTTCACTTTTGTTTTTAAGGTACATACATGAAGTTCCGGGTGAGAGGTGAGTCGGGAAGACTCACAGAACAAAAACAAACAAATCCCGGGCAGTGTTTTGTTTTTAAAATGAATCTGATTGGTTCTGAGGAGTTTTAGACACACAGTAATGACAGCTTAGACCACCGTGAAAATCTCCCAGTACAATGGTTATAAGGAAACAGGCAACCAGGTAGTGTGGAGATCAGAGCAGAATTACAGCTACTTCAAAGCAAAAACGAACAATGAGGACATAAAACCAGTACTGCAGTAAGGTAAAGGAAGCTATTTAGCTAAAAAAAAAAATTTCCTTTAGTGAACCTTTAATATACACTCCACCATTTTGGGGGGTGTACACAGGACTGCAGCAGATCTATAGTAGACACAAAGGGGCAGATCCACGTACCTTTGCGCCGGGCGCAGCGTATCTGAGATACACTACACCGCCGTAACTTATTTATTTTATTTTGAATCCTCAAAGAATTTGCGCCGTAAGTTACGGCGGCGTAGTGTATCTCTTGCTGCGTAAGGGCGCGGAATTTAAATGGATGTAATGGGGGCGTGTTTTATGTAAATACGTTGTGACCCGACGTAAACAATGTTTTTTTTTAACTGCGCATGCGCCGTTCCTGGGGGTATCCCAGTGTGCATGCTCGAAATTAAACTGGAACCAAAGCAAATTCCTATTCGCGAACGACGTACGCAAACGACGAAAAAAATTAAAAATTGGACGCGGGAATGACGGCCACACTTAACATTGAGTAAGCCTCAGAATAGCAGCTTTAACTATACGCCGGAAAAAGCCGAAAGCAAAGGACGGAAAAACAATGCGTCGGCCGGACGTACGTTCGTGGATCGCCGTAACTAGATAATTTGCATACTCAACGCGGAATTCGACGGAAACGTCACCTAGCGGCCGCCAAAAAATTGCAGCTTAAATCCGATGGCGTACTAAGACGTACGCCTGTCGGATCTAGCCGAGATGCCGTCGTATCTTGTTTTGAGGATTCAAAACAAAGATACAACGCGGGAAATTTAAAATTACGCCGGCGTATCAATAGATACGCCGGCGTAATACCTTTGTGGATCTGCCCCAAACTATATAGAAAAAAGATTTGCTCCGGTGACACAGAACATATTTAACCACATCAATACTGGGCACTTTCGCCCCCTTACTTCCCAGAACAATTTTCAGCTTTCAGTGCTCTCGCATTTTCAATGACAATTGTGTGCTCATGCTACACTGTACCCAAATGAAATTTTTTATCATTTTGTTCACACAAATAGAGCTTTCTTTTGGTGGTATTTATTCACGACTCTGTTTTTTATTTTTTGCGAAATAAGCGAAAAAAGAGCGGAAATTTGGAAAAAAATTATATTTTCGTCTTTCTATTTAAAAAAAAAATCCAATAAAATCGAATTTTGTCATAAATTTAAGCCAAAATGTATTCTACTACATGCTTTTGGTAAAAAAAATCTGTTAAGTGTATAATAATTGGTTTGTGTGATTGCGTACATATGTACGCAAATGATCATGTACAGATGTGCGCAGGTGATCACGGACATATGTGTGCAAATGATCATTGGGACATGTGATTTTACTGTTACATATGTGGGGGGCAGGTGTTTTTACTATGTGGGGACATGTGTGGTGACATGTGTGGTGACACGTGTTTTGGGGACATGTTTGTTTACATTCTTTGTTTTACATTGTGTGGGACACTAGACTGGTGATCAGTGAGTAAAAAGCTGAAAAAAACAACAGCTCATACTCACTGATCACCAGCCAGCTGCAGCGATCCACCCTCCCCTCCTCACCGACGACTTCTGTGTGAGGAGAGGCGATCACCTAGCAACCGGCTCTTTGTTTACATCACATGACGGCTGTGATTGGACACAGCCGTCATGTGATTAGGAGGGCCAATCACAGAGCCCTCCTGCCGATCTATGATGCGCCGGGTGACACGAGTGCATTAGGATCGCGCCGCTGCGCGGGAACACGCGCGCGGTCACCCTCCTTCTGAGGGATGTACCTGAACGTCCACTCAGAAGGAGAGAGCGCCCACCCGGCCGTATATGTGCAGTGGCCGGGTGGGAAGTAGTTAAGATTTTACTGTCACTGTCTTATGAAATTGTGTATACAAGTTTCTATTTATGCGTTTTTTATAAATAAATACTTATAGATCTTTTACTTTAATTACCTGTACCGCCAAAAGTCCAATTTATTAGTCCATTTATGAACAGACGTGCCTAGGCACCCTAACATACGAAGAAGGACAGTATTTTTGGAAGAATTTAAGATAAAGTAATTAGTCTGCTGTACTTGTAGGAGTAAAGCTTACTCAGTAAGCCCAAGCAGGATTAAATCATTGTTATGACCCACATCCATTCCTCTCACTTTTTGTGTAATTTCAAGACAAGGGTTTATTCTTCAGGGCACAGCCTAAAAAATCATTCTGGGTATAAATATTTTGTACATAGTTACATTGGTCCAGCTTGGAAACTGTGTACTGAATATACCATACCTGACAATGCTTCTAGAACAGGGGTGCCCAACTGCTGGCCCACGTGCCACATGTAGCTTGTGGCGCCCCCTGATGTGGTCCGCCACCTCCTGCTCTGGGATGGCGGGTCGCCAAGACCAGATCGTGGGTTCCCAACCCGCCATCCCCGACCGTCAGAAGAATGTAAAGAACAGAGCCGGCGCTAGAGGAGGCAGATCTGATGCTTCCTGTATAGTGCCTGCTCCTGTCATAGGCAGAGTAATACTAAATGTACTCCACTCCATTAATTAGTTTCTCAATATCAACTATTATTTATTGTAGGCTACCCCAGTCCCTAGCTGCTCCTGATGAGTGGAATTATTCCACGAAACGCGTCGAGCATACAAACATACAATATAGCTGTCATGTCACAGTGAAGATGTTTATTACTATAGGCTTGATATATTTTTCTGAATCATCAATTGTATTTTACTATTTATTATGGTTATATGTCATTCTGGGTCACATTGCTGGTTTCATTGTTTATCATGTGTTATTATGTTTATTTTTGTTACTATTAGAATGCTATGTGATTTACCAATCATGCTTCTGTTATACATTGTAACTCATTTATTGATCTATGCTGTTTACCTACATTGCATTGTGCCCTAGCATGCCATTAATAAATATATTTTTTATCATATAGAATGACTCATGCCACGTACACACGAACCGTTAAACCGATGAGAACGGTCTGATGGACCGTTTTCATCGGTCAAAACCGATCGTGTGTGGGCGCCATCGGTTAGTTAACCATCGGTTAAAAAAAAAGCAACTTGTTATAAAATTAACCGATGGATTCCTAACCGATAGGACAAAACCGATCGTTAGTAGGCACGACCATCGGTTAAAAATCCACGCATGCTCAGAATCAAGTCGACGCATGCGTGGAAGCATTGAACTTCGTTTTTTTCAGCACGTCGTTGTGTTTTACGTCACCATGTTCTGACACGATCGTTTTTTTAACCGATGGTGTGTAGGCGCGACGGACCATCAGTCAGCTTCATCGGTTAACCGATGACAACGGTCCATCGGTCTGTTCTCATCGGATGGACTGATCGTGTGTACGCGGCATCACTCTGCCCTAGTGTTTCAATTAAAGTCCCAACAATTTCCTTTTCCCATTTCAAGGTTTTACTGTAGTCTGTTCTCTTAGCAGAGAAAGCGGCCTAGAAGTTGATTTTCTATCAGCTCCAACACAATATACAGTATGCAACTTCATTAATGCTTAACTCCACGCAAAACAACGAAATAAACAGATGAAATACATATAGTATAAGGGAGGAGTGTACAGAGCAGGGTGTATTACTGGATTTTAAACTGTATAGGCACTTATTTTTTATATTTTACATAGCTATACCTGCAAAAGTGCCCAGCCTGAAGTGATCTAACAGGAGTTCATTTTCTGACTAAATGTACACTTTAAGGACAGTTTTTTTTAATAGACCGTAAGTGAAATTTCAAAATGTCAACTTGTTTTGGACACAGAAAGCACCTCACAAACAGCACTGGGCTGCCACCAACAAAATCTAACATGCCATCCCTGATATCACATTATTGATCAAAGAAGTCCCTATTTTAACAAGGTTAGAAGACTTGTACATATATGGCAGCATGCATATGTGCATACACCTTCACATGAGTATGCACCTGGGGCAATATGTGCCCACCCCACACTATGCACTTTAAATAGACTGATGTAGTCAGCAGCCATGGTCATACTGAAGGTTCAGATATATTGATACCTTGCCAGTGCCAGGACAAGATCATCCAGTGCCCAGGGCAAAGATGCCAAACTGTGCCCCCCCTTCATTATGTGCGAGCCTGTGAGGAGGAAAGGGAAAGAGAACACAGCCTGGACCTCCTCCCGGCTCTCCCCTCCTTTTCTTGCCACTTCCAGTGCTTGGATGACAAAAATAGTGATGCCACTGTAACTACTCCCGTCAGCCTTATAGTAGAAGGAATTTGCAGAGCCCCCATCCCTACAATACATGCTGCACCCAGAGCAGCCGACCTTCTGCCCACCCCTTGTCCCGTCCCTGTTCCTTGCTGGTGATCACAGTCAGTTGACAATGATCCCATGGCAATTTTGCAAAAACATAGAAATTAATCTCACTTCACAGTGCCTTGCTGATCCTCTTACCTCATTTCAAATCTACCTCACAGGGTCAGTCTGATTGAAAATTAGGTTGCCTCCTTTTTTTTCACATAGTGTTCTTTAAGTGGGGATGGTAATAAAAAGTATCTATTACTCATTCATATTATTGTCTGACATAGTTAACAATCTATATTCATTTTTAAAAATATATAATTATTTGCATTTTTATTCCAGTTTAATATGGAATATTCTTGTGATTTCTAGGTTCTTGGGGCCAGATTCATGTAGATTTGCGGCGGTGTATCGTATCCCGTTTACGTTACGCCGCCGCAAGTTTCCAGCGTAAGTGCTTGATTCACAAAGCACTTGCGTGTAAACTTACGGCGGCGTAGCGTATTGCCGTCCGGCGCAAGCCCGCCTAATTCAAATGAGGCGTGTACCATTTAAATTAGGCACGTTCCCGCGCCGAACGTTCTGCTCATGCTCCGTTTGGAAATTTACCGCCGTGCTTTGCGCGAAATTATGGCGCCCGACGTGTTTTTTGAACGGCGACGTGCGTAACGTATTCCCGGACGTCATACGAAAAAAAAAAAATTTAAAATTTTACGCGGGAACGACGGCCATACTTTAACATGGATGGTGTAATTTTACACCATCTAAATAGCACACTTAACTTTACGACGGGAAAAACCGACGTAAGAGAATGCGACGAACGCGCATACCTTCGTGGATCGCCGTAATCAGCTAATTTGCATACCCGACGCGGAAAACAACGCGATCTCCACCCAGCGGCGGCCGAAGTATTGCATCCTAAGATCCGAAGGCATACGAAGCCGTACGCCTGTCGGATCTTAGCCAAATGCCGTTGTATCTTGTTTGTGAATTACAAATTAAGATACGACGCGGCAAATTTGAAAGTACGCCGGAGTATCAGCAGATACTCCGGCGTACTTATTCTGTGAATCTGGCCCTTAGTTGGCAAGCACTATTGAGCAATCCCATTATCATTATTAAAATATCTAAAGTCTATGTGAAACACAATGTTAATGATGGCCGTAAACCTTGCAATCTTTGTCCAGGTTTTAAATCACATTGGCGTTCAGAAGTAGTATTTTGTTAATCATTGGTAGAAAGGAGAACTTTTTATATTCAGTAGCCAGTACAATAATGTGATTTGGAGTCCCCGGTTTGCCTTTTCATGTGAAGTGTTCATTTTATTAACGGGTAGGCTCTAATATACTTCACACTTTTTCCATCTATATCTTTTTTCTTGTCACTTTACAACTAAAATATAACCTGTAATAACATCTGTATTCAGCCTTGCTCCATTATCTCGCTTCTGCTGTAATTTTAGTTTTTTTTTTTGTTACATAGTGAGCCGTAAAATGGCCATGTCTGATCTCAAGAAGAGATGAAACCACTTGAAAGTTTATCCATAAATCGAAATGTGTCAGACAAGAAAAAGAGCTCCGCTGTCTCATGTATTACTTCCTTCATCATTTTGTAGTTTGACTAGCTGGGCATGAGCTTATTAGATATTCTTTTTCGGTCCAGGACAATTCAGGAATCGTGCTCTCTATAAAAGCCATGCTCAGAAGTTCCCACATACCATTATGACAAAGCAAATGGACTTTGGCAAACTTTAAAGTGTACTTGTAGATTGACAAGGACGGGTTATATTTATTTGTCCTCTTCGGCAATATATACAGTACCAACCTTCAGCCACCAAGACCTAAAATCAGGCTTATGCGGTGCTATAGACTTATAGCTAGATTCACGTGGTTTGCCGCAACTTTAAGGTGGCTTAGCGTATCGTATTTACGCTACGCCGCCTTAAGTCAGAGAGGCAAGTACTATATTCTCAAAGTACTTGCCTCCTAACTTACGGCGTTGTGTCGTAAATGCGGCGGGCGCAAGCGCGCCTAATTCAAAATAGGCTGAGGGGGCGTGTTTTATCATAATTTTGTTTGATTGACGTTTTTTTGGAACGGCGCATGCGCCGTCCGCCTACATTTCCCAGTGCGCATTGCGGCTAAGTACGCCGCACGGGCCTATTGATTTCGACGTGGACGTAAATGACGTAAATCCCTATTCACGGATGACTTACGCAAACAACGTAAAATTTTCGAATTTCGAAGCAGGAACGGCGGCCATACTTTAACATTGGCTACGCCACCTAGGGGGCATCTTTAACTTTAGGTGGCCTATCTCTTACGGAAACGGCGTATCTGTACTGCGTCGGCCGGGCGTACGTTCGTAAATAGGCGTATCTAGTGATTTACATATTCTACGCCGACCGCAATGGAAGCGCCACCTAGCGGCCAGCCTAAATATTGCACCCTAAGATAGGACGTCGCAAGCCGTCGTATCTTAGATAGGTTTAAGTGTATCTCTGTTTGAGAATACACTTAAACTTAGGTCGGTGCAGATTCTGAGTTAGGTCGGCGTATCTACTGATACGCCGACCTAACTCTACCTGAATCTAGCTATTAAATTTAAAGGCCCTGGTGTTTGATGATTGGCCAAGTGTTGTCACATGCTCCCTGCTATCTGGAAGTTACATGAGCTGTATGGGGCATGTTAAATTGACCCAGCCGAGGCTCAAAAGGCCCATACAATAGAAGAAGTATCATACTCACCTCTCTGGTGGCCTGTGTCTCCTACATTCCCTTCATTCTTGTGCTGCAGCCTCCAAAAGACTCTCTGGCATTCAACACTTCCAGAATTTTCAAATGCCTTTGCCCCAACACTGTGGGGTTGATTTATTAAAACTGGAGAGTGCAAAATTTCTTGCAGCTCTTCATAGAAACCAATCCGTTTTCCAGGTTGTTTTTTTAAAGCTTAAAGGGGTTGTAAAGGTTTGTTTTTATTTTCTAAATAGGTTCCTTTAAGCTAGTGCATTGTTGGTTCACTTACCTTTTCCTTTGATTTCCCTTCTAAATGTTTTTTATTCTTTGTCTGAATATCTCACTTCCTGTTTCTCCTCAGTAAGCTTGCCCCCATCATCCAAACTATTCTGGCTGTGGGTTAGTCAGAATGCTTGCCCCCCTCCCTTGGGACTACATCCCTGCATGGAGACGCTGTGTTCACAGCATCTCCCCGCAGATATGTAGTTCCAAGGGAGGGGGGTGAGCACGCTGACTAACCCCCAGCCAGAATGGCTCAGATAATGGGGGCAAGCTTACTGAGGAGAAACAGGAAGTGAGAAATTCAGACAAAGAAAAAAAACATTTAGAAGGGAAATCAAAGGAAAAGATAAGTGAACCAACAATGCACTAGCTTAAAGGAACCTATATAGAAAATAAAAAAACAAACTTTTACAACCCCTTTAAATAAACAAGCTGAAGTTATGAGGCTGATTGACTACCATGCACAGCTGCACCAGAATTTAAAATCTCCAGTTTTAGTAAATCCACCCCTGAGGTTCCACTCTCTGATGCTTTTGTCACGTTGAGGCACAGCAGTGATGTAGGGGTCGTAAGATGGAACCACAGGCATCTGACAATAACAAAAGTGTTATATGGCAAACAGTGTTTTGAGGCTAATGGTAAAAAAATACTGCACTTATCCAACAAAGTAAAAAACAGCAAGCAACTATAATGCCCCGTACACACCATCACTTTATGTGATGAAAAAAAACGACGTTTTTAAAAACGTCACTTTAATTGACCGTGTGTGGGGGAAAACGTCATTTTATGTCTTGTAAAAAATGACCCAAAAAAATTGAAGCATGCTTCAAGTTTATGTGCCGTTTTTCAAAACGTCATTTTTTACTTCACAGAAATTGACCGTGTGTAGCAAAAAACGTAGTTTAAAACGAAGTTTTTTCACCCGCGCATGCCCAGAAGCTACTTATGAAGCAAGCTTCAATGGAAAAAGTGGTGGAACGTAACCTCGCTTTGCTAGAACATTGTGAGAAAAACGATGGTGTGTAGGCAACTTCGTCTTTGAAAATTGAAGTTTCAAAAACGTCATTTTTTACTTCACAGAAAATGTCGTTTTTTTTCATCACATAAAGTGATGGTGTGTACGGGGCATAAGTGTTATATTACACTAAAAACAGAAATGGATAAAAAAAAGCTGCGCTATAACAAGTGACTAAATACAGATCCCTCTCAATAGGGAAATTAAAGTAATGAATGAATGCAATAACACAAATGATGAGTGTAAATGGTGATAAACACACATTACAACAGTCCAAATCAGTGAAAACGATAACTTATTAATTTAAGCAAGAATATACTGAAACACAAATATGTATAAACATATCAACCCAGTGACATGTGTGTACATAGAGTCCAAAAAGAAAAAAACACAAGATCCGCAGATTGACAGCGGCGTCTAAAACTGGGTGAATTCAGTGTGAAGAAAATTCTCCCAAATTCCAGAAAACCGTGTAAATAGGAAAGCCACCACCTTAGATAATACTGCCTCTTACCGGCTGTATTGATCTCTGATTAGGAGATCAAAAGCGCATGAGACAGATAACTCTTAGCAGCTCTTCACCAAGGGGGTCCTCGTAGTAACTTTCACAAGTATAGATATGCCATGAAAGAGAAGGACTTGCATAGTGTAAAAAATCTGACGTCACTGCGACACCAGCTGAACCCGAAAGACACGGGCATGCACATTGAGGAGCCGGCCGGCTCGATTTCTTTTATATGCTCCGTAACAATTGGCTAATTGTAAGTGCGCATTTTTTTATACCTTTAATAAATCACCTTGGATTTTACACTATGCGAGTCCTTCTCTTTCATGGCACATCTATACTTGTGAAAGTTACTACGAGGACCCCCTTGGTGGAAAGCTGCTAAGAGTCATCTGTCTAATGCGCTTTTGATCTCCTAATCAGAGATCAATACAGCCGGTAAGAGGCAGTATTATCTAAAGTGGTGGCTTTCCTATTTACACAGTTTTCTGGAATTTGGGAGAATTTTCTTCACACTGAATTCACTCAGATTTAGACGCCGCTGTCAATCTGTGGATCTTGTGTTTTTTTCTTTTTGGACTCTTTTTACACACATGTCACTGGGTTGATATGTTTATACATATTTGTGTTTCAATATATGATTGCTTAAATGAATAAGTTATAATTTTCACTGATTTGGACTGTTGCAATCTGTGTTTATCACCATCCACACTCATCATTTGTGTTATTGCATTCATTCATTACTTTAATTTCCCTATTGAGAGGGATCTGTATTTAGTCACTTGTTATAGCGCAGCTTTTTTGTATCCATTAGTGTTTTGGGGCTGCAGGACTGGAACGATGGGAATTTAGAGAATACCAGAAAATGAGTATAATATTTATTCTATTCCAATAACCTGTATTTTTGAGGATTGTCAGGATCACTAACCTAAACGCTTAAATAGACAAAGAACATTCTGAGTTACTAAACTGGAACATTTATGTAGAGCAAAAGTTCCAAGTTCAGTTGCTGAATACAGTGACTTTTAGAAAGAAGCCCAGTAATGGCACCCTACATATTTATTTTACTACAGGTATCCTTTAAAAACTTCTCTATATAAATAAAAATAAAATGAAAAAATGCTCTGAAGATTTAGATAAGATCAGAATGTGTGCATCTAAGTAGTTATACATACTTAAAGGATATTCTTTTTTAATTTACTTTCCTGGAGAAGATTCTCTTTCATGCTCCACCAAAGTTAATCACTTTACCAAAAGTCTAAACATTTTGCTATTGTCATCTGTCCTGAAAGGGAGAATCAGCCATTCTGACTTTTCCCCTAGCCTAGGCTTTTGGTTGGGATTTAAGGCCTTTTGTTACTCTTTGGTCTTCCATCCCAGCTAGTTAAGACAGCTTTAAGTTAACATTTAATTATAGATTTGCTTAAACAGATTTGTTCAGACCTATGGTGGACTACCTGCCAGATTTAGGAAGCCTCGTTTTCACCTCTTTAGGGAGCTTTTCCCTTTAAGTCTAATATTGACTGGTAAAAAAATAAGTCAATGGTTATATGTTTTTGGTTATGACTAGCAGAATGCATCATGGGTTTAATCGATGACAATGAGGTTACCTTTTAGGATGGTTGGGTTACTCTTTCCAGTACTTTCCTTACTGGCGCAACTAATATTTGTAAAGGTGGCTTTTTAAATTAAGTCCTCCACAAAAAAACAGAGGTTTATGAGTGACCATAGGGAGTTTGTGCCCCAGTCTGTTTAGATTGCATCTCTGTGAAAATGACAAAATTAACAATGGTTGCACACAAACAGTATCCCAATGCATAGCCCCCAACTGTCCCTGATTTCGAGGAACTGCCTTTGATTTAGAACAAAGTCCCTCTGTCCCTTTTTTATCCTCATGTGTCCCTCATTTTGGTCTGATCTATATGTTTGTATATAAAATGCCCTTTTTATCTTTTAAACGGTGTTTCCCAGTGCTAAATCTTTCATTCAATTACTAAATTGTTGCATTTGTAGATTTCAAAAGAAAGTATAAAGGAATAGTAGTGGTAAGGAAAAAAAAACAGATTCCTTATCCCATCATTGTTCATTTTATTAACTATACAACACCAAATTGAGTAATTACCTGTATAAGTTCATCCAGTTCTGTTGTGTTCACACAAGTATGTTCTGAGACAAAATTATTTTTCTGTATCACAATAGTAGTCCTCTGTGATGTCTCGTAAGGCTGCTCCAGGGCTTTGAAGACTGTAGCTCCTATGACTAGGTAGAGAACCACCACAAGAAATACCGTGGACACAGTTTTCCATTTCATCACACTCAATGTTATGCCCCTCTCCTCCAGAGTGGACAAAAGGTTGGGTTTGGCAGAAAAGGAGAGCCTTGGCTTGGTGTTCTGAGTAGCTGATTTGGGATCCAGTAAATCAGGAGCCGCCACTATGGAAAAATAAATGTTTTCACTCATTAATTATTTGAATGCTTGGCTTATGATTTCTAGCTTATTGGTAGCACTTTTAATAAATAGACCATGATTTCAATGAAAGATGAACTCCAGGCTAGTAGACAAATAGGCAGTTGAAAAACATATATGGATATAGCTTCACCTGACAGAGCATTTGTCATTTTGTTCAGTGTGTCTTAAGTGATATATGGATTGAACATTAAAGAGTACAGCCTCTTATGCGGCGTACACATGATCAGTCATTCCAAGAACAAAACCGTGGATTTTCTTCCGACGGAATGTTGGCTCAAACTTGTGTTGCATACACACGGTCACATAAATGTTGTCGGAAATTCCGAACGTCAAGAACGCGGTCACGTACAACTCTACGACGAGCCGAGAAAAATGAAGTTCAATGATTCCGAGCATGTGTCGAATTGATTCCGGGCATGTGTAGGATTTTTGTGCGTCGGCATTGCATACAAATGATCGGAAATTCCGACAAGGACTTTTGTTGTCGGAAAAATTGAGAACCAGCTCTCAAACATTTGTTGTCGGAAATTCCGACAGCAAATGTCCGATGGAGCCTACACATGGTCGGAATATCCGACCAAAAGCTCACATTGAACATTTGTTGTCGGAAATTCCGATCGTGTGTACACAGCATTACATGTTTCTGCTTGAATCAGTATAAGACAGCATTCTACAATAAGCACCTAATACGGCTTAAAGTATTAGCAGATATGCATCAGTTATGGTAAAACACACAGCCATAAGCACAGCAGGATGTACACATTGTACATTCCTATTTAATATTAGCACTAGTTTGGAAAATACATAATTGAAGTAGGTAGCAATTAGACAAACTCAGGAAACATACAGTAGGTTACTTGTCCAGCGACTCGGGCTCCCAACACATTATCCATTTTCTACATTCAGTTGCTCTATTTGTTAATAATGACTTTATGTTATCCAATATGAGCATGTCCTGCAGATCAGGATCAGACCATGAAGGGCTTTACTAGAAAGCAATATCAAGTGCAACTGACCATCAAGAAAGCTTGCTAGAGCCTCCAGAGGGTTTTCATCTTTCTTTGAACTTTGTTTGATGAGCACTAGTCCTTCCTTTAGGTTTCCTCCCACTGTCCCACACTCCAAAAGATGTGCTGGTAGGATAATTGGCAATTGTCTAAATTTAGCCCTAGTATGTGTATGTATGCATACTAGATAGGGACCTTAGATGGTAATCTTCTAGAGGGCCGAGACTAATGTTAATTTACAATATGCTGGTTCTATATAAATATCTGTGATAAATATATAAAAATATATTAGCGGTCAAAATTATATACTTTATAATTTCAAGGGTTGCAGTCACTCATCTCTAAACAAGGAGCTGATGTCATTTATTTCCCTGTTTTACCAGGGAAGTTGCTACACTGGCTAATGGCTCATTCAGGGCTTTAAATGTCTCTTGGGTGTAGTGGGCAGCTTCCCCTCTTGCCCATATGGTTAAATCTACCCATGTGGGATCACATGAGGTCTTGAGTAGTCATAATGCACAGTGATCACGGTAAAACATCTGCCTGCCCTACAATATGTGCTTGACGACTGTATTTAATATGATATACTGTACAGTATATATTGTAAGGGATGGCAAGGATGGGCAGATAGAAGGCAGATATTGTGTCACCATTATTTTGGTTGTAGTCCCTTTAATGGGGAAGACAAAATGAGCAGTTTCAAGTGCTAAGGGACTTTCACCCATACAGGTTAAGGGGCTCCAGGGTAAGCCGTTAAAGAGGGAAAACTGTTTGCAGTTTTTCCATGTTTAGGTCCTAAATGGGGCCTGGAATACAGAGACTCAGGGAGATTTTGAGTGGGAAAGAGGCCTCTAGCCTGGAGGGGTTAACCCAACTGTGGAAGAGCCCTGAAAAAGGCAGAAAGCAATCAGCAGGTATCAATGAGGTGTTGTTTTGAACAGGACAGAGTGGAAAAGGAGCTGTAAACTGTTTGGATGCTGAGATGCTGCTGGGTTTGGTGTGACAGTTTCTGGACCCCTGGACCATTCGGGAACCATAATCCCTATTGTGGGTCAAGTTTTTGTTGCCTGCGAGTCAAAATTTTATGGATTGTTGGTTAATGCCGAAGGTAAACTGTTTTGTTTGCCTATTTGCAGAAATAAAAACTGTTTGTTTTTTCTAAGACACAGCTAATCTAGACCCCCAAAATATATTCTGTTCCAAAAGGGTGAGTAGCATGTGTGGCTGAAAACCTACAGTATGTGCTTGCAATCAGGTGGACTGCAGCCTTGCAGTCTATACAAAATCCAACAAGAGGATGCGACACAACAATTCAGCGTGGTAAATCTATGCAGTACTCTTTATTTTTGTAAAACAACAGTACACAAACTCATATAAACACGCAAAGGTTTTAGTCAATCCCACCCCTTTTCAACTTAAGAAAAGTTAGGGACACAGCATTGTTTACTTGTACAAGCATTCGTACTGCTATTTTGGTACAGATTCAGAACACATACATATATATATATACACACAGGTGCATCACATAAAATAAGAATATCATCAAAAAATGTATTTATTTTGGTAATTCAATTCAAAAAGTGACAGCACCAGCAGATGACATGGCTCCCCAAATCATCACTAACTGCGGAAACTTCACAATTGACTTCATGCAACTTGGATTCTGTAAATAATGGTAACAAAGATGAATCCGCCCTGTCTGTGTTCCCACCGCTGCGCTTATGAACAAATAATGATAATCAAATTGGCGAAAGAGTGAAGCAGCTACTTTTAAAAAATCAAACTGTGAAAAACATATTCTAAAACCCTAAAATTAGTGTAATAAAATATAAGCAGCGCTGTAAACAATGTAAGATGAAATATCAGTTTTCACAGGTATTCAAAAATAATGCTAATGTCCATAAACATCACCATGTGACAAAAGTGAATATGTGCACAAATTCCCAAAAAATATACATAAATGTGTTTAAATATTAATTAAATATAAGTCCATGTATCACATCAAGTAGGTTTGTGAAAAAATAATGATAATAGCTTCCAATCTTCCACCACACCCAGTGTCATTGATGGGATTGGCTGTGCGGCGCAGCGAACCCTCCTTTTTCCCCCCCCCCACGTGAACTCAGGGTGAGAGTAAAACACCATCCTCCAACTATGGGCGGAAGAATAATCTCCACTATCGTCTCTCCATAGGCTCAACGGTTGTGCCCGTGACCTTAAGGGCTCTTTCACACGGAGCGGACCGTTTCTGGGTCCGCTCTGTGTGTCTCCGTCGGCTCAGCGGGGATCCCCGCTGAGCTGTCGGCGGATAGGGCGGTCCCCGCACACAGTGCAGGGACCGCCCTGTCTCAGCTCCGCTCTGCCCTATGGGGAACCGGATGCAGACGGACCGTCTGTCCGTCTGCATCCGTTCCGTTACGCCGGACGGAAGAAAAATAGGGTTTTCTTCCGTCCGAAAACCGGATCCCGACGGACGCGGACGTTAGTGGATGCTCCATCCGCTAACGGACGCGATCCCATAGGGATGTATTACAAGTCCGTTAACGGACTTGTAATAACGGATATGCGGAGCGGACGTCTGAAAGGGGCCTAATACACTCGCTTCTGGTTGCAATATTTCAATTAGATACAATATATCTCTGTCATCAAAACACTCCCACAATTCCTCCGCAAGTTTACCATAACTGTAGAGTTCATAAGTACAATGATAAACAATATCAAAATATATTAATTAAAATTAGCTCCAAGCATTATGAGATTGATTCCCAAATAACGGATACTGAGAAATTGAAAATAATATGTAAACCAGTATAATTAGATCTCACTAACATGGATGAGTGGTAGAGAGAATATATACATATCTGCACACACACATACATATATATATATATATATATATATATATATATATATATATACAAAAAAATGTGTCTATAGCATTCCCAATGTGACTAAAAATGAGTACACCCTCAATATTAATTACAATTATTGAATTGGTTGAAACTGGGATTATCTGCTATACCTACCAGTGAGGTCTTTTTGTACACGTTTACATGCCGAACACGAGAGTGTAAGGCAATTTGAGTTGGCGAGTTTTGCATCTGATGGGAGAGGATTCACTGACACCAGGTGTGGTGGAAGATTGGAAGCTATTATCATTATTTTTTCACAAACCTACTTGATGTGATATATGGGCTTATATTTAATTAATATTTAAACACATTTATGTATATTTTTTGGAATTTGTGCACATATTCACTTTTGTTACATGGTGATGTTTATGGACATTATTTTTGAATACCTGTGAAAACGGATATTTCATCTTACATTGTTTACAGCACTGCTTATATTTTATTACACTAATTTTAGGTTTTTAGAATATGTTTTTCACAACTTGGATTCTGTGCCTCTCCACTCCACTTCCTCCAGACTATGGGGCCTTAATTTCCAAATAAAATGCTAAATTTTCCACAGTCCGTGATTATTTGGGGAGCCACGTCCTCTACTGGTGTTGGTCCACTGTGTTTTATCAAGTGCAAAGTCAGCGCAGCCCCTTGAACAGGAAATTCTAGAGCACGTCATGCTTCCCTCTGCTGACCAGCTTTATGGAGATGCTGATTTCATTTTTCAGCAGGACTTGGCACCTGTCCACACTGCCAAAAGTACCAATACCTGGTTTAATAACCATGGTATCACTGTGCTTGATTGGACAGCAAACTTGCCTGACCTAAACCCCATAGGGAATCTGTGGGGTATTGTTAAGAAGAAGATGAGAGACACCAGACCCAACAATGCAGACGAGCTGAAGGCCGCTATCAAAGCAACCTGGCCTTCCATAACACCTCAGCATTGCCACAGGCTAATCGCCTCCATGCCACGCCGCACTGATGCAGTAATTCATGCAAAAGGAGCCCTGACCGATTACTGAGTGCCTACTATACTCTACATGGACATACTTTTCACTGCCAACATTTCTATATTAAAAATCCTTTTTTTATATGGTCTTATGTAATATAAAAAATTTCGGAGATACTGAATTCTGGGTTTTTACTAGCTGTAAGCTATAATCAAAATAAAAAAGAAAGAAATGCATGAAGTAATAATAATAATATATGTAACGCATCTATATAAAATACATGAGTTTCACTTTTTGAATTGAATTTCTAAAATAAATATAATTTTATGTTATGCACATATATATATATATATATATATATATATATATATATATATATATATATATATATATATCACTGTTATTAACCAAGCTCCACTGGCAGTAAAATGTCTAAACTATAATAGTGTTAGAAAAATGACAATAGTGAATCAGAACGACTTTTAGTATTTAGACGGAGACTCCTGTGAAATCATTATATAGATTTACACAGCACTGAGTTGTACACTAAATAATTTATAACGTCGTACCAACAAATTAGCCATTACTTCAGCATGTTCACTTCCACACACTGATAATGTAGTGGTAAGAGACCACGTCACACAACACACATAAGTAGTATGCTGTTGGAAAGGATATTAAGCCTTGTTTGAACTCACAGAGACTCAATTCCAGGGTGTGAGCAATAACCTACTATTAATAAAAATGTGCATATTATTCGGCAGGGGTGAAAAGAAAATTGTAACATCTGTATTGTACTCTTTGTCCTACTGAATTTTACTTGAGTGAAAAAACCTTATGGTCTCATGCACACTGGGCGTTATAAATGCCACTTCTAGGAACATTTGACATTTCTGTTTATGCCTCTAAATGCCCCTCACTGTTAACCTATGTATCTATGCAGGCGTTAAGAGGCAGAAATTTATTTTTAGCGCTTGAGAGTTAATTCATTTTGTGACAGACCCAACCAGGACAGTGGCTTTTGGAGGGGACTGCAAGGTAGACTCTTGTCTACTGATTATAAACCCTGGCTTTAGAGGGGTTCTATTCTTGGGAGCTGTGTGCCTGTGGGACTCTTGGTGTGGTCTTGCTTCGATTCGGGTACATGTCTCCCTGAAGCACACAGATTTGGGGCCTTTGTGCCCAAACCCACAATGACTGCTTTAGACTGTGAGATTCAGAGCAGATGTTAATATAATCAGCTCAAAAAAACCTGAGGCTGGGGTCTCCTTCTATAATCTGTTTACTAAGGTGTCTTTCTCCCATGGTAACATTTCTCCATTGTGTGCCTCCTAGGTGTGAATTCCCATTTTTAAGTGAGTCACCTATTGTTTATCTCTGTCTGCTCATCTATTGGAGATGTACTTTATTGTGTCCACTTTACTTTGTTACTGAACTATTTGTGGAATGTTATATGTTTATGTTGATTATCTCACTGTTTAATTAGACTACTGCTTATTTTATGGTAGCTGTTCCTTAGATGTGCCGTTTACAGTTTGTATTGGTTAGGATAATGTGATCTCTTATCTGATCTTGCATGGTATAAATTCTGCGTGAGAGTACAATAAAGTGAGTTCCGGTACCAATTTGCATCTAACCTAGTGTTGTCTAGTCCTTGGGTGCTCAGCTATAATACCTGGGTCCAGACTGGAAGAAGCTGTATTTTGATGGAAGCACTCAAGCTGGGTGCAGTATGGTCCGTCACATATTTCAATGGCCAGAATTAATTATAATTCTGGGCAATGAAAGGAATTCATGATAAAGCGCTTGACATGCCTAAATGTGTTTACAAAAATGCGTCTCTAGGGTGTTTTTGATGCTGCTTTTCTCCTACCAGGAGAAAGGCCTTCAGGAGAGCTGAGCAAACGACCATTGTGCATGAGGCTTAAAAGAAAACCATTTTGGAAGGGATATGTAAAATTTCACTGCTGACATCAAGCCCAAGTTCAAATTGAACAAAGTTTTCAAATTGTTGACTGGTGCAGTGGTGAATATTCTTAGCCGTTCCCAGGCTCTGCTCCCTGCAGACTCTCCAATCCAGGAGTGCGGTGCTATGTCTCTTCCAGATTCTATCATCTGGTTCAGCATCATTCATCCAACCTCCTGTGAGTCCAGGGTATCAAGACTTGGCCCATCACTTTGGACTTACAGGAGAATCCTTCAGAGAGTGACAGTACTTCATAACATGCTGCTGTTCTGCGTCATTTAGAACCCAGCCACCTGCCAGAGGAAGAAGAGGGAACCTATAACATCACAGAACTTGACCCAAGGTCTTTGAAAAAAATAATAAAAAAATGTACTTTGTGTAACTCTTCTGCCAAAAAACTCCCCTCCCCCATTCCATATTCTCCCAACAATTTTTATACCAAACTTTGCCCACAGCATATGTGCAGATCAGAGTACATTATTGGCCCATTTCTGGCATCTGTAAGATGGCAAGAATGGAGTCAGGTGCCAGGAAGATGTAAGTCCAACATAAACACAGATCATAAATCATTATTGGCCAACCCAATGGCTAAAGAAAGAAGACCAGGAGCCAAACCCAGAGTAAGCAAAAGCGAAGAGAAGAAGAAGGGAGAAAAGCAGTTATGGGGATCGTCGATATGTTGGCATTGAAAGGCTATGATATAAAAGTGACAAAAAATCATATTTTACATTGTTGGATCTTAACAAGGTTCCAAGTAGAGCTTCAACATGCAACAACAAGAAGAAATGAGAGTGAGACACAACATTTTTTGAGCATTCAATTTAATGAAAACAACGAATAAACTGAAACAGGCTGTTTTTCAGCTGATCAAAAGTTTAGGACCACATGCCTTTAAAAGGCCAAATCTGTGCAAAGATGTGGATTCATTGTCATTTTCTGTCAGGTAGTCACATGTTGTGATGACAAAGACAAAAAAACTCTCCCTTTTTGAACGTGGTCGGGTTGCTGAACTGCATAAGCAGGGTCTCTCATCAAGACACTGGACGATCCTCGACCCAAATTAAGGCCCTTCCTGGTGCTGACTGCAGCCCCATAACCATCAGACGGCATCTGAGACTGAAACAAAAAACGTCTTCAAAAACCTCGTCTCCTTGAACGCCACAGAACTGCTTGTTTGGACCTTGCAAGAGAGCACCACACATGGGACATTCAAAGGTGGAAGAAAGTTTTATTCTCAGATGAGAAAAAACTTAACCTTGATGGTCCTGATGGTTTCCAACGTTACTGGCATGACAAGCAGATCCCACCTGAGATGTTTTCTACGCGTCACAGTGGAGGGGGCGCAATAATAGTCGGGGGTGCTTTTTCCTTCAGTGGAACAATGGAGCTTCAGGAAGTGCAGAGGCGTCAAACGGCGGCTGGCTATGTCCAGATGTTGCAGAGAGCATTCCTCATGACTGAGGGCCCTCGTCTGTGTGGTAACGACTGGGTTTTTCAACAGGACAACGCTACAGTACACAATGCCCGCAGGACAAGGGACTTCTTCCAGGAGAATAACATCACTCTTTTGGCCCATCCTGCGTGTTCACCTGATCTAAATCCAATTGAGAACCTTTGTGGATGAATGGCAAGGGAAGTTTACAAAAATGGACAACAGTTCCAGACAGTAGATGGCCTTCGTGCGGCTGTCTTCACCACTTGGAGAAATGTTCCCACTCACCTCATGGAAACGCTTGCATCAAGCATGCCGAAACAAATTTTTAAAGTGATCAACAATAACGGCGGAGCTACTGAGTTCATGTTTGGAAGTTGGTTTTCTGTTTTGGGGGGGGTTTAGGTTTTTTTTGGAGGTGTGGTCCTAAACTTTTGATCAGCTGAAAAACAGCCTGTTTCAGTTTATTCGTTATTTTCATTAAATTGAATGCTCAAAAAATGTTTTGCCTCACTCTCATTTCTTCTTGTTGCATGTTGAAGCTCTACTTGGAACCTTGTTAAGATCCAACAATGTAAAATATGATTTTTTGCCATTTTTAAGTGGTCTTAAACTTTTGATCAGGACTGTATATATATATATATATATATAAGAAGGCCAGTATGGTGGCCTGAGTTTATGGGAGGAGCCCGGAGGGTATTTAAGCAGCCCACTCACACATGCTCTTTGTCGGTTCAGTGTGCGGTACTACACGTCACTGGGCCGACTCTTTCCAGCTCACCTCATGTCCGTGAGTCTGCGCATTCAATCGCATTCGACATCGCAAGCGCTTTGCGGCTTCTCCCTTCATGGTCTTCGCCGGCGGTTCCCGCTTACTGTCGCAGGTAGGATTCAAACCTTTTCGTATCTTGTGCAATCTTGCAATTCGTTATGCTTCCTATCCTGCATCCCTTTTGGAAAAAAACTGCCTCTGAGTTACTTTTGCTCATGTTTCAACATCATTTGGCTCAGGCATAGTACATTTGCAACTTCCTTCTGCCAAACATACGATTCATTTGTAAATCCATTTGGAGATTGACATGTGTTTGTATGGGTTCTTTGGCAGATTGAGGTGGTAATTGGACTCACATGGTGCCTTGTCTGCACTTGATTAGCCTGGGGGGATGGGTGGTTGGTAGGTGTTCGGTTTCAAAGCAATGGGTAGCATACACTCTACAACCAATTCGTATCAGATTCGTTCAATACTCCTTACTATCAATTCGTATCGGATTCATTTCATGCATTTTACAACCATTTTGTATCACATACATTGCATACTTTCTACCGTTGTCATTCATTGTTTCCCCCATGTCGTGTGTTTTAGTTCCCACAGCGGAACTTACGAATTGCTTGTACACGGCTCTTCTCTCTCATTTATTTACCAAAGTTATTGCCTGTGCGTCATGCATGGCGCCACACCACACTCTTGGGATGTGTTGCACATCCACTCCAGTCCAAAGCAAACCCAGTCGCACTTTACTGTCCCAGGTAGGATTCGTTAGCTTGTTTGTCATGTCAAATTCGTGGCCACTCATGGTGTCACCTGTACCATATGTTTGGTTCCCGAAGTGGAGCTTACAAAGCATTGATACGTACTTCTCGTGTTCTATTTTCTACACCAAACCTCGTTGTTTTGCCCCATGCACGGCAGCACGCTACACGTTCCCGACATGTTTCACTCCAGCCACAGTCCGCCGCAAACTCACTCGCATGGCCCACTGTCGCAAGTAAGATTTACACATGCCTTATGTCTTATCAATTTGCTACCATTCGTTCTCTCCCATATCGTTCATTAGTGGCCCCTGCGGAACTTACGATTCAAACAGGTGTTGTCCTTCTACCTTATACTGCTTGCTTAAGGTACAAACAAACCAGGTGTTTCTATCCTTTCTCAGTAATCCAATACTTATTGATTGAGACCTTGCAACCATGCAAATCATCTCAGCAGTCTGATACCCTTGCTGAGACCCTTGCAACACATGACCCTTACAAAAAAAAAAAAAAAAAACGCAAAAAGGAAAAAAAATAAATATATAAAAAAAAAAACAATTGCCGCCACGTAATCTCAGCCCAGCAACCTGACACGTGTTGAGACCGTTGCAACTACGCAAAATTTGTTTCCACAGCCTGACACCCTTGTTGAGACCCTTGCAAACGCAATACCGTCTCAGCAGCCCCACACTCATCGAGACTCTTGCAACCACACAAAATCGTCTCAGCAGCCTGACACCCTTGTTAAGACCCTTGCAACACATGACCCTTACAAATAAATAAATAAATTAAAAAAAAAAAATATATAAAAAAAAAAAAAAAACGCAAAAAAAAAAAAAAAACGCAAAAAGAAATATAAAAGTGCAGAGAAAAAAAAAAAAAAAATTGCCACCACACAATCTCAGCCCCACAACCTGACACCTGTTGAGACCGTTGCAACGACGCAAAATTAGTCTCCGCAGCCTGACACCCTTGTTGAGACCCTTGCAAACGCAATACCGTCTCAGCAGCCCCACACTCATGGAGACTCTTGCAAGCACACAAAATTGTCTCAGCAGCCTGACACCCTTGTTAAGACCCTTGCAAACGCAATACCGTCTCAGCAGCCCCACACTCATGGAGACTCTTGCAAGCACACAATTGTCTCAGCAGCCTGACACCCTTGTTAAGACCCTTGCAAACGCAATACCGTCTCAGCATCCACACACTCATGGAGACTCTTGCAAGCACACAATTGTCTAAGCAGCCTGACACCCTTGTTAAGACCCTTGCAAACGCAATACCGTCTCAGCAGCCCCACACTCATGGAGACTCTTGCAAGCACACAAAATTGTCTCAGCAGCCTGACACCCTTGTTAAGACCCTTGCAAACGCAATACCGTCTCAGCAGCCCCACACTCATGGAGACTCTTGCAAGCACACAATTGTCTCAGCAGCCTGACACCCTTGTTAAGACCCTTGCAAACGCAATACCGTCTCAGCAGCCCCACACTCATGGAGACTCTTGCAAGCACACAATTGTCTCAGCAGCCTGACACCCTTGTTAAGACCCTTGCAAACGCAATACCGTCTCAGCAGCCCCACACTCATGGAGACTCTTGCAAGCACACAAAATTGTCTCAGCAGCCTGACACCCTTGTTAAGACCCTTGCAACACATGACCCTTACAAAACGCAAAAAAAAAAAAAAAAAAGCAAAAAGAAATATAAAAAGTGCAGAAAAAAATAGAAAAATTGTCACCACACAATCTCGGCCCAGCAACCTGACACCTGTTGAGACCATTGCAACCATGCAAAATCGTCTCAGCAGCCTCACACCATTGTTGAGACCCTTGCAAACGCAATACCGTCTCAGCAGCCCTACACTCATCAAGACTCTTGCAACCACGCAATACCATCTCAGTAGCCTCACACCATTGTTGAGACCCATGCAAACGCAATACCATCTTAGCAGCCCTACACTCATCAAGACCATTGCAACCACACAATACCGTCTCAGCAGCCTCACACCATTGTTGAGACCCTTGCAAACGCAATACCGTCTCAGCAGCCCCACACTCATCGAGACCCTTGCAACCACGCAATACCGTCTCAGCAGCCTCACACCATAGTTCAGACCCTTGCAAATGCAATACCGTCTCAGCAGCCCCACACTCATCAAGACTCTTGCAACCACGCAATACCGTCTCAGCAGCCTCACACCATTGTTGAGACCCTTGCAAACGCAATACCGTCTCAGCAGCCCCACACTCATCGAGACCCTTGCAACCACGCAATACCGTCTCAGCAGCCTCACACTGTAGTTCAGACCCTTGCAAATGCAATACCGTCTCAGCAGCGCCACACTCATCGAGACCTTTTGCAACCACGCAATATCGTCTCAGCAAACCAGACTGAGACCCTTGCAACCACGCAATATCGTCTCAGCAGCCTCACACCATTGTTGAGACCCTTGCGAACGCAATACCGTCTCAGCAGCCCCACACTCATCGAGACCCTTGCAACCACGCAATACCGTCTCAGCAGCCTCACACCATAGTTCAGACCCTTGCAAATGCAATACCGTCTCAGCAGCCCCACACTCATCAAGACTCTTGCAACCACGCAATACCGTCTCAGCAGCCTCACACCATTGTTGAGACCCTTGCAAACGCAATACCGTCTCAGCAGCCCCACACTCATCGAGACCCTTACAACCACGCAATACCGTCTCAGCAGCCTCACACCGTAGTTCAGACCCTTGCAAATGCAATACCGTCTCAGCAGCGCCACACTCATCGAGACCTTTTGCAACCACGCAATGCCGTCTCAAAACAAACCTTCATACTCAAGGCCCCTGCAACCACACAATATCGTCCCAGCAACCTGACACTCACTGACACCCTTGCAACCGTACAATATTGTCTGCAGTAGTATAAAACACTTTGCGGCAGGCACCTACGTGCAAACCCGAATACAAACTAAACTTGCAAACACACCTCAGTGACAAACGATCAGCCACACAGTGGCGCCCAGTTGGCCGTTCGTCTTCAGTGGCGCGCGGGCCGCTCATCTTTTCTCTGTGTTTTTTTCCCTGCGGTTGGTTCAGGTTTTCATCCAGCACCAGCGAGTGCACGTTGGCCTGCGAGTGCACGTTGGCCTGCGAGTGCATGTATATCGTCTTGTTGAGCACCTGTGTATTGTCTTAATTTTCTCACACCAATGCAAGATCCAGTCCAAGTTCTCAAACTAGACCAAGCATCAGTAGCAGACTTAGCTATGTGGGACAACTTCCCCACCTGATAGAACAGCATTTCAATCTTCATCCTGGCAGTGTCAGCCGAGCCACCAAAGGCTTTTGCAGCCATTTTTAGGCCGCCACTGGTTCTCCAAAACTTGGCCCCCAGAAATTCTCTTAAAATTTTTCACCCAGTCTTCATCACACCTCATGCTGCACCCCATCGTGGCAGCTGCCCAGGTCTGGGACCACACTTGAACAGGACAGACACTGTTCTTCACTTCCTGCGCAGGCTCACGCAGCTGTCACTCAGTCACCAGTTAATATCTTATGTAGACCTTTTTTCAGGCAAATGCAAAAAGCAGCTGATGCGCTTTCCTATTCCAACCTTGGAATGGATGTTTTTTCCAGCAAGAGCCTGGAGCCGACCCAACAACTATCCCTGTCCCACCATGGATATTGCTGACGATGGACTGAAGTCACATCTCACCAACGCAATCCAACTTATTAACCACTCCTTGGCACTCAACACACTGAAGGCCTATCGCACTGCTTGGAACACTAATCGGAAATTTTTGGCCCCTTGCCCCGAAGCAGCAGTTGGACACATCCTAGCCTTCATATCGTATTGCCACATGCAGCTGACCATTTCTCAATACTATCACGCCATATCTAGGTGGCATCCAGCATTTCCTGTCCCTACAGGACCCCAGTAAACCGTCAGTATTCTCGAGCCCATGCAGTCAAGTCCCTCCTACAGGGCATACAGAAGCACCAACCTGTAGTCAGTGGCAAGCGCCTACCTTTCAAGAGTCCCATCTTTAGGGACATGTCTAAAAATCCTTACTCATTCCCTGTTTAGGGCTTTGCCCAGACTAGTCACCCGAACAGCCATCTACCAGGCCTTCTACGGTTCCCTACAACCTAGTGAATTTAGTCAGCGGCTCCGGCAGTCACACACTGCTCCGACGCCACCCGACTCGCTTTCGAACCACTACACTCTCACAGTCTGCAAACGCAACAAACCAGCCCCTGGGGTTGACATCAACCTGTTTCAGACTGACAACGCCTGATGCCCAGTGACGGTGCTCGACCCACTACTGCTCCATCTACCCAGCCAATCTGATGGTAGCTCGTTGCTACCCTTTCTATACCAGCTCCCTGAGTGTCAGCCAGTGTGTCAAGCATGTCAGAATCCTCCTAAGTAACTTGGGCTTCAAACCCCAGTCAGTTCTCTGGACATTCTTTGGAGCAGCCTCAGTTGCCTCCCAACAGGGAGTACCAGACTACGTAATCAAGATACCAGGCTGATGGAAGTCTCCTTGTTTTGCCACATACATCCCAAATCCTCATGAAGGAATGGCACAAGCCTTTACCAAGCTGGCTAAATAAATACAAGAAATCAATATAAACTATTTCCCTATCTGAGTCTTTTGCCCCCTTTTCTTGGCATACTGACCAGACCACCAAGCCACACTTCAGGTCTATTTATGTTGTAAGTCTTGTCGCGTGTTTATGTGATCCACATCTCTCTCGGTCAGAGGGTAACGACCATAAATAAGAAGGCCAGTATGGTGGCCTGAGTTTATGGGAGGAGACCGGAGGGTATTTAAGCAGCCCACAGACAGAATTCTCACCGCTCCAGGTGAGCCTCGTGATGATCAGGGGTTGTTGAACCACCAGGGTGCTGGCAATGCGGTAATAGCAAAAAAACAAAAGAACAAAAGCTGGACAGCCGCACTCCAAAATTTTCTTTAAAAGAGATGTCTTTATTTTCAACTGTGCATACAGTCACTGCAAGCCCACAAAAATCAGTATGGCCAACGTTTCGCACTGGCGTCAGTGCTTAGTCATGACTAAGCACTGACGCCAGTGCGAAACGTTGGCCATACTGATTTTTGTGGGCTTGCAGTGACTGTATGCACAGTTGAAAATAAAGACATCTCTTTTAAAGAAAATTTTGGAGTGCGGCTGTCCAGCTTTTGTTCTTTTGTTTTTTTGCTATTTAAGCAGCCCACTCACACATGCTCTTTGTCGGTTCAGTGTGCGGTACTACACGTCACTGGGCCGACTCTTTCCAGCTCACCTCATGTCCGTGAGTCTGCGCATTCAATCGCATTCGACACCCTCCCGCCCTTCCCTTTTTCAGGGCACTTCTCAGCATATCCTTCTTCAATTAACTACCCATTACTTACCTTGGGTATGCCCCCTTTTCTTGGCATACTGACCAGACCACCAAGCCACACTTCAGGTCTATTTATGTTGTAAGTCTTGTCGCGTGTTTATGTGATCCACATCTCTCTCGGTCAGAGGGTAACGACCATAAATATATATATATAAAACTCAACGTGTGTGTGTGTGTATGTATGTATGTATGTATGTATGTATGTATGTATGTATGTTCTAGCATCACGTCCAAACGGCTAAAGATATTAACATGAAACTTGGCACACATGTTACTTATATGTCAGCAACAAACATAGGATAGGTGGTTTAACCCTTACCCACCCCCATTTGCCATGGTCGGGGTTTTTCTTTAAAGTCCCAATCAACTCTATGGGAAATACATGTTACTTCATAACTTCCAAACGGCTGTACATATTTCGATAACACTTGGTCACATGTTACTTATATGTCCACTTAAACTATAGGATAGTTCATTTATCCCTTAACTACCCCCATTTGTGAGGGTCGGGGTTTTTGTTTAAAGTCCCATGCAAATCAATGGGAAATGTATGTTCCCACATAACTTCTGTACGCCTGGAGATATTTCAATAATACCTGGTACTGTCATGTTACATGATATTATTTTTATTATGTACTGTCTCTTTAATCCCTATCTAGTTTGACTCTTGTGGCATTCCTTAGTTTGCATGCTGCTCAGTCTCCTCCCCCTCTTTTCTGTATCAGTCATTTCAATGCTGTACTTCATGTGACCTGTATGTTTCTTCTACCTGCATGTAAGAATCGTTCTTTTACCTGTTGTAACTTGCATTCTACGGATCATACGACGAATAAACATCGCCAGATCTTCTTTCATGTGAGTTGTGACTGAGTAAGCTATCTGGAAAGGTGATTTGGGATGGATAATCTCTTCAGGGCAATGAGCTCCATGTGCTACTGAAAACCACATTCATAGCCTTTGTAACCGATTCAGAATAGTAAAAGAACGTATCCAGCAGCCTGCACAGAGATAACTGCGTCACAGGACAGATCATAGTGAAGTGTAACTGTGTGTATTGCATGAGAATTCTGCATACAACCCCAGCACAGCTTGTTACAGCTCCTCACAGTATACAGACACTCTTCACTGCTACAGTCAAGCCTGTGTACTGCAGGCCATCATGAGTGGAAAGGGCTCAGTGTGTGATGAAACACCACAGCATGCTTCACACAGAGAAAGCCAGGATGAGGACCCAGAGTCCACTGCATTGACCAAACGCTCTGTGAAACCCACTTGGAAGGTTAAAGAGAACTATGAATCCATGAGAACTGAACTAGCAACCAGTTTGAAGCAGATTTGGGATAAAATCCTCACCCACATTGATGTGATTTCATGTCCCAGCCATGAGGTACTGCAACTAGAGGGCGCCATAAAGCATCTCTCTGCTTCATACGAACTGTACCAGACTACAAGCAACAAGTATAAAACTATTCTGCAAAGCATCAACACTGAGGAGTCCTTAGAGCAACTTAACAATGCCCAGCTTCTTAATGAGGAAAGAGAAAGCTTTATCCAGCGAACTAAAGCAAAGGCAGAAGCAAAATTAATGCTGCCACGGGACACTGTATCTCACAAATCTGTATCCACCAGACGTTCTAAAGGTTCCTCTAGATCCCGAAGTTCAAGGCACTCAACGCTTAGTGAACAGCTAATGAATGCCCGCGCCAAAGCAGAGGCTATCAAGGTACGGGCCGCATATGCAAAAAAGAGAGCAGAAATGGAAACCGAGGCAGCGCATCAAAAGGCGGTAATGGAAACCGAGGCAGCGCATCAAAAGGCAGTAATGGAAACCGAGGCAGCGCATCAAAAGGCAGTAATGGAAGCCGAGGCAGCGCATCAAAAGGCAGCAATAGAAGCTCAAACGGCACGTCAAAGGGCAGCAATTGAAGCTTTAAAGGAACAGAGCAACTACGAGGCAGCTGCAGCAAAACTAAAGGTTTTGGAACAAGCTATCGGTGCAGATGAAGATGCTAGCGAAAGGGTCAGCGTCAAGGCAGATGTAGAAGATCCTTTTGAACGCACTAAGAACTATGTTCTAAACCACAGCAGTGAACACTCAATTACCTCCACGTTTCACGGCAACGCAAGGACTTCACCACATCATCAGGTAAAAGCTGTTCCAGCCACTTCCTACATGCAAACCCACCCCAGTGCAGCTCCCGACTGTCATGCTGATCCCGCATATGTCACAAAACGGCACACTAATCCGCAAGCAAGTCGCCAGCCTCCTGCTAACAGTACTGTTCCAGACCTTCACCCAACAATTCAGCTGAATGCCCTTGCTGCACCATATCTTCCCACGTCTCTTTGCAACGATACCATAAACAATGCTATCCACAACAATCAACCAGCAACCTCCTATGTAAAGTCAGAGGCAACAGAGGTAGTAAAGTACTTACTTCGACATGAGCTCGCCAAGTCAGGCCTAGTAAACTTCGACGACCATCCTGAAAATTATAGAAGCTGGAAAGCCGCTTTCAAAACTACATTAGGCGGTATCGGTTTTACTGCCGATCGTGAGCTGGATCTGCTGATCGGGTTGCTTGGCCCACAGTCAACAGAACGTGTCAAGAGCCTCAGGTCAGTTTACATCGACAATCCAACTGCAGGTCTCACCGCAGCATGGGAGCGTCTAGAACAGACTTACGGTAGTCCTGAAGCCATAGAGAATGCATTGCTCAAACGATTGGAAAATTTCCCAAGGATATCCGGTAAGGACAATATAGAGTTCCAGAGACTCAGCGACCTTCTTCTCGAAGTCCAGCTTGCCAAAACTGACCCTAAGCTACCTGGCCTCAGTTACCTGGACACTGCTCGAGGAGTTAACCCTATCGTTTGCAAGCTTCCGCATGGCCTACAAGAAAAGTGGATCCAAGTTGGGTCATCATACAAACGGGAAAACAAGGTTTCCTTTCCCCCGTTCTCCTACTTCTGCAATTTCGTCAGGAACATTGCTGACACCAAGAACGATCCTAGTTTTGCATTCAGCGAGTTCAATACTCCCCCACCTAAAGGTGATAACCTACATACTAGCTACAGGAACCGCAGAGGTCCCGTGTCTGTTAGGAAGACAGACATTATTCCCACTCCCGCCTCAAACAAGAGCGGCAAGATCGAAAACCCAAACCGATTATGTCCCATCCACAAGAAGCCTCATCCCCTCAAAAAATGTATCGGTTTCAGAAAGAAGCCCCTACAAGAACGAAAGGAACTCCTAAAGACTTTTGGGGTATGTTATAGATGCTGTGCTTCCACCGATCACTTTGCCAAGGAATGTAAAACTCCTATCAAGTGCATAGAGTGCGGTTCCGAGGACCATGTGCAAGCACTCCATCCCCTTGAGTCCAATCCTTCACAACATGCAGACCTTCCTCCTGGGCAGAACCACAGCGGGAAGAGTACAGATCACGTACCTAATTCCACCATGGTATTTTCTTCGTGCACTGAAGTCTGTGGGGAAGACCACTGTGACAAATCTTGCGCTAAAATATGCCTAGTGAATATTCATCACAAGGATCAGCCAGAAAGGACTTTAAGGGTGTATGCTATCTTAGACGATCAAAGCAATCGATCGCTTGCACGATCCGAACTGTTCGATCTATTTTGCACAAAAGGAGAGGTTCACCCTTACACATTAGGCACTTGTAGTGGAACTACAGAGGTTTTTGGAAGAAGGGCTCATGGATTTATTGTGTCCTCCCTAGAAAATAACCTACAATTACCCTTACCTACACTTGTAGAGTGTAACCAGATACCAGCCAACAAAGAAGAAATACCTACACCAGAAGTTGCCTTCTACCACCCTCATCTAAGGTCAATAGCCAGTGAAATCCCACCACTTGACAAAGATGCTAAAATCCTTCTTCTGCTGGGAAGAGATATTCTAAGGATCCACAAGGTACACAGGCAGGTCAGCGGACCTCCAGAGGCCCCATTCGCCCAGTACCTGGACTTAGGCTGGGTCATCATAGGCAACGTCTGTATAGGCAAAATGAAAAGGCCTACTAACATTTCTTCATTCAAGACAAATGTATTGCCAAATGGTCGTAATACTCACTTTGAGCCATGCCCACATCACTACTGGGTAAAGGAGAAGGTAACTAGCTGCAAGTTGCGACATTGCAACGCAAACCTTTCCCGCACCTACGATGACAGCTTTGGTTCTACAGTTTTCAACGTAAGCAGTGAAGACGACAAGTTGGCTCCTTCGGCAGAAGACAAAGAATTCCTTAAAGTAATGGACAATGAGTTCTTTCAGGAAGATTCCAATAGCTGGGTAGCACCCCTACCCTTTCGCCTCCCGAGAGAGAAGCTACCAAACAATCTACATCAAGCAGTCAAAAGATTCTCCTCCTTAAAGCGTACTTTAAGCAGGAAGCCAGAGATGGAAAGACATTTTGTGGACTTCATACAGAATATCTTCGACAGGGGTCATGCCGAACCCGCACCCCCATTGAAAGAAGGAGAAGAATGCTGGTACCTCCCTTCCTTCGGTGTGTATCACCCACGAAAGCCAGACCAAATCAGAGTTGTCTTTGACTCCAGTGCCCAACATGAAGGCTTCTCACTTAACGACATGCTCCTCACAGGGCCCAACTTGAACAACAACCTCATTGGAGTCCTAATTCGCTTTCGTCAAGAACCTGTAGCGGTGACGGCCGACATTCAACAAATGTTCCACTGCTTCATCGTCAAGGAAGATAACAGGAATTACCTCAGGTTTCTATGGCACAAGGACAACGACATCAACAAAGAGGTAATTGATTACCGAATGAGGGTACATGTCTTTGGGAACAGCCCTTCCCCAGCTGTAGCAATCTATGGACTAAAAAAGACAGCTCAGCTTGGAGAAGCTGAGTATGGATCCGATGCTCGTCAATTTGTTGAAAGGAACTTTTACGTAGATGACGGGCTCAAATCTTTTCCTACTGCTAAAGAAGCAATTAATCTTCTTACCAGAACAAAGGAGATGCTAGCTGTAGCAAACTTGAGACTTCACAAAATTATATCTAACAGCCAAGAGCTAATGAATGCATTTCACCCTGAGGACTATGCCGCCAGTGTGAAAGACCTTGACCTTGGGTCAGACACACCCCCTATGCAGAGAAGTCTAGGTCTGCTGTGGAACATCAAAGTAGACACATTCACCTTCCAGGTGTCAACCTGTGACAAACCCTTCACCAAGAGAGGAGTCTTGTCCGTAGTGAACAGCATCTACGACCCACTGGGATTTATAGCCCCAGTCACCATCCAAGGTAAGATGTTATTAAGACAGCTTACTACTGATAACATAGATTGGGACACTCCGTTACCTATTGAGAAACAACAAAGATGGGAGAAATGGAGAGGTTCTCTGAAGACCTTAGAACAGCTCCAAATTCCACGTTGCTATGCCCCAGTCTCCATCTCAGCCGCTGTCCAGAGGGAAATCCATATTTTCTCTGATGCATCACTTGAAGCTATAGCTGCAGTGGCCTATTTGAAGACCTCAGGAGTTAATGGAGACATACACTGCAACTTTGTTCTAGGCAAGACAAAGCTAACACCAAAACCCGCACATACCATACCCAGACTTGAACTTTGTGCAGCTGTGCTAGCAGTGGAAATAGCTGAAGTCATAATGAGTGACTTAGGCAGGAGTACCGGCTATACCCGCTATGGCGGGGAGAATATCAATATCACTATTGACTGTGCTACTGTTGAAGTCCCACGATTACAAACGATAGACTGCAGGACTCAAGCCATCTGTTTTTTGGACGTCATGTTTCATTGTTCATTTACTGCATACCTTCTTGTGTTTGCGGGTATCTCGTATCTATGGTTTACACACCAGTTTTACCTTTAACGTTTCTTTCCCTACAGGTTCAAGTTGGGCTTATCTTTATATATGTAATAGACTTTGAAATCTGAAGATTTCAGGCGGGGAGTGTCATGTTACATGATATTATTTTTATTATGTACTGTCTCTTTAATCCCTATCTAGTTTGACTCTTGTGGCATTCCTTAGTTTGCATGCTGCTCAGTCTCCTCCCCCTCTTTTCTGTATCAGTCATTTCAATGCTGTACTTCATGTGACCTGTATGTTTCTTCTACCTGCATGTAAGAATCGTTCTTTTAACTGTTGTAACTTGCATTCTACGGATCATACGACGAATAAACATCGCCAGATCTTCTTTCATGTGAGTTGTGACTGAGTAAGCTATCTGGAAAGGTGATTTGGGATGGATAATCTCTTCAGGGCAATGAGCTCCATGTGCTACTGAAAACCACATTCATAGCCTTTGTAACCGATTCAGAATAGGTACACATATTACTTATATGCCAAATAAAAATATATGACAGTTAAATTAACCCTTACCTACACCCTTATATAAAAGATGGGTATATTTATATTACTATGATTTTCCTCCCCAAAAGGTTAAGATAGGAAGACCGGGCAACGCCGGGTATTCAGCTAGTATATATATATATATATATATATATATATATAGATAGATATATCTATATATAGATATAAATATATCTATATATACAGTATATATATTTTGCTTTAAAAATCATATGGGGTCATAGTAGGATTGTTAGCTCCGAGGTCCAGCCATTGCCCTGCCAGTACTGGGCTTGGGCCCCAGTGGACTTTTGCTGTCACTAGCACTTGCTTTGATCATTTTATTTTGCACAGTGTGGCTTCACTGGCATTTGAACTCAGTTCTGTTGCTAAATTCTATTAAGGAAGAGGAAATTTACTGTTTAACTTAATACAAATCACAATGACTCTAAGCTGTCTGCCGCTAACCCATGCTGTGACCCAAGTGCAACTCTGTAATGGCATAAGAATATAGACCCGAAGGCACAGCCATTGATCAGGATTACTGAGGTATAATACAATGAAATGTCAGCTCAGCTTCACCTGCTGATTCTCCAAGTGCTAACATCTCTATGCAAAGGAGAAGAGTGCTGAGCTATAAGGATCACTAACCAAACTAGGAACCTTGAAAGTAACAGAATAATAATGCTATATAGTGGATTTGTCAGAGCCCTCTTTGTGTGCACAGTGCTGCAACAGAAGAGTCAAGTAAATTTAGTTAATAAAAGTAAATGATGAAATCCATTTACTGTATGTGTTAATAGAGAGACAGAAAAATGGGGCGGGGTTTGATAGATAGAAGATATATAGATGATAGACAAATAGATAAATAGATGGTCGTAGATGGTTTGTTCATCCACACAAATGAGGTGGACGATGGAATTCCCCCTACCAGGACATTGTATTCTGACGGAGGAACCTGCCACTGCCAGAATATACTAATCAGCAGCTGCAGGTCCAAATGTAATAGCGAAGTTCCGCTGCTCACAGGTGAATAACTATGGCCATAATACACCTGGTGTGATGCAGGCAGTGGGGTGCACACCCTGTCACTGCTAATAGAAATCAATGCAAACAAAAAACCACACTGGGATTGTTTTGGTCAGGGATTGAAGTCAGACGCATGTCGCATGTCGGCCTTAGGCTGGGTTCATACTTGTCCGGCAAACGCTCCGACATTGGGAGCTCATGTCACATGACGTGTGAAAATCAGTTTCCCTATGAGAGCTGTCTTAACTGGTCCGACACAAGTTGGTCCGATTTTAAAAATGATCCCTGCACTACTTTGGTCCAACTTTGATCCTACTTCAGCCCATTGAATATCACTGAAGTCGGATCAAAGTCGGATCACCGTCTTGCATGATCCGACTTTGGCATGCGACTTGTGCTCTGATGATCTTGAGGAGGAACTCCACGCCAATTTTTTTTGGTCTGGTATGGATGTTAAGGGGAATGCCCTATGCTGAAAAAACAGCATGGGGGTCCCTCCAAAGTCCATACCAGACCCTTATCCGAGCATGCAGCCTGGCCGGCCAGGAAAGGGGGGGGACAAGCGAGCGGCCCCCCTCCTGAACTGTACCAGGCCACATGCCCTCAACATGGAGTGGTGGGTGCTTTGGGGCAGGGGTGCGCCCTGCGGCCCCCCATCCCATGTTGATGAGGACAATGGCCCCTTCCAGGGCCATTGGTTGTGGGGGTCTGTGGGCGGGGGGCTTATCCGAATCTGGGATCCCCCTTTAATAAGGGGGCCCCCAGCCCCCACCCTATGTGAATGAGTATGGGATACATCGTACCCCTACCCATTCACCTGAAAAAAAGTGTCAATAAAAAAACACACTACACAGGTTTTTAAAGTAATTTATTAGGCAGCTCCGGGGGTCTCTTCCGACTTCAGGGGTCTCTTCCGACTTCTCGGCTCTCTCCATCCTCTTCTCCGTGCTCTCCGGTTCTTCTGCTCTTTTGCTAACTCTTGCCCGGTCTTCTCCATCGTCTTCTTCCCTCTCCCACTATAATGCAGTGTGCGTGGTGTGCAACAACTTATATTGGCATGGGGCAGGGTCACCAAGTGATGTCATCCGGTGACCCAGCCCCCTTATGACATCACCGCCCCATCATGCCCCAGTTGGTGATGTCATATGGGGGCGGGGTCACCTCAAGCGTCACCCCACTAGCCTGCTTGGTCCCAGGCCTGGCACACAATATTGCTCTGCAAGCGTCACCTCGACTAGCTGGGTCCCTGGCTTAACATCTGCTGAAGTTTCCCAATTCTTCAATGCCCCCGGTTGGTGAGAATACTGCTCTGGTACTTCCTTTAGCTACTCACAGTGGCCCCTGGTAGTAATGTGGATGGTCCCTTAGTGGCGACAGCTTCCCCTCTACCTCCGACCACAACGGGTTCTCCGGCCGGCAGAACTGTCACTTCTGGTTGGACTGCAAGCCGCAATCCCAACCCTACGCTGCTGTCTTGCTTCTGTATAGGCCCTCAGACAGCCTAGCAGCCAGATGTCCCCAGGATAGTCCTCAGTCTCTGGCCTAGCAGCACGACACACGTATACCCAGCCAGCCGTCCAGGTGGCACAGAACCACAATCACCTGATCTCACCCGAATAAATAGGCTCTCCCAGCAAGCCAAGGGACCCAAGAAAATCCCTGCCCATTGGCTGAGATACCCCATTCATCCCTAATTTGTCCTTGGAAAAGCCTGTCTTATCTAAAGGTCCCCAGACACCAGATATTACTTTAGGGAGAAGTGCAGCAATTCCAGAATTATGGTGAAATCAATTGACCTCCTAACAATTGGCCAAGGCAACTATCACTTGGCAAATAAATGTACTAGAAACCCTGCCTAAACATCAGGGTGCTACACACAGATTGAAATTCAGCTGGTCCCTGCTGAGTTGGACAAATTTTGTTCCATCTATGGCCAACTTTAGATTGTAAGCTCCTCGAGGGCAGGGACAGATGTGGAAGTACAATATATATGTAAAGTGCTGTGTAAATTGATAATGCTATATAAATACGATGAATAATAACAGATAGATCTAGATAGATAGATATTGAATGAGAGAGAGAGGAATAGATAGATATGTATTGAAAGAGAGAGAGAGAAATAGAATTAGAAATAGTTTGCATGTTCTCCTTGTGCATGTGTGGGTTTTCTCTGGGTACTCCGCTTTCCTCCCATACTACAAAAGCCATGTAGCTTAATTGGACCCTCTCTAAATTGGCCCTAGTATGTGTACTGTACGTATAACTATGAATTAGGAACCTTAGATTGTAAGCTTTTTGAGGGCAGAGACTGATGTGAATGTACAATGTATATGTAAAGTGCTGCATAATTTGATGCGTTATATAAGTACCTAAAGTAAATAAAAAATAAAATAAGCTGTGGAGCAAAGTGCAGGTTAGGTCAGGGTGCACATTTTGTGGACATAAAATAAAATATTTGCTTTTATCTCTGCACTGTGCCGCCACTCTTTCCTTCTTTATATGCTGATCTGGCCGCGGACCAGGCAGAAACCCGGGTTTATACATCAGCCAGAGGGTCCCTGCATGCTGCCTTGGAGCGGTAAAGGGGAGGGACTGATGTGAATGTACAATATATATGTAAAGTCTTTGTGTAAAAACTAGATATTATATAAATATTCTAATAATAATAGATATTACAGGAAAAAGAAAAAAAAAATAGCGAGGGAGAAAAAAAAGAAACATTGATAAATAGATAGATAGATGGATAGATGTTTCAGATGTGACACTGACAATAGAATGGGGCTGGGGTGCAGGATATACAGTACCAAAAGTATTGGAACGCCTGCCTTTACACACACATGAACTTTAATGGCATCCCTGTCTTAGTCCATAAGGTTCAATATTGAGTTGGCCCACCCTTTGCAGCTATAACAGCCTCAACTCTTCTGGGAAGGCTGTCCACCAGGTTTTATTTCAAAATTACATCTCCAGGAGGAGATGTGTGTCAGTAGGACAGAGGTTGATGTCAGTAGTTTTTTTATTATTTTATTTTTGTACTATTTATTACAAATTTATTTGTATATTATTTTTTACAATTTTATTTTTATATTATTTTTTTACATTTTTTTTAAATCCCCGTTGAGGGGCTTTGATTAAATATCATCAGGGGAAATCTGCACCACACAGGGTGATTAGGGTATGCCCAGGCACGCCCCCTGCGCATGTCTTTGAGTGTTTCTATGGCAATGTTTGGAGTTCCCTTTACTGGAACTGAAGGCCCATGCCCAACCAGTGAAAAACCACTCCACACTACAATCCCCCCTCCACCAAATGATTTGGACCAGTGTACAAAGGAAGGTCCATAAAGACATGGAATAGCGAGTTTGGGGTGGAGGAACTTGACTGGTCTTCACAGAGTCCTGACCTCAACCCGATAGAACACCTTTGAAATGAATAAGAGTGGAAACTGTGAGCCAGGTCTTCTAGTCCAACATCAGTGCCTGACCTCACAAATGCGCTTCTGGAAGAATGATCAAACATTCCCATAGACACACTCCTAAACCTTGTGGACAGCCTTCCCATCAGAGTTGAAGCTGTTATAGCTGCAAAGGGTGGGCCAACTTCAGCTCTTTACCACCACCCTGTGGGCAACTTCTGCTATTGTTGTCTGATCTTTAACATTGGTTCTGAGAATGCGTGTTTGTACTTTGGACTTTAGTCCGATGGACTTGTGTACACACAATCGGATTAACCGACGCAGGACATTTGTTGCCGGAAAGTTTGTCTGTTCTCACAGCGAACATTTGTCCGATGGAGCGTACACGCAGTCGAATTGTCCGATCAAACAGGTCCGTCGGACATTTGTTGTCAAAAAGTCTGATCGTGTGTATGGGCCTTAAGACTGGGATGCCATTAAAGTTCACGTGCGTGTAAAGGCAGGTGTCCCAATACTTTTGGGAATGTAGGGCCGGATTCACAAAGAGTTACGCCGGCATATCAGTAGATACGCCGAAGTAACTCGGAATCTAAGCCCGTCGTAAGTTTAAGTGTATGCTCAAACTGCGCCGTCGTATCTTAGGGTGCAATTTTTCCACTGGCTGCTAGGTGGCGCTTCCGTTGATTTCGGCGTAGAATATGTAAATGACTAGATACGCCGATTCACGAACGTACGCTTGCCCGTCGCAGTAAAGATACGCCGTTTCCGTAAGAGATACGCCGCGTAAAGATAAAGCTGCCCCCTAGGTGGCGTAGCCAATGTTAAGTATGGCCATCGTTCCCGCGACAAAATTTGAATTTTTTTTACGTTGTTTGCGTAAGTAGTCCGTGAATGGGGCTGGACGTAATTTACGTTCACGTCGAAACCAATACGTCCTTGCGGCGTATTTGGAGCAATGCACACTGGGATATGTCCACGGAAGGGGGATGCGCCGTTCGTGAAAAACGTCAATCACGTCGGGTCACATAACATTACCATAAAACACGCCCCCCTGTCCCACATTTGAATTAGGCGGGCTTACGCCAGCCTATTTACGCTACGATGCCGCAACTTACGGAGCAAGTGCTTTGAGAATACAGCACTTGCCCGTCTAAGTTGCGGAGGCGTAACGTAAATAGGATACGTTACGCCCGCACAAAGATACGCGGCTGTACGTGAATCCGGCCCATAGGGCCAGATTCACAAAAGAGATACGACGGCGTATCTACTGATACGCCGTTGTATCTCTGTGTTAGGGCCGTCCTAACTATGCGACTGATTCATAGAATCAGTTACGCATAGCTAGCCCTAAGATCCGACAGGTGTAATTGAATTACACTGTGGGATCTTAAGGATGCAATTCTAGGCCGGCCGCTAGGTGGCGAGGCCATTGCGGTCGGCGTAGAATATGCAAATGAATACTTACGGCGATCCCCGAACGTCCGAACGGCCCGTCGATCTAACTGTACGTCGTTTCCGTCGAGTTACGCCGCGTAAAATTAGGGCTGAGCCCTAGTTGTCCTAAGCCATGTTAAGTATGGCCGTCGTTCCAGCGTCGAAATTTAAAAATCAACGTCGTTTGCGTAAGACGTCCGTGAATGGCGCTGGATGCTATTTACGTTAACGTCTAAGCAAATGACGTCGGTGCGACGTCATTTAGCGCAATGCACGTCGGGTAATTTACCCGATGGAGCATGCGCAGTACGCTCGGCGCGGTAACGCGCATAATTTAAATGGTGCCCACCCTATTTGAATTGGGCGGGCTTGCGCCGAGCGCATTTACGATACACCGCCGCAAATTTACAGGTAAGTGTTCTGAGAATCAGGCACTTACGCTGTAAACCTGCGGCGGTGTAACGTAAATCACATACGTTACGCTGTCCAGGAGCAACGTAATTATATGTGAATCTGGTCCATAGTGTATAAATGATGTACAGAGGGTAGTAAACTACCAATCAGATTCCATCTTTCCCCATCATAGAGATGACAATTTCCCTTTAGGATTCATGATCTGAATACTAATAAAGTATTCTAAATCTGACTGTCAGAACAAACACAGAAGACGGCTCCTCTCTCCATTTCTACACTTTTCTTACTAAATAAGCCTTCTAATTGTACTTGAAGCTAAACATAGCTTCAGAAGCTTCAGAGAGGGCAATAAATAGATCATTAAAACAATTCAGCATGGGCGGCTGTGCTTTATTTAGTAAAACATGTTGTGTCTCTCCTTCTCCCCTCCAGCAATGAATCCATTCTGATTCACATTACTATACAGAGGTCTCGGCTCCAGCGCCCAGCCAGGTGCATTAGCACATACTTGATGACTTTTCATTCAGCACATTTGGAAATCAGAGTGCCTATTCTTCTGATTTATTTTTGGATTAAATGGAATCATATTAATAGAAAATAAGATTTGAAAGGAGCAGGCTTTTGAAAGAAGCAATAAAGAAAAAAAAGCACTGTGCGTTATTTACAGACCTACAGCCTGTCTGTCTATTATTTTTATATGACAACATTTCAGCAAATACCGCTGATGCTCATTATTCCAAACAAGCTCACACATTGCTAATCCGGCACCCTGACAAGTCATCTGCCACAACACAGCTCTCTGCCTTCATAGTCAGCAATTAGCAATTTACAAGAAAATAGAGCATAAAAGCAAAGCCAAAAAGATAAAAGCAAAAAGGGTGCAAAAGGTAATGCAGGAAGTAATCACAGAAAAGTGCAAACTTAGGGGCAGATCCTCAGAGCGAGTACGCCGGCGTATCTACTGATACGCCGGCATACTTTCAAATTTCCCGCGTCGTATCGTTGTTTTGAATCCTCAAAACAAGATACGACGGCATCTGGGTTAGATCCGACAGGCGAACGTCTTCGTACACCTTCGCATCTAAGATGCAATTCTTCGGCGTCCGTTGGGTGGCGTTCCCTTCGTTTTCCGCGTCGAGTATGCAAATTAGCTATTTCCGACGATCCACGAACGTACGAGCGCCCGGCGCATTCCTTTACGTCGTCTCTAGTCGGCTTTTTTCGGCGTATAGTTAAAGCTGCTATTTCGTGGCGTACTCAATGTTAAGTATGGCCGTCATTCCCGTGTATAATTTAAAATATTTTTTTGGGCGTAAGTCGTTCGTGAATCGGAATGGACGTAATTTACGTCCAGGTCAAAACCTGGACGCCGGACCGGACAAGGCCGCCGATGGATGCCGGGCAAGACACCAACGAGGGGCATTCAAACTGTAAGTAATTCATTTTTTTTCCTGAAATTTCCCTTCTAGACTTCGGGTGGGCGCTATACGCCGGTGCGCGCTATACCCAGATAAATACTGTATATATCACAGGGACCCTACTTCCCCTGATTGCCCTATTGTTCTCCAGCACCACACTGTGACAGGAGTGACTTTGGGTATGGTTGTATTCCATTGTTCTGTTGTGTCTGTCGGCCTTGGGAGAAAAGTATATTATGGGATGTATGTCTAGGTGAAAGGGGGGGGATCCCTCCAGCAGCCCCTCCCTGCTGATAATAATGTTTAAAGCGGTTGTAAACCTTAAATTTGCACTTTTACCTACAGGTAAGCCTATAACAAGGCTTACCTGTAGGTAAAAAGAATATCTCCTAAACCTGTACGGTTTAGGAGATATTCCCCTCGCAATGCGGGCGGCGCATGCGCAGGGGGGATCCACGGCGGAAGATCCGGCAGCCGCCGGACCTTGCCGATTTTAAATCTCCCGCGCGCATGCGCGGGAGTGACGTCATCGCCGCTCCAGCCAATCACAGCGCTGGAGCGGCGATACCCGGAAGACACGCCGGAGCAAGATGACATCTCGCTCGGCGTGAACCAGGTAAGTGTTGTTCACCTCGTTTTGAGGTAGGTATTTCATAATCAGCTATTATGCGGTGCATACTAGCTGATTATGCATTTTGCCTTGCAGGTAAAAAAAAAAAAAAAAATTATATATGCGGTTTACAACCGCTTTAATGATGAGAAGTTTGAATACACCTGACCTGTGTGTCTATTGTTATTGGACCGTTTACCCCGCCCTGAATCCAAGGGAGGGGGGAAGTGTCCCTGAGTTGTATATCTGTTGTTACATGTGTTTGAATAAAGAGTCGTATGCTTTTCATCCTACACTGAGTTACGGCTTGTGACTGGTGGGCTAAAGGGTCTTGAATCGTGTGGTACCGGACAGAGGAAGCATTTATGGTGGACGGAGGTCCATTACAGTATATAATAAACGTAAAAACAAAATTCTCTCTGCAGAAATTTAGTTTAATGAGGTCTCAAGCAATGAGACCCTTTTGGCCACCCTAGGGAACATATAAAATAAACGACTTCTTTCTTTGTGAAGGTATAAAACCCCTCTAACCACTTCCCGCCCAAGGACGTCATATGACGTCCTGGACTTTCAGTGGGGATATCTGAAAAATGCCTGCAGCTACAGGCATCATTCAGATATCCATCTCTTCAGCCGGCGATCTTGTGCACCATAAGAATGATCATAGCGGCATTTCTGCCGCTTGATCATTCTTATAGGCGACGGGGACGTTCCCCCCTCCCACCGCCATCCGGTGCTTCTCTGGGCTCTCCCGTGCCATTGGAGACCCGGAGAAACGATCTGCCGGCGCCGGATGGGAAGCATAGAGATGACTGGTGATCAGAGGCCCGGGCGCGATGTTATGACGTCACGCCCGGGTACCGGAATGTAAACAAAGACACAATCGCGGCTGAAAGCATGAGATCAGTGAATTTTTTTTCACAATCTCATGCTTTCCAGCCTGGAGGAGAGATGTGGGGTCTTATTGACCCCGCATCTCTGCATAAAGAGTACCTGTCACGAACCATTCCTATTACAAGGGATGCTTACATTCCTTGTAATAGGAATAAAAGTGATCAAAAAATAAAATGGAAAAATTAAGAAAGATAAAATAAATTAAGTAAAATAAAATAATAAAACATTTTTTTTAAACACCCCTATCCCCAGTAGCTCGTGCTCAAAAGTGAACTCACAGGTAAGTCCCGCCCACAGCCCACACATGTAAACATTGTTTAAACCACACACGTGAGGTATGCGCCGCGTGCGTTGGAGCGCCAGCAACACTTCTAGCACTAGTACTCCTCTGTAACTCTAAACTGATAACCTGTAAAAAAAATTAAGCGATGCCTATGGAGATTTTTAAGTACTGAAGTTTGGCGCCATTCCATTTCAAAAGGGTGACATCTTACGTCTCTATTTCCTCGGCGTAACTTCATCTTTCACATTATACAAAAAAATTGGTTTAACTTTACTGTTTTGTTATTTTTTAATTCATGAAAACTTTTTTTTCCTAGGGTCTCTGCTAAAAAAAAACATATATATAGTGTTTTTCTAGCAAAAAAATTATGATTTTTGCATGTAGGAGAGAAGTGCCAAAAAAGGGCCGGTATGGAAGTGGTTAAACTCAATCATACATGGGAAAATACACTATATTACCAAAAGTATTGGGATGCCTGCCTTTACACGCAAACTATCTTTATTGGCATCCCAGTCTTAGTCCTTAGGGTTCAATATTGAGTTGGCCCACCCTTTGCAGCTATAACTGGTTCAACTCTTCTGGGTAGACTATCCACAAGGTTTAGAAGTGTGCCTATGGGAATGTTTGACCACTCTTCCAGACGGGCATTTGTGAGGTCAGTGGACGTGGATAAGAAGGCCTGGTTCGCAGTCTCCACTCTAATTCACCCCAAAGGTGTTCTATCGGGTTGAGGTCAGTACTCTGTGCAGGCCAGTCAAGTCCTCCACCCTAAACTCGCTCTTCCATGTCTTTATGGATCTTGCTTTGTGCACTGGTACGCAATCATGTGGGAACAGGAAGGGGCCATCCCCAAATTCTTCCCACAAAGTTGGAAACATGAAATTGTCCAAAATGTCTTGGTATGCTGACGCCTAAAGCCTCGTACACACGATCAGTCCATCCGTTGAGAACGGTCTCAACGACGTGCTGAAAAAAACTAAGTTCAATGCTTCCAAGCATGCGTCGACTTGATTCTGAGCATGCGTGGATTTTTAACCGATGGTTGTGCCTACTAACGATCGTTTTTTTCCCATCGGTTAGGAATCCATAGGTTAATTTTAAAGCAAGTTGGCTTTTTTTTAACCTATGGTTAAATAACCTATGGGGCCCCCACACGATCGGTTTGGACCGATGAAAACGGTCCATCAGATCGTTGTCCTCTGGTTAACCTATCGTGTGTACGAGGCCTTAAGAGTTCCCTTCAATGAAACTAAGGGGCCAAGCCCAACCCCTGATAAACAACCCCATACCAAAATCCTCCCTCCACCAAATGTTTTGGACCAGTGCACAAAGTAAGGTCCATAAAGACATGGATGAGTGAGTTTGAGATGGGGCCAATATTAAACCCTACTGAGTAAAACTGGGATGGCATTAAAGTTCATGTGTGTGTGTGTAAAGGCAGGCATCCCAATAATTTTGGTAATATGGTGTATGTCAGAACATCCAACATTTATTCTTTCTACGACTATCCCTCAAAAGGTACAAAGCTTGACCCAAGCAAGTTCCAGAGCATTTTGAAAGGACCAAAACGAAAATTCAGACATACTTCAAAAACCTTCTAGACCAATGTTTTTTTTAACATACACTATAACTCTTTTATTAACTTCCTACTAAGTATGAGCTGACCATACCTGGTTTTGGCTCAAGGCAGGTTCAGCAAGCTTTTCTGAATGTCGAATGAAAACCCCACTAAAGTCAATGGGAATCAAATGTTGAAAACCTGTAATAGCCATCTAGGCTAATAGGCAAAAGATTGTCAAAAAATATTATTGTGGGCTGCGAACTGCCTTAGGGAAAATTATGTTTTGCGAGTATCAGTGATTTTAATTACCGTATGAAAAATTACTTTAAATAACATGCCTGAGGGATGCCCTGAATCTGCCTGTGAAGTGGCACATATGTACAATGTATACAACCTACTACAGCAAAACTGACATTTATAGAGAAAAAAAGTCCAATTAAATTGCTGGTAAATTATAGCTCCCGGCTGGTTACTTCAGTTTAAAAATAAAGTGGCTGGGGATTCCCTTCGTCTATACCAGACCCTTATCTTCTTTCTTTTTTTTTATCTCTTTATTGTTTTTTTTTTTCCTTTAAATCAACAAACTAACACAGGTACAGTGCACAATACAAAACACAATACACGTTGGTCAAAGTATATATTCATCATTGAGATCCTCATCGGATCACAATACCATTTTCCTATCTAGTAAGTAGATTAGCGACATAATAAACAAAATACTATCTAGAACATAAAAGCTTTCAGTCACCACAATGTCAGCCCTATCATGTATACCTTTAGCAAATCTTTTAAAAATAATCCATATAATCTATATAGCAATATATGTATCAGTATCATATCTAAAATGTAATATTAAAGATTAAGGTGCAGATCCACAAAGAAATTACGCCGGTGTATCCACAAAACAAGATACGACGGCATCTCGGCTAGATCCGACAGGTGTACGTCTTGGTACGCCGTCGGATCTAAGCTGCAATTTTTCCGCGGCCGCTAGATGGCGTTTCCGCCGAATTCCGCGTTGAGTATGCAAATTAGCTATTTTCGGCGATCCACGAACGTACGTCCGGGCGGCGCATTGTTTTTACGTTGTTTGCGTTCGGCTTTTTCCGGCGTATATTTAAAGCTGCTATTATGAGGCGTACTCAATGTTAAGTATGGCCGTCGTTCCCGCATAGAATTTTTAATTTTTTACTTCGTTTGCGTAAGTCGTTCGCGAATAAGAATTTGCATAGAATGACGTCACCGTCGTAAGCATTGGCTGGTTCCCACAGACGGCGCATGCGCAGTTAAAAAAAAAACGTTGTTTACGTCGGATCACAATGTATTTACATAAAACACGCCCCCATTACATCCATTTGAATTCCGCGCCCTTACGCCGCCAGAGATACACTACGCCGCCGTAACTTACGGCGCAAATTCGTTCAGGATTCGAAAAAAATAAAATAATTTGCGGCGGCGTAGTGTATCTTAGATATGCTGCGCCCGGCGCAAAGGTACGTGGATATGCCCCTATAAATGTATATTGTTGGGGGATGCCGTGTAGGGCTTCTCCAACCACTTAGCCCAAATGTTTTCATATTTACGAGAACAATCTCTGTTCACATAGGTATCTCTATGTAATGGTAAACTGTTAATAACCAGTTGTTTCCAGTATACTAATGTGGGCGGGGAAGGCTTCTTCCAATACAGGACAATAGCTTTTCTGGCATAAAATAAAGTAATATTAGCGAATGTCTGCTCTGCCTCTGTAGGAAGAATATCCTTAACCAAACCCAACAAACACACTGGCATGTGGGTGTGTAAAATAGAATTTAACAAAGCCACCACCTCCATCCAAAACCCTAAAATATATGGACAGGTCCAGAAGATGAGTGTGAAATCTCCCAGAGCCACATCGCACCACCAACAGTCGGGAGAACATGTAGGGTTTATCTGGTAAAGTCGGTATGGCGTAAAATAAGCTCTATGCACCAATTTAAATTGAATAAAATGATCTGTTAGGGAGGTCAAAGATCAAAAAGGAGAATCCCACACTTCATCCCAATCATCAATGTCTAAATCAGGAATGTCCCGCAGCCATCTTGCCATAAGGCCCTCTAGCACCAGGAGAGAAACTGTAATAAAGTGAGAATACAATCTGCAAGTAGGTTTCTCCAAACAATCAGAGCCAAGTACCATTTTGAAAAATAGACTGTTCGATCATTGGATTAGCTTGTAGAAACTGGCCATTGAAGGCATGGGAAAGCTGATAATATCTAAACAAATATGAACTGGGTAAATAAAAATTTAAGGTAAGTAAATAAAAAGAGGGGGCCATATTCTGAGTAAAGTTACGATGGAGTATCTCAGGATACTCCATCGTATCTCTCTTTTTTGGCCAGTGTATCTATGCGAGTGATTCTTAGAATCATTTTCGCATAGATACACTGAAGATCCGACATGTGTAAGTCACTTACACTGTCGGATCTTAAATGTAATTACTCCGCCGGCCGCTAGGTGGCGTTTACGTTCAGGTTTCATTTGTTTAAGCAAATGAGCCTGATATGCCGATTCCCGAACGAATATCGCGTCGCGTAACCGTCGCTTACGTCGTTTGCGTAAGCGTAAACTTACCCCTGCTATATGAGGGGTAAATTTACGCAAGTCCCACGTAGGCCATGTTAAGTATGGCGTCGGGTCCACGTCGTGTTTTCCCGTCGGGTACGTCGTTTTACTAAGTCGTTCTAGAATACGACTTTACGTCAATGACGCACACGTCGGCGTCATTGACGTTTTACGCAGAGAACTGGAGCATGCGCACTGGGCTATTTTAAGCCCGGCGCATGCGCAGTTCGTTAGAATTGGGGGCGCGCTTAATTTAAATACAAGCCGCCCCCTTGGATATACGTGTGGATACGCCGGGCCATTTACACTCCGCCGCCCCAAACTACGGAGCAAGTGTTTGGGGAATACAGCACTTGCTCCTGTAGGTTGGGGCGGCGGAGTGTAAATGGCTTACGCGCCGCCCGCCTAGAATCTTAGAGAATATGGCCCAGGATACCTTCTGATTAAGTACAACCTGAGAAACCAACTTAACATTACACTTGGTCCATACAATAGGTTCAGGTAATTTATAGATCTGGAGCATTTGGAGAAATTGCTACTCTAGGATAATGCTCACATCTAAGGCCAGCCCCCCAAGCTCGAATAGTAGTAAACATTGAGGGAGTCAAATGATAGAGGGCTCAAGGGCCTCTGAATAATATAAACTTAAGAGCTTCTATAGATTCCACCACCACCGCTTCCAACCGAGTGAAAGGATTGGAAAGATCTGGACATAACCACCATGCGGCCTTCACCAGCTGAGTAGCTAAAAAATATTTATAGAGATCTGGAAAAGCTTATTACAGTGGCACATCAAAGTTGTCAATTTCTATCTAGGTTTATTTGGGACCCATAAAAAGAGAAGAATAATGAGTGATTGAGTCTTACAAAAAAATTATCTAGGAATCCACTGAGGAAAGTATCTAAAGAAGTATGTAAATGTTGGAATAATTTGCATTTTCAAAAGATTATTACGTCCCAATAAGAATAACAGTAAAGATTCCCATGCCTTCAGCTTTGGCGCGCATGTCCCTCAAGACTGGGGTCAAATTCAAGGAAATGAACTCCAAAGCCTGCCGAGATATCACTACTCCGAGGTACTTAAAATACTCTAACTGAATGTCAGGAGGAGCTGTATTTTGAGCTGGAAATAACAATGATTTTGTCCACTTAACCTTCAACACCGTAATGGACCAGAAGGAATTTAATATCTGTAGAGCACCCTGTACGGAAGGTCCAGCGTCATATAGGAACAATAGGAGGTCATCTGCATATAGGGCTACCCTTTCCTACAGCCAACAATCTTCGCATCTCTCCAGACCCTTATCTTTGATGAGAAAAACAATATGGGATTTACTCTTATGCCGCGTACACACGACCGTTTTTCATGACGGGAAAAATGCAATTTTTTTAATTGGTCATTAAAAATTATCGTGTGTAGGCTCCAGAGAATTTTTCTCGACGTGAAAAATGGGCATTAAAAATTTAGAACATGCTCTAATTTTTCATGTGTAGGTGTAATTTTTCGTGTGTAGGCTTTAATGACGGGAAAAAAATGCACATGCTCAGAAGCAAGTTATGAGACGGGAGCACTCGTTCTGGTAAAACTAGCATTTGTAATGGAGATAGCACATTCGTCACGCTGTAACAGACTGAAAAGCATGAAGACTGAAAGGCGCGAATCGTCTCTCACCAAACTTTTACTAACACAAAATCAGCAAAAGCAGCCCAAAGGGTTGTACGTCACCGCGCTTTGCTCGAACATTTTTTTTCATGATCGTGTGTATGCAAGGCTGGCTTGACAAGAATCACGTTGAGAAAAACTTATTTTTTTCCATGACATGAAAAATAGTCATGTGTACGTGGCTTTAGAATACATATCAGAACTTTATCCTAGATCAGGGGTGCTCAACCTGTGGCCCTCCAGCTGTTGTGGAACTAGAAGTCCCACAAGGCATTGCAAGGCTGACAGTTACAAGAATGTCTCTTAAAGGCAGGGGTATGTTGGGACTTGTAGTTCTGCAACAGCTGGAGTGCCACAGGTTGAGCACCCATGTCCTAGGTGATGGTTTGGTATGGTTGTGAAGAGGACCCTATACAAAGAAAAAACTCTCCTGTGAGGTCCCCCGAAATTGGAGTCCCCCCAAAGCCCATACTAGACTCTTATTTCAGCATGCAGCTTGGCAGGCCAGGAAAGTGGGGATGAGCATGCACCCTCTTCTCTGGAACCATACCCGGCCACATGCCTTCAACATGGGGAGGTACCTTGCCAGAGGGGACCCACCTGGCAAAGCACTTTGTTTACATATTGATAAGGATAGGGGTCTCTTTTCCCACAACCCTGGCTTGGTGGTTGTGGGGATCAGTGATGTCAGCATTATTCCCGCCCCTTTGTTTACATGGCTGGGGATTCCCCAGAAGTAAATGAATGGAGCCAGATGATGTCACTGGTTGCTAAGGATGTGTCGGAGCCTGGCGCTTGGAGTGGTTTAATCTGTTTACTAAGGCATCTTTCTCTCGTGGTATAATTTCTCAATGTTGTGCCTCCTAGGTGTGAATTCTCATTATTAATTGAGTCGCCTATTGTTTCTACCTGTCTGTTATTCCTCTTGGAGATGTGACTAGCATTATGTCCACTTTACCTTGTTACCAAACTATTGTGGAATGTTTATATTAATTAGATTACTGGTTATGGCAGCTGTTCATTAGATGTACTGATAGTATTGTTTACAGTTTGTATTGTTTAGAAAAATGTGATCAAGCCCTTACTTAATTTTGTGTGGTGTATATATATTCTTAGGTAGATTCACATACAGAGGACTAACTTTAGGTTGGCCTAGCCTAGTGTTTTTAGGCTACACCGCCGTAAATTAACTAGGCTAGTAGTGATTCTCAAATCACTTACCTGCTAATTTTCAGCGGCGTAGCCTAAACCGAATGGGCGTAAGGGCGCCTAATTCAAATTACTAGGAGGGGGGGCGTGTATTATGGAAATGAGGCTTGACCTCATGTTTTTTTACGTTTTTGCGTACTGCGCATGCGCCGGGCGCCTACATTCCCCAGGGCGCATTGCGGCTAAGTAGGCCGTACGGGCCTATTGATTTCGACGTGTACGTAAACGACGTAAATCCCGATTCGCGGACGACTTGCGCAAACCACGTAAAAATCCGAACCTCGCGGCGGGAACGGCGGCCATACTTATAGGTGGAATAACTTTAGGCGGCCTATCGCGTACGGAAACAACGTTAATCGACTGCGGCGGGCTCGCGTTCGTTCGGGAATCGTCGTAAATTCTCATTTACATAATCTAGGCCGGCCGCAATGTAAGCGCCACCTAGCGGTAAGCCAAAACATTGCAATCTAAAATAGGACGGCGCAAGCCGTCCTATCTTAGATATGTTTATGTGTATCTCTGTTAGAGAATACACTTAAACATAGGTCGGCTTAGATTCAGAGTTAGGTCCGCTTATCTGTAGATAACCCGGCCTAACTCTTTGTGAATCTACCTATCTGTGTTAATTTAGAATAGAGTCAGTTCCAGTTTACAACTAAGCTAGTGTCGTCTAGTTCTTGATAGTGTTGCTCACGAATATTCGCATTGCGAATATTCGTTACGAATATGACATATTCGAATATTCGCGAATAACTCGAATTTCGCGGCCAAAATTCGCTATTCCGAATATTTTTCCAAATTTATTTTTAAAACAGATCACATCCTAGTGATCTCCATCGACGTCTAAAAGCATTGCTGGTATGATTAGAGACCCTGGGCCGAGTAGCTAAGCTGAGGCGATCCTTTTATGTTGACGAATATTCGCAATCGCGAATATTCGTATTACGAATATTCGCGAATACTTTCTCCGCCCTTCTTTTGCATCAGAGCCAATCAGAGTTCTCCTACCACAGTTGTCATAGGAGAGAGTGGAGTGTTTCTGTGCGTTTTTCCAGTGTATCACATCTGCCTCAAGGATGGAGCTGAGGAAAGGAATGAGAGGGAACCTGAGCTGGCAAGGGAAGATCTGATCAGTTGGACAGTGTAAGTAGCTCAGCACACCCAGTGGATACAAAGGGAAAGACTGCCTGACGTAGCATAATTTCCAAGGACAGAATTGTGCTAAATCTTGGTGCCTTGTCCTGGGAAGTTCTTCAGAGCAGTCAGGTGGGCTGGTAGTCAAGCAGTCAGGTGGGTCGGTGGTCAAGGCAGCCAGGTAGGCTGGTAGTATATGCAAGCATCAGAAATCGGAGAAGGTCTACAGAGGAAGCAAGATACTTCTGCATATAGTTTTCAGCTTTGTACTAAGTCTTTAAGGGGGACTGAGAGCTCCTTGTCCATAAAGGATCTTGTCACTGATCCTTAGAGACTGCGTGTTTTTTCCCGGAGGTGGTACAGTCCAGGATCTTCATTTCTGTACATGGTACATAGGAAGTTTGTCCTCATCTGTTGTTTCTTCAAGTCAAGTTGGGCATCTCACAATCTCTATACCCTATCCAAGTTGTTTTCCCCAATGAAACAACAAAAATAAGCCCATGGACTGATTTCTTGTGTCTGGATGCAAGTTGGAAAATGCATGTTGCCTGGCTATGCAGGAATAATGGAACCAGTAACCAGCAGCTCCTGCGGGGGGGTTGTGCTACAAGCGTAAAAGTATACAGAGACGAGCATGAAACACTGCACTTCTGGTAGTCATTGGGCATCATGATGTCACTAATTAAGGTTGTGATTAAGCATGCGTTTTGTTGACACAGAACATCGTCAGAAGATTGGCGCATTGCTCTAATCTATTGCACAAGTGGTCCATGATCTCTGTTCACCTGGAGATCATGGGGATCTGGTAAGAAGTTTTGTGAATAGTGGTGGACAGGGGTGGACTGACAACTCATGGGGTCCCCGGGCAATAGGAGATTATGGGGCCCCCAGGCAATAGGAGATTATTGGGCCCCCAGGCAATAGGAGATTATGGGGCCACACAGTATACACATACACACACACAATATACACACAAAGTATACACATACATATACACACACAGTATACACATACACACAGTATACACATACATATACACACAGTACACACACACACATATACACGCAGTATACACATAAATATACACACAGTACACACATACATATACACACAGTACACACACACACAGTATACACATACATATACACACAGTACACACACACACACACAGTATACACATACATATACACACAGTACACACATACATGTACACACACACAGTATACACATACATACACACACAGTATACACATACATATACACACGGTATACACACACACACACACACACAGTATACACATACATATACACACAGTACACACACACACACACAGTATACACATACATATACACACAGTATACACATAAATATACACACAGTACACACATAAATATACACACAGTACACACATACATATTATTTTAGGGACAGATGTCAAAAAAAATATTTTCATACTATCCCTGGTTTTGCTGAGGCTGGCAACCCTGATGGGGCCCCCTAGTGGCATGGGGCCCTCGGCAGTGCCCGAGTGCCTGAATTGTCAGTCCGCCCCTGGTGGTGGAGGACTCCTGATCAGAATACTCACCTGCTGCCTTCTCTTTGGCCCTTGATGATTTGCATGAGCATTTATGATTGACTATTTGTGCAATCATTATAATACCATGTTTTGCATTGTTTGAGCATGTTTTGTAGCCATTTGTTTGCTTTTATGTGCATTTTTATTAAGTTCATATTAATTATAGGAAGCACACCTATACGTTTATACAGATTCACATTTATCTGGTATTCAGATAATTTAGCATGCAGCATCCTGAATGTTTGTGGGATACACTGAGTGCAAAAAAGTTATTTATTTATTATCTGCACTCACTAAATTATGGAGAAGCTCAAGGACCATCCTATGGACTGTGCTGGAAAATATCCTGTTTCCCACTCTTCTGAATACATTTTTTTCAGCTCTGCTCTAGAGATCTCAGTTTTTGTGCGTGGTAGGATGTGCTCTGTAGAGAGCTAGAGGGCGGATTGATAGTGAAGTAACAGCCGTCATGTCTCTGGGGTATAATGCAATACAGCTTCCCACTTAAAAGAACTAAGCACAATTAATGAGACCTATAGATTGTGGCACTTAGAGATGACAAAGTAATTAAAGGTTCGGATGACATTTGTGGCCATCAGCAATTTGCAAAACTCAGTCTAACGAGAATCTAACAAAACACTGACAGATCCCAGAATGTTGGGCTTAACAAGCTTCTTTAGAAAAGCAAAGAGGGAAACGCAAAGATCGTTATCCCACCGCGGAGGCAGTTTGGCTCTACACACTGCCTTATGGCATAATAACAGAGAGGTAGGCGATTTAGAAGAATCTAAGCAGAGCCTCCGCATAATGCAATCAAGGGGTACGAATAGGTGCTGTTATTAGCAAATTAAATAAACAAAACACAATTAAAAAGAAAACCAACAAGCCAGAAGCCTAATAGCAAGGGTTCATGGCTGCATTCATTATAGTTCTTTGCTTCTATATATCTCCTGACATAAGCGTCTGATGTTTAAAGGGGATGTGAAGTGTATTGTCAGTGAGCACATACTGTTTGGCCCAGATTCAGAAAGCCTGGCGTAGGCATGTGCATTTCGTTTCGTTCCGAATCGAAATTCGGACGAATTTTTCATTATTCGGACATTCGGGTGCAAACGAATTCCCAAATTGCAATATTAATGAATTTACCGAATCCGAACGAACGTTTTCGATTCCAAATCGAAAACCCGCGGACGAAATTCGATCGGAATTCAAATTTTTTTTTTTTTCGAATTCCGATCGAATTTCGTCCGCGGGTTTTCGATTTGGAATTCGAAAAAAAAAAAAAACATTTTTTTTTTTTTTAATTCCGATCGAATTTCGTCCGTGGGTTTTCGATTTGGAATTCGATTTTTTTTTTTTTTTTTCGAATTCCGATCGAATTTCGAAATTATATTCGAAAAGAGACTATTTGTTGTCGAATCTGGTCGAAATACTTTCGAATTCGACCGGATTTTTCGAAATTCGGTCTAAAACGAACGAGTTCCGAAAACGAATTTAACACATGTAACGAACCTAACTTAACGAAATTAATTAAATAACGAATTAAAACGAAACGAAACTAAACAAAATTTTCCCTTTTGCACATGCCTAGCCTGGCGTTACTTTGTGCGGGCGTAGCGTATCTCAGATACGCTACGCCGCCGTAACCTAGTGAGGCAGGTTCTGTATTCAGAAAGAACCTGCGCCCTAAGTTACGGCGGCGTAGCGTATGAGGGCCGGCGTAAGCCCGCCTAATTCAAAATAGGAAGATGTGGGCGTGTTTTATGGTAATTCGGTGTAAATTACGTTTTTTACGAACGGCGCATGACGTATCCCAGTGCTCCAAATTACGCCGCAAAGCCTCATTGGTTTCGACGTGAACGTAACTTACGCAAAGCCCTATTCGCGAACGACTTACGCAAACGATGCAAAATTCGACGCTGGCCCGACGTCCATACTTAACATTGGCTACGCCTCATATAGCAGGGGTAACTTTACGCCAGAAAAAGCCTTACATTAACAACGTAAAAAAATGCGCCGGGCGGACGTACGTTTCTGAATCGGCGTATCTACCTAATTGGCATATTCTACGCGTAAATCTCCGGAAGCGCCACCTAGCGGCCAGCGTAAATATGCAACTAAGATACGACGGCGTAAGAGACTTACGTCAGTCGTATCTTAGCCAAATTTCGACGTATCTTGCTTTCTGAATACAGAAAGAAGATACGCCGGCGCATGCTAGAATTTACGCGGCGTATCAGTAGATACGCCAACGTAAATTGTTTCTGAATCTGGGCCTTTGTATTTACTTTAAAGCTGAACTCCAGGATAAGCACTTTGGGCCAGATTCACATATATTTGCGGCGGCGTAACGTATCGTCTATACGTTACACCGCCGCAAGTTTTCAGCGCAAGTGCCTGATTCACCAAGCACTTGCGTGTAAACTTACGGCGGTGTAACGTAAAGGCGTCCAGCGCAAACCCGCCTAATTCAAATGGGGCGTGTACCATTTAAATTAGGCGTGCTCCCGCGCCGGACGTACTGCGAATGCTCCGTTTTGAAATTCCCACCGTGCTTTGTGCGAAGTGACGTCATTTTTTTGAACGGCGACGTGCGTAACGTACTTTCATATTCCAGGACGTCTTACGCAAAACAAAAAAAAATTGAAATTCGACGCGGGAACGACGGCCATACTTTAACATGGCTCGTCTAAACTTAAAGCGGATGTGCCACGGGAAAAATATATTAAAAGCCAGCAGATACAAATACTGCAGCTGCTGACTTTTAATATAAGGACACTTACCTGTCCTGGAGTCCAGCGGTGATCGCAGCAGATGACGAGCCGATCGCTCGTCACCCTGCTGCTCCCCCCTCCATCCTCGGTGAGGGAACCAGGAAGTGAAGCGCTCCGGCTTCACTGCCCGGTTCCCTACGGCGCATGCGCGAGTCGCGCTGCGCCCGCCGATTGGCTCCCGCTGTGTGCTGGGAGCCGAGTGTTCCCAGCACACAACGGGGGGGCGACGGGAAGGAAGGAAAAAACCCGTCCTTTGCCCGTATCGTAGGGCCGGAAGTGGGTGCAGATACCTGTCTGTAGACAGGTATCTGCACCCCCCTCCCCCCTGAAAGGTGTCAAATGTGACACCGGAGGGGGGGAGGGTTCCGATCAGCGGGACTCCACTTTAGAGTGGAGATCCGCTTTAAGCCATGTAAAAGCATGCTTAACTTTGCGACGGGAAAAAATTACTAGCGACGATGTAACGAACGCGAAAACCTTTGTGGATCGCCGTAAAAGCTCATTTGCATACCCAACGCAGGGAAACGACGCAAACTCCACCCAGCGGCGGCCGAAGTATTGCAGCCTAAGATCCGAAGGTGTACCAAAAGCTGTCGTATCTTGTTTGTGAATCACAAATTAAGATACGACGCGGCAAATTTGAAAATACGTCGGAGTATCCGTAGATACTCCGGCGTATCTCGTCTGTGAATCTGGCCCTTATTATCTAAAAACAAGAATCATGTGTATTCTTACTTGAATCTTTGGGCCAGATTCACGTAGAAGTGCATACGTAGATGCATACGTAGATACGTTACACCGCTGCAAGTTTTCATCGCAAGTGCCTGATTCACAAAGCACTTGCAATGAAAACCTACGCTCCGGCGTAAGCCCGTGTAATTCAAAGGGGCGTGTGCCATTTAAATTAGGCGCGCTCCCGCGCCGGACCTACTGCGCATGCTTCGTTTCGAAATTCCCGCCGTGCTTTGCGCGAAGTGACGTCATTTTTTCGAACGGCGACGTGCGTAGCGTACTTCCGTATTCCCGGACGTCTTACGCAAGAAGGAAAAATTTACAAATTTCGACGCGGGAACGACGGCCATACTTTATACAGCACATACGTGTGCTGTGTAAAGTTAGGGCACCAAAAACGACGACTAACTTTGCGACAGGAAACTAGACTAGCAGCGACGTAGCGAACGCGAAAAACCGTCGTGGATCGCCGTAACTCCTAATTTGCATACCCGATGCTGGTTTACGACGCAAACTCCCCCCAGCGGCGGCCGCGGTACTGCATCCTAAAATCCGACAGTGTAAAACAATTACACCTGTCGGATCTTAGGGCTATCTATGCGTAACTGATTCTATGAATCAGTCGCATAGATACTCTGAGAGATACGACGGAGTATCTCCTTTGTGAATCTGGCCCTATGTGTGCTTTTTGTATTTCTTCCAGATCAGTTCAGTAATCCAGTGTGAGACTTTCCCTCTGTGCGGGAGCTCCCTGTAATAAAGACCGGTCACTGCTGCTCTCTCTCCTTGTGCAGGATGACTGGTCTTGTCTCCGCCCCCTCCTCTAGTTTTCTTTTGGGAAGTCTGTAGTGGGTGGGGCCTGCAGATTCCCTCCCACAGCTAGGGTTGCCACCCTTTCTTCAAGACAAACCCGAGCACTTTAGAGGTCCACAGCAAAGGTGAGCACACAGGACCCTGGGGGCAGCAGAAGGAAGAGGAAGCTGCATAGAAAGGCGTTTACTAGACCAGATCCCCTGTATTTTCCTCCTGCAGCAGCTGAATGCCATCAGGAGGGAGAGGAGGAGAAGCCAACATTCAGCTGCTGCAGAAGCCCCCTGAAGCTACACCCACAGTCCTGTCTGAATAATGTGTCCAGTTTTCAGGCCAATATCACCAACATCCTCTGCCAGGGATACGTGAGGATGAAAAGCTGGAAACTGGGGGTAAGGGGACCGGGAGAGGAGGGAACCACTGATCATCCTTCCCATCATCCCCTGAGCAGTACTGACTACCCCAACACTGCCCATCCCTCAACCACAGTCTGGTCTGAATAATGTGTCCGGGTTTCAGGGGGAATGAAACCCGGATACATGATTCAAAACTCGGACTGTCCAGGTGTCTCCCAGACAGGTGGCAACCCTACCCGCAGCTCTGCTGTCTGCACAAACTGTATGCAGCACAGTAATGTTGCTACTGTGACTTTTATATAGTAATAACAGGGTTTGAAAAGGCATTTGATATACACAAAAAATTTAGATCAATTGTGGTTGATGACAAATGTGTGACCCGAGTTCAGCTTTAACCACTTGTCGACCATATACTGTACATTAACTGCGGCAATGCGGCTCTCCTGTGCAGATTTACGTATCTGTGAGTGATCCTGCACTTCCCACTACCCCCTCCTGCTGTGATTAGACACAGCGGGAGCCAATCAGCAGGTACCGTGGACTCGATGTCCCCCGGGACCCGCCGATTATTCAAGAGAGAAGCAGAACGGCGGTCTGCCTATGTAAACAAGGCAGATCGCTGTTCTGGAAGAAGGAAAGGTTGTGATCTTGTGTTTCTGCAAAGCAGGAACTCGGATCTCTGCCTTCCCGTAGTACAAGCACCTCCCCCACAGTTTGTAAGCACTACCTAGGCACACATTTAACCCTTTGATCGCCACAGAATGTTAACCCCTTCTCTGCCAGTGCATAGTTTTAGCACTGATCACTGTATTAGTGTCACTGCTTACCAAAAAAGTGGCAAAAGTGTCACTTGGTGTCCGATTTGTCCACTGCAATGTCGCAGTCCCACTAAAAGTCGCTGATCGCCACCATTACTAGTAAATATATATATATATATATATATATATATATATATATATATATATATATATATATATATATATATATATATATATATATATATATATACCATAGTTTGTAGACGCTATTAGCTAGATTCAGATAGACTGGCATATCTTTGATAATAATTCATACATGAAGCTGATTGCATTAGCGAGTATAGCTAATAAACTTGAATACTCTAGATTTATCATAATACTAAATAAGCAAAGGAAAACATATATGAAATCCGTTTTACCTTCCCAAAGATTTTTATATCTGTCCATCCAAATTACAAAAATTGTATAGCTCTGCCATACAGCAAAGCGTTGTCTGGCAGGAGAGCAGACGCGATTGTTCTCTGTTGCAGTTCAGTAACACTTATGCCGCGTACACGCGCTCGGAATTTCCGACAACAAATGTTCGATGGGAGCTTGTTGTCGGAAATTCCAACCGTGTGTATGCTCCATCAGACATTGGAGAGCTGGTTCTCAAATTTTCCGACAACAAAATTCGTAAATTACGATCGTGTGTGGACAATTCCAACGCACAAAATTCCACACATGCTCTGAATCAAGTACGAGGTGGAAGCGCTCGGTCTGGTAAAACTAGTGTTCGTAATGGAGATAGCACATTCATCATGCTGTTACGGACTGAAAAGCACAAGGCTGAAAAGCGCGAATCATCTCTCATCAAACTTCTACTAACACGACTGGTATTGAACTTCCCTTTAATAGTGCCATTGTACGTGTTGTACGTCACTGCGTTCTTGGCGTTCGGAATTTTCGACAACATTTGTGTGACCGTGTGTATGCAAGACAAGTTTGAGCGAACATCCGTCGGAAAAAAAATCCACGGTTTTGTTGTTGGAATTTCCGATGGTCTGTACGCGGCATTACAGGTCTTGTCCCTCCCCCAGCCTGTGACTGGAATGAAAGAATAAGCAATGCCATCTTTAATATTGATTGGACCCTGGGCAAACATTTTCTTGGCCCGTCCAAAATCCACTTGTCAAATTTATTCAGGTAGTGTAGGCTCAAGTGGCTGCTGCTTTGGGCCCCACAACAATCACTGGGCCTGGGGAAGCTACCCCTTTTGCCCTGGCTTAAAGGGTCACTAAAGGCAAAAAAAAATGTTTTTAAATAACAAACATGTTATACTTACCTCCACTGTGCAGCTCGTTTTGCACAGAGTGTCTTTTGGGGTCCCTCGGCGGCTGTCTCGGCTCCTCCTTGCAAAAGCTTTCTACCTTCATGCGAGGGAGCTCGCATGGTAGAAAGCTTTTGCGAGGGTGTTCCCGTGATACAGCGGTGGGCATAGCCGCCGACTCTATCACTCGGCCCCGCCCCCGGCGTGCCGCATCATCCGCTGTGATTGACAGCAGCGCCAGCCAATGGTTGCGCTGCTATGAATCCGCCCAGCCTAGCCAATCAGTGGCCAGACTGGGAACCGAAGAACATCACATGGACGCATTAAGGTGAAAAAACATTTACCTTTACAACCCCTTTAAAGACAGCCCTGAGAATAAGCAGCAGACTATGCCACACTGTTCCCCAGACTAATGCCACACTGTCAGCATGCTCCTTGTAAGCACTTGAGCACTGCTAATTTCCACTTTTTTCTGCTTCTTCCTCTCCTAGTCAGAGCTCTGCTGTACAGAGATTAAAGAAGGCTGATACCAAGTAAAAATCAGGTACTTACAATGCTTGCATTAAAAAAAAAAAAAAAAAGAATGAATAATGTATCAGCAAATACAGAACTGTAGTAATTTACGTCTTTTATATCTTTTATATATGCTCGGAGTTCTGCTTTAAAGCCCATCTCCAGGCAAAGATACAACTTTTGTTGCATCTGATAGCGCCCCTAAAAAAGCTTTTCTTTGGGTGTGCACGTGGGTATCGGTGTGAACAAGAAAATATCAATAGGTTTTCAGCGTGTTTTTGTTCCTATGTGGGCCAGATTCACGTAGATGGGTGTATTTTTGGGCGGGCGTAACGTATTTGATTTACGTTACGCCGCCGCAAGTTTTTCAGGCAAGTGCTTTATTCACAAAGCACTTGCCTGTAAAGTTGCGGCGGCGTAGCGTAAATCACCCGGCGGAATTCCAATTTTCGGCGGGTAGGGGGCGTGTTTCATTTAAATGAAGCGCGTCCCCGCGCTGAACGAACTGCGCATGCGCCATCCCTAAAAAATCCCGGCGTGCACTGCTCTAAATGACGTCGCAAGGACGTCATTGGTTTTGACGTGGACGTAAAATTTCAAAATTTCGACGCGGGAATGGCGGCCATACTTAACATAGGATACGCCACCTAGGGGGCAGCTTTATCTTTACGCCAGCATAGCTCTTACGGAAACAGCGTATCTTTACTGCGACGGGCAAGCGTACGTTCGTAAATCGGCGTATCTACTAATTTGCATATTTTACGCCGAACTCAATGGAAGCGCCACCTAGCGGCCAGCGGAAATATTGTACCCTAAGATACGACGGCGCAGGCCGTCGTATCTTAGGTAGGTTTAAGTGTATCTCAGTTTGAGCATACACTTAAACATGCGATGAGCTTAGATTGCAAGTTACGTCGGTGTATCTACTGATACGCCGGCGTAACTCTTTGTGAATCTGGCCCATGTGTCTGTATCTTTTTCTGCATTCACAAGATGCAAGCTTTATGGTAATGTGCTGAAATCACACAGACAATCAAGCATCTTCTAAACACGCTCAAGCGCTCTCAAGATGTATTTGACAAATGCATTGTGGGAAATCAAATTGCATGCTTGCCGACAAAACTCCAATATCAAGTGCCGATGACATAACCGTATATGAAATGCCGAAATCACGAAGGCAAACACTGCACACCTATACAGTAGGCAATTCCTAAAGCTGGCTGTAGATGGGATAGCTGTTCCTCCACAAAGATTTGACCAAACTAGATTTAGACCAAATACAATTTGTGATGATGCTCTAAAATTCAAATAATTGCAAAAAAAAATAAATAATTAAAAATCTGAACTGGTTTCCCTGGAAATCACCTGTCATTCTAAGTGTATGAGCTGTTAAGTAGCACAGATGTCACAGCAGGTCCCCTTCTCCCCCCTCTGAGTGATCGTCCTCATCACCAATACCATCACTTTCTAAATGGGGACTGCCGAGAATTTTTTTCCATTATGTTGGAAAATCTATTTGATTATTATCAGTGATCAATTATTTTTAACTGAAACAAACTGACTGTCACACAAGCTCATTGTATTGTCGAATAAACGCCAAATTGGACGACACATTGTTCTGTCTTGCGGCCAGCTTGACTTGGAGAATATCCCTCTAGATCAGCCTTTCTCAACTAGGGTTCCTTCAGAGGTTGATTGGGGTTCCTTGAGAAATTAGCAATTTTTGGTTCTCAGATGAGTAACCACCGACTCCAATGATCCTTTACACTATCTGTCAAGGTAAGTCTTCCCTCTGTGCCTTCTCCTAATGGCCACCTATAACAGGGGGGTCCTTCTCCACTATTGATTGATAAAAGAGGGCACTTGACTGACTACTAATGTGAAGAAACGCAACAATTTTCTCTGTCCGTGTTTTTCTGCCCATTATTATTTTCGTCATTATTTTGTCATTCATAATTTAATTATTTTTACTGAAAATAATGTACTAGCAAGGGGTTCCTTGAGACCCTGCTAAAACGTTTGAAAAAGGATGCACTAGATGTAATTGCAACTTAGGATGTTCTTTAGGCATAAGTACAAAGAGGTCCGGTAAGGTTAAGCTAGTTTGCATTTTTAACCTAAATGTGCGTGCTTCTGTAAGTAATTTAATCTTAATAAACGCATTTACATTCTAGCACAGGAATATGGAACAATAACAATGCAAAGCAACATGTAGGAACTGTCTTATGTAACATCAGCCTGAAATCTCCACTTGATTGCCTGATTCCTTAGTTCCCAGACTGACATTTCTTATAAAAATTGCAAGACCAGGAACCTGTGGCTTAACAGCTGTTATGGAACTGCAAGCCCCAGTAGAGCCAAAATCCCAAATGTCTCATCTTGTCTATCATGACTGCTAAGAGAACTAAAAGCCTCAGTAGAGCTGAAATCTCAACTGGCTTGTCTTGCAAGTCACGACTGCTATGGAACTACAAGCCTCAGTACAGTCAAAATCCCAGATGGCTTCTCTTGCCAGTCACGGTTGCTATGGAACTAGAAATCCCAGTAAAGCCAAAATCTCAGACGGCTTCTCTTGCCCGTAATGACTGCTATCAAACTACAAGCCCCACAAGATCCAAAATCACAGCTGGCTTTTCTTACCCATCATGACTGCTATAGAACTACAAGCCTCAGTAGAGCTAACATCCCAGATGGCTTCTCTTGCCCATCATGACTGCTATGGAACTACAAGCCTCAGTAGAGATAAAATCCCAACTGGCTTCTGTTGTCTGTCCCGTCTGCTGTAGAGCTACAAGCCCCAATAGAGCCAAAATCCCAGATGGCTTCTCTTGCCCATCACGACTTCTATGGAACTACAAGCCTCAGTAGAGATAAAAACCGAGCTGGCCTCTGTTGTCTGTCACGACTACTATGTAGCTACAAGTCCCAATGGATCTAATATCCCAGATGGCTTCTCTTGCCCATCACGACTCCTATGGAACTACAAGCCTCAGTAGAGCCAAAATCCCAAATGGCTTCTCTTGCCCATCACGACTCCTATGGAACTACAAGCCTCAGTAGAGCCAAAATCCCAGATGGCTTCTCTTGCCCATCACGACTTCTATGGAACTACAAGCCTCAGTAGAGATAAAAACCCAGCTGGCCTCTGTTGTCTGTCACGACTACTATGTAGCTACAAGTCCCAATGTATCTAATATCCCAGATGACTTCTCTTGCTCATCAAGACCGCTATGGAACTACAAGCCTCAGTAGAGCCAAAATCCCAGATGGCTTCTCTTGCCCATCACGACTCCTATGGAACTACAAGCCTCAGTAGAGCCAAAATCCCAAATGGCTTATCTTGCCCAACACGACTGCTATGGAACTACAAGCCTCAGTAGAGCCGAAATCCCAAATGGCTTCTCTTGCCCATCACGACTGCTATGGAACTACAAGCCTCAGTAGAGCCAAAATCCCAAATGGCTTCTTTTGCCCATCACGACTCCTATGGAACTACAAGCCTTAGTAGAGCCAAAATCCCAGATGGTTCCTCTTGCCCAACATGACTGCTATGGAACTACAAGCCTCAGTAAAGCCAAAATCCCAGATGGCTTCTCTTGCCCATCACGCCTTCCAGAGTCAGGTACAAAGGGAGGCTGAAGACTAGAAAAAGCACTTACTTCTTATTTCCACGCTCTGTGCAAACTGTGGAACTGCAAGCCCCAGTAGAGCCAAAATCCCAAATGTCTCATCTTGTCTATCATGACTGCTAAGAGAACTAAAAGCCTCAGTAGAGCTGAAATCTCAACTGGCTTGTCTTGCAAGTCACGACTGCTATGGAACTACAAGCCTCAGTACAGTCAAAATCCCAGATGGCTTCTCTTGCCAGTCACGGTTGCTATGGAACTAGAAATCCCAGTAAAGCCAAAATCTCAGACGGCTTCTCTTGCCCGTAATGACTGCTATCAAACTACAAGCCCCACAAGATCCAAAATCACAGCTGGCTTTTCTTACCCATCATGACTGCTATAGAACTACAAGCCTCAGTAGAGCTAACATCCCAGATGGCTTCTCTTGCCCATCATGACTGCTATGGAACTACAAGCCTCAGTAGAGATAAAATCCCAACTGGCTTCTGTTGTCTGTCCCGTCTGCTGTAGAGCTACAAGCCCCAATAGAGCCAAAATCCCAGATGGCTTCTCTTGCCCATCACGACTTCTATGGAACTACAAGCCTCAGTAGAGATAAAAACCGAGCTGGCCTCTGTTGTCTGTCACGACTACTATGTAGCTACAAGTCCCAATGGATCTAATATCCCAGATGGCTTCTCTTGCCCATCACGACTCCTATGGAACTACAAGCCTCAGTAGAGCCAAAATCCCAAATGGCTTCTCTTGCCCATCACGACTCCTATGGAACTACAAGCCTCAGTAGAGCCAAAATCCCAGATGGCTTCTCTTGCCCATCACGACTTCTATGGAACTACAAGCCTCAGTAGAGATAAAAACCCAGCTGGCCTCTGTTGTCTGTCACGACTACTATGTAGCTACAAGTCCCAATGTATCTAATATCCCAGATGACTTCTCTTGCTCATCAAGACCGCTATGGAACTACAAGCCTCAGTAGAGCCAAAATCCCAGATGGCTTCTCTTGCCCATCACGACTCCTATGGAACTACAAGCCTCAGTAGAGCCAAAATCCCAAATGGCTTATCTTGCCCAACACGACTGCTATGGAACTACAAGCCTCAGTAGAGCCGAAATCCCAAATGGCTTCTCTTGCCCATCACGACTGCTATGGAACTACAAGCCTCAGTAGAGCCAAAATCCCAAATGGCTTCTTTTGCCCATCACGACTCCTATGGAACTACAAGCCTTAGTAGAGCCAAAATCCCAGATGGTTCCTCTTGCCCAACATGACTGCTATGGAACTACAAGCCTCAGTAAAGCCAAAATCCCAGATGGCTTCTCTTGCCCATCACGCCTTCCAGAGTCAGGTACAAAGGGAGGCTGAAGACTAGAAAAAGCACTTACTTCTTATTTCCACGCTCTGTGCAGTCTCTCCTCTGGACAGCAAGGCATTGTTTGATGGTGTCTTACTACTGGATTCAAGAATAGAAGGGTGTATAAATATATTAATTGGAGAAGGGGTGTAGAAGCAATCCACAGCGTGCCAAACCCAAAAAGAAGCTGGAGGAGAAATACAGACCAGGAGGGGATGAGGTGGAAAAGTGAGTGGAGAGCAAAGAGCAAGCTACTGTGTAGATGGGAGGGAAGAGGGGGATCAGGATCCAGGGGGGGTTTCAGCTGGAAATGAAAGCATTGCAAGAGAGGCAGAACTACAAAGAGCTAGCTAGGGAGGGAGGCTGCTGTGTAGAAATGGAAAATTTCTCAGTCAGGGAGACGGAGGAATGCAGGAGAGACAGTATAATGGGAATAAAGGAGATGCTGGTGGCTGCTAGTTGATAGTGAAAAGCAAATGAGCTAGCACCTGCTTCTTCGTCAGCTGAGCGACTGTGGATTGTCCATCCACTCCCAAGCTACTGACACCCTACAAGGCTTTTCATTCCTTTCTATTATTTAGATAAAAGCGTGGGAATGGGATTAGCTTAAGGGCTGGTTTAGACCTCTGTGCTGAGAACCTTTAAACAGTGTATTTGTGATTCTGCGATAGGGCACCCTTTGATTAAAGCTTTCATCGCACCCCGGGCAAACGACATCCAATCGGCTGCGTGCCGGAGATCGTGACCACCAAGGTGTGAGCAAACCCATTGCCATAGAGGGGAGGGAGTTTACAGTGGACATAAGATATATTTCTTCATGTGAAGTTAATGCAAGCTAAATAATATGCAATTAAGTTCACAGGAGATTTAATGAGCCCAGTGGGGAGTTCACAATCCTCAAACATTTTTTTTCTGGCCTCTTGCAAAGCCTATTCGAAAGCTTTGTTAACCCCTTGCGTTGACCACTGCTGTCTTTTCTCAAGGGGTTTTAAATGATGGGAGACAGAGGTGGAGTTCCTGATAATGTAACAACTATGATTGGCAGTTACAGTGGTCACATGATCAGAAGCTCCTCCCACAAGTTCCCAATTCCTAACTGTGGCTAGGAGCTGTCGGTGCGAGCTCAGTCAGTGTGCTGGGAGGGTGCAGTGAGCATGCTGTCAGTACAGAAAAACAGTGCACCATGGACGCATTTATGTGACACATGAGTCTTAAGGTAGGGCGACCAGACATCCTCGGTTTCTGGGGCCAACCCCCGAATTGAGGACACTGTCCCGGACCAAGTCTGTCCCCGGTTTTGTTCCGGATTGGATTTGAACAGGGGCTGGGGCAATTTCAAAGTCAGTCAGCGCAGAATAAAAAAAAAAAAATCAGTATTTTTTCCCATTATCTGTGCCCCTTTCTGATGATCATGTGCTGGTCGGAGCGGAGGGAATATTTCTTCAGTTTCGGGTGCATGCCCATTCAGGTCCGCTCGCATGTTTTTAAGTCCCGGCCAGTCGCCTGCTTATCTCCTTGCCTTCCCTGGAGGAGTGATCTTCCTCTGCTCCCCGCCCAGTAGTAGCCGAGGCCCGGAGAGTAAGACTTGACAGGCTGGCTGTGAGGCAGGCGACGGCAGCGATGGGCAAAGAGTCTCTGATTGCCACCATTACTAGTAAAAAAAAAATATGTCCCCGGATTTCATTTAAAAAATCTGGTCACCTTATGTTAAGGTCCATCCTGCTGCCAGGATAAAAAAGAGCATGGTATGCTCACCTACTCGGAATCTCCTCTCCTGACCTAGAGAGACTCCGACAAAGATGTTGGACTCTGAGGACTGGGGCAACAGATGGGACTTCCCATTCAAAATACTGGTCTCTCTAAGAGACCGACTTGTGCAATACAAGATAGTTCATAGGGCCTATATTACTCCCTATAGACTAAGCAAGATGGGGTCTACTCATTCTTCTGAATGTTGGTGATGTGGCCAGCGCCCAGGCGATTTTATCCACATATTCTGGTCCTGCCCTAACATAACCGTATACTGGTCACAGGCGCTTACGGTGATCAATCTCATTGCTGATATTACCATAATCACACTCCAAAGATTTCCCTGCTTGACCTGGGGGAGGACATAGCCCCCCCCCCCCCCCTGGGTTGGCAGACAGGACTCTGATTGGCCTTTTACTATTCTATACCAGGAAAGCCATCTACACTGAAAGAAGCTGGCATCCCCTCCTATTACCGCATGTAAACGCTTAGTTAATAATGCTCTTTCTTATTATAGACGCACATACCTCCACAGAGATTGCCCCAAGAAGTATAAAAAAATCTGGGCCAAATGGCTTGCAGAACCATCCACGGCCGTGGACAATTAACAACTTTTACCAGCAACCACACCTACGCTCTCTATTAGCTGGAAAATAATCGAGTTTAGGTTTTGGGGTTTTCAGTTATTGATAGGGACAACCCCGGGTTGGCGGTACACAGGTCTTGATACAGATAAATACTTTATAGGTGAGATATAGTTGGCTAAGTTACCCTGTTTAACTTTTTACCATAAATGACTCCTCGTGACTTATTCACCCCTGTGTGGGTAGAATGCCGAAACTGTAAATTGTTTGTTGTTTGTCTTATACGTAATTCATACTAAAAAAAAGAATAAAAAGATTTATTAAAAAAAAGAAAAAAAAGAGCATGGGTCAATTTTGTTATATAAAATACCATTTATTCAGGAGAATCTTTTCAAGGGCAGCATTGAAAATGCAGAAATTCTTTTCATAATAAATTCTTGGGAGATGCCTATGGCATAAGCCACACTGTTGTACAGAGGCCATACAGAATGCAGAGCTTACATAATGACTTTCCTGGACCCTGATGCTGCCGCCTACAGACACCAATTGAGATGCATTAGGAGAGGTAGTTGTAAATGGTTGTGCGCTACGGGTTGCGTTGCATAAAGTACCTGCATGCATATTGACATATGCTCCAAATGCATATAGCGTGCATTTGAAACATACATCAGTGCCCATGCAACCCTGGCCATGTATAACTCCCTCTTCTAATGCATCCCGAAGTGTGGAGGGGGTGAATGTGGAGGCAACGAGTCCCAGGAAAGTCATTACACAGGCTCTGCATGACGTATGGCCCCTGTAGGGCTGTGTGTATGAAGCCGTAACGCTGCCGTAACGCTGCAATGGAAGTTACAGAACAGTATGTTGTTGTCGTTTAAAAGTGACAATAAAAAACAGCTAAAAAATGGCGTGGGGTTTCCTATAACTTTCAAATCAGACCCTTACCCAGGCATGCAACCCACCTCCCCCTCTCTTACTGAATCATACTAAGGAACGTTGTGGGGGGGTACCTTGCTGGGGATTATGACAATGTTGGGGTTGAACTTACCTTTATTCAGCTTATCCCCAGCCTTCATCTGCTTTTGTCTCCAGAAGGATAATACCATCTTTGTTTGGGCATCATCCAGGGTAGGTTTCTACTCCCTGGACTGAAATGCCGACTCAGAGATGTCATAAATATCTGGCACAGATCAGCCCCTGCTGTAGCCTCTCATCTTGCGATTTGCTATAAAGTTACAATGTTGCAGTTTGATCACGGGTGGAGAGGAGACTGAGAAAATGCTTTCTCCTGCCTGCAGCAGACTAATGGTTTCATCTCAGCCTAGGCAAAGTCACTTGGATGGAATGTACCAATTATGAAAGTATCACTCTTCATAAAAATGATACTGTTGCTGTGTAGAGTGATAGGGCAGCACAGTGAGTAGCACTTTCGCCTAGCAGCAAAAAGGGTCGCTGGTTCGAATCCCGACCACGACACCATCTGCCTGGAGTTTGCATGTTCTCCCTGTGCCTGTGTGGGTTTGCTCCGGGTACTCCGGTTTCCTCTCACACTCCAAAGACATGCTGGTAGGTAAATTGCATCTTGTCCAAATTGGCCCAGTATATATATGTATATTGGTGTGTTTGACTGTGTGTCCCAAGCGTGTCGAGATCCTACGGGGTAAAATGACCGCACCAGCCAAGCAGACACTGGTTGGAAAAAGCGCCTAGAGGCGATTCAGTTCGCATGTGTAGCGCTATACAAGTCATTCATTCTGAAAGGGTCCACTTTAAATATGAAATGGATAGATGAAAACATGTGAAGCGCTACCCCCACAGGAGCCGCTGGCTGTAATGGGTCCTCTGCTCTCTCCCTTAGCAATAGACGGAACCTCACTTCCGCTGATACCACCAGAATACACACAGTTGTATTAATAGAATTAGAATGGCAGTCAAGGAAGCAATTCAAGGAGTCAAAGTTAGTTAACACACAAAAAAGTCAAGGCAATAGCAATACAGTGCAACAAACACTAGTACTTTAAAAGCGAGTCTAAATGCCCATTGCAGTAACCAGAGCACAAACAATAGCTCTTTAACTTAGAGATAAAGCTCCAAGTGACTTAAATGACTACCAAACAGAGAACAAGCTAGTTCACTTAGGAGCTCACAGTTGGCAGAGTCAAAGCTTAGATCTAGAAGTCCAGAAAATCCCCTGCACACCAGTTCTGTTACCAGATAAACACTTGGGTCTAAATATATTATATATTCTGCTGGTTTAGTCGGGGCCCTTTATGGTGGCATGCAAAACAGGGTAATATACTTTTTTTTTCAAACATTTTGTATTGTGTGGCACAACAGCACATGGAAGAATACTTCAGCAACATCCATCAGATGTACTAAGCATAATCATCAGATACCATTTCAAAATACCAGAGATAACATCGGGTAAAATATAACCTAGGGTAATGTTACTTTAAGGTATGGCATCAAAGCGGTAGTTTATTTTTTTGTGGTTGAACTGGATGGACTTAGTAGAGAAGTTCACTTTAAGATGTAATAATAAAACAAAAGTTTCATAAAGAAGGGTTAAACATGGTCAGTAGGTGTGCTCCTTTAAGTTGATTAGACAAAGGTAAATGCTGTTGAAGCACAGGATCAGTTGAACATGAGGCGAAGTGTAGAAGAGGAAGGCAGCTTACAGCAATAGACTGCACCAATCCTTCCCGGGCTTTTCCTTTTTATGAAGTCCTCCCCCTTGGCTGTGGCTTGTGTGCTTTGTAGTTTGTGACTTTGGCTTGCTGTATCGAAAGTTCTGCTTCCAGACTACATTTCCCAGCATTCTCTGTACTTGCATCAAGCTATAGCGAGGCTAAATGCTGCCGCCTTGTGGGAAAATAGAGTTCTGCATCTCAATAACTATTTACAGGGTTACACATGCATATTTGAAACAAGATTATGGTTTTGTAGAACAGACTGAAAAAATGTTGCAATTGCTTTTGTATTTATTCTGTTTCAGAATAAGGGCTCTTTCATGGAGTCTGCCTGCTCAGCAGAGGATCTGTCCGCTGATCCCCGTTGAGCAGGAGGATGACAGGTCTGGGTCTGCTCTGCTTATAAAGAGCAGACATGGACACAGCCCGCTTTCCTCTATGGGTGGTCAGATGCAAATGGACCACCATTCCGTTTACATCATCTGTCTGTTTTTAGCCGATAGGATTGGATCGGATGTTGGTGGGTGTAAACGGACACACCAACATAGAGGGCAATGTGTGGTCCAATCAGGTCTGCCTAAAAAACTGATAGGTGGGCCCGATCGGTCTGCCCATGTGAAAGAGCCCTAATCAGCAGTGACAAATCATAAGCCCTGGTACCTCCCTATTAATATTCTGATTCTTTATAGCTATGTAATATCGGAATATCTCAACAATGTTATAAGCCTAAATACTACAGACAACTATTAAACCGGAAGCATCCAGAGTAAATTCATGACAGATCCGGGGGAAAACATACAACTCTATTTCAATAGGTGCATGTCCAAGTGCTCTTTTTTAGCAGCTAGATCTCTTTTAAACAGCATTGGACTTGTGCAGAGTACACCAGTGGATGAAGACATGCAGACCTTCAAGGGAAATAAGAACAGCATGTACTGGTAAATATATCCAAAGAAAAATTCTATAGTGGCTTTATGGGACTTTTAAGGCTCCAGTTATAGGCCTGGGAACACCCTACTCACCCCGTGCGCCACTGGATCCAAGGGGCCTGGGCAGCATAGGAATTGGATGTGAAAAAAACACTGACTCACACTGTAAAAGCCACACCACCTATGTGGATGAGCCTCAAGACCCCATTCACAAACAGAGCTTTATTTATTACCTCAATACAGTTTTATCTTTAAGATTTAGCAGGAATTTTGTGTGTCTGTGTGTAGGTATATGCAGGGCAGCCATCAGATATTTTGGGGCCCCTTACACAGCTTTAGGCCTGCCTCCCCACGGGCCTGACCACCAACATAGTCCCCAGGGTCCACCCACTGGCTGTCCCACTGAATCCGCCCACTAGCCAACCCACTGAGTCCTTCATTGCACACACTTTTATTTTAACACTCCTTAGGCTGGTCATACATTGTACAATTTTTGTACAATTTTCTTCAAATTTACCTTGAATGTAGTGCAAGGTCCTGCCTGATTGGAAACAATTGAAATTGTTGTGTAGTTTTGACCTCATATTACATAGTTTTTCAAGTCATCAGTGCTTTCAAGATTTAAAAGTAAGGATTTATTTGTTGCCCAAAAGAGACATCCCAATCCAGCAGCTGTACACACTCTGCCCCATGCACATCTGTATGCAACGCCCCCCCTTTCCTCATGTGTATATATGCCACACACACACACACACACACACATATGTACACAAACATGTACGTGCACACGCACACAGACACACATGAACACACACGTACGTACACAGACACACACACATGTACACAACCACGCCCCCCCCTTCACTTGTACAATAGCCCTTACTTGTAAGGTGGTCTTCCTAGTCCCAGCTTGTGTTTCCACATGTGGCTGAGACACAGAGGAGCTGCAATCCAGGATACAGTACAGGCAGCACACACAATGCGTGCACATGCAGGAAGTAACCAGAGGTGGCAGCAAAGAGCTCGATGTGAGCTTAGTGAGACAGAAAAGCAGCAGCTGCCGACTTGCACACAAACGATAGAGCAGCCGCCGGGCTCCCCTGCACCCACCCCTACCTTCTCCAATCCCTGTCAAGTGACCGGGCCCATTGAGACGTTTAGGCCCCTAACACGTGTATGGGCTGTGCCCCCCTGATGGCAGCCCTGTGTATATGTACTATATATATATATATATATATATATATATATACACATACACACACACACACACACACACACATATATGTATATATATATATACATACACACACACACACACATATATGTATATATATATATACATACACACACACACACACATATATGTATATATATATATACACACACACACACACACACATGCTTTGAGGTGCACATAATGCAATAGGCTGCGCACACCTATTGCACTAGCAGAAAAACACATACAGTATATATATACCGTATATACTCGAGTATAAGCCAAGTTTTTCAGCCCTTTTTTTGGAGCTACAAATACCCCCCTCGGCTTATTCTCGAGTAAGTGTAACTGAATTCTTGACAGGTGTCCATTTTTTTAAAAGTCGCAGCTTCCTCCTGGTGTTCCGTTACGTGATAGGCATTTGACACCGTGTTCCGCCTATCACGGAGGTCCTCTCATCCTCGGACTCAGTTTCCCAGCAGACACTGTGTTCAGTGTTCCGCCAATCATGACGTCCTCTTGTCCGAGGATGAAAGAATGTCCGTGATTGGCGGAACATTGAACATGGTGACTGCTGGGAAACTGAGTCCGAGGATGAGAGGACCTCCGTGATAGGCGGAACACAGTGTCAAATGCCTATCACGGAACGGAACGCCAGGAGGAAGCTGTGACTTTTAAAAAATGGACGCCTGTGAAGAATTCGGGTACTCGGGCACAGTGAGACTGCAATGGGCACAGTGAGGTATGGCACAGTGAGACTGCAATGGGCACAGTGAGGTTGCAAATGGGCATTGTTGACCCTTATTTCCGCTTACAGTAGCTGCTGCATTCTCACCCTAGGCTTATACTCGAGTCAATACGTTTTCACAGTTTTATGTGGTAAAATTAGGTCCTCGGCTTATATTCGGGTTGGCTTATACTCGAATATATACGGTGATAAAAAAAAACAAGCTGTATTATAACAACATTGAAACAAATAACACAGATAAGCTGAGTGTCATTCGCGTTACATATTTCCGTTCATAGCTTTACATACAGTATACTGGTGTAAGTATTGTATCATAGTTTACTGTCCTGGCTGGTTTTAAAATTTGGCATAGGCTGCTTATATATATATCTCTCATCAATGGTGTTCAGTTTTTCTCCAGAGGAAAAGGAAGTAATCCAGCATATAAATTAAGACACAGATGTTCTGTTGTTGTTGAAGTTTAAATATCAACCAGTAAACCATGATATCATATTGACACCGGTATATGTATCAGAAGAAAAATTTAACTATAGATACTCAGCCTATCTGTTTTATTTGTTTCAACATTGTTATAATAAAATATGATTTTTATTGCATTGACTGTGTACATGTGTTTGTGTTGGTGTCTTCATAGTCCCATACAGCCACTATAGCAGGGGCCGGAAACCCGCCAACCGTGATCTACCTGTCGATCGCGGGTAGGTGATGATCTTTCCTTGCCGACCCCTAGTACCTGGAGAGGAGGGTTCCTTGCCAACCCCTGGAACCTGGACGGGATGGAGTAGAAGTGACATTTACTGGTACCGATCCACTGTATTTTCCTCCTGCACCCGCTGAAAGCCGCCTCTCCTCTGCTCTCCCTCCATCAGCATTCAGCGGCTGCAGGAGGAAAAGGGATCAGTATGAGTAAATGTTGCCCCCCCCCCGCCACCCCTCCTGTCCCTGTTGCTCTTCTTACATAGCCCCCTCATATACTTTTCTGGTAAACCCCCCCCCCCTCTCTGGCCTCTCCTTTCCTTCTGGCTGCTCCAGGGAAGCATTTCAGGATAGAGAGTGGGGGAAGGAGCCTTCCTTTTTTGAGCCAGTAATTGTTACCAATCATTCACCGTGTTCATTCATAACTTAAGCATAGTAAACTGTGATTACTATGCTTCGGTTTATACATGAACAGGAGCCACTCAGCAAAAAAGCACTTCCAATTTATTCACTGTCCAGTGCAGCTGAAGCTGCAGAGAAAAGGTCTGGAAATCTCTGTCCTCAGTTCCTTTCTCTGTCTCAAATGTGAGACATCAAGGTTTTGTTTAGACCCCTGATATTTCACCAAAGACCCCCAGCAGGGCTTCTGAAATTTTTAAAAAAAGTTATCAAAATAATATGGTAAAGAATTATAAAATAAAATAAATAAATTTAAATAAATTTAAAATAAAATTGTAAAAAATAAATGATAAAAAAAAACACAACTACTGACACTGTGCACTGTCTCTTGCCTTTCTGAAATTGTCCTCTGCCCTGCTGGCAAAGTCCCCACTGGCACATACACTGCTCTATAAGCTGACACAATCACTGTCTACTGCCTACTCACACCATCCACTGCTCCACTGACACCAACCTGTGTCCTACTGACACTGTGCACACACCATGCCTCTACCCTACCAACACCATTCACTGTTCTACTGACACTGTGCACACACTATGCCCTACCCTACCAACACCATTCACTGCTCTACTGACACTGTGCATACACCATGCCCTACCAACACCATTCACTGTTCTACTGACACTGTGCATACACCATGCCCTTCCAACACCATTCACTGTTCTACTGACACTGTGCATACACCATGCCCTTCCAACACCATTCACTGCTCTACTGACACTGTGCACACACCATGCCCTACCCTACAAACACCATTCACTGCTCTACTGACACTGTGCATACACCATGCCCTACCAACACCATTCACTGCTCTACTGACACTGTGCACACACCATGCCTCTACCCTTCCAACACCATTCACTGCTCTACTGACACTGTGCACACACCATGCCTCTACCCTTCCAACACCATTCACTGCTCTACTGACACTGTGCACACACCGTGCCCTACCCTACCAACACCATTCACTGCTCTACTGACACTGTGCACACACCATGCCCTACCCTTCCAACACCATTCAATGCTCTACTGACACTGTGCACACACCATGCCCTACCCTACCAACACCATTCACTGCTCTACTGACACTGTGCACACACCATGCCCTACCCTACCAACACCATTCACTGCTCTACTGACACTGTGCACACACCGTGCCCTACCCTACCAACACCATTCACTGCTCTACTGACACTGTGCACACACCATGCCCTACCCTTCCAACACCATTCACTGCTCTACTGACACTGTGCACACACCATGCCCTACCCTACCAACACCATTCACTGCTCTACTGACACTGTGCACACACCATGCCCTACCCTTCCAACACCATTCACTGCTCTACTGACACTGTGCACACACCATGCCCTACCCTACCAACACCATTCACTGCTCTACTGACACTGTGCACACACCATGCCCTACCCTACCAACACCATTCACTGCTCTACTGACACTGCTAATTTTAGGGTAGGCTATGTTTATATATTTACAGTGACATTTGTTTTATTATATTTTTCAGAATTTTCCTTACTATTTAGTTGGACATTGCTAATTAATTTCAATTTTTTTTTTCTAAAAAAGGGTACCAAACCCTGGTGATCTTTGATCTCTTTCATATTGTTCAGGTAGATCTCCACATCTCAAAGGTTGCCCACCCCTGCATTATAGAATTATTCTTTGAATATACATCTTGATCTGGACGTTGGCACTATTTATAATCTCAAAAGTAGAATTTTTCATTTGTGAGTGCAGTTCTTCAATGATTATAAGGTATTATCAGTAAACAATACGCGGGGCGGCCCTGGAAGTTCAAAGCTTCCACGCATGCGTCGAATCAGTACGACGCATGCGAGGGATGGCGGACGGTCGGACGTGTCCGGTGAGTCTGTACAGACCACCAAACACTCCGACGGACAGGTTTCCAGCGGATAGATTTCTTAGCATGCTAAGAAATTTTTATCCGCTTGAAAACCGGTCGGCTGGACAAATGTCCGCCGAAAAATGGCCGCTAGGCCGTACACACGACCGGATTTGTCTGCTGGAACTGATCCGCGGATAAATCCCAGCGGACAGATCCGGTCGTGTGTACGGGGCCTCATTCTTCTTTCTTCTTTGAAGCCAGTTGACAGGAGCTGTATTCTGTTTGGGGTCGTTGTCCTGCTGCATAATACATTTGAGGCCAATCACATGCCTCCCTGGCATGATGGATAACCATTTATTTGGCAATGTTGATGACCGTAGACATTAACCCAGCAAATGAAAGACACATAATGCTTACTTTAAGCTGTTAAGCAGAGCAGCTGTAGGAAGGTAGTGGCTAATTGAACATGCCTCTAATGACTAATATAAAAATAAACATTGTCACGCTTCTGTACACATAGATCCAGTGCCGGGTTTTGTCTCCTGTCTAAATTGCTCGGTTCCTGCCTATCCACTCTGATCGCCTTTGCACATGTGTGTAAAGGCCCATAAACACGATCACAAAATTACCGTCCGAGGCTCGATCTGTTGAATTTCTGACCAATAGTATGGTGCTTCTGACAACCAATTCCGACTTTTCGGATGACAAAAAACGCTGTTGCAAGCTTGTAAATTGTGGTCGTCCAAAAGCACAAGGTCCAATTTTTGCAAAATGT